>NC_086236.1:39572916-40172916 GCF_036321145.2 Pelmatolapia mariae | reverse complement strand
TCCTATTAAACATAATGTCTGATTTTCCTCACAAATAACCAGTCGGTGGCCTGAAGGAGTTGGCGCTCACTGGCACGCTCTTATTGTAATCCATAAAGCTTCAGTCAAATGCCCGATCCTGAACAGGACTGACATCACTGCCGCTCAGACCATGATCACGTGCTGGTTTTGTGCTTGGTTTTGAGTAAACGCCAAGCCTGTATGCAAAGATGCTCTCTCTCTCTCTCTCTCTCTCTCTCTCACACACACGCACAGACACACTCAAACGCACCTGGCTCCATACAATCCCTGAGTCAAGATTACATGTCATCAATGCATTCAGTATGTAACAATGATTTAAGTCAACAAAAAGCTGTCTCTGTTCTCGTGGCCACCCAGCCAAAATCGGAGCTACAAAGTTAATGCAAGCCAAAGTCATGTCTATTTCACATTTTTACATAGTGACATTTTCTTCAAAGTCTTTTATCTGAGACTGTCTGAAAATATCTCTAATGGTGTTCTCACTCAGCAATTTGCTGAGATATCAGCATATCCTAACGTTAAGTATCATGTAAGCTTACTTACACTTACATTTGGCATGAATGCCATGGTAATTTGGGGCATTTAATGATTTCTTTGAGATGTTCTTTTTCCTGGGTGGAATGATTTGTACAGCATAGATGTTTAATACTTGAAAAAGACAGAATTGGATGCACAAATATATACATACACCCCCACTAGTATCTGGTTAAATGTTCTTTAACAAGTTGCACCTTGTATTTAGAAATACCAAATCCAGTTCTAAGATTTCAAGTCTTACACATGTATGTTGACCATTTCCATCAAGTTGGAGGAAACCTGTTCAGGGCTAGGCTTAAAAACACATCACTTTGCGCACATGGATTTCTCATAACAGAATGCATGAAACAGCGTTGATGTAAAATGTTATCATTTAGTTACTGAAGGTGATAACCTAAATGGTTTGGTGGTGAATGTTAGAGGTTTTGATGTTCGCCAAAGTCTTTGTCTGTCTGCAGGTTTTGTCAAAAACAAAACTCTTGTTTTTGACTCAAATGTTTGGCCTCTTGACTGTCAGTGTCAAGTAAAGAAATGATTGTGTATACAGGGCTCTGAAACCAAAACCAAATGTTTACCATTGATTTTCTGGATCATTGAAGCATTGCCTGTCTTACATTTCCATTACAGCAAGTAGATATTAATCAGTGCGACTCCACATTGTTTGTGCCAAAGTTATTCTCAAAAGTATCAAATGGACCCAGTGGTGGTCAAACGTGATGTTTGGGTGGATTTCTGTTTTAATTAGTTCACTTAAAGCTAGGGATGGGAATCGAGAACTGGTCCTTGTTCCCAGTAGTCAAATGCCTGCCTATTGATCCCGCTTATCAATTCTTTGGCTGATTTCAGTTTAGGTGTCAGAGGAGCAAAATGGCGACGCAGTCTAGAGCATGGATATGGACATTTATTTTTATTGCACAAAAGGACGAAATGGTAAAGTGGAAAACTGCATCCAACTGCATTATGCTGCTAACACAGCTTCGGTTGCCTTGATGCATGCTCAATCATCCAGGTAAGGAATTCCCCAAAAAGTTGATTCTATTCATCTGGACGTAGCGCTTTAAGTGGGAGAAACGTTTCATCACTCATCAAGTGACTTCTTCAGTCAGTTCTTTGAAAGCATCTGCAACAAACAGCATGCTAATGCTAAGCTAGCCAAGAACCCCAGCAGCCTAACATCAACTGCTAACAAGCAGCCAGACTGCAGCCTCCTTTTCTACCTGTTCATGTTTCTAATCATAAAATCTGAATCACTAGTGACTGCTTTTTTTATGCTGGTTGTCATCTTTGCTTTGTGCGGTCAGCTTTGTATTCTACTAACAGAAAGATTTTAGAGATGCGTGTCCTTATTAGGGATTTGTATTAGTGCGTGGGGTTGTAGCCTCAGATTTATATTGTTAAACGGTGATTATGAGACCGTATGTTTCAGCTATTTACTAACATGAAAGCAATGTAACGCGTAGTATAACGAATTACATTATTTTCATGAGAGTAATTAAGTAACGTACTGCATTACTTTGAGGAAAGTGTTCTGTATAACATTGAGTAATGACAACAACACTGGTAACAATAAAGCAGAGAAATAGCAAACATGCACAAACTTTTGACCCGAAGCATGCAATTAATTTACATGAATGAAGTTTTTTTTATTGCTGCTTAGCAATGGTGTTGACTCTCATAAGTGAATCAATCTGTAATATTGATAATGGAATCGGACTCACTAAAATCTTATCGATTCCCATCCCTACTTAAAGATTTTGACTCTCTACATGTATTTCTATAATTATGCACTCAAAAAGTAAGCAAACAAATAAACAAAACAAATTTAGTTGATTTGAAGGTGTGATCACCATGAAAATACATCGCTTTGCTTTCCTCCCAAAATTCTTCTGCTTACAGCTCTCCCACCGCTGCTGTTGCTAGACAAAGACTGACTACAATGCTTGCAATATTGACAAGTAATAACAAACTAATCTGTTGCCATATGGCCTTCTGCTAAACAACAATTAGAGCGGAGTAGCTGAGGGAATCGATTTTTGTAGCCTATGGATGCCAGGATTAAAAATCACATAATGGAAGAAATTCAATTTCAAGTTAAAGGGCAATACAGGCACTAAATGTACACTGCAGGCAGTGATATTAAAAAGCAATCAACACTTTGTGAAATACACCATTTCCCTGGTCTTAAGGATTGAGAGGCAAAAGGTGGCCATTTGGCAGGTGGGGTGACATTCATTAAGCTCAGTAAATAAATAATGTGCAGCTCACAGACAAATATTACATTAATCAGGTGGAAGGTAATCCTTTGGTCAAACATAAACCTTTGTCTATAGACTTTATAAGATTTCAGAGCAAATGGTAGGCTCTCAAAGCTAAATGTTCAATTAACCCTCTATTACAACCTGTAAATATACGGCCTGATGACTGAAACCATTTAGTGTTCGTTAAGGAGGAAAGGAGCTCTAGCACTGATTTGATTTGGCTTCTCTTGTCTGTTGTAATTTTCTAATTGAATTACCCTTTAATTTTCAGGGGAAAGTGGCGAGGCCTATCTGACGTTCAGGCTGACCTGTTTGGTGGGGACCCTGCTGTGCAATTAATCATTCTACATATTAAATTAACTTCATTAAACATGTTTTGGATTGGATGCTTGAGAAGAGTCATGTGATGGAAATGAGATTAGAACATTAGACATCCTTCTTTACTATTTTGTTCTACCTTACCAAGCAAAGAACTACAAATTTCAGAGTCACAGAATGAAAAGTTCACAAAGTAAATCATCTGGCAATGTATGATTTGACATCTACACTGGACACAGCCTTGAATAAAGCAGTCCCTATAGACTCTATGCTAAAATATTCAACCACTTTTATAGCCTGGTAATAAAGAGGTAAAAAAAAAAGGCTTTCTTTCTTGATCTCTGTAAACACTTTGGCCCCGAGTTCATTGTCTCAGTCATATTTGTATAATACAAAATAAAAAATGATGGAAAAAGGAGGTTTAGCCATGCTATTGCTCATTAGCTAACAACCTGTCACTCACAAGCGATTAGCCAATGAACAAGCAATTTCAGTCAGGCCTGCAACTTCTCATAATATCAAGTTTCTTTCATACCAAGATGGCAAAATTAGAAATGTTTATCTTGAAACTCTAAAATGCAAGTTCAGAAACCGACACATAAGGTCACACCAGCTACGTCCATCTTTTCTCCAAAAATTTAGAATAGATAGAAAAAAAAACCAAAATAATTTACCTGTTAAGTAACAAACTTTTATGAATAAATGATGTGACATTTTTGATTGTCCAATCCAGTTCTGGTCAATATAGCTATCCTTAAAAAAACAACACATAAAGCCAATTCTTTAAGGAGATGGTGCCCTTACAATTAGTGCCACCTCTTGTCATGTAAGTATTTGGGTTACATGAAGACTGTTATTGTGGTTCAAGATACTCATGGTAAGTTACAAATATAATAGAATAGTACTTCAATTTCAACAGGGTAGGGTTTTCTCCAATTGAACACTTAATTTTGTCAACATCTGCAAAACTGTTACAGCACTAAACACCACAACATGTCTACTGTCAATGCCCGCCAGCAGACGTGGTTCTCATCTCTCATCTCTGATGATCTACAACCACTGAGGGAGAGAAGCGTAACACTGCCGTATTTGTTGTGCACATCATGTAGCCATACTTGCCTGACTGTATTTATGCACTCAAAACAGTAAAGTGCAAGTATGGAAGCACACAATATGAGCCACGTCTTGGAGCATGCTGATGAAAGCTCAACAAAAGCAAGCAAGACTAAAATTAGAATGACTCATTCCAAGGTCAAAAACGTCTGTGCTATCAAGTTTAATTCAAACATGAAATAATAACATAAATTTCTTCTACTTCTGTGATTTTGTTAGGCCACAACTAAATAGCTTAGCAAAATAGCCTGAGCGATCACTCTGAACAGATGTTGCCAGATATTCATTTTTGACATTTATATTCCCAATTAAGTTCTAAGAAATTCAAGACACAATCTCACCAGTTCATGCTGTCAGTCAGGCTATGCGTTCCGCCATCAGTTACGGAATACAAAAACAGAGATAAAATCCTGACAACCATTTTAATCTGGTACACGCACACATTCTCATACTATTCAAGCATACAGAAAAGATTAATATTACCGCTATGGATTTAGCACGAGTTATTGGAAAAAAGACATTTTCTATAAAAAGCATTACAGAAACTGTCAGACTCTAAGGCACTGTGTTATTCTACCCAGCTAATGGGAGGCAGGATCAATTGGAAAATCAATAGTGAGGTGAATAGGCAGGAAATAATAGTAAGCCAATCAGAGGAGCTTGCTAGAGGATTCTGCAGGTTTGGCAATTGATAGGGCTGGTAAACCATACACTACAGAGAGGGTGGAATGGGCAGTTATTTTTTTTTTTTTACCCAATCACCGATGACAAGGGAGGGGGCTTCTGAGACTGATGTGTCCCTGATTGGAGAGCCCTGAGTGAGAGAGAGGGGATTCTGTGCAAACTCAAACATGACATTTCAGACAGAATAAAAACAAGTACAGTTGAACAGAGAGATCATTGAAGAAAGCAAACATGTTTTTCAGAGAGAGAAATAAAATAACATCTGAATGCACCAACATGGCCAATGGGGACAGAACAGCCTGCGAGGTAAAGGGCAGCAGGGTACATGTCTGCTCTGTGCTCTGACCAATTTTTAGAAGCCACACCATCAGTCTACTGACATTTGCCATCACTACCTACCTAGGCAAATATACTTTTTAAGTATTCATATCTTTTAAAGAAACTAAATTGTAACATTTACATACATAACAAGATTTTTCCAAGCAGGTTTCCTGGGTTGTGGCTCTGATGCACTAAGAAACAGTCTAACATCCTGAAAAGCATGCTTATTTGCTTTAGACTGGATATAAAAGAAAGACATATTCTCTTGGTCAGAGAAACGTTGCCAATGCTAAAGTACGTTAAACCTATGTTTCTGTATGTAGCTTCAGTCTTCACTATCCAGCAGGTAGTGTCAAAGGTATTACGCCCATCTATCAGATGCAGTTTGTCAACTGACAAACCAATAGTCATGTGATGGGACTGATATAATTATTTGCATGAATTAAAAGCAGCATTAAACATGTTAGACAACTGTACAAATGCACCTTCCAGCAACTCCAAAGCTATCATATTAACACACTGTGTCCAGCTGGACACAAAACTAGTTTGCAGTGCTTTGAAAAAGTATTTTCCTCATTTCTGATTTCTTAGTTTTTGACACCTAAATATGTCACAAATGGAGGAAACTGCAGGGAACCTTGCCATGAGTGCCTGGCCTACAAAAATTACTGTGAGAGTGATCAAGAACTCATCCTGGAGCCCAGAACAACATCTGAAGAACTGTAGGCCTCTCTTAAGGTCAGTGCTGATGACTGGACAAAATTTTGTTTGATCATCTGAAACATGCAAGTATGACAAATATGCAAAAAAAAAAAAACCCTTCAAAACCAGGAAGATGGCACATATTTTCTTTCACAGCACTGTAAATCCAAGAGTTGAGTGGTGTTTGCTGAAATAAGAGTTCAAATGCATTCCAAAACCCACAGTAACTGCTACACACACTCAGCCAAGTAATGGTTAAGAAACACAAAATCTCATCCAGTGCTCATCATTCAAATTTGCACTAAAGTTTGACCTCGTCCTCTGCCTTTTGTTCGTCCTTACTAGCTGTAAGTCCACAGTCAAGTCTAATTTATATAAGTCTTCTAATTTGCATTTGAAGTTTTAGCCAGTAGCCCTGCCCCTTCCCTCCAGTATTCTTCATTGCAACATTGTAAGACATAGTGGGCTGTGTCACATCATTGGATACACATCAAATAAACGTGATACTGATGTGACAGACCATGAACCAGTTAAGGTCCAGTTCCCGGAACTGGCCCATGCGAAGACGATCTCTGACACATGACACAAACAACTGTGAAGTTGCTGGAAGGTGTATTGCCCCCAGATTCCCAGAATTCCCATCCTTATGTTGGCAGTCCACACACCTAAGGTTTCTCAACAAATGCTACAGTATATTTCCCAAAATGCTGCACTGAGTCTTTATGAACAATATCAGACGCATTTATCTGCTTATTCTACTAATTCTAATAATAATAATATTAATAAAAAATACTATATCTACTTCACGTTATTGTAAATTTGAAATACATTTATGGTTTATTACTACTAGGTTTCATTTCTTTTGCTTTGGCCAAGGGGTTTATCAGTAATGATAACAATATACACATAAAGTGTGAATGAAACACGTCTCATTGTATTTTTCCAGAAGCAAAATAAAATGAGACCAGTTTTCCATGAATTTTTCTGGCAGCTGGAAAACTCCCATGAATTGTTGGAAACTGCCACTGAGTTTGAAATCTGGCAATTGAGAAGCTTGGCATTTCACTTCATCTCTTTAAATAAAAAGCTATATCAATGCTAATCATGATAGCAGGGTGCAACCACTGCTCCAAGTTATACCTTTCCTCAAAGGACGTGACTCTATTTGAAGTTATTCTATTAAGTTCTAAGGAGATAAAATTCACTATTATGATTTCCATGTATTGTTTTATTGGGTTCATTCAATGACTTGAATTGTCTTCACTGTTCACATTTCCATGCTTTCCAAAACTTTGATTAAAATGCCATTATCACAAACAGAAATTGTGGCCAGAGCTAGAAATACAACCCCAGTCGTAATAAGCCAGCTTTCCCTTTACAGTGAGGTCTCGCTGCTTAAAGGCCCTGCTTCCCTTTACCAAAAACAACCAAACGGGTGAAAAAAAGACATGGATGGGTTTATAGAACTTCACATTAAGAGCAACACCTGCAAAGAAAGAGCAGCTGGAGGAAAATGTGACACATTTGAAACTTAAAAGGAAAGCAATGAAATGAGACATCATCTTGCTCAGTCTGTGCAGGACCAATAACCAGACAGCCTCCACATTTTATTTGTCTTCTGTCTGCAGTCTCACGTGACTCACACATGTGTGAAAACAAACAGTATATTTTCTTTTGCTTGTTCATTTAACATGAATTCAGCCAGATTTCTGAATCTTCTTTTTACTTCATCTTCTTCGAATTAAAAATGTTGTTCTCTTCAACCAATTTGCCAATGACATAATGGCCCAGGACAATTTCAGACTAGAAGCTGATAACTGCACCGGTCTCAGCCACTACCTAGAGCAATGAGGCTGGTTATAGGTCACTGTGTAAAATGGATGTGTGGTATAAGGCATACCCCGCCCTCTCCTTTAGTTTCATATCAGTAATTCCGTCTTTGGACACCAGTTTGTTAAAAACGAGAATCCCAATAACCATGTTAACCTGCCGAAGAGAAGAGGTACAAGATTAAAGCACAGCAAAGACACTTTCATTACTTTCACTGCATGCAGCACTGCTCTGGTGATGGCAGTAATGGAAAGCAATGGTGGTGATGTTCATCATAATGAGACGATGGCAGCAGCATGCATATAAATTAGTCACATCGCACATTAGCTGTACTTACTGTAGGTTTAGCATTGCAAATACTAAATGGTACCAGACCAAATATTAGTCACAAAATGAAGAATGAACGTTAAAAGAAAACTAACATAGACATTATTTTTAATTGAAATGGTACGCTAAAAAAAATACATAAAATGTGAGCTCTGCAAAATCAAAGGTGGTGGTTTTTTAATTCATACAGTCTTACTGCCTTGAACATTCGCCCTCTATAAAACTCTCTGGTACAATCCACTTCGATAGTGTTCCGGCGTGTCTGCATATTGCAGAGGTAGCTCTTTATTAGAGAAGCAGCTTGTGGAAAATAAGGACACCCAAACAAGCTGTTCACTTGTGGTGAGGAGAGGCAAATTGGGAAGTGAATCGCCGAAACTGTAGCTAATAGATTTGATTATCAAAACAAGGACGGTGTCACTGCAGTGCGCTTTCTGCTGAAGTTTGTCTGTGATTTAATTCTGGTTTGGGCCAAACACTACAGGGGGGTTAACATAGGTCAGTACAACAACAGCTGTGAGAAGCTGGAAGTTTAACATCTTATACGAATTCTACATATATACCTGATATAGCATATGAATATGATTATTAAAACTGCTATTTCTGATGCTAGTACAACTTGGGTTAATTACAGTGGCTTGCAAAAGTATTCGGCCCCCTTGAACTTTTCCACATTTTGTCACATTACAGCCACAAACATGAATCAATTTTATTGGAATTCCACGTGAAAGACCAATACAAAGTGGTGTACACGTGAGAAGTGGAACGAAAATCATACATGATTCCAAACATTTTTTACAAATAAATAACTGCAAAGTGGGGTGTGCGTAATTATTCAGCCCCCTGAGTCAATACTTTGTAGAACCACCTTTTGCTGCAATTACAGCTGTCAGTCTTTTAGGGTATGTCTCTACCAGCTTTGCACATCTAGCGACTGAAATTCTTGCCCATTCTTCTTTGCAAAACAGCTCCAGCTCAGTCAGATTAGATGGACAGCGTTTGTGAACAGCAGTTTTCAGATCTTTTCAGGGGGCTGAATAATTACGCACACCCCACACTGTAAAATGTAATTCTAGCTGTTTGTTATTTCAACATATTATTCTATATCAGTTTGCCGATAGATGACTGAAGTTGTTGTTATAACATAGAATTACAAGTTAAAAACGTCCCAATTACACCAAAAAAAGCTAACTTGAAAACTCATGTCCAGCTAAATCAGAAACTTATGTGAACTTGACAATGCGGGTAAGTTGAGCACAGCAGGATTCAAAACTGCCTCACGTGACTGCTACCGAGGTGCATCATGGGGAATTGGCGGTTAACGACATGCTCACTTTACTTGGACGTTTTCTAATCGTCTTCTTTGGAATATGCTTTCAAGGTGAGTAACATTGGTTATAACTATAAGGAAAGAGAGCTACAAAAGTTGGAACATGTTTTGAATTTATGGCATGACGTGTGTTTTTCTCTTTTACCGAAATGTTTGCTTTAGCTAATGTAACTTTAGCCGACAAGGTCCAGCTTGTGTGTCATGACCAAACTTGACCTAATAAACTGACATATGGCCTTTTTTATGGGTTTAATGTGGCACTGACCAAATCACAAGTATTGTGCCGCTAGCTTTAAGGTTGTGCACTCACCCTGTTGCGATATTAGCAAGCTAACTCAGCTAATTAATAAAGCTTATTTCATATTGTCTCTGTACTTGTAAATTTCTTTCAAGTTCACAGGCTGTTGTATTTTGGTGGAAGTTCATTTTGGCAATATTTCCAATAACTGGCTGGGTTCAAAAAGAGCTTTTTGGCAGGACTCGGATGCTTGTTGTCATCTGTTTATCCCTATGTAATCACTTAAGGTGTTATTAACTGCTGCATGCTAAGCTGCAAGAGTGCACTGAGGACTGAGACAAAATATGGTCTACAAACCAGCATTATATTAGTTTTTATCAGATAGTCCTCCAGTGTGCTTATTTTTTGCTTTAATTATATTGTGCAGTTATTTGTTACCCTGAAATGCTTTATGCTTAACAACAGCTCACCATTTTAACTTATTTTTGAACTCTTGTGATCAGTATGACTAGATTGTGTGAGTTTCCATACTAAACGAGCTGTAGTGATAAAATAATTGGCATCAGAGACACTGATTTTTGGCATGGTATACTGCAGAAGTTTTTTTTTTTTTTGAATAATTTACCTTTTAATTAAACTGCATTCTCTGTATTGTAACAAAACTAACATTGTTTATATGTCAGAAAATTAGCAAACATGAATAAATGGCGAAAACAATATAATTATAACATATATTTTTATTTTACTTATTTTAGGTCTGTGAAGCCAAACTTGATGCTGGGGATTTATTTTTGTCAGTGGAGTCAAATGGTAAGTTACAATTTGTGCATTTTGTCATACTGGAAACACCTCAGATTATATTGTAATTTAATAGCTCTGTAGAACAAATGATATAAAGATTGTAGTGTCAGGGTACTTCTTAAGAAGTAATATGGCACTATTGATGATCACATGCAGGTGGCATAAACTAAATATTCAGACGTGTTACCAACAAATGATTCATTAACAAAAGCAATGGAGCAGACTGTTTAGGTTCTTGTGGTTGTAATAACATCCATAACTGCAAGTTTGTCATTAATTTATTTTCACAGGTCTAGATGATCACATCTGTCTTTGTCATTTAAATGAGGTGGACTTGCAAACTTTGCGCTCTTTGGGGTAAATTGCTGTCCACTACATATACACAGAATCTGCACAGTATTTCAGATCTAAAAAGGGAGTATGTAATGGACTTGCTGGCTTTAATGTAAAAAGCCTGTTGTGTAACTTTAATGAGGCAGTTGGACTAAAACAGTATTGCTCATCAAGGTAAACATCTGAGGAATAAGGAAATTGTTACTTGTCCTTTTACTCAGTGTTCTTTTAATCGCACGTTTACTAAAGTTTTACATCACATAAGTCATTTTCACAATCATTCTACTTTAAAAGATTTCAAGACAGAGCTTATTGTTCTCTGAACTTCCTTGTTTGCTGAACGGCAGGTAAAGTGCATCTTTTTGTTTGTTTGCTTTTGTGTGTTTGTGTTTTCTCTAATGGGCCTCAGATGACTGTTTGCTTAAATTTGGGTCTCAAAGAATCTTTTTTTAATTCTGCCTGTACTCTCCACCCCTCTTCTTCTGTTGCTCAGGTTGAAGCAGAATTTGCCCGTCTTACATCTGTTGACCTGAAAGGGTTCCTTTTTGCTGTGCTTGACCATTATGGAGAGGTTCGTGGAGCTGTACAAAATCAAGAGCGGCATAGAAAGGCTAACTAGGCTCATAAGATGCTTCGGAGATGATGTAAGTGTTCAACTGCGAAATCTAATCCTTTGTTTAAGTTTTAGGTTATCCAGTTCAACTGATGAACTCATTGAAAGAAAGCTGATAAGTAAAGTCTGTCATCATATTTCACAACTGGACATTTAGTGTGGTAACTTTTACAGAATCTATGTATATTGGTGGTAGGTTGGATATCATATTCTACTTGAATGTCCTGATAAGCCTGATTCAAAATCTCCAATGATAATCATATATTGATGGAATTATGCATCAAAAAGCTGTGAATTTGGAGCTGTCTACATGCTTCATAAACACTGTTTAAAAAGTGTTTTTGTTTTCTTTTTGACTTCTTTGACCAGAGCCCTACACAAAGGAAGAGGACAGAGGACCTCATTTTCTAAAGGAAGATCCCTCACACACTTTCAAGACTGTGAAGGTTAGCATTGTTTCTTTTAGTAAATTTAATAATGACAGCACCACAGTGGATTTTAAATTAAAAAGTACATGTGTACTTTTTCCTCACCAAATGTATTATTACAAGATCTTTGACACTGGATTTGGTCTGGGTTTCAGAGAAACTAACTGGCAAGCTAGCATTGATATTATTAGTGTCTTGTGTTTATTCATGTCTTCACCAGGGTCTTTGACATTTCGCTGCTGTACTGTTCACTTCAGCTTTACGTTTGATTTCTCACATTGTATATTGTAATGGCAGAGATATTAGGATATTTAAGGGGCTGCAGTGGCTGCTACAGCTGTGGGGGGCAATACTTTGGTGAAATGTCCTGGACCCTGGAAAAGAGACTGTGTAGACTGGGTAAGCAATTAAAGGTTACTGGCCGAGAGTCATTGGGCAGCTGGGTAAAGGTGGATGTTGATATTCAGTGCCAATTATGCAACCTGTTCAGCCATGTCTATATGCTCTTTTTTCATGCTGTTAATATAGGGGGAAAAAATAAACTTTAATCAATAAACTGATTAAAGAAGCATTGTCTATGGAGCCATAATCTGATCCTGTAGTGTAGCTGCAGTTTGCACATTTCATGTATTCTCAGCCAGATTTGGTTTAGAGCACAGCCAATATTTAGCATAAGTAGATTTAAATTCACACACTGGTGATGGCAGCTACATTGTAGCCACAGCCACCCTGGGGCGCACTGACAGAGGCGAGGCTGCCGGACACTGGCACCACCGGGCCCTCTGACCACCACCAGTAGGCAACAGGTGAAATGTCTTGCCCAAGGACACAACGACTGAAACTGTCGGAGCCAGGGCTCGAACCGGCAACCTTCCAATTATAAGACGAACTGTCAACTCTTGAGTCACGATTCAGTCATCCACCCATGTGTGTGAATGACTGAATGTGTAAAGCACTTTGGAGTCCTTAGGGGACTAGTAAAGCACTATACAAATACAGGCCATTTACCATTTAAATTGAAAATTTTGTTTGAATTCTGCAATTGAAGACATGCTCAGTTATTTATGAACATGGTCTTTGTTTAAAGCAAGAAATGGATTTGTAACATGGGGGTGCATATCTCATTCTGAAAAAACTTTAACAACTAATAAGTGTTACCCAAAGCCAATCACCATCATCCAAAGCATCAGTATGGCTCTTCTTTGGAAAGACATGAATTGTTAAGCACACGGGATATTGTGTAATTGTAATTGTGTAATTTTTTTTTTTTTTTTGTCTTTGAACCCTTTTATAGCCGACAGGTATTGAAGACACGTTTTCTAAGAGGATGAAAGTTGGCATTGCGATGGTGAAAGAAGAAGACATCATCGATGTGTTGGTTGTCCTTGAGGCGGCAGTAATCCTGTCTAATCTGAGGGATGTCTCAAGTGCCATTTCCATGCTGATGGGCCTTCTTTTTGCCTTCAACATAGACTATCCAAAGGAACTTAAGGACATCTTTGAAGTCATTCAGAACATCCTAATGAACACTGGTGGAAGGCAGTGCATCTCACTAGTGCATGGTCTAAGAAACAGACTCTTGCAGAAAGCCATGCAGAACTGTAATTGTATGATCCTTAGTGTTAAGGACAGTTTTTATTTTACTGTTTGTTTTTTTATTCTTGCAAGTTCTCATTCTCACTTTTGTATGTCACTAAATGACTACACTTTACATTCCAGATTAGACAATTACTCATTTGTTCATGGTTTAAGAAACTTATGTGAACAACAATATAATGGTGGACTTTGCAGATGCTTATCTCATGCAAGTCAGTAGTTTTTCCTTTGTTTTGCAATTGAGCAGACTCAAACTAATGTTTCTGAAATATCCATATTATCAAATGTTTCAGAAGCATGCACTCATTTTCAGAGATATTGGTTCTGTGGAATTTGTTGCAATTGTAAACGAAGACAAATACAAGATTTTGATGTCTTAGTTATTATAAACTGATCTTTACTGTCACTTATCAAAGGTTTTGTACTATTTTAATATTTCAAGTTTTATGCTAACAGGTGTGACTGAGCACAATGAAGTTTAAAAATTTTGTAAATGTAAAGAATAACTTTTCTAAAATAGCAAGTGTCCCGTTGATACATTACATTAATGCAGACTTTATGTTGTTACTTCACAAGAATCACTACTGCTCCTAGAGTATTGGTCAGAATTTCATCTTCACCCAAACTGGGCTCAAGACCAAGTTCAAATTTATTGTTTCACAGGGAGCAGC
The DNA here is from genome assembly GCF_036321145.2 of Pelmatolapia mariae. Classification (NCBI taxonomy): domain Eukaryota; kingdom Metazoa; phylum Chordata; class Actinopteri; order Cichliformes; family Cichlidae; genus Pelmatolapia; species Pelmatolapia mariae. The sequence goes on along the minus strand of NC_086236.1, from coordinate 40,158,795 downwards.
CTTTGAGTTTTGATGGATTGTGAGCCTGATGAGCTACGTCACTGATTTTTCTGTTTCTCAGATGACTAAGATGGCACAATAAATGGTGAATGTTGGGTGCTCATGAGTAATTGTCTTGTCATGTTCTTAAAACAAACTTTCTGTATGAAATGATCAGATAGACTTTAATGGAATCTGTGGGGTTTTATTTTTTTTCTGTAAACAACAGAAAATTAATTTAAAGGAATGTAGATATTTAAACCTGAGATCTAAGATAAACCTAACAGGTAGTTTTGCTGAAATGGATGTTAGAAAGCCAAAAAAAAAACAAAACAAAACTTAAGATGTTTAATACACATTTTTCTTTACATCCAGTCAATCAACTCTGATAATTAAAATGAAACTGATTTACAAGTTCACTCAGCTACCTTAAGGAGCTCAGTTAATTAATAAACTTAAATCAACTTAGCTAACAGATTATGTTAGTTAAGCTAAAATAGATTCCTAAGTTAAAAGAACTACTAAAGTATTTGAATTAACTAAAAAACCCAAGTCAACTGAACTAGGACAAGAGTTTAAACAATAGATTATTTTAATTTAGCTGAAAGGGTTTTCCCAAGTAAAGATGACAATTAAAGGAGTTGAACTGACTAATAAATCTCAGTCAACTAAACTAAGATGAAAGTTTAGACAACATGTGATTTTTCATTAAGATAACAATTGGTTGTGTTATAAGAACAAACTCTATTTCTTGACTTAACTTAAAATTTTAAGGCAGCCCTTTACCTCATATTTTTAAGTTGAAACAACAAGTTATATTTTACAGTGCACTTTTCAGTTATTTATTTGTAAAAAATGTTTGGTATCATGTATGATTTTCGTTCCACTTCTCATGTGTACACCACTTTGTATTGGTCTTTCACGTGGAATTCCAATAAAATTGATTCATGTTTGTGGCTGTAATGTGCAAAATGTGGAAAAGTTCAAGGGGGCCGAATACTTTTGCAAGCCACTGTATTTGACTTATTCAATGAACACGTGGAATGAGCAAAAACATTTCTATCACCCAGATTTTACTGGAATTACCTGTAAATTATTATTGTTCTAATGATAAATGTGTATGTGCTGTAAACTAGAAAAAGGCTTTTAAGTTAGGTGGCAGTATTTAGAAAACCATGAATGAAGTAAAGGGAATGATAAAAGGAAAAGGTGGAGAAGAACATACTGTGAATATGGACAAAGAAAAATGATGAGAGGAACAGAGGAGGTAAATGAGGAAGTAGGAAAGAAAGAAAGAAAAGACAGCAGGAAGCATAAATAACATGAGGTAAAAATATAGAAAGCAGGAAAGGCAAGAAGCAAATGAGGCATAGACAATGAAGCAGAATAAAATTAATAGGAAAATTAATAAACATCAGAGATTATTATGGCAAATAAACAGCCTAGAAAAAAGAAGAGATAGAAAAGAGACAAATCAATACAAGAAAAAAAAATCCAGGAGGATTAAAGGTGGAAAACAAGAAGATGAAAAAGGGATGAAAAGAGAAAAGGGATAAAAACTTCATGGAAATATGACAAATGTCGAGGGATTAAAGAAGGAAGTAAGATAAGAATGGAAGGTAGCAAAAGACAACAAAGAAGACAGGAACTAAAGAGGATGGATTAAGGGCAGGAAAGTGCCATGGATGACATAGAGGAGGAAAGAAAGACTAAGTAAAAAATAAAGACGTGGGGCAGGAAAAGATGAAAAGGAAGCACATTGACAGGGAAATGGAAGAAAAAAAGGAGGGAAGGAAAAAAGGTAAATAATAATAGGGAAGAGCAGGAAAAGGAGGAGGAAGTAAGCATGATAAGAGGAGACAGAAAAAATGAAAGATCAGGGAAAGGGAATATCCAATTGTGCAATGTTTGCAATGTTTTATTTTATGTTACACTGAGATTCCAGCACTAGTCATTGTCCAAAGGTCTAAATGGTGATGTATAGTAATGCTTAAACACAATAATAATATTATAATATTATTGTCCTGGGTCAATATTTCAATTTTAATTCTGAGTTTCTTTTAATCCTGCACTTTTATCATCCGTTTACAGCACCAGTATCAAGACTGTTAGAATGATTAAAATGTATAGCAACTACTATAATGACTACTAGGTTTAATAAATCATTAAGCAGATACACACATGAAATTGGCACATGATGGGAGCTATAGCTACAGGTTAAACTAATGCACTGAATACAAACATAGACTAAAAAGGAGAGAACAAATACCAAGACTACGGCTGCAGCGGGTCCCACAAATGCATAGAGAAGACCTCCTTCCAGAGAAAGCCAGCAGCTACAAGAAAGAAGCAGGAAAACATGGAGGTTGAGAGAGGGAATTAATGTGGGAGAGATTTGAAGAGAAAGTGCAGGAACATGAAGGGTTTGAATGAGGTGAAAAAGAAGTGAATGATTGATGAGACAGGAAAAAAGAGAGAGGTGAATTACACAGCAAACAAACCTTCAGCCATGTGTAATACTCTGCCATTAATAGTTAAAGAAGAGGTAGCATACAATGACAGATCTATAGGACAACTTGCTTACTAGCTTGATGTTCCATAACCCTTTGCCTTGGTGAATCCCACTGAGATCGCCACTACTAGAGCAGGGAGACCTGGGAGGAAATAAAAATGGACTTTAACATAGTGATTGTGAGGTAGATGACAAGACACACAAAAGGAAGTGAAGAAAAGAGTGAACAGGTAAAGAAAGGTAAAACAGCAGGAAGGAAGGCACAAAGTAGGCAAGAAAAGGACGGTAACCTGGAAAAGTAAGAAAAAAAAAAGATATAGGAGGAACTGACGTGAACAATGAGGGAAAAAGGGAAAGGGGATAAAAAAAAGAGAAGAAAAAAACAGGAAGCAAATAAGGAAGAAAAACAGGATGAATAAGGTGAATAAGCACAAGAAGAAAGAAAGTAAATAAAATTGGTGAGAGAGAAAGCCCACCCCAGCCGAGACACAGGAAACGCTTGCGTATGATGCGATTCCTGAGGCGGCCTGTCACTGCCATGTAGGACTGCCATGCCTCTGTCAGAACCCAGCAGAATGAAGACAAGAAGAAGAAATGAAGCAACGCAGCAATCAGGGTGCATAAGATCTGAAACAACAGGTGAAGACAGGAAACAAGTATGAAGAGACTTTATTCATTAATACATACTCTGGCAAAGAACATGACTGCAGTCATATGAGTGACTCTCACTCATATGGCTGCATACAGTAGAATGTCATTTAAAACCTGTCTTGTCATTACACTACCTTTAATTGGCCCCACTGGCTACTACCATTCACTAGGGAAGAGTTTGGCTTACCTTATTCCGTGTCTGTGTCTGTCCAATGAGAATAAGAGCATTGGACGAGATGATGGAGAGGCAGAAGTTAATAAGGATGACTGAACGCTCAGACCGGATGTACCTGCAGGAGGATAAAAGAGACACCTATGAGTGAAACTAGCAGTCAGACCTACGGAAAAGATCGGGGCATCAACTTCAAGGCTTTCTCCAGATGCTGTGGTATTTTCCTGTATATTCTGTTTTTAGCTGTCTGTTCCCTTTTTTTTTCCCTGGGGGACACAAGTAAGTAATAATAATTCTGAAATATATATCAGGTGTTAATACATATCTGTCACTGATATGTAAATGATGTTTTATTTGCTCATATACTGATAACAGTCAATAAGGCCAATATCAGCCGATACCAATATTCAGGTAATATCTGTGTATCTCTAACTCTTATGTAAGAGGCGATTCTTAATGCTGACTTTTTCAAACCAAGTTTGAAGCAAACTGTAAAACTCTCCTCAGCGTATGACTGAAGGCCTATTTGACAGAGTTTGTTCAAATTATCTTTAATTATTATTTAATTTTATTATTATTTTTAGCGTGCACGCATGAAAAGTTTTTCATACTATAATAGGATATTTCAACAGCGTAAAACCAGTCTGACAGTCACCACTCTCATTGGTGAATAAAGTCAATTAGGCCCAATATCAGTCAACATGACCACTGTATTTATGTGTGTGTATATATATATATATATATATATATATATATATATATATATATATATATATATATATACATATATTAGGGGTGCAACAATACTCGTATCGATATTGAACCGTTCGATAGAGTGCTTTCGGTTCGGTATGCATATGTATCGAACAATACAAAATTTTTAATTTATTTTATCAACTTTTCTTCTGACGATGCTGTCTGTGTTGAGAGCCCAGTGGATCTGCGTTCGACTTATCCGCCTAGGCTGCAGGAGCAGCCTAGCGCAGATCCACTGAGCGCAGCGCAAGCTAGCGAGACAGAAGTTAAGCTGTTGCAACATGGCAAATTGAACCTTCCCCACCCTAATTCAGATCTGGCGTTTGGAACTATTTTGGTCTTCATGTGAAGTATGACCCTGAAGGTAAGCACGTCATGGACAAAAGTAAAACAGTATGTCGGATGTGCCACACAATGCTCAGTTACATTGGTGGGAACTAGTGCTTAGCGCAGTTTGCTCGTTAACGTGTTGACGCCGTCCAGCCTCACACACGGGGCAATCCGCGGTAGCTCGTTAACGGAGATTTGCCGCGTTATGGCGTTAACGTCATTTCAACGAGATTAACGCTGACAGCTCTAGTGGGAACACAACGAATATGACTGCACATTTACTCCGACATCATCCTAGTGCAAAGACAAGTGGAAGCAGACAAAAGCAACAAGCACGCATGCTACAAACTTTACCAGAGTCATTTAGACAGCCGTTAGCACATGATTCTCCTTATGGGGACCTGATCTGTTTAATATGCTGCTGAGAATATACCCCAGAAGAAGCGTATAGTATAGCTTTTATTTTGGAAAGAGCCATTTCTCTGTAATAAACTCTCTTTTTCCAAAGATGAGTGATTTCTCGATCAGATAGATTAATTTTTTTATTACTTTGTTGTTTCAGCAACATTAAATTTAAAAACTGTACTTTTGAGTATATATTTGTAATTTTAATAAATGACAAAAAGGCATGAACATTTTTTGTATCGAAAAAATATCGAACCGTGACACCAAAGTATCGAACCGTACTGAACCGTGAATTTTGTGTATCGTTGCACCCCTAATGTGTATATATATATACATATATATATATACATATGTGTGTATACATATAGTGTATATTTTGGGTTAAATTCATTCTACAATTTACATTAATTTTCCAGAATACACTGAACATGCTTTTTGTGCAAGATTCACTGAGGTAAGAAAACTTTTATTTTTCATGCTGCATACAGTAGAATGTCATTTAAAACCTGTCTTGTCATTACACTACCTGTAATTGGCCCAACTGGCCACTACCATTCACAAGGGAAGACTTTGGAAAGTAGTTGATGGTAATCAGCATGCGAAATAGATTGCAAAGAGGTATACAGTGCTTCACTGAAAAAGGGTGCTTTAGTTGCTAACAGATTGCCATGGTTACCTGTCCTTTGCTTGGAAGACTGACTTGTCTGCAAACATTCACAAACTACTCATCGAGCAGTAGCGAAAAGAAAGAGAGCAAAAAGTGCGATGCAAACCAAAAATAGTTTTTTTTTTGTTCAGCTGTAGTCAAAACAATCGCAGAGCAGAGAGGTTTTTGGTGTAGCAGCCTCTGGTTTCACTTACATACAGTCAGTCTCCAGCAAAAAAAATGACCAGCTGCTTGGGGAATACACTTTTTCCCTAGAGGACTCCAAAAAGTCAGTATGGATAAAAAAAAAACAAAAAAACAAAACTAGAATTAGGTGTTATATCACATTTCAGCTGCTTAGCCAATTAGTCCTCTAGTAAAAGAAAAACATGGTATATATTTTGTGACTTCAAAAATAGGGAAGATACAAAGAAATGCAAAGTTTGCTGTGGTACATGATAGAAAAGCTCACGTTTTTTCCATTTCTAAACTTCAAAAGGGGAAAACTAGAATTCTTTGTTGTTCTATACCTCCACCAACTGGTTCAGGTACAGTTTACATCCATTTCTGTCCAGACTCATAGATCAAGAGACTTAAGGATTTGATAGGATGGCACCATTACTCTCCCCATTCAGTATCCAAACAAATGTGAAATATAGGCTCGGTTTTAATGAGACGCTCTCTTTAGGCCTGGGTATCGTCACTGATTTGTATAACTGATTCAATTCTGATTCACAAGGTCCTGATTCAATGCAATCCCCGATTTTGCTTCGATTAAATTTAATTCAATTTTGACTCAGACAGTCAGGAATATTATAATTATGATCATTTAACAGTACATATCCATATTTTTGGATAAAAGTATAAAAACAAAACTGACACTTGTGAGACTTCATCAGAGGTTTAAACATCACAGCAGATGCTTTTGTGTCAAAGTAACAGAGGATGAAACAGAAAAGTATGAAGGAAATGTTCTTGTCCTGGCTTTTTATAGCAGATAACTGCCTTAAAAATATTCTGCAGTAGATCAAAAACTGAAAAAAAAAAAATAAATAACACAACATATGAACAAGCTGCTGAGGTGAAGCAGAGCAAAGTTCAAGAGGTTTTAATTACACAGCTAAGTGTTTTGCAGTTTGGCATAATTTGTAAAAGTTTAAATTTCTTCGGTACTGAACAGCAGAAATTAGGTTTTCTTGCGGGAAGACAAGAAAAAAACTGTGGCCGATAACACTGTACACAACGGTAGTCTGGTGCTTAGTAAGCAAGCGATTAATAGAGATAGAGATAGAAAATAGAGATTCTTGATGGTAAACTGGTCTTGAAGTATACTGAGAGAAAGAGCTGTGAAAGAAGAGTGATTTTATTATGGTGTGAGCAAAACTGCCAAAGTTTTGCTCACAAAGTTTTTGTTGCTGATTCAGTGAATTTTGGTTGGAGATTGACGAAAAACCTGCAGCTTCAGAATCTGTGAGATGATGGCATGTCCGCGTACGTGCCGTGGATCTCGTTTTCTGTTTACATGTTTGAGCGGAATCCGTGTACCTGCTATTTTGGCTTTTTGGTGGTTGTTGAAATAGTTTTGTGAGCTTTACGCTGAGATTCTGGCGTTTCTGACATAATACATTTACATTTAAAAATCAAATCAGGATTTAATGAATAGATATTGCATTATTCAAACTAAAATCAATTTGAATCAGGAAAAAGCCACCCCTAGTTCTCACGACTCATCAAGTGATGCTACTAACCGGCCAATCGGTGGCATGCAGTCTGACGACGTCACATTTTAGGACGTGCTCGGATTGCTTTGAACCCCGGGCGAGCAGGTACTAAAAAATACCTGGTATCAGGTGCTATGACCTAATGGAAAACTCTGAAAACTGTGGCGATCCAAGTAGTTACTAATGGAAAAGGTACTGTAGGTACAGCTTTGAAAAGTAGAAGATTTTACATTCTCAATCTACACTGTTACATTAGATTTTGCTGCTTATTTAAGAGCTTTTAATAATTTTGTAGGCTTTTTAATAAAATTAAACACAATCTTTGAAAATCTTAAAACCAGCGGAAAGCATGCTTTTAGTAGCACTGTCCTTTTGTCCTTGATAGATTTAAGTCAGATGGTTCATATCCTCCCACCTGATGAGCTGCTAGTCTGTTGTTAACACTTCCTCCTCACATTAATCACAGCCCTGTGCTAATATTTTTAACACAAGCTGTAATATCTCACCTCCAGACAGACACATAGATGATGATGAGTAGCAGCAATGTCAGTGAAGACACTCCACAGCCTACAATCAGTGTCACAGACGGGAGTTGTGTCTTATCCATGTTCTGCAAATAAAAGGAAGGAGGAAAAAAGAAAAATGTGAAATACAATCAAGATCTATTCCACTTTATCTGATAAAGTGAAAAGTGAATAATGAAAAAGCCCATTGCTGCAAACAAAGTCAGAGGGACTCGTCAGTGGGGTCTTGCAGATCTGTTGTGTGCACAGAATTTGACGAGAGCTGACAGCAGAAAAGAAAAATCCATGTTGGCTTGATTTGTTGAGTTTTCACCTCCTAACTGGGTCATCCATGGTTCAAATTCAGTGGAGTCCATTTTCCTGTTGTTAGGTAAATGTGTAAGCCAATATATTAAAGAGCCACTATCTATATTAAATTTATATGTAATATGGATGGATTTAGTTTTTATCATGTGTAACTCTAGCTAATAAAGCAGGTGGCCCAGCACGCAAAAAAACATTAAACTAGGACTGTGCGATATGACGAAATATATCGGATGACGAAAATAAAACATCTGTCGTTTAATATTATACGCTATCATTTGTTTGGTGGTGTCACAAAATCCACTGTTTATGGCAATATTTTTTCATCATTTCAGAGAATACCAGCATGGCCAGTGAAGGTGAGGCAGAACCAGGTAGCTTGAAACAGAAGGACCAGTCAAAACAAATTGAGGACCTTATTCCTAAACGAGGGGCTACCTCTGTAGCATGGACCTGGTTTGGTTATGAAAAGTCTGACATGGACCAGAAAACTTTACTATGCAAACTATGCCGCAAACAGGTCCCCACAACAGACTCCAACACAACAAACCTCTTCTACCATCTACGCAAGAATCATGTGAAAGAGTATGGAGAGAGTTTACAGATGAGGAGCAAAAAAGAGCGCTGAAAATAATCCTTAGACTCAAACGTTAGAACCGGCTTTTCCCCGCACCACGCCGTGTAATAAATACTCATATATAGTTTCATGCATCAGTCAAAACACTCGACTCCAGGTACACGAGGCCCAGCTGAAAACACTTCACACAAGTCGAGTTCCCTGAGATTCACAGAAAATGCTCTATTTTGTGATATATATTGTTATCAGGATGAGATTTTGGTCATATCACACCGCCCTACTTTGAGCCTGGTTTAATGGCTGCACAGGATAAGATTAGGAGAGGTGTAGAGTAGGTAGTTACTAGAGGTGTAAAGGTTAGCAGGATGTCACTCACTCACTCTCTCTCTCTCCCTCTCTCTCTCTCTCTCTCACACACACACACACACACACACACACACACACACACACACACACACACACGTAGAGATTCTGAAAGAATGCTCCTGCTTTTTTTCTGCTTTCAGTTTGACAGTAAGGTGACTTGAAGGTGATTTAGGAAGAAACCACAATACTTCCAATCAGCAGAAATGCACACACACCACCCACACACACGGACAATTTATGCATACAAAGTCAATTTCCATATTGAACAGACAAATTAAAATAAAGGAAAATGAAGAAGTGACACCTTCGCCTTTTTTCATTCCCAAAACCTTGTCCGCCACTGTCTTGGTCACCATAGCAACCATGTAACCATGTACCATGCAGCAGCTGTTTAGAAATAACTAGGTTTAGAACTATGTGTCTAAACCTCTAGTGTTCTTATTTCATATCACATATGTTTTAATACAGGAACAATAATTACATATACCTTTCAACTGAGTTTAGAAAATGTATGATCCACATTTCACTTTTATTCATTTTTATATGTACACTTTTAACCAATGACAAGGGCTAAAGAGCTATGTGAAAACATCTACAGAGCAAACAAACAATTCATCACAGAAAATGAAAACCAACAAAAATGGCTATGGCGAGTCAGAGTCGACCAAACATCTATCGGAAACAGTTATTTTATTTGTGTGTGCCGGGGCCAAAGTAAAACCTTGTAAAAGAAGCATCGTCTCCACCAGGGGTAAGTTGTCTCACAAGTTATGTCTGTGTGAGGCATGTCAGGCAATCTGTTGTTGACTCTGCTTTCACTGCTCTGAGTTCAATTATGATCTGTGCTTTGTATGGAAACACAGCTAGCATTAGCAAGTACATGAGGTTCAGTGACAATGCCTGGTCAAATAAAACAAGCAAGTTGACCAGGTTCAGGCTTAGCAGCAGATCTATGAGATCTATGGATGCAGTTTTCCACTTTACTATTTATCTTGTCCTATCCATGCTCTAGACTGCGCTGCTATTTTCCTCCTCTGACACGTGAACCGAAATCAGTTGATTCTACTGCAAGTGCAAGAACCGATAAGCGGGACTGATAGGCAGGCAGATTAACAATTCCAAGGAATTGGACTACTGGGAACTAGTTTTCTGCAAAACCGGTTCTCTATTCCCTTCCCTAGTTGTAAGCCAAAATGCTTTGGCCTGATCAAAGCACATCTGGCGATAAGGTTAGCCCATTACAGTAATATCTATAGCAGGGGTGACGGAACTCCAGGCCTCAAGGGCTGGTGTCCTGCAGGTTTTAGATGTGTCCTTGATCCAACACAGCTGATTAAAATGGCTAAATTACATCCTCAACATGTCTTGAAGTTCTCCAGAGGCCTGGTAATGAACTAATCATTTGGTTCGGGTGTGTTGACCCAGGGTGATCTAAAACCTGCAGGACACTGGCCCTTGAGGCCTGGAGTTCCCTCACCCCTGATCTAGGGCAAATTTCACAGTAATCTATCTGACATTGTAAATATTTCAACAAATATCTCTAAAAATGTGAAACAAATGGTTGCAACATAGTAACTCTAAAAGAATCATAAAAGTCAGTACGTAGCATGACTACTTGTACGAAATGTTATACCAGTTCATCTAATATGTTCACAGTATTTCAATGAAGTTAAGTGGTTAACATTTTTAAATTACTACAGGCTGAGTGCTCAGATACATTTGAGGGATTATGAAGATCACATTTTGTTGCATCATAAAACTTTAGTACATGTGAAAATATTTTGCTCTCATGCCTTCACCACCAGATTAGCGTCATTCATTTCTACCAAAAGCTATCAGCAGCATGGCAGCACAAAGCAACCATCAGCAATCAATGATTTCCAGATGCATAACCCAACAACTCAGTGTGCCATGATTTTCCTTGGAGTGTATTTCATCTACTGCTAATACCACAGCAGAATAGACAGTCTATGGAATTTTTTTTACCATAGACAGTTCTCAACATGTGAGCTGGTTCTCAGGATACACCAAGATATGTAAGTTGAGGTTTACATATTCGCTTGGCAAGTGAAAGTTTTGTGGTTTGATTGGAGCTAGACCCCCTAAGCCTTTTATGGTTGTGTCAGCAAGTGCATCCGATGTAACTCCACTACTCATAAATAAGAGGAGCTACCATCAGTGGCAATCCCTTGTGACAAGGGAGGAGCTGAAATGTTTTTTTAGAACTGGCTCCACAAAAAAACCAAGATGACATGAAATTTGAAAATTAGAGTATCACTAAAGAGTGTAGGATTCTCATTTCAGGAAACATAAATGTCAATCTAACAGGACTGCATTGTTGAGAGAGATCAAACTGGACCAAAGCAATGGGGAGACACAGCAAGATTACCATCATTAAAGCCAAGAAGTTCAGTTAAAAACAAAAGGCATTTTAATGACATTTCCCACTGAAATGCGCCTATATTTAGTCGGTATAAACCAAAAGCTCTAGGAAGAAGAGACATTTACAGCAAAGAGTCAATACACACCGACGTTATTATGATTGCACTAAAATTCCAAATTTGATTCAACAGAAATGAAGCGAAACAATTGTACACCCATTTCGTCATGGTAGGCGGCCTCTTCAGTGAATATGCAGGGGACTGCGTTTTAATAACAGATACAAAGTTATTTGCTGGAGTAATCATCCAAACCTAATGTGGCTGGATCAGTAGCTGGAACAGCTCATCGCTAATGCTGTGCTGTGTTCGGGTGAAGAAGATTAAGGTGAGATGAGGGTGCAGTAGTAGCAGTGAAAAAAGGCTTTGCAGTTGCTCACAGATGGAGGATGGCTGGACCTGAGGGGACCGGGACGCGAGGGGTTTCCGACCCCCTCACATTTACCCCCACCCCTCTAGCAGAAGATAATTGGCTGAGTTTATAGCCTGTCTTGTCTCCAGGTTTGATGTGTGTGCCGGGGCCAAGTTAATTAAATCCCTCTGATTAATCTGCACTGCACTGAGTTCCTTCTCTAAAAGCAAAGTGGGAGAAAAAAAGATTACAAGTGCAGTGAAACAGAAAGGCGTCTGCTGAGACAGACAAACTTTTTAGTTCCTCCTCAGCTAACGACAGAACTCGCCTCGTACCAAAGCTCACACAGAGTCCAGATGAGAGCATTCCTGTCCACAAGAAAATGACCAGACCACATAATTCCACATGAGCAGACTTTAAACACACCACTGTTTGCATAAATTTGAAACATTTAAATGTGACAAGTATGCAAAAAGCTAACAAATCAGATAAATGCTTTTTCACTGCACTGCACACATTCTACTTTATCTTCATGCTGGAAATAGATAATAAACCTGCACATACTTGGCTAGAAAACCAATCACAAAAAAGTGGCTTAGTCAAAAAATGAAAACACATAAGGTTTCTCTTTCACAGATCATCAGATCATCTGCTTTCCTTTTATTTATTTTTATGTTTTCATATGACCACAAGACATCTTGATGTGCAAATCAGAGTACAGCTATGACTCCCATAACTTTAGTTCCACTTGATAGATAAAACATCAACAGATGCTGCCTCTCTAACAGCCTACAGCCCTGCAGACCTCAGACTATCTACCCATTTGTTACTCCTACAATGGGCTAATTGGCGTGAGGCTTGTCACTGCGACTAGAGGCCAGGCTTATAGCATCCAGTTGATACCAGCACAAGCACATTCATTCATCCTCTCTCCCTACACTGCACACGGGTCTACCAATGGTAGCACACTGGGTTCAGAGGGCTTTGCCTTTGACTGCAGTGAATTTTTTCCCTGTTTTCCTTCTAAAAGTCTGCAGTGAAGCTGGACTGAGCAAAACGGACACGAGAGGTGGCAGCTAGAGAGTAAATGATGTAGTAAGCAGAGGGAAAGAGGCAGAACTACAATGTGATGCGACATCAGAGAATGAAAAATGGTGGGATGAAATGACTGAGGGGTAAAGAAGAAAGAGATGGAAGTATGGGAGGAGCGAGGGGGGGGACAGAGGAAAAAAAAGAGGTTGGGGTATTTGTCATGCTGAGGCTGTAGAAGGCTAGCTGCAGACAGAGGCTGGGCCATTTAGAAGCTGCTATGTGTTGCAGTAGGAATAATTAGAATGGCGGCCGTGGCTGTCTCGCAAAATAATAGAACATAGGGAAAAAGGGAAAAAAGAAGGGCATGAGAAATGAGAAAAGCTGAAATTTCTGGAAAAAGCACAAGCGGGAATTTAGCTTTCCTTAGGAGACACAATGCTTTCTGGAAACAACAGAATTCAAACAGCCTGTCATCTGCACAGGTGGAGGCAGGCTGCAGGGAGGCTGCAGCACGTTGAGGATACGCCAATATTAGTTTACTGGTAATTATTAGCTTAATTCGTTATGTCACACATGTGAACAGAGCAAAACTAAAGGCCAAATTAGCATTAGACGGCAACAGGGGAATAAAGTACCAACAGGAGAAGAAAGCTCTTTAAGTGATCTACTTTATATTTGCCGATTAATGAACACAGACAAAGCCAATAATGACCAACATGGTCCATAATACCAAGAGCAGTAGAAATGATCAAATCGCGAACAGAGTGTAAGTCATCTACTACCAACACAACCACAACATGTTCCTTGTATTGTGACAAACATAATACGAACATAAGGCTTTATCCTCTCTCAGGAAACAGTATAGCAGTTCAGACCATCCTGTAGTACAACTGGAAGCGTGGAACACCCCAGCTGACTAGGGATGGGTACCGGGGTTCTGACATAAACGGTAGTAACCAGACCGAAAAGCAGCGCACATTTTGGTGCTTTATTTCGGTGCTTCTTTTTTTTTTTTTTTTCCTGAGATGTCATACACTTTGGATTCTAGCCAATCATTTTACCTTTGCAAGGATAGTAGGCGGGCCCAGGTACGTACGTTCTTTTAGAGCAGAGCTACAGATTAAAAATGCCCAAGGCGAAGCGGTCAAATGTCTGGCTGTACTTCACAGCAAAAGATGCAAACTCAGCAGCCTGCAACAAGTGCTTTAAGGTGATACTGTGATACTGTGCAAAGGAGGTAACACCTTGAATCTGACGACGAACCTTGCGACGCATAGCGTTTCTTTAAAAGCCGAGAAATGCACTGAGTTAGCAACATCCCCCAAGAACCCGAAGAGTAGAGTCCTGGCCCCTAGCCCTGCCAGTGTAGCAGAAATGATGACGGGTGATGATGGCAGCAGCAGCCATTCTTCTCTGCGTGAGTAGCTTAATGTTGTTCGTGTGTAATTTACGTTGAGTAGGCTAACCACGTTATTAAATTAATGTATGTAAGGTGAACTAGCAAACACCATCGTAGTTACATGCGGCTGTCTTCTTGTTTGATGGCAGATGCTCCCTTCACCCTGGCCAAAAAGGCTAAAATGACCAAAGAAAAAGTGGAAAACAACTAAACATGAGAGGTTTTTGGACAAAGTTTGTATTTTTTCCATTGTTTAAGCACTTCTTCCAGCCAAGAGTGATACCATATATGCCCTATAGCTGCAGAAAAGGCTAACATTGTTATCTTTTTACAAAAAAACAGCTAAACATGAGAGGTTTTTGAACAAAGTTTGTGTTCTCCATTCTTTAAGCACCGGTTCGAGCACCGTTTAAGCACCGGCACCGTTTCAAAAGTACGGGTTTGGCACCGGTATTGGATAAAACCTAAACGATACCCATCCCTACAGCTGACATACGGTGAGAGACAACCACATACTCTCAATTGACCTAACAAGCATGTCAGAACCCACCGGAAATACAGAAAGCACACAAACTCCCTAAAGGAACCCAGCTAGCAGGTACAAACCAAGAACTTTCCAGCTATGAGGCAACAATTCTAACTCTGGCACCATTGCGCCTCCCTTCAAGTTTGCAAATGGGACATCTGCAGATACAGGGACTGGAGAGAAGATTGGGAAAAGTTGAAAAAAGAAGCCACAATTATAGGTGAACGTATCATTAACAAGCTATTTAACCTGTCTTTGGTAGGCTTTAAAAAAAACACACCAGCAGCAACCCAGGGGAAACACTATGCACTAGGGTTGGGCGATTGGACGAATATATTGACTATCAACAATAGCCAGCACGATAGCCTATCGTCGATAGTTTTTACAAGGGCGATTTAATTATTTATTTGCCCATGAATAAGTTTGCTATTAATGATGGAGCTAATAGAAGCAGTCAACAGGAAAAAATAATAGCGCTCTTTTAACAGCACCCTCTTTCATCTGCGAGTGAAATGCACCCTCCTCAGAGTGCGCCCAAATGCTTGTCGATGGAGCTGCAGAAGCTGGTGATAGCCTAGCATACTCAGCCGGATGGTGGACACGTACATGCTCATGCAAGTTAGCCGTGTTTGAGTACTTTGCTCGCACTATACGTCTGCACAAGTAACACACCGCTTTGGTTACATCCTTAGGTTTACCTCTTTCATCTGGTTTAAAGCCAAAGAAATCCCAAATTGACGACTCTATTAGGGCTGCCACAAACGATTATTTTGATAGTCGACTAGTCACCGATTATTTTTGCGATTAGTCGACTAATCAGATCATGCGTCCATTGGACTATATAACTATCATTAGCTTACAGCTTTAAGTGTTTAAGGTATGTGCTAACTAAAAATAAAGACAAGATATTAGTTTATAAAATTTTAATGAAATTTGCAGATTGTTTCGGCGGAGTTTAATAAACTCAGCCGTCTGCTCCTTGCTATCTAAAATACAACAGGACACCGGAGTATATTCTCGAGCATCTCACACTTCTGATAATCAGCTGTCTGCTTGACGTTTATTCCGCTGTGTAAAAACTATAACTTTAATCTCAGCCAAACCAATTTACTCAGGAACAAATAAAATACTGAAAAAAGCCAAACAATAACATTTTTTAAGTTATCTAAGTGACTTATATATCATGTTTAACCTGAGTAGCGAAAGACGGCGGTGGGTTTGAAAACGATTTGCCGAGAGTCCGGTGTTCTCATCGGCTCTAGTGAGCCTTGAACCCCGGCTAGCTATCGAGCTGGTGGGTAACAGACGTCTCCGAAAACGTCGGAGTGCTTTTGAAAATATGTGGTGTCTTGATAAACTGAGCAGATATTTGAAATTTACACAGCTACATTACTGCCTGAAAATATGTTAAACATTTATTTTGTGACCCAGAAAGAATAATAAGAGTAATATTAAAACTAATTAGCTGCCGCCATTGTTGGAAACTGAGCAGGGCCAACCTGGGATAGGTTGGGCCACGAAGTATACACCCGACCCATCCTTCAAATCTGGGGAAATGAAGGGCGCATTTGTCAGCCGCATTTGTCGGAGTCTTTGAATTTGGACAGTCTTCGTCGTGTCGCTGTAACGTAATCAGCCTACAAATGCGGGCACAGGAGGATGCGGTTCCTGAATTTGGACACAGCTACGATACCGGACACTGCTTCTTCTTCTTCGGGGTTTAACGGCAGCTGGCATCCTTGTACATGCAGTGCTGCCATGTTCTGTTTCAGTCCGTTATTACACTCTTAAATCCTACTACTTATTCCTGCGTCTTTTGGGATCTTACAAAGCTTCAAACAACGCGTCGACTATAAAATTAGTCATTGACGATTTTGATAGTCGATGTAATCGTGACTAGTCGACTAATCGTGGCAGCCCTAGACTCTATATTTTTTTTTGTGCTGTTAGCGTTAACGCGCAACTAACGCGATTATCAATTAACTCATCTGGAGCGCGGACTGAGTCAAAATCCCTGAAATGTCTCAAATTAATTACATGCTGTGTGGTCAAATGTTTGTGCGTGTTGGAGGTATTTCCCCTCTTTGTTGTGATCAGTGTTCAGCCTCATAACTACCATTTCATAATATAAACCTAAATACTGCACTTCCACACATCAACTCAAATCACATAGATCATCTTACTCTTAGTGTTTAGGTATGAACACAAAGGTGACAGCACAAAGCACAGATGAAAACCAGCACAAAGAGACTTCAAAGTGATCGTCAGGTGATTCTACTTTAAACATGAACAGGTTGGCCTGACTGATCATCAGTTTGTTACCTGTTGTTGTTCATGGTGTGGTCTGTTTGGGTTCGTCATTCACTCCGCTTTAAAACCACTTTGTGCTCTTGGCTAGCTTAGCGTTAGCTAAGTATGTATGCAGGTGCTTGCAAGCACCTGCATACAGAGCCGAAGTTGTGTTAGCATCATGATGCGGTTGTTTCTGTCCTGGATGCAGTTTGGACTTTAGCATTGCGCTCTCATCCTTTTATGCTATAAAAATAAAAGTAATATCCATATCCATGCTGTAGACTATGCCACTATTTCCCCCTCTGGCACACAAACAAATCAGCAGACTGTAGCACAAGTGCAAGTGGAACTGATAACCGGAATCTAACAATTCCAAAGTATTGAACTACTGGGAACCAGTTCTATACTGGTTTTCCATTCTCATCCATTCTGCAATAGGATTTGTGCTAGTGAGGGATACTAATGATTGACATATGATAGAGGGAGAAACAGGGGTGGACAATACAGCCTTTACATTATATTATGATATTTCAAAGAAATTTGCAACAGTATTTCTAATAATATAGAAAAAAAACCCAAAACTTCTGTTTTACCAGCATTTTATCAGCTTATTAAAGGGAGCAACATTTAGCAGTGCAAACAAAATGAAGGGCATTTTCCATCCTTCTTTTCTGAAGAGTTATTGTCATTGATCACAGACTGCTTAATTGAAAGTGTGATCTATTGCTTTAAGGTGCCAGAAGAAGCAGCCGCAGAATTATAGAGCAATAATAGCTTTATGCCAAATGTAAACATAAAAAAGGTTGTAGTAGTTTCCTGTGAATTTATTACATATTAATTATTAAATATTACAACTTATTAGTAACTATAACGCTACATGACTGCTTAACACTTAAAGTAAATTATATATGAAAAGTAAATTATCTTTATCTGGTAACTTTTCAGGAGAGTGTGCAATATTATCATATAATAGGGTGGAGTGTTTTAACTAGCTACTTATAGCCCTCCTTTACCGTCATGCATCAGTGATTTCCATCCACTGTTTGCACTTCCTGTCATACGCAAGGCAACTAGTGAGTACTTCAGTGATGCTTAGCTGAGATATTTGTTTAGTTTTGGGTCACACATCATCAGCTGCGTTTATTTCATTCTTGCATTTGACTGAATTGTCAGAGATGTTTGTTGTTTCCACCTTTAGGAACTGTTCTTATTTTGAAAAGCACTATGCTTGATTGGAAGTTGCTGAAGTAGCTCCATTTTCAGATGCTAGATTGTCATCAAAAGTTCCCCAACGTTTCCGAGCTTGTCTCGTGGTTGTCGCTGCACGATGTTGTTGCAGCACTGATATCCAGAAATGTAAGTTTTATATCACATAATAATTATACCTGTGTTATAACAGACAATATTATATGGCACAGCACTGAGAAAAGTGTTAAAAGATGACCTATAAATCCAGAGATAGAAAGCTAATATCTACAGTACATGTGGACAGTGTGGTAGCATTGTAGTTTAATGGCTTGAGTTAAGAAACTTGCCCCACTACTAGAGCCATGTCATATGTGAAATGGAGTTAAGATCGACAATGAGTGCGAGGCTCTCTGCAGATGGCCGTCAGCTTTCGAATGTTATGTGTCCACAAAATTCTCAGGATTTTACAGGCTTTTAGTTTTTAATGCACCAACTACCCATGTGCCATTCAAGCAAACAAGCAAAGAACTAGAACAAGAATGACTACCAGTCCACAGCCATCATAATTCAAGGTATAAATGAAGGACTAAAGAAATGACCTCAGATCCTCAGTGTCATTACTATTCTTCACCCCTATAATTTCTGCCTGCTGATGCCACTAAGGGAAAAAATAAAACAACAAAATGATTAACTGTCTTTGCCTCGCTGATTTGAAAAGAAATATTTTGGGGTAAAGAACTGTCTATTGGCTAAAAGGAGAGCTCTTGGCCCAATTTCTAATTATAGCTGTAATTGTTTAGTAACTAACAGTTAATTATTTGAAAAAATATTACCAGATTAATCATAAAAATCTCCAGCTGAATATTTATGCATAATATTGAATTAAAAGATGAGTTTCATAGCGTTTCAATTACCTCTCCTATACACATTTACACAGGGTGTGCTATTTTTACGTACACAAACACAGAGAGATTATTTTATCTATAAAAAGTTAAAAAGACATAACTATCTCACTCAATTTAACAAATTTTCTCACATTTTTATATATATTCTGAAAGTCTAAGACCCAGAGATAGCACATTTCTAATGACAAAGTAGCAAATTCTCAAATTTGACAAGTTGGACAGTGAATATTTGGCATGTTGATCAACTAAATGTTTTAAATTATTAACTGATTTTTAAACTACTTGGCCTTTTTTCAGGACTAAATTAATAAAATGGAAGCTCATTTTTACAATGTGTTTAATTCAGATAATACATATTAAACAGCTATTTTTTACATGTCTCCACAGACACACTTGGATGTCAAAAAACCAATCGACTCTTAAGGCCTTTTTGTTGTTCTACTGTTTCTTCCTAAGCAAGACGGTTTGCTCCATACTCGCACTGTGCCCAGTGTGTCAGCTTGTAACTTATCAAGGTGTGACCTCCTGCTTCTTCCTCCTCTCCTCCCTCAGCCAAGGTCCTGTCCAGATAACTGAACGGCTCATCTGGAGGTGGAGAGGAGCGAATAGATTGTTCTCATTTTTGATCCCTGTACTGATCAAGTTGCAATATAACATGAATCATCAAGCCTACAAAATAAGAAAAGCAATTTCATTATATTATATTAAAAATATAGCAGTGTCAAACATTTCTACTGAACACAAAGGATTCAACTGATTTAAAAGACATTATCAAAAACTTGCAATTTAATGGATGTTCCAGTGTGAAAATTCTACCTGGTCAACAACACCGTGCATCTCTATCATTACTGGACTGGCTGTGATGCATCAGAAAAATGCAGTCAATGTCTAAGTACCAAAAACTGGACTTCTTCCATTGGATACATGACCCTCGCATCAAGGGTCAGTCCTTGTAAAAGAAATGGTTTCCCTTTTCATAACAGCTCTATAAAAGATAGGTTTTAATTACTCATCCATATAGATACCAGTAAGGTTTAAAGTCACTAGGACTCTCCTGCTTATTCTAGCCTTTGAACTACACGTCTCAAGCAGTGCTTAATTATTAGTCTGTTAGTTAGTTAGCAAGTATCCATGCCCAATCATGCCCAATGGGCACAACTACTTTTTCAAAATATTACTTTTTCTCTTTCACACATGAACAGAGTCCCAAACCAAGGTACCTACCAACATGACTTTTGTTTACTATTACAATTTTAAATATCAATAAGCTATGCTAAACTAACCAGAACCACACTCCATCAGCACCTTTCATCCCAGCTCTTCCCAGTTCAATCAAAACCTGAATTAACTTATATGTGGTGGCTGCGTTATAGCCAGGCTGTTTTTTTCAGCTCTTCCCCTTGGCTTAGCCTCTTTCTCTAAATCGTTCAGGCAGCATGACGGGCAGCCTGCTGCCTCCTGTATCTTTAAGAAAGCCTCTGTGCCCATGTTGTTACCAGGGCAACTAGTGAACAAACTGCTTCTGAGGCAATTTCCAGTCTAATAATAACTAATCGGTCTAAATGAAAAATTGCCACAAAGACACGGCCCTGTGCCCACAGAAACTGGGCCACGTTTGAGTCACTGGGATTCGGCTGTGATTTCTGCAGACACATAGCTGACTGCTGAGCCCAGCTGCAGCCACAATGGAAGGGCATTGTGTTCTGTGTCCCGCTGTACCTCCAAGTCTGGGTAAAATGTGTCCTGCTGCTTGTTGTTGTAGTACAGATTATGGAATTGCCATGCAGCACCTTCTCCACTGGGCCTGTGATAACCATGGAGACACAACTGACAGGCTATTATGGGAAAATATGCTAATGTGAACACCAATTGTTGGCGTTTACCTAAAATAAGAAAATTAAGGAGGGGTGTGGAATTTGAGGGGCATGCAGTTATGATCATCAGCTCTAACATGATTTGAAATCCTACTCATGGTGTCATGTGTGTGAATATCTGAGAGCAGAGACCACAGGTTAGCACGGTGCTGCTTCTCCTCTTGGAACAGATAAACAGCCACATAAGTAAAGGCACCCCCTAAATAAAATCCTTTTTTTTGGCAAGCCTTTAATAACCTTTTGCAGCATGGCTTTGGCATGTCGAGACATAGAAAAGGAAGGAGGGGGAAAGAGGGAGGATCTGTTGATATGTAACGACAATGACGCCCTTTAGAGAGAGAGAGAAAAAAAAGAAACAGCTGATGCATTCTCAAAGAACCCCACAAAAACACACCCCGTCTCCGATACCTTTATGGAATTCATGGGAGGTTGTCGGACTTACCATTTCGGGATTTAGCCGTGCTAAAATGGCGAAGGTGGACAGTCTGTCACAAGAGCATTTGGTTCTGAATGAGTCGACAAGCACGGTTTTGCAGCCCCTGGCAGACCAGGATCCCAGCAGAGAGGAGCTGCACGAGAGAAACACGCGCGCGCACACACACACGTACACACAGAGAGAGAGACACACACACACAAGCACAAAGAGAAAAGCGATGCGGTGAATATAAGAGAGCCCCGGCAAAAGACAGAAAGCAAAGAAAAAAGAAAAAACAGCGGTTCAAATCCCACCGCGTTACCCCGGCTCTTTAATCCACTTTACATCTCTGCCGCTGCAGCAGGCACGCGCACACAGCGGACTGAAGGCGGTGATGAGGCGCTACGAGGCGGCGTGCTGCAGCTCTCAGCCCGGACACATTACAGAAACACACTGCCAACACTCGGGATCATTATCATTATTATTATCATTATTATAATAATAATAATAATATTAATAGTTACGCGTTGTTTCAAGTGAGCTAAATATTAGCCATTACGATACTGTGCTATATTTACTATGCACAATGTATATACAGTAGAGTTCTTTATTTAATGTAATTTTTTTTATCATAATGTTAAAATTCCCATGCATGCCTCATATAAAAAAGAGGCAACAAATTATGCAATTTCTGATGGGAAACTGGTGCATGCTGGGAAAGCAGCGCTGCAAACATGGAAACATGGCCTGTTGATCAAGATCACTGTTAATTAATACAGCGATCAGTGCCCTATGACGGTGGATCAGTGGCAAGTTTGGAAACAACTGGAATTATTTTAATACCTAATGTGAAATACGTTTGTATTAAGTTATATTGCGGCTCATTCCTGTCTACAGTGAATGCCTGCTGCGTTAATGTTTTTTTTTTCTTTTTTCTGGCCCTATTGTTTAACGATAATCCAATTTGAAAGCCTGTTATTAAAAAGTACACCAATGCATGAGCAGAAAGCAGTGCCACTATCATGGAAATCTGGCCCAGTGATCAATACCACTGCATCTTTTCTCCCAGTAACATTAATGAGTCACAGCTGCTCACAGTTGTGATCAAAGCAGAAAGAAAAAAAAAAGAAAGAAAACTGACCATTACATGTATATCAGTTACACCCATTGACTGTTTTCTACAGTCAATGGTTACACCTGCTTATTTCCTGCCATGGCTGTTCAGAATGCCTGCTCAGGAAAAGGGCCAGTAAAGTAGCGACGAAGTATTTTAATGTGGAATAGCTGATATAAAGTACACGTGGGCACACCAATGTAATTTTTTTACACTAGCATAAAAACAGAAATGTATATGTTATTCTATCATACTGCAAAAATATGCAAAGAGTGGCATTGGTGTAAGTGTTGGGAATAAATTTATTCTAAATGTGAACTTAAAATATATCAGTTATTTTTTTAGCAGCTTGCTTGTGGGTTGCTCTGCCATCCTTTTTAATCCTGTAATGGTTCTTGGGTTGCTTAGCAGTATGGTTTGGGTCAACATCTATTCACAATTTGAAGCACCAAGCCTGGGAGTCACATTAGCAGTAAAAGTTAGGGACTTTTATCCAACAGCAACCATAAAATGGCCATGGCATAATGTTACCTGCACCTTGTTTGACAGAATATATGGTATGCTTCAGATCATGAGCTGTTCCTCTCCCCCATATTTTTCTCCTCCTATCATTCTGTTACAAATAAATCTTGGTTTAATATATAAGAGATTTGTTCTTCAGAGCTCTTTTAGATGTTTTCAGGTGAAGTCTAATATGCACCTCTGTATTTACATTCCTGAAAGGATGAAAGTATCTTAACTATATACTTTGATGACACACTTACCTCTTCGAGAGTGGACTTGACTTGGTTAAATGTTGTGGGAGGGGTTATTTAAACTTGGAAAGAATTCTGTGATCATCCACTTTAGTTTTCTCATGTCTGGGCCTTTTAGTGTTGCTGAGTTGGCCAGTTAATTCCATCTTTTTAAGACTGTATCAGATTATTGATTTGTTCACATCTAAAGTTTCTTCTGCTGCAAACACTGTTTCTAACGGTTATACTCTTGGTTCTGTATGATGTCACAGGGAAGGATAGGGCAACACGTTCTCACTCGTGTTGGATAGGAAGGAACACAAGCTCCACCCACTTATTTTTCATTTTGAACATGTTAGTAGTGTCAAAAGGCTGATGTTTTGCTGGTGAAATCAAAGCAGTCTGACACACTCTAGCTTCACGGTTTCATAATTTGACATCTCTGGTAATTAGATAGCAAAACTCCATTTGACCAGGCTCCTGACAAAGCCCAGCCTTATGTTACTCTGCTTCAGTGCACACAGAAATTTAGACACAGTCAAACTGATGAAAAAGCAGCTGAATGTTAAGAATGATCAACGGAAACCAAGCACCAAACTACAGCTGTCAATTGGCAGAAAATAAATTAAAACCAATATCAATAATTATTGATTGTTTAAGTTATTTTTCTTTTTTACCTCTTAACATTTTATGTAGCATTTCTGTAAAGAAAGGCCAAAATCCCTCCTGAGAACCTGGTGACCAACTACAAGAAACATCTTACTGCTGCACTTGCCAACTAAGTCATGTTTTCCTTGAGGATTAAATACTAATTTCACTCAATAGCATACAAATCAATTTAGAACTTACATGTAATGTGTTTTTTTTTTTGGTTTTACTTTTAGTTGATATTCTCTCCCCAATAAAATTAAAGTACCATAAATATTAGAAACTGTTCATTTCTTTGTATTTAAATTTTAAAATTTAAAGTGAATGTCCTCATATGTGGATGTCATTTTTATCAGAAACAAAGTTCAGGTAAAAAAAAAAATAAAAATCAGGTAATTCTTTGTTTTTACATTCATCAGGTCCCAATCAGCCCAAATAGCAAAGAGAAATAAAAAATGCACGCCATGAAAGAGTTCGGGTCTTAGGAGGTTAAAGCTGGATTTAAAAAAATAAGTGTTTTAAGTTACAGTTATTAGAGCACAAGTAGCACCATTTTGTGTGAGTACAGAATATGACGTCACTGGGTTGGTTAGTGGCAACTAAATGGCAAACAAGGAAGTTGATATTAAAAAGGAGTTTGTGGGGATCACTTTGGTGTTGCAGCAAAAAGTTTTTATGTTAAAAACTGAGGAAAGATTGTTTCACTTTTTTTCTCCCAAGCAAAAAGTGGTTCTTCAGTGTTGCCTAGCTACTCTGAAAGGGGAAAAGCCACTAGTTTAGCAGTAATGTTAGTGTTTGCAGAGAACTTTATAAATGGGGACCGTGTGGAGGAGAGTGTTTGAGTCAGGTTCACTGGTGGTTCACCAGGATGACCAGCTGACTGTCACTGTCCCCCGTGTTTGTTTTCTTTCCTTGTCAGATCCGGTGTACAGACTGAGAGGCACAATAAGGCACAATAGCTGGCACAGCATGTGTCCACAAAATGTGATCAGGACTACTTTCAATGTGTGACTTAACACCCAGTTATATAATAAATGTATTTTTTCCTGAGAAGATGCTGATGGATGTTGTTTGTGCTTAGGTAAATTGTGGTTGTAATGTGATAACCTGTTAATTTGTTGCATTGCTTAGGAAAAGATGGTCTTAATCGCAGTATAACTGGGAGTTAAATTAGTCCTAAATAATGCTGATCTCATCTTTTCGACACATGTTCTGATAGATGATTGCGTAGCTGAAAAGTTCCCATAGATATAAGTTGCTTATCCCTAATACTGAAACTGGGTTTTTGTCACTTGGTGGTAGCGCTCCCTTTCCTTGTGAAATAGAATTCTCAAAACCATGGCTTCTGTTGTGTGTACAAGCTTATGTAGACTGAATCTGAATGTACTGTGCTTCTATGGTTGCTATTACTCCTTTAGGCCAGAGGTGCTGCTGTGAAACAGGCAAATGAGGAGGTTAGAGAAGAAGTGGAGGAGTGCGATGTAATCACTTTAACATTAAAGTGTGTCTAACAACGAGCCATTGTGTTTATATACAAACACAACATCTTCCTCATTCCATATTTTCTTAATGCTGGCATTCACCTTACTATCCATGTGGCCAGTTCTTGGCAGAGGACACTGTTCCATGCAGGGCTGCTGGACCAGCACCTAAATTATCCAATTAGACAGTGGGGGCAAAACTGTCCGCAGGCCATGGTGCGACTCACAGAAAGACTTAATCACATCATCTGCACAAAGAAACTGCACTCATTCCTAATATATTGGATTTCTGTTAGAGGTGATGTGCTAATGTCAGCACTGAGTCACCTCCTGAAGCTAACGCACAAACAAACAAATACACAGACACACACACTCTCTCTTTCACACTCTCATTTGTCCTTTCACTTTCATTCAGCATACCTATTTGCCATACAATAACAGACACACTGTAAGCCACAAATGTCTGCGAGAGAGTTTATTTCTGATTTTAAACATCTCTCTTTAACTGTGCGCATTTAGCATGTGGCCAAAATGCAGCCTTGTTTCTCTCTTCTTTTTTTCTTGAATATTTATTGTACAGTTGACTCATTAAAGGAAGACAAATCTGCGATTGTCACAGATACCAGATCTCAGTCCGTACTAGATTCCATTCCATTCTATGCAAAATTAAGCTGTTCTGGAGGCTAATGAGGGAGCAACACAAGACAGTAGATGAATGAGCATTTCCAAAGCTGTGTACAACCTGGAAACAATTCGCTTGTCATGGATCACTTTGAAGGTGCCAGCTGGTCATTTGCAGACATTCCTGGCTCCAGTTCAGCCAGGTGACCTTCTAATGTATCTACTAGCTAGTCATATGTAAGTTAATGGTGTTCTTCACTCTCACTGGTAATGTCTTCAGTCATTTGCTGGAAAGTTTATCACAGGTCCTGCAAGTTCCAACCTAATTGGCTCTGGGAGAAAAAGTAATTGCCCCCCTTGGTACAATGGAATTGATTTGCTACATTAAATTAAATTTACCTGTGATTTACTACATTGTTTTGGAGAGCTGAGTTCAATTTCATTGACAGTTGACTATAGTTGACTATGCTTGACTATAGTTCTTGTTGCTAACAAGAACCATCAACAACCAGTTGATAGGTAAAAGGGCAGTTACTTTTTCACACTGCATCAGATAGCTTCAAATAGCTATTTTCCCTTGATGAATAAAATAATTATAAAATTATGTTTTGTACATACTCAGGTTGTATTTGTCTAATATTAAAATTTGTTTGATGATTTGAAACACGTATGTGTGACAACTATGGAAGACAATAAGAAATTAGGAAGGTATGGTATTTTCCACAGCAGTGGATACATTAGCTTAAAGCTCTGAGGACTAAGCTATCATAAGCTGTAACCGTTCCTTATTATTTTCTTTGTTCCCTGATTGCCAAGACAATAGGGATTGTCAGCCACCAGGAACAAATTAGACTTCTTGGTTGCAATGCCAATCAAACTCTCACTACAATTGCAGTGGGACTGGAAATAACTAAAACCAACTAAAGCTAAGCACAAACTACAGGCAGTTATAGCACACAACTGTGCCCTAGAGCTGGGCGATATAAGATTTTTTCATATCACGATATGTTTTTTTCATTTCAGGCGATAATGATATATATCACGATATAAGCCAAATAACTATATTTGTAAGATTTAAATGTGCCGTTGCTCACAAGTAAAATGTGAAATAATCACCAGCTTGTCTTGATTTTAATATTTATTTCCCATAATAAGTTCAACAGGGTAGATGTACTTAAGGAACATGAGACCTTTTCAGATAAATAAAGGCAAATATTGCAAACTACACAAAAGGCAGCCGCTAAAGCGTTTAAGTTTCAAAATAGAACAAACAAAACAGACTACTAAATTGTCAATTCCACTTAGAAACAAAATATTAATTCTAAAAATAAATCTTAGTTTGTTTTACAGAAGAACAGACAAAATTGACTAACTTTTGTCAATATCAAATAAACTGAGAACTAAAAGGAAATTTTCAATCTCTCCTTGTTGTATAGCTTTCTGAACTTTCTGAATCCTTTATCATCCGCAACTGAAAATAGTTGTGGATGATTACCATACCTTTCTAATGTGACATTGTTGTCCCTGGCTCTCTTTCTCTCTCTCTCCCTCCCGCTCTGTTCCTGTGCTACTGCGAGTGTACCTACCGCCCCTCCCCCCCCTTCCCAGCGCAAAGCACAAGGCTCGCGTGCGGAGTGAAGCGGAAAAAAAGTGCGAGAGAGAGGGTGAGAGAAAGAAAGAAAAAAAAACCCACGGCTCGCGATAAGGAGCCGGCTCGCGACGTTCACGTCAACGATTCTGCTCTAAGAGCCATTTCGTTCGCGACCGACATGGCGGCTGGCTGCTTCCCAAACAACTACACATGTGCGGCTTGGCACTTGTGCTGTACGTAACAAGTCACGTGACGTGACGCTGTGGCTGTGATTGGTTCGGCTCTGCGCTACTTAATTTGGATTGGCTGTTCTTCTTTTCTTTTCTTTTTTTTAAGAGAGCAAGAGAGAGACGAGGTCTATCGCAATAGTTTAATTTTTCTATCGAGAAAAAGTTATTTCGCAATACATATCGTTATCGTTCTATCGCCCAGCTCTACTGTGCCCCATGCTATACTCGGGGCATACTGGCTGTGAACGGAGGAACAAACAATTGTTACCTTGCTGTATTTGTTTCAGTACCAAAGGTAACAATAACACTTCAAGTAGGTTGTCCAGCAGAGTATTAGACAGTCACATAAGTAAGGAGAGTTTTCCTCACTCCCAGGAGGTCATTGGTGATTGGATTAGGGCTAACAATGTAGCAGCATCAACTCTCCTTTTCATGTGTGGCGTAACCAGGGTACACCCCAACTGTCTCAGGTAGATCTGGTGGTGTTTCCAATGTTCTGATAACTTCCAGGCTGGGACGTTCCACATCACCATGATGAATGCAGCAATGGAGTTGTTCTTCAAAATAACTGACAGAGTGTCCTTACCCCTATTGATACTGCATAATACTTTAACTGAGGAGCCATGGCAAAAATTTGAAAATTAAATACTTCCATTTATTAAAAGTGAATAGGCAAAACTGGGTACTTCTGACTGGACTAACAGTCAGAAACAGAAAACAATAATGCGACATTATTAAGAATAACAAGGTTTTAAAAACCGAATAATAGGGAAAAAAACTTTTGTGATATATGACAAAAAAATACAACTCTGGGATCTGCACAGACAGCAGTGTCATTGCTAATGTTTATACCTGTACAGCCACGTTGACACAATGTGCATTTACATTTCTTGGGAGCTGCACACCAGATAGCAGTGCAGATTACAACACAGAGCTTCAAAATAGTTTAGGTTACATCTGTGTCTTCAGGCTACATCTTGTTGATATGTTCACATAACAACTGGATCTGGTGTCAATAACATTTGTGGTTGTACCTTGTTGTGGTGTCTTAAGTGGCCAATTAATGAAAATTTAAGAAGTAAATGATCTAATCTATACAGACCATATACATGCCACAGTAATCCAACTAGGGTTGTGGAGGGCAACAATTTGAAGATGAGCTGGCTGGCATGCTTAGAACACGCTTGATTAGCATGTTCTGAATATAAACACAACAGTGTGTTCCCTGTAATGCAGTCTCTTTCTATTCAGAGACACATGTAAACAAATATGCCCCCTACCCATATCCACTAATCTTCACCTTCCCTTCCATAATTGTATTACAGTAATTGATGAAAACTCCAGCCCAACATCTCTGATGAATTGAGGCAGCTGCTCAACATCAGCATCAACTGTGTAAATTAACTGAGACGGCAAGGTTGATTTGTATGGTCAAAAGCAAGGTTAGTGTTTATTGGCTAGAGTCTTGTAAACAGTGTTTAGCCAACACACTAAAAGCTCTTTCCTCTGATTTAAAAAAGAAAAAAAAAATCTTTTCTCCTGTGTTACTGTGAATGTTTGAAGGTAAAGCTAAAGTTTTTTTGTTTTTATGTTTTGTTTTGTTTTTTGGATATATTGCACAATTCAAACATAAAATGCTCTTTCATTCCAAAAATCTTCAGACTATTAGCTGTTTAGTATTGTTTTCAGTTCCAGTCTGGTCAGATATAGGCACCAGTCTAGTTTCTGGTTACATTTTCTTTTCAGCACAGAAAATAATTTCCATATTTTATGGAGAAATGGAGAATGTGTTAGCAGAGAAATAATAACTACTGGACAAATAATCTAGCTAGACTATAGACTATATAGACTACTAGACACGTTTTTGTTTTTTTGTTTTTTTTCAACATATTACCCCCTCAGGCAAAACTTCTGTGAAAAGACACTGAAAGACTGTTGACTTGTCAAAGCAAAAGTTGAGATTTGGTGGGAAATTGAAAGCTGGAAAGCTGCCTTCACAGGTCACTGCAAAGATATTTTGAAAAAGATGTTTCCTCTAAATCTGGTTGACAGTGAAAAGACACTTTTCTCACTCAACACCTCTGCAAACTTCTAACAAGCCAATTGAAACCCACCAACATTCACATGTGGGATGAAGTTCTGACTGTCAGAAAACGCTCAGGAAATAAGCTTACTGTGTGGCACACAATAACACATAACCCTACGAAAGAAAATTTCCTTGTAGATAAATCTCTCTCCCTCTCTCTCTGTCCCCTGTGCACTGCCTGGATTGACTAAAAAAAAGCCTATGACTCATGCAATGCCTAGAATTATAAAAGATCAACATGACCCTAAGAGCCTTTATCAAGAAGTCAATGGGGATGTGGCAAAAAACACTAAAGGCCAACTTTGGCCAGTTGCAAAAGTCACTATCAAGTGCAGATCTACCAAAAAGATGCTCTGTTCCCATTGCTTTTCTATAATGGCCTGAAGCCCCTCAGTGAAATCACTGACAAGACTGGCTATGGATACCAACTGCGGAATAGAGCAATCATCAGTCACCTTCACTGATCCACTAGGATCTACAGAAGGGAATGTCACTGGGACTGGAGAAGTGTAGTCGTATAGTAACAAAGAGAAGGAAGGTAGTCAGAACTGAGGGGATTGCAATACCCGAAGGAAACACTGCAGACATTGATGACAGCTACAGATACCTGGGAATCCCACAGGCAAATGGGAACCATGAAGAAGCCGGTGACGAGATACCCTGCTGGGATAATAAGCTGGCCAAAGGAAGAGATAGGAAGCCACTTACATCAAGACAATGTACTTAATGAATATCTCAGGCAGCAGAAACCAAAAAGAGAAGAGGAACCATCATAGAAGGACAGGCCCCTGCACAGTATTTAGCACCGACAGACAGAAGAAGTGGCTGATATTGAGAAATCGTACTAGTGACTAGACAAAGGTGGACTGAAATATAGCAGAGCCACTAATCATGCAGCAAAGGAACAAGCTCTGAGCACAAAAATCATAGAGGCTGGGATCTACCACACCAGAAAAGACCCCAGGTGAATGCTGTGCAGAGATGCCCCTTGGGACAATCTCACACATAACGACAAGACGGAAGTTTGGAGCAGGCGGGCCATAAATGGAATGCCATAACCAAGCGTCTGGCATAGTAGAGTATGAGTATGGCTTGGAAGTGCTGAGATCAAAATGGGATATGCTCGTTAGATTGGTGGAGAATGCCCGAGCTAAGATCCTGTGGGGCTTTCAGATACAGACAGACAAACTTGTATCTTCCTCAATGCCTTTTTTGTACGCTTCCAGTTGGCCAGTCTATTCAACCCTCTGAGGTCCAACAACCTTTCAACTCTTATCCTTCACCTAGAAAATAACACTATAACAATAAGCATGGCGATATTGCAATAAGAGAATAAGTAATGCCTTTTCATTTTTTAATTAAATGCTCTCCAGGGTCTTGAAAGTCAAAGAACAAAGAAAATAATAATTTTAATTGAAAAAGAAGATGCTCAGTTTTTTTTTTGAAAGTCCACCTGCCCCACTCCACTTTATAGAAAAGTTATACAAGCAGGAGAATACAGTGAACAGTGTGTATCACTGGCAGAGTGTCTGAGCTGCCATTCACGTCAATATTAGTCTGATGCCAATTAATATTTAGTATTTATAGCACATCAGGAAAAAGTATACTGTAAACAAAGTAGTATTAATGCCAACATGTGTGAGACAGGGAGACAGAGACTGCTGATGTTCTTGTTATTGATTCCAGGAGATTGAAGCGTGATGCAAGTGAAGGCCCAGGCAGCTTCAACGCTCTTATCAACATGACAAGGACGTCTCCTCATATTCCAATTTCTCTCCCAAATATTAAGTCATTAATCATAGCTCCTGTCCAAGATGGATTTTAATTTCGCATAGAACGTCTCTTCCCCCAACCCCGCACCCAAACACCACAAGATTGGATTCTTTTGTCCTTTCTGTGTTCCTGCTTTTGTCTCTGTCGTCATTTAAGCTTGCTGAATATGGCGATATCTACGAGGTGATTATGATCAGTTTGGTCAAAATGAAACTCTTATAGATGCTGGTTTTGAGTAGATATTAGACAGATAAAAATGTACCACTATTTATCACATTAAAGCTTGCATTCATAACATAAGAATTTGGTCTAAACAAATTTAGTTTCAGGGCTGTGTGAAAACTGGGAACAGAAATTCTGCACAGGAGGCACTGACTTTCGTGCATAAAAATACAATTATTTAGAGAAAGAAGCAGGATTATTTTAATTAGAAAAGTTGTTTCCATGAACTGAAAATGTCTTTTTTTGGCAGGGGAAATAATCAATTTAAGAAGCTGTTCAGAAAATTATTGCAAAATACCGTCATATTAACATGTATCCTTTCCTTTAAAATTGGTTTGGGGATAAGACTTGGCAAAATAATCTGCGTATGCTTTCGTGTTTATTTTGCCCCAGGTTTCCACACACCAAACCAAAATTCTTTTTATCCCTTGACTGAGGCGATGAATGTTCTGCTCTCTGTCTCTGTAACACAAGTTTATGCACCCATCTAAATGCAAATGTCCAAACCTGCATTGCAATAAGGCTACAAAATGTTCGACTCTTTCCTCCTCCCTGTCCGCGTCCGTCTTTCAGTGCTCACATAGTTTCTTTGTATTTTCCAGTCTTAAACAAATAGGGCACTTAAGACAAGGAGCAAATGAGTACTGCTTTGAATCTGCCCGTAGAGGCTGTAAAACCGAACTGTTCAATACGTATCTTTTATTCGTTCTCTTTCCTCCACACTCTCTCCTCTCTCAGTAGACTCTGAGCTGCTCACTATCGTTCATGTTGATAACTGTGCGTGGGTTGCGAGAGGGAGGAAAGCAGTGAGCGACACTTTTAATTTTCCACACGCTACATCAGTGTCGTAGCAGTGATAGCACTGGGTTAACGTTGTCCCAGACAAGAGCAACCAAGCTGTCCAGCATACTCAGCACCTTCCACTGGGGAGCAGCTCACTGACTTTGTCAAGATTAAAAACACTGTGCCTAGCCAAAGAACTTCAGAGGGAGCATGGCGTCTCTAATGACTTGACTTAGGTGCCATGTATTACTATGCATGTGGGTCTGATTTTAATACATGGCATAGCTTGTAACTGGGTGATGCAGTTTGTTTTTTAAATTATTTTTTAATAATAATAATATGCAAACAATGCGCGACGTTCACATTCTGGGCTCTAAATCATTCACCAAAGCCTACGTTTCCCAGATATGGATTAAAAGTTGGAGTATATTTTTTTCAGTAGAGATTTTCAGAAATATAGTAAAATTTATGATAACTCGTCACTGTTAGCTGTGG
Organism: Pelmatolapia mariae; assembly: GCF_036321145.2. Lineage (NCBI taxonomy): Eukaryota > Metazoa > Chordata > Actinopteri > Cichliformes > Cichlidae > Pelmatolapia > Pelmatolapia mariae. The sequence continues at coordinate 40,125,654 of NC_086236.1, read as the reverse complement.
TAAAATGTGTCAAAGAAATGGAAACAGAGGGTCCGTGTAGTTAGTGAAAAGACCTGAGCAATCACAGAATAATTTTTTTTTTTTAAAGATCTTAGTAAATAATGACATAATTGTTAATTTTGGTCATTATTTCCCCAGAGTACCTCCCTTGGGTGAGGGGCAATTGTGCTGGATGGATGGATATTTACATATGTGCATGCATACTAACTTGCCAGTTAATTTTTTATTAATATACTGGATTACAGACTGTAATCCAGACATTAATTGTCTTGCATGGAGCAAGCTCCAGACATTCTAAAATAATTTTGCAATAATTAGCTTCTTTAGCTTCAGATTATCTTAAAGCTTCACCATAAAAAATATTCACATATATAGGTGTATACATACACTAACCAGCCAATGTGTTAAGTACACCTGTTCAGCTGCTTCTTTACACAAGTATCTCAGAGCATGGACTCTGAATTTAGGCCTATAGATCTGTGGGAGTTCAAACCAAGAAGGGCGATTCAGGTGACATTGAATATGGTATGGTTGTTGGTGCCAGAGGGCTGGTCTGATTATTTCAGAAACTGCTTATCTACTGGGATAGTATCCAATGAGTGTTAGTTTCTGCTGGAAAATGGCATTTTGATGTCAGAGATCAAATCAGAAGGGACAGACTGCTTTGAGCTGAAAAGAAGGCAATAATAACCACTCATTACAACAAAGATATGCATAAGAGCATCTCTGATGCATGTAAAACCCTGAAGCAGATGAGCAACACCAGATGCCACGAAGCAAACTGAGGCTACAAAGCTCAAATCGTCTCAAACTGGTTTCTTGAACACAACGGTGAGTTCACTGTTCTCAAATAGCCTCCACAGTAACTAGATCATAGAGCATCTTTGGTTGTGGTGGAATGCATCATGGATGTGCAGCTGAAAAATCTTCAGCAACTGCCTAATGCTCTAATTTCAATATGGCCCCAAATCTCTCAGGAATTAAATTGCATGACATCTGAAATGTCCTACACCCCGCTGAATCCATGCCACAAAGAATTAATTAATATTTAATTATTATTTGATTAATATTAATTAATAAGTCTGTGTGTGCTGTCAAATGTCATATCAGAAATATCATGGGCCTTACCTGTCACTCTCATCCCAGGATATACAGGTGTGGTTGGTGGTGCCCTACATAAATGGAGAACAGAGAAACCACATGGTTATGAAAGAGGATCAGTTGCAGCAGCTTTATAACTGTAAAAATTTTATTTTTTACTCACATTATAAAGGTGAGAGAACTCAACCACAAATGGAACAGTGAGGGAAGCAGGGGTGGGCTTGATGGTCACTGACAATACCTTGGAATTGAGGACTGTGCTGTTTCTACAAGAAGAGAAAAGGCAGTACTGTCACCTTTAACTGTCAATCTATACTGCAGTGGAAATGCACCTAAAATTTCAAGATACTCAGATGTAGATGAAAGCACGCCAATGTTTTGTCTGAAGTCTCTAATATATGAAATGGATTCTTCTATAAAAATATTTCATTATAAAAGTGATAAACTGACAACTAATTTAATATACACCATAAATAAAACAAAACAAAACGCTGGAAATTAAAGCTAATACAACTGGGAGATGCTACACATGAATGCATGTAATTCATCTAATTCATCCCAAAGTGGGTGTGACAGAGGGCAGAAGATTCCTCGGAATGTCTGGACAAACAAAATATAAATAGATGTATGGAGGAAACATAGCCCTACAAACACAGAAGTGCATTTCAACACTGAAAATTGAAAAAACTAATTTAGCATAGACAAACGGATGAATTGCTATCTGGAAGATCACTGGTCTTACTGACTCCAGTTCTTTGATTTCATCGAACATCAAATGACACTTGACTTTAAGCTAGCTAAAATTATGTCCTTGATCCTGATTAAGTTCACAGTCCTGATATCTTTAAGGTCACTTGGGGAATATACTACCAATAATGGCATCCACAGATGACAAAGTCATATTGAAGGCTGTTGTTCAAATGAAATTTGAAAGGACATATTGACATTGTCCTTAGTTTAGCAAATATTATGTAGCTGCCACAAAAAGCTAAGGCACTTAGAGTTCATTTAAATACTGATAGTTTGTGTTCAGTTGTATTTTTTATGAGATCCAGACCAGCCATGATTTCTTAATCAGCAGGATGATAAGTACCACATTTCTACTTCAGTCATCTTACAGCCATTTGCCAGAATCTTTGTGCTCTACTTCAGAACAAATGGATCTAGTAATCCTTCTTTTCCAGTAACTGAAGCACATTGTCTTTCAGTATCTTATAACATTTGAGACATTTTATTTTAAATTCTGTATCCCTGCTTAGTATGCATTGCTATTTCTGTTTTTCCATAGCTACTATCAATCATGTGGAATCAGACAATCAGAAAAAAGTGAATAGCTACTGGTAGAACTGACATCGAAAGCTTCCAGCTGGCCAATCATGTTCAACAGCCCGTGCTCTGTTTCCTGATTATTCACATCATCACTGTATCCACAACACACAATCACCCTCTCACCATTTGAAAACACAATCACTCATCTTAAACTTTTGTGTCACCTAGTCTCTCGCTTCAAACTTCTCTCATTTTCTTTTAGAGAGGCATCAAAAACAGAAAAGGAGTAGAGACAAAGATAAAATTGGGAGAAAAAGAAGAGTGAAGAAGAGCGGAAATATAGATCTCAGATGGTGAGGGTCTGCTTGATTTTTCTCTTATTTTATCAATTCATGTGTTTTTAGCATATTATCATAATACATTACTCCTTCTCAACGTTACTGCAGGCTGTTTCTATTAAAACAAATGTAAATCATCATGCTACCAGCAACTGCAACTTACCCCCAAGATATGCCTTTACCCCAAAAACAAGACGTACATGGGGCCACCCACTGCGAGAATAGTACTCCTACATTTATTCCTTGCATTCATTTAGCTAGAAGTGCTTACTGTTGCAGCTGATGCTAAAAGGCCTGGCAGCACAGTTTTGCTGCATTGAAACACGGTTAAACGTCTTGAGCATTGTTGTTAAATGGTGTGTGTGCTCTGTGTGGCTATAATACTAAAGCAGTTGGATTAATTCAGAATACCTTTCTACACTTTTGATAACTTAAGCTTTACTGGCCATCGCTGACCAGAGGAATTCTTGATAGGGAGTTCTAGCAACATATACTAGGAGAGTTTATCTTATAACTTTTGAAGATTGGACTAACTCTATTAAGGACAGTACTGACTTCAGACAAATGTTTAATTCCACTTGATTCTGTTGTTACCTTACCTCTCAGTGTATGACCCAGATTCACCTGAGATAAATTAACCATTTATCTTCAACACTGTTGCAGTGTTTAGTGGCCAGAGAAGCTATTATTCTTTATTGGCAAATTTCCCTTCAGGGAATTTGGCCACGTGGGTAACCTGTGTCAAGGAAGTTTCACTGAAACTATGTGTTTGCATCACAGTATGAAACAAAATAAAGGTGCAATTAATGCAATGAGTGTCTTTCTGCCTCTTACATACCAGAGTTCCGTAAACTAAATCAAACTCTGCAGAGCCCGTTTTAGCTGGAATATTCCAGGATTTGATTTGTGCCTTAACAGGTAGAAACTGAGAAAAATTATCATACACAAAGTCCAATCTCCATCACTGCTAATAACCTGACCCTTTTCTGTTAAGCCTATGTGGTCTTAATCCGATGTTGAAGAATGAAAAAAACAAACAGAAGATTGCTGAGAATTTTTAACTTTAAAGGCTTTTTTTTTTTTTTTTACATGAATTTGGATATGTCTTTAGTCTATAACAAAGTGGTGAACAGACAAACCCACTTAACACCCCTAGAAACACTAGTAGTATAACAAAAAATATGGATACAAAGTCCAGTGCATGTCTTCAAGTGACTTCACTGACAGACTCATTTAAATCAAATGTAAGTGTTCCCTAAAGAAAAAACAAAATCCCAGAGTAATGCGCATGGAGACCCATTCTGACCCTAGGCTATATAAGCATTTTTCATTAACTGATAATTATTATTTATTAATAATCATTATTTTCTGCCTTCATGATAACTACAAAATGCATATGCTGAACAAAACCATTACATAAAACCAAAAACTCCAGGAATAAAAAAGACAGATGAAACAAAAAAAAAGGAATTCTGAGATGAATGGATTTTATGAGAACTTCTGTGCCACAACTAATGGCAAAGTATCCTCTATCACAAAGTCATATCTACACTGACACATGGAAAGTCTTTTTTTGTGTGAAACCCAGTAGCCCTGGTTCTTTGGTCCCAATTATAAAACATTCTGTTGCATTCATGCAAACCCATTATCAAATTCCCTGTCTGAAATCCACCTCCCCAAATCCCCCTTCTTTCAGAAGCAGCCTTGAGCAGTCTTACCTCTGCAGATTGAGAATGCTGCCCAGGTTTCTGTACAGAGCAATGCCAGTTATGAATGTCGAGGCATCATCTGGATCTGCATTAGGAAAGAAACAGAGGTACAGACAAGGATTAACATGGGATTTGGCATATGGGAGGAACTCTAAGAACAAACTTAGGGACCTCCAAGGGTGTAGCAGTAAACAATCTTGATGCATGCTCAATCATCCAGATATGGAAATCCCAAAAAGTTGATTCTGTTCATCTGGATGTAGCACTTAAAACGTGCAGGGATCCAGCACCTCCTGTTAGTGAGCAATTCAATCTCTTAGGCAGGTTAATCCATATGACTGTTGAATGGGTTAATTTTTAAGACGTATAAAATGTCAAATTTGGTGAGAGAATCGATTCTGTATCATCATCTTTACTTTTAGTTTAAATCGATGTCTGCCCCTTGAAGTAGCCCAACATAAATGTTACATTTTGCTCAGTACAGTCCAACAATGTGCATCACTGTAAACTGCACCACACTACTGCAAACCAACCAATTTAGCCTACAATAAACTGTCTATCACATCTTTTCATACAACCTTTGAATGACACAAAAGTATAGTATACTTATTATAGTATACTTATAGTATAGCATACAAAGTATACTTAGTATACTTCACTTGTACATTTAGTTAGTGGACACATTTTGTAATGAACCGTATAAAAATTGTTTGCATGTCTTTTAATTTATTGAGCTGTTTAGAAAGTTGCTACCGAAATGACCCATCACTTAAAAAAGATAATTTATGTTCAGCTCTGTATCTCCAGCAAGACACCAAAGTACCTTGAATGCAACTTTACATCTTCACCTTGAGTGCATCACAGGGTTAAGCAGGAAAAAGGATTTGTTGAGGTTGTAAGTGAGCTGTTTGTTATGCTCTTATTATTGAGCAAGTATCTCAATGCCATCACTGAAAGAAACGCCAGGCAGCACATGAAGATTTACCCATTCAGACAGACAGTAATATGGATTAACCTGCCTAACAGATTTAATGCTCACTAACTGGAGGTGCTGGATCCCTGTTCTGGATTGTTCCACCCCACTTTAGTCCAGGCCAATGAGACAGGCTGAATGTCTCAGTCTCTGCTAGCACAATGGCTTTTTCTACAGAATGCAGGTCAGCCACGCTGCCTCCACTCCTCCAGCCCCCAGAGCACTTACAGTGGGGCTGGCCTACATGACTACTCAGCTATGAACTCTGTCTCTCACACTGTTAGACACACACCCACAGATACATGCAAACACAACTGTGCACACAGAACAACAATCATGCACATGCTCAGACAGATATGTAAAGTTGAAACCAAAGCTAATTTTCTGTTAAAAACTGCAACACACACACACTATAAGCTCAAATACAAAATATTGTCCATGGTCTTTGTATATTTTTGTCTGACACCAAACTGATTCCTTGAATCGCAGGAGACTATAGCAACATTAGCGACACTGTCATCACTCTGGGAAAAATAATAACATTTTTTAAAATAAATTTCACTTGGAGAACTAAAAAACTCTTACATGGTTTGAAAGTTTCGGGGCTGCTACACAAATGTGCTTCTCAAACACCCCCCATTTTATTGCATAAAATGCTATTTTCAACATTATTTACAACAATTATTGTGATTTCATTCTTTCTATATTTGCACCTGAAACTAAACTGGAAAGTGTGTCTTCCAAATGTAACTCTCTTGAACTGGCTGCTTGGTGTATAGGGCTGTTCACAGCTCAAGTTGCCTGGCTTATAGTCTTTGAGGTTGAATCCTTCCTTTGCAGTAATTTTACATTTCAGTTTCACTGGATTTCATTCAACGCTTGGTTAAACTTAGGAAAAGATCAGTTGCAAGTTGCAGCACCAGCAGGGGGACACATTTTTTTTCAAGCCAACATGAAAATAATCAGGGGAAAGCATTTAAATAGATATATTAACACATTTACATGTAAATACAAATTAGCCACCTAGCTTAAATGCTTCTGGCACAGACGCACCCTGGAATGCATTTAATTCCTCCTTTGGTCACTAGCGACTTTGTGGCTTTAAATATGTTATCTCCCCCTGCTGGTACTGCAACATCTGCTTAAATGCCCATTTCTCACTTTGGACAGGGAAAGTATAAAATGGACATGGTAGGGTTGCCAACTCCCTGAAAAATAAATAAGGGACACCTCGTGGCCAGGGCCGGGCAACCCAGTTGTCTTCACCCTTCCCAGTGTGGTGAATTTTGTAGCTCTTTTTTTTGTGTGTGAAATTATTTTTTTAACCATTTGACTTGAATTTGATTTAAGTAGATGCATATTCTTTGTGATATGACCATATGGGAAACAAATGATCATTTAGCCATTTATTTTTAGCTCAAAATGACAACATTAACACAATAAAACAGGTCTCTTTCTTAAACAGAAGCCTGTCATGCTTAACTTTTGAGAATATAAGTAAATCTTTCTTTAAAAGAACTCTGTCCTGCTTAACTTAAAATTATATAAATTAATAGAAAACAATAGAACGAAAAACATTCTTGTAACAGTGCACATTTAGTACAACTGGCTTCAGTTGAGGTATTATTTCAGCTTTTCTAATGCTAATCAGCTGCTGCCGTTTGTAAACCCGCTTGTTCCCATGATTACGCATCATAACTCATCATCATTATTCATCTATGTATTACTTTTATGTATTAGTCATCTATTTGTTGTAATCATCTATCCTTGCAGTTGTTTATTACACAAAATAAATTATATTATCACACTTCTGGCCACATAGCGCTGATATTCACTGCACATGCCCATATTAACCTTAACCAGAGGGTTTAAAAAAAAAAACCCAATGTTTACATACCATATCTGCTTTTGCCATGGCCTGGTGGACAAAAAATTGGTTAAGGGTTCCCCGAGCTTTCACGCCCCTCATGTTCTTCATGTGCCCACCATTAGAAGCATGCCTATGGAAAAAGTGCACCGGCACACAGTGCAGTGCGCTTTATAGGTGTTGTCGTGCACTTTTCCAGCCAGGTGTTTTCCTTTTCCCATTCCTCCCTGTACTTTTGCAGCCTTTTTTTCTTTCTCTGAGGGGAACAAACATTGCTGGTCTAATGCTGGGCTTACACTGTGCGATTTTTGAGTCGTGTGACCGATTTGGTGATCGGCCCGATTTTGGCCTGCATCGTGTAGTATACGTGGGGTAACGAGAAGCGATTAACACCTCACGACCAGCTCCCGATCATCAATCGCTCGTGAGGGTGTCACCGCAGCCGCTCACACTGCTCATGCGCAAACACGTAAACGTCGGTGAAAAAGACGGAGCAGCACGGCTGTGCAGCGTGTGATCTGGACACAAGCGATGGAGGCACAACTTGTAGAACTTTGGAAAGCTCATCCGAGCCTTTTCGATGTGGCCTCACAAAATTATCAGGACCACAACAACCGTGAAAATAGTTGGATTTACATTGCTGCTCAATCACAGCTGCCTGATCAATGTTTTTCATTAACAATTTAGCAAAGTTGATGGTGGTGGTGTGCCTGTCTGCGTGAGTGAAAGACAGAGAGGGAGAGCGAGCGACAGATTTTCTGTTATAACCTTCATTTTATGGAGGCACAGTGTGAGCACTCAGGTCGCATCAGAGCATCGGGCGGTATAGTGTGAGACCCGGCATCGTGACCTACGAACTTATAGCTCCTGCGAGTCAATAGTGCAGTTTGAGCAGGAGCTGAATAACATGACTGGAAAAAATCGTACAGTGTATGTCCAGCTTTAGGTGTACTGTCGTCTGAGACTTGCACCGCAGCGTCGGCGTTTGTTTCCCTGTTGGCCATGCTTCTTGTTGTGGTCATCTGTTGTCTTCCGGTATTTTCTCCGTAAGCGACCTTTCCTCGACCAATGAGATAAGCGGTAATCTGAACGGTCATACTCGAATTGTCATAAGTGTGCTGTCAGCTCATTGGTCACAAAGCAGGAGAGGGGCTGGGAATTATGTTTTCAAACAAAGCGTTAATTCCATTAACATTTATAGACTACTTTTGATTCTCACTGTATTACGGGACAAAGTGCGTCCCATATTAGCTCAATACGGGAAGTGTACTTTTGTTTCTAAATACGGGATGATTCCGTTTTTTAAGGGACGGTTGGCAGCCCTAGGACATGGTGGAGCAGCATGTTTATTACATGCTCTGCTTTGATATTGGGTTGGATTAGACAGTTAATCCAGAAAAGACTATTCCTATCAGGACAGAGATGTTTCACTTTAACCTAAATGCAATAACTTTTGCAAATTCAGACTGCAGTTGCTTTTCTTCCTAAAAGAAAGCCTCAACATGGCATTTAATCTATTATTAGACTCAATTGGCTTCTCTCAAAATGTAAAAGAACCCACCAACAACTTTAATCACACTCTAGATCTTGTTTTAACATATGGCATAGAAACTGAACATTTAACAGTGTTTCCTGAAAACCCTCTCCTGTCTGATCATTTCCTGATAACATTTACATTTACAATAATTGATTACACAGCAGTGGGGAGTAGACTTTATCACAGTAGATGTCTTTCTGAAAGCGCTGTAACTAAGTTTAAGAATATAATCCACCCACTATTATCATCTTCAATGCCCTGTACCAACACAGAGCAGAGCAGCTACCTGAACGCTACTCCAACAGAGGTCAATTATCTTGTTAATAATTTTACCTCCTCACTATGTACGACTCTGGATACTGTAGCTCCTCTGAAAAATAAGGCCTCAAATCAGAAGTACCTGACTCCGTGGTATAATTCTCAAACACGTAGCCTAAAGCAGATAACTCGTAAGCTGGAGAGGAAATGGCGTGTCACCAATTTAGAAGATCATCATTTAGCCTGGAGAAATAGTTTGCTGCTTTATAAGAAAGCCCTCCGCAAAGCCAGAACATCTTACTATTCATCAATGATTGAAGAAAATAAGAACAACCCTAGGTTTCTCTTCAGCACTGTAGCCAGGCTGACAAACAGAGTACTGTTGAGCCAACCATCCCTTTAACGTTAACTAGTAATGACTTCATGAACTTTTTCACAAATAAAATTTTAATCATTAGAGAAAAAATTACCAATAATCATCTCACAGATGTAATATTATCTACAGCTACCATTGATATTCATTAAAGATATTCTTATGGCCTCTGACAGTGGACTCATCTCTGTGCTTGCCCTGCTAGACCTCAGTGCAGCGTTCGATACTGTTGACCATAATATCCTATTAGAGCAATTAGAACATGCTGTAGGTATTACAGGTACTGCACTGCAGTGGTTTGTATCATATCTATCTAATAGACTCCAATTTGTTCATGTAAATGGAGAGTCCTCTTCACACACTAAGGTCAACTATGGAGTTCCACACGGTTCAGTGCTAGGACCAATTCTGTTTACATTATACATGCTTCCCTTAGGCAGTATCATCAGAAGACATAGCATACATTTTCACTGCTATGCAGATGACACCCAACTCTATCTGTCCATGAAGCGAGATAACACACACCAATTAGTTAAATTGCAGGAATGCCTTAAAGACATAAAGACCTGGATGGCTGCTAACTTTCTGCTTCTTAATTCAGATCAAACTGAGGTTATTGTACTCAGCCCTGAAAATCGTAGAAATATGATATCTAACCAGATTCTTACTCTGGATGGCATTACCTTGGCCTCCAGTAACACTGTGAGGAACCTTGGAGTCATTTTTGACCAAGATATGTCCTTCAATGCATATATTAAACAAATATGTAAGACTGCTTTCTTCCATTTGCGCAACATCTCTAAAATTTGAAATATCCTGTCTCAGAGTGACGCTGAAAAAGTAGTTCATGCATTTATTACTTCCAGGCTGGACTACTGTAATTCATTATTATCAGGAAGTCCTAAAAACTCCCTGAAAAGCCTTCAGTTAATCCAAAATGCTGCAGCAAGAGTACTGACAGGGACTAGAAAGAGAGAGCAGATTTCTCCTGTATTGGCTTTCCTTCATTGGCTCCCTGTTAAATCCAGAATTGAATTCAAAATCCTGGTCTTCACATACAAGGTCTTAAATAATCAGGCCCCATCTTATCTTAATGACCTGTAGTACCATATCACCCTATTAGAGCACTTTGCTCTCACACTGCAGGTTTACTTGTTGTTCCTAGAGTATTTAAAAGTAGAATGGGAGGCAGAGCCTTCAGTTTTCAGGCCCCTCTTCTGTGGAACCAGATTCCAGTTTGGATTCAGGAGACAGACATCTCTATTCTTTTAAGATTAGGCTTAAAACTTTCCTTTTTGGTAAAGCATATAGTTAGGGCTGGACCAGGTGACCCTGAATCCTCCCTTAGTTATGCTGCAATAGACGAAGGCTGCCGGGGGATTCCCATGATGCATTGAGTTTTTCCTTTCCAGTCACCTTTCTCACTCACTATGTGTTAATAGACCTCTCTGAATTGAATCATATCTGTTATTAATCTCTGGCTCTCTTCCAGAGCATGTCTTTGGTGTTTAATATATTTATTATTTTCCACAATGAAATACAAAAATACAAGGCATCAAATAAAAGTAAAAGAGGGGAGAAAAAATAAATAAATAAAAATAAAAACCCACCCTAACAAACAACACCCCTGTTCGCTGTCAAGTAATCAAAAGTTTAAAAGAAAATACTTACAATCAGTGCAAAATAACACCAGCCAAGGTATACAGAACAAGAAGGAAGAAAAAATAAGCAAACAAATATAATTAAAAATAGACAAATAAATAAATGTCATTCCTGAACCTGTGTAGATGGTTGGTCAAAAAATATCAAAAAGGATTTCCAGACCTTATTAAATTTATTTACAGAGCCTCTCAAAACGAACCTAATTTTCTCTAATTTAAGATGAAATAATACATCCTTAACCCAATGCGAAACTGTGGGCGGGGCTGCGTCCTTCCACTTCAAAAGTATTAGACGTCTTGCCAGTAGTGTAGAGAAGGCAATAAGTCTTTGACCACCTGCTGGTAGTGCCAGACCATCGGAATTGACCCCAAATAAAAATAAAAGTGGATTAAGCGACACTCTTATCCCAAATATGCATGATAAAGCCCCACAGACATCCGTCCAGAACTTTTGTATTTTGGGACAGGACCAAAACATATGGATCAAGGTCGCCTCTGCCAATTTACATCTTTCGCACGTTGGGTCAATCTGGGGATACATCTTTGCCAATTTTGATTTGCTAAGATGAACCCTGTGCACTATTTTAAACTGCAGAAGGCAATGTCTTGCACACATGGAGGACGAGTGAATATTACTTAAAACATTGCCCCAGTCTGCTTCAGTAATACAGATTTTAAGATCCTCTTCCCAGGATCGCTTAATTGCAGACACAGAAGGAGAACCCAGGCGCAAAATCAGAACAAGTAGTGATGATATGGCTTTTTTCTTAGCCGGGTTAAAACACATAATGTCATCCATTACATCATTAGGGGGTTCATTTGGGAACCCTGGGATAGAGCCTGAAAGAAAGTGTCGTATTTGTAGGTACCTAAAAAAATGAGAAGGGGGTAAGTTGTATTTATTAGCCAGCTGTTCAAATGAGGCAAACATGCCGTCAATGAATAGTTCTTTTAAAGATCTCAGCCCTCGCCTCTGCCAGCCCTGAAATGTGGCATCAGACATTGAAGGGGAAAAAGCATAGTTGGAAGCTACTGGGCTCCCTAAGCAGATCTTCAGAAGATTAAAATGTTTTCTAAACTGAAAGCAAATCTGGATAGTATTATTAACTACAGGATTCTCAATTGTCAGGCTTTTGGGTAACGGGATAGATGCACCTACGACAGATGATAGCAAGAAAGAACCAGAAGAGAGCTTCTCCATTTCTACCCATACAGGTCCACTGCAATCGTGCTGATAGTGCAGCCAGTAGGTCAAACAGTGTAAATTGGAGGCCCAGTAATAATAACGGAAATTCGGTAGGGCCAGGCCCCCGTCTTGCTTTGACTTTTGCAGATGTGTTTTACGCAAACGTGGTTTCTTATTGTTCCAAAGGTATGATGTAATTACAGAGTCCAATTTCTTAAAAAAAGCGTTCGGAATGTATATAGGGAGGCTTTGAAACAGATAAAGAAATTTGGGTAATACAGACATTTTAACTACATTCACTCTCCCAACTAACGAGAGAGGAAGCGGCGACCATTTCGACAAGTCTTGTTGCATACTGAGGTGTAGCTTAGTAAAATTTTCTTTAAAGAGATCACCGAAGTTTTTCGTCACAGTTATGCCTAGATAGACAAAGCTGTGTGTTGCAATCTTGAAGGGAAAAGTAATGTTTGCTAATGTGGAAAGAGGCATATTTAGAGGCAGTAATTCACTCTTGTGTAGATTCAATTTATAGCCTGACACAAGCCCAAACGTATCAAAAAGTTCAAGAATGTAGGGAATTGTTACCTCAGCCTTGGATACAAACAGCAGGAGATCATCGGCATAGAGAGATAATTTATGCTCAGTTCCATACCGCGAAATGCCTTGGATGGCATGATTACTTCTTATAGCTATTGCCAACGGCTCAATAGCTAACACGAAAAGGAGGGGGCTGAGGGGGCAGCCCTGACGGGTTCCACGATGTAAGCGGAACGGTTTAGAATAATGGTTATTAGTAAGTACCATAGCTGAAGGACAGGCATAGAGTAATTTCACCCAGGATAAAAAGGAACTTCCAAACCCAAATCTTTGTAAGGTCTCAAATAGATATTCCCATTCTACTCTATCGAAAGCCTTCTCCGCATCCATGGAGAGAAGGCATTCGGAAGCAGCTTGACTGGGAGTGTACATTATATTGAGTAGTCTACGAATACTAAAAAAGGAGTGCCTGTTTTTAATAAAACCAGTCTGATCTGAAGAGATTATGTTGGGTAAAACTTTTTCCAATCGGTTGGCCAAAACCGTCGCTAGTATTTTATAGTATGAATTCAGGAGTGAAATCGGCCTGTAGGATCCACATTCCAAAGGGTTTTTAGTAGTAGTAGTGTTATACAAGCTTGGTTAAGGCTATCAGGCAAAACACCTTTGGCAAGAGAGTCAGTATATAACGTAGCTAACACAGGGGCTAGTTTCCCAGCAAAGGCGGCGTAAAACTCGGTCGGTAAGCCATCAGGGCCTGGTGATCGGCGAGACTGTAATGATTTTATTGCCGCTATGATCTCCTGCTGCTGCAGAGGTGCATCCAGGGTGGAAACCTCATCTGGGGACAATGTTGGAATCTTTAGGTCTCTAAAAAAATCAGAGAGGAAGTTAGAATCATTGGTATTATCGGAACTATACAACTTATAATAATAATGCTGAAAAGCATCATTTATCCCCTGTTGATCTGTAACAGTTCCACCATCTCGGGTTGTGACCCCATTAATAGTTTGCCTGGCTCTTGCACATTTCAACTGTCTTGCTAGAATCTCTCCCGCCTTATCTCCGTGCTCATAGGTATCACTGCGGTTCTTTAACAATAAATATTCTATAGAATGTGAGGCGAGCACATCATATTCTGCACCCAGTTTCAAGCGTTCTTTTAATTTTGGTGAGGGGTTCCGAGAGTTCCTATTATCCAAGTCTGCTATTTGCTTCTCTAAATCCTTTAGTTTAGAAGTAGAAGTGCGTTTCTTATTAGCTGTAAACGATATAACCTGGCTGCGAAGATAAGCCTTAAGAGCCTCCCAGACTGACGAGATAGAAATATCTGGAGTTAAATTAAATTCCAAAAAGTAGGTAATTTGATCCGAAATAAATTCTATAAAGTTTTCATCACTTAACAAAAGAGAGTTAAATCTCCACATCCGTTTAGGAGACTCCATTCCGGGTATATGCAGTGTCAATATTAAGGGCGCATGGTCAGATATTACAATAGGCTGATAGTCACACGACTTAACAAGAGAGATTAGTTTGTTATCAGTAAAAAAATAGTCAATTCTACTGTAGGTTTGATGAGCATTTGAAAAAAAGGAATACTGTCTGTCTTGTGGGTGTAAAAAACGCCAAATGTCCGAGATGCCGTAGGTTGAAAAAAAGGACTGTAAATAAGAAGCTGACTTTGTTGTCAAGTATCCAGTTCTTACAGACAATCTATCCATCCCAGGGTCCAAGCACAAATTAAAGTCCCCACCCATAATAAGTAAATGGGAATTCAAACAAGGCAGGAGGCCGAGGACGCGTGAAAAAAAATTGGGGTCGTCACAGTTTGGGGCATATATATTTGCTAATGTAACATTAATATTAAAAATTGATCCAGTCACTATAACGTATCGTCCGTTTGAATCAGCTAGAGTCAAAGAAGGGGTAAAAGGAACCCTTTTATTTACCAATATTGCTACACCTCTCCCCTTCGCTGCAAAACGTGAGTGGAAGAGCTGCCCCACCCAACTACATTTTAAATGAGCACTATCTGACATTTTAAGATGGGTTTCCTGGATAAAGGCTATATCAGCACCCATATTTTTCAAGTGAGTGAGAACCTTCTTTCTTTTAATAGGATGGTTCAGGCCTTTAACATTCCAGGTCACTAAGTCAATAGAGGTAACCATTGAAAATATATCAAAACTTTTAGCTGGTTGCTCAAACAAGAAACATAAAACACTTGGTTCTTAACTTGGACAGTCGAACACAAAAACCCTCCCAGAAACCCCCTGAACCCCCAGGTGACACTAGCTGTCAGAACAAACAGCACACCTACCCAATCTAACTGAAAAACTTCCATAACTATCCTACCTAAAGCTCCTTAAGCCCGCATAGTGTAAAGGTCGGAATAAGACCCGCCAGGTGTACAATGGTGAAGTCCACCATTCAAAGTATATGCAAATAATTGCACTGTCACGCCAAAAAATAATAAAGAAAAAGAGATGAAGTCAAATGTCCGAAAATCAACATAGTAATCATGAATATGCCGTAACAGTCGTCCGAAGCAGTCCCGTGTTCCACACGCCTCAAAAAAGTTCAATCTTCCATGGAGTCTCGCACAAACCTTTCGGCCTCAGCCACAGAGCCAAATGTGAGGCGTACACCATCTGTTTTAACAATGCGTAGTCGCGCCAGGTATAGCAGTGACGGTTTCAGACCCATCTTGTACAAGCGTGACATCACCGACCTGTATTCTCTCCTCTGGCTCACCACCTCAGGGCTGTAGTCCTCGTAGACCCGGAATGGTTTATCCATATACTTCAGGTCGTTCCTCCTCCTAGCCTCCCGTATTAGCAGCTCCTTGTTTTGGTAGCGGCCCCCGGAGGCCCCCAAACCTCCGGGGGCCGGTTTGGGGGCCGAAATACGGTGTGCACGATCCAGTTCGGGGGGGGGAGGGGAAGATGTCTCTCCCAAAAACGTCTTGCAATAACTGTGAGAAAAACTTAGAGGGTTGTGGATCCTCAATCCCTTCCTCTAGGCCGATAAGGCGGGCATTGCAACGTCTGTTTCTCGACTCCATGTCCGATAGCTTAGCCTTCAGCTTTTCATTTGCAGCCCGTAGTGTCTCACAGGTATCCTCCACTTTAGCAAGGCGCTGGTCAAGCGTTTCGGCGCTTTCCTCCAAAGATTGTAGGCGCTCACCATGGTTGTCCGATGCCTTCTGTAGTCCGTCCAGCTTTTTATTCACGTCATCAAAAAAGCTGACTTTTAGCTCCGCCAGTAAAGCCGAACGGTGCTCCGCTAGCAGTGCCGTTATGTCGGCTTTGCTAACATTCGCGGGAACGCTAGCAGCCGCGCATTCGGTTGTTTTGCCATTCGACTTCGCAGGTTTAGGCGACATGACAGGGCATCAAATGTTCCGACGGCTTCACCAAACCACCAAGATATTTGTCTGAAAAGATAAGTTAGGCGGGCTCACTCAAATAACTAAAAGTTGCGGGAGCTAAGGGAAAGTGTGACTACCCCATGCTCGTCAAAACCGGAAGTCTTCCACAGCATGTCTTTATCCTGTTTTCCTTCTCTCACCCCAACCGGTCACAGCAGATGGCCCCGCCCCTCCCTGAGCCTGGTTCAGCCGGAGGTTTCTTCCTGTTAAAAGGGAGTTTTTCCTTCCCACTGTCGCCAAAGTGCTTGCTCATAGGGGGTCATATAATAGTTGGGTTTTTCTCTGTATCTATTACTGTACGATCTACTGTACAACAAAAAGCACCATGAGGCGACTGTTGTTGTGATTTGGCGCTATATAAATAAAATTGAACTGAATTGAACTGAATTAAAACAGCCAACACACTGAAAGATTTTAGCATTCTTGTGAGTTCACTGGAAGCCACACTGTAGACAACACAGATCTGATAAACTTGAATGTTGATGAGCATGTCAGCTTTACTTGTTTCATTAAGCTGTAAAAGAAGTCATGTTGGCAGGCTATCTCAATTACTGTATGAACCTTTCTCACAGTTTTTTGTTTTTGAACAACAACCAAAGCTACCATCTATTTATGTTGGTCATACTTCCCAAATCTCAAAAATATACAGTGGATAAATAAGAACAAACAAATGTGTGGTTCAGGAACACCAAGTTATACTTTTGTTTCCATCGATATTGATCTGTAAAATCTGTGGATGCAGCTTTCTGTGGGTGAACCCCCACTGCTGAAGAGTAGTGCCAACATGTGAGGAGACTCAATTGCTGGAGAACATGAAGTCACAGACAGGCCTGAGGGAAGGAAATGCTTTCTTTATCTGGCAGCTGTGTCAAAGGCAAAATAATATTACAAATAATAGTAAAAAGATTAATAACAATTAAAACACACACACAAACATGCACTCTCTCTCACATATAACTCCATCTGCTGGGACATTTGAATACTTCCAAATCTTCTGCTCCAGCACACTACATGGCAGCTCGAGAGAACACAGAAGTGTGCCAGGCAGCAGGCAAAGGCTTTAGCTCCCAGGCAACAGCTGAGCTCCCATGGGCATCAGGGGGTAACCGAGAAAGACGTGCGAGTGTGAGGGGGTTGAACTATTATTTGTCCTACTCATACACGCTTTGGCTGGCCTAACCAATAGGCTAGTCAGAATGTGTGTGCTCAGTAAGAACTAGCCTGGAGGGACAATAGTTATGTGTGTGTAAGAACGGAAACAGTTAAACATCTGCTAAACAGCTAAATCTCTGCTCATAAACACGCACGCACGCACGCACGCACGCACGCACGCACACACGCACACACACACACACACACACACACACACACACAATATGGCTCCAGTTTTAGAGCCATATTGTGGACTGTTCAGAATCTGAACCTGTTAGTGGTGAGAGGAACTGGACTAGAAAACCCATTAATAATGAATGTGTGCTTGTGCTTATCTAATAAACTCCATTATCTCTTTACAGAAGCACACATGCCGATCATGGAGTACAGAATATGCAAATTCCATGTGTCCGATAATATTTTGAGCATGTAAAATGAATTTTTGCTAACAGCTGCTTTATTTACCAGTTACACCAGCTACCTACAAATAGAGTGGAGCCTTGAACACACCTTTAAATTAACCTGTACTTCAGTTTAGGTAGTTTACTATGTCAAACAGAAAGTTGCGTTCAGAGGGAAGTAAATGAATTTACAAGAATTATTTTTCTATTTTAGCAGTTTTTCCACAATTTAACAATTAAATTAACTTTTAAAAGCAGAGTAAAATTAACATAAACATTAGAAACTGATAAAATTGTTTCATGTTTAAAATTACAGGTGAGTGTTGTGCTGTTTTGTGCTTACACATTGCAAAGAAGAGGAAAATCCTGCCTGTGGACCCTAACTCTATTCACACTCCTCTCGTTTTTTCTGTAACTCACAAAGCATGCAATTTGTAGTTTCCTTTGTATGAAGAATAAAGCTTATTTCAGAAAATTTTGGAGCTGTGTGAAGGGACCAATCAATCAGCACAAACAAGGGATCAGAGAGCTGTTTTAATCAATGTAAGTAAGTCCACGCTGTATGCATAAAGAGGGCTGGCTGCTGGTGTGACATTGCTGTTGGGAGACACTTCTAGCTGCAGAGAAAATTGTCTCTAATTAGTCCTGATTGGCTCCTGTTGACTCCTGATTAGGAACGACGGCCTCACTAGAATGCTAGCAGTATAGTACTGTCTTTAATTGTTGTAAACTTTGTGGCTGTCAAATAGCCCTGCTGTGATTGAAAGCCGTGCACCTAGCACCTGACTACAGACAAAAGTCAAGCCCACCTGGTTTTGTCCCCATTAACTGTTAGAATGGCACAGGGCGAGAAGTCTCTCTTCTTCTCTTTCCTCTGACCAGCAAAATAATACAGACATGCCTAGGATTTTCTACCTTTTCCAACAGATACTCTGCCGGTCTTTTTGACTTTTTTTTATGAGGTTTTTATATATAGCTTTGAAATATCTGAATCCACTACTTTATAAGCAGAACACATACACTAAAAAAAAATACATTTGGTGTCATTTTGAATTCAGGGTGCAATCCAAACAGGTTGGTACAATGTCCACAGGTCGAGTTGACTGCTCAGAAACTCATTAAATTCATCCTACATCAACCAAACCTTTGACTAAGGATATGGTCACCTTTGTGACATCACAAAGGTTGACACCAAATGAGCCACCTGAGATACTGGTACTTGCAGATACTTTGTCCACCTGGGAGGGTTTCCCTGGGTAGACTCTGGCAAGGTTTTACTGTACTGTGCATTCAGTTTGGCCAAGGTAACATCTTTGAACTCCACCAATGAATTACCACTCATCTCTGTGGAAGAGTCTCAGCATTAAAAGAAGTCCATGGCTAAATACTCATCTTGAGAAGATGTGCTGAATCTGTGCTAGTTTTTGTAGCACATAGAGAATATTCAGTCACTGTCATGTATACCCTCAAAAACTGTATAGAAGCTGAAAATGCACTTCTTTTATCCTTCATTGTTTCTTTATTTCAGTATCCTCTATCTTATTATTCATAAATGATAATGCAACACAACGTATTCAAGAATACTGTAGATATGTTTGACTGCTTAACATCCATCAGATTACCGGAGAACCATCTATGCTTAGAGTTCATGTTAGGAAAGAATAAACCTTTTCTTGTAGTGGGACCAAGGCAATATGTCAATACAATAATCACCATGAAAGTGTACCACTGTTTTGTTTTAGTTTAATTGAAAATCTTGAAAATGGTCTGTTGAGCTACTTGTAGGAGCACAAATCATAAGAACCTCTGAAATGCGAGTGGCATCTGACAGAGCAAAAGTATGTAAACCCATGAGAAGAGACTGATAATGTTGGAAAAACCCATAAGGATTTAGCTTAATGTTGTTATCTCTCTCTCTCTCTCTCTCGGCCAAGCCTGGCCATTTTCTTTTCAATTATATATATAATTGAAAAGAAAATGGCCAAGCTTGGCCAATAACAGAGATACTTTGGAAACATCACAAACAAATGCCATCCTGGAAAAATACTTGGACCACAAATGTAATTCACAGGGAACAGGACTTGTTAGTGTAATTCAAAATCAGAAGCAAGTCTCAGCTGCGATCTTGAAACACCTCTGGGCGGTTATTTTAAATATTATCTAAATTATCTAACTTTTTTTTCCCACAAAGATATACAAACTGGGAACTCCAAAGAATCAACAGAAAAATATGATTCAAAACTTAAAATGTTTTTAAAAAATGGACTGGTATTTTTGCTTTTTTACTATTTGAGCGCTCAAAGTGCTTTTTACTATAAGCCTCATTCACCCATTCACAGACATTCATACAGCTCTTTTATTCTAAGCCTAAAAGCTTTGACAAGGCAAATCAGGGTTTAGTATCTTGATACTCTAAAATATTGATGGGTTGTCTTACGAATAGCAGGCAATACGGCTACCTCCTGAACCACAGTCACCATAGTGTTGATTTATGTCCTTTATGTCTCTGGTGTCTCCTATTTTTTTTCCAGATGGAAACCCTTTAAAACCTCTTAGGAACATTATTTCTAAAGGCTAAGGATCACTATTTTCCTCTCTGTTTGCTTGGCAGCTGGGATTTGGTGTCAGAGGTCATGGAACTACAACTTCACAAGCTCCGTTTGCTTTGGGATACTGCAAACTTTGACTGAAGTCTGAAAAATATTGCTAAATGAAGCTCTAGTTGTGGGTTATATGGCACTAGGCCCTGTATTGATTAATCATTTTCATAAATGTTAATGACCTATTTTATAATTTAATATAAAATGACTCAAGGCAAATATCTATCATATAAACACATTACATATTTCACACACACATAATTTGCTCATTTTCTTTGTCATGGTGCCTCCCTCCTCCAAAACCACAGTGTTGTGTAATTCCCTTTTACTATAAGACACAAGTCAGTATGTAAATGCTCCTGCTTGTGATTCAGTGCCATCACATTGTTAAAGCAGATGGGCTCTGTATTAACGTTTTATGAAACTTACTCAGGCCTTATTGAAGACAACGTGGCTTTTTGTCGTACAGCTGCTGAACAGCGGGTGATGTAAAACTGATTTTATTCTCCTGCATGTTTTATTTGCGACATTAAATACGAGCATCTCCGCATGCATTTGTCTGAGCAGGGTGCTTTGCTTTGCAGATTAATGGCAGTAAACACGGTTTTATAAATCAACTGCTGTTCCCCATTTCGCCTTTGTATCTTGACAGCTCCTGCCCAACCAAACAAACAAACACAAACATTCACAGATTCAAGCGTGTGTTCCTGAATTGTCAATCAGAAGCCAAGCTCCGTGCAATCAGCATTTGGTGATTATGTTTAGAATGTTATTTTCATACTTCTGCTAACTTCCTATTCTGACAGCTCTCACCTGGCTTGCCAGTAGACAGGATGTTGTTAGAAATGTTGACCTTGTTCTCAGGGCTGAGAGCCCAGTCCACCATGCACTTCCAGCTCTTCATAGGAAAGCTGATGCCTCCATGACCCCTTACTGGACGCTTATGGATGCTGAGAACTGTAAAAGAAAGAAAAAAAATTGTGAACTTGAAAATGGGAGAAAGTGAGAGATAAAAAAAAGAACAAAAAAGCAGTTTAATATCAGTACTTATTTAGCCAAGGAGCTCATTTTAAACCAAAGCTGGCGATGCATTTCATTTATGTTATCTTGGGATACACTCAGGTAGTATTCAGCCTTAGTAGTTTATATTTCTATATTATTATTATTATTATATATACACATATTATTATACATTGTAATTATGATTATAATTATTATTATTATCATATGTGTGAGCATTACATTTTTCTCCTGTAAATTACTTTTCTGAAAATGTAAAATTTAATTATATAAATTTTTTTATATATAAATACCCCCAGTACACAACAAAAAGCACTCTCAAGGGACTTTATATTAACAGATAAAGATTCAAAAAGATAGGCAACAGTTAATAATATGAAACTGTGGCTCAGTGCATCATAGGAAGTTCCTCAGTAGTAGTAGTATACCTATTGGGATTATATGGGTGTCTGCTATTGTTAAGATATGATGGGTCCTGATCATTTAGGACTGAGAAGAAGGATTTTAATTCAGGATTTAACAGAGAGACAAAAAAGACAAGCTAACTCAGCATACATATGTTCTCTCAGAACTATAGAAGGTGGTGAGGCGAGGGGGATAAGAGGTGAAACATCTTCAAGAACCAGAGGTTCAGTCCATCCATCATTTTAGGCATATCAGCATTTACCAGAACCTAAATTCATAAGACAGACAAGTCAACTAATAAACCAATTAGTTTTAATCATCTGGCTCTGTGCTGTATAACAAGTACAAATCCTGTGTTCCTGTGTTTGGGGACATTTCTTTATACTGAAGGTATTTGGTTCTACCCCAAATTGTAACCCTGGCATGATCTCTAAAGCTAGATGTTTCACCAGTGACGTGGTGGACTTGGTGTGATTTCATTTAATTTCTTCTTCTTCTCTGAAAAATAAGATAAGATGCTCCAAAGTTTCATGCAGTTAGGCCAGCAAAAAAACGACATATGCAGGTGATTTATGCAGTCTTCATAGTCTAATTTTCCAAGGAGAATAATGAAAGAATACTTCTGAAAATAGACTAGCTAAATTGTCAATGCAGTTTAAAAGAAAAGATTGCAATTCAAATTTGGCACAATTCTGCATTCTAACTTCACTACTTTTACACGTTTAGAAGAAGAATGTCTGATCAAACTCTGTGCTGGAAGTGGATGGTAGATTTCCCTGCATGACTTTGCTCCCATTTGAGGAGTGGGAGCAGAGAGGAGGTCAGCCGCTTAGGGGAAGGATGCAGTGCTTGTGTAGGCGGCTATTTGGCTGCAGACAGAGAGGCAGCATCGCTATAAACGGGACCTCTCATCTGCCCTCAATTCCCACGTACTCTCCCCTGATTCAACAAACACACTTTGCCTCGTTTTTATCCGGAGGTCACAGAGAGATTCGGAGTCTTTGTGATGACTACACTATGTGTTTTTCCTATGTTTGAAGAAAGTTGAGTTAACAGTTACGGCAATGGAGGGAAGCAGCAGGTGGTTCTGAATGTGTAGATGTGTCATGAGACACATCTAAAGACTTTCAGCCCTGAGGAGTGCTAATAATGAGCCTTAGTTATTCTATTCATGTAAGAACAAGGCAAACAGAAACAGAAGGCTAGAATGAGGGCTGTGCTGTTCCTCGATGCGACAAGGTTCACAGTTAAGGAAAAACAGGAATTTGCAGAACAAAGGGTGGTGGCAAGGGCATCAGGGTGAAGCAGTGGTTAGCACTGTGGCCTCACAGCGAGAAAGCCCTGAGTTTGAATCCACCATCTGACTTTTCTGTGTGGGTTCTCTCTGGGTACTCTGGAGCCTTTGTGATGTCTACTTTCACTGGGGTTAGGTTAATAGAGATCGACAGACCACATGACTTTCGCGGATTGCATTGTAGGTACGAGTGGCAGCAAAATCAAAACACTGCATCAATCGCTAGCATTTCCAGCACCGGTAATCATTAATTCTGCGGTTTTAATCCCTACTTGCATTTTATTTGCCCCAAAAACAGTTATGTACAAAACGAAGGAGAACACGGCAGGTCCGTACAAAGACAGAGTTGACAAGAAGGCAAAAAAAAAGTATGAGGAAAAAAAATCAAAGGAGTGAATGGGTTAGACCCATAGGAGCATACAGAGTGGACTAAAGACGTTAGCGTGCTGCCCAACTTTCATCACGCACATATTTATTATTATATGGTCCTAAGTGTGAGTGAATACACTCACAAAATGTTTAGTAACTTCAGATTCCTGCAACAAGCCCAGGTCCAGTTTACTTTGGTAATTTGGACTATTCCATTTCACAGCTGTTGTTAATTTTTTTTCTTTATCTCCTGTACAGGCCAATGCAATCTATATGTCGTTTCAGGTTGAAGTATCACACAACATTTTCAGATCCAATACAGATTGAAAATGTGACGTCATTTCTGGGGTAAAACCGCAAAGGATTGTAGGTACGAGTGGCAAGCGGTTTTTATCGGATTCTGTTGTGGAAGAGAAATTGTTCAAGCCATGTGTATTGAATAAGTGAAAGAGAACAAATGGATGGACTAAAGCTTCATAAGATGCAAGGCTAGGACATCTCTGTCTTACGTGTTTTGTTTCCAACACCAACCTTCACCCCCGAGTGAAAGTAATAAGCCCAGTTTTACAAAAGTGCAATTTTAAATCACTGAAAGCTGGAGGTACATAGCTATCCAATTAAATAAAATAGCTTGTGAATTGAATTAATATTTGACATTTAAAAAGCTTTACCACTGGGGATACCAGCTATAGCTACCAATTTATTCCTAGTGTACTGCTTCATTTTCTGTTAGTTCTATCTATAGCTGTTTTCACACATGCACTGTAGAGCTGAACTTTTGCAGACATTACCAGGAGGAACTGAATGTGACAATGCAAATGTCCAGGTCAGCTGGAATGTGTGCTGCCTTCTTTGTACTCTACTGTACATGCAGTATAGTGTATGTTCCTTAACAAAGACTAGTTAAAATAAATTCATTGCAGGCTGGTTAGCACTATTGTCTTATCAAAGAAGATTGTGGTATAGATTTGAGCACGTCTGCTTGACTTTTTGCTTGAAGCTGTATTCCAGGGATAGGCTGCAGAAATAATACCGTGTCTTGTCTTTTATCAGAGAAAAAAGGTTCTCCTTGTTCTTGTCAGTCAAGAGCCAGAAAAATCAAATGCATCAAAAATTATTGACATTTTTTTCAAAAAAGAAAAAAAGCATAGTAATGTTCTTTATTTTCTGAAATATGTCTTTTATCTCTGCAGTTTCCTGTTACTTATTGGCCTCTATCAAAAAACTGATATGGGCTAAAATCCGCTTTGATGATTGAAACTTAAAACTGTCTTTTAGCTGACAGGGCATATAGCCATTGGTTGATGGAGCTTTTTTTAGACTGAACCCAAAGGAAATGTCTTTAACCATCAGGCTGCCATCCTGTGTCCTCACTTTTAGTGGTTGCTATTGCAGTTATGGAGATTTATCTTCAGAGAAGATAGGTGTGATAGGAGAATTTCTTTGATAAAAAGGGAGAGGTGTGGAAATCTCCTAGATGGAGATAAGACTGACCTAGGTTATCGGAGACTTCACACATGTCTTGAATGTCTTTCATCCTCAGGCCAATGACATCCACAAAGTCCTCCACCAGACGGAAAAGCTCTTTGATGTTTGGCCCCAGCTGAGAAAACAGAGACACATGAGAGCAGAATAAAAGAAAAAGGATTATGGATTTGAGGCGAATATTCTGAAATGCTGTTCGAGCACTTGACACACAAAAGGCCTTTTATAGGAAATATGGAATTTGAGACAAGTATTGCCATAGCTTCCTGTTTCAGTTCAGTGTCACGATGTCTTATAGCCCACACTACTATAACCAACATGAACATTTACAGTTTGTACATCACCGTTTTTTCTTTTTGATGACAGGAAATACACTGCAGCTTTGTTCTTATTTTCAATACTGAAGAAAAAGACGGCACACGGTTCTACTGAATGCAGGTGATGAGAAATAAATGGCTGTGATAAAGGCCTCAAGGCTAAAAGCTTGACTTTTTGATTAAATACATTGCAGTGATGCAACATCTGCTATTACATCAAATCACATTTATTTTTAAAATGGCAAAATAAGTTAGAAAACCTTACATTTCTAAGCAGGGCTGCCACGGTTGGAGTTAATCAGCGCTGACAGAAATGGCTGTGCTACTGTAAAGCTAGTTAAGTCAGAGGCCAAAAGTAGTTCAGACTAAAAAGGTCTCTGAACGTTTGCGAGTGCCTTCGCCACAGCCTAGATCAAAGAGGGACTTCAATAATATGAAAGAATCTGAACCCCATATTGCTTGTAGTATTAAATGGCACAAAAATTATTTAAAAAGTGCAAATATGAATGAACTATCAGCATGAAAATGCAAAATGCATCTTTTTTAGTTTAATCAGATGTGATTCACTACTCCCCAATGTTGAAGATAATAACGATGGTAAAGTAAAGTGGTTGAAATGCTAATGCTCGCTCTCCTTCGTGTATTCAGACCATGCTGGGGGAACACAGAGTGTGCCATTTCCATTTTAAGACATCTGAAGCAGTTTGAGTAGAGCAGCTTGTTTTATTTAGCATTATTTCTCTGTCTGCATGCTGAAATTCCTGAGAACAGGCGGATGCTGGACAGCTTGTTGGAGGCACAGAGTGAATAAGTGCAGCAGATGGATGAGTGGGTGTTTGCGTCATTATCTGTAGTTATTTCTGTCTTTCAGCAATTCTCGCATTCCCCTTTCGCTTCTCCTCTGTCTATAAAGACACAGGTGGGCTGTTTGTCCACCTGTGTCTTTGTCATCTCTGCTGCCATCAGTATTTCTCCTTGATTGTTGAAGTTATTATTGCTCACAAAGTTCAACAGGAGCTGCAATTACAGACAAGGACAGGTCCTATTTTAGAAAGAGAGGCTGATACTAACCAGTTGTGCTTCCTCCCATCTCTCCCTGTTTTCTTCCATCAACAGATTGCTGACTGATTGCACAAAATTCTGGAAAGGAAAAAAATGATTTGCATTCAGTTTTTTGAAATCCTTCTAGACCCTTCTTAGTGGCTGCCAACTTGGTTATGTAGCAGAATCTGAGGGACAAATATTTGGACAGTTTTTAGCCAGAAATTATAAGTTTGTTACTATTCAGACAAGGAGAGACTAAAGGATCTTTAAAATCTCACAAAGGACAAAACAGGATTTATAACTTCATCAGTAAGAAGTAAAAACAGCAAAAAAATTTAACTACATATTTTACAATATACTTTTACTAATGTGTGCTTTTTATTAAGACGCAAACTATAAAATTCCAGGATCTGGTGAAGTTTAAAACAGTGCAAATAATATATAAGGCAAGGAAAGGGATGCTCCCAATCGAAATAAGTAAATGGTTCTTAGAAAGAGAAGGGAGGTATAATTTTAGAGGGAAGTGGAATTTAAAATTACAAAGAGTAAGAACAACATTGAAAAGGATGTCTATTTCAGTAGCGGGAGTTAAATTCTGGAATGAGTTAAAAGAAGAAATAAAGATCAGTAGTGATAGTAACCAGTTTAAAATAAAACTCAAAAAAGACTTTTTAAATAAGTATAAGAATGAAGAAAATGCAATTAACCCAAGACAGCAGTCAAAGTGATGTTTATTTTCTTCTGCAAATTAGCAAATCTAAATATAGTTTTAGTTGAATATGAGAAAAATATTTTTTGTGATGTTATGTTCTAAGTTGAAGGCATTGTATACGTTTTTGTTGTTCAAATTTAGATGATGAGGATGTAAACCTGAGGGGGTAGGGCTAAATAAGTATATACTTCTGCCTACTCCTTTTCAAACAACTGCATGGAAAGATTTTATGAAATGTTGGTGAATGTATATGTTTGAAATAAAAATGAACTGAACTGAACTGAACTTTGTAGCCTAGATTTCACGTTGAAATAGAATATCCATTCATCCATCTTTTTTTATTCCTCTTATTCAATACATTTGTAGTATAAAACATAGGTTCTATATATGAAACAGTCAATTTACATTGTTAGGTGGGTAGGGGAATACAGCCTTTCCCAGCTGGAGAGCAGAAGGCATCAACAGAATATCATCATGTATAAATTTGTCATCCTGTGTCTTTCACCTCTACCAGGTCACCAGCGACCTGTCTAGGGTCTAGGTTAGGACTGGATTTTTTTATTATGACTCAGTCACATGAGAGCAGAAATAAGACAGCAATCTCCTTGAAACTAGGAAAAATTAGCCAGTGATTGCTGTAACTCAAATGGTGTGCAAATAACTGCTGTCTAACTTAGAAACATAGACAGATTGCCAGTGTATTGCAGTCAGTCTGAGTCAGTCTGCATGCAAGTCTGAAAGCAACCACGTCTCTTTGGATTAATGGACTTAACTCTGCTGGTTCTATTCTGTTTATAATCCTGCATGAAAACAAGGTTGCCTTATTTGCCCAAGTCATTTTGCAGGGACATGGCTATCCTCCAGCCAAGAGGTTGTTTGTAATTACCAACCTGCTCAATCCACAGTTTCCAACCAGTGTTTCTCATTATATGTAGCCTTTGTAGGTTTTTTTTTCTGTTTAATACTTTTTTATTTGGGTATTCTTTTTTTTTTTTTTTTTTTTTTGGGTATTCTAAAAGGGCAAAAACTCTATAAAAGGAATATTCAATTCAATTCAATTTTATTTATACAGCGCCAAATCACAACAACAGTCATCTCAAGGCGCTTTATATTGTAAGGTAGACCCTTACAATACATAGAGAGAAAAACACAAAAGTCATATGACCCTTTATGAGCAAGCACTTTGGCAACAATGGGAAGGAAAAACTCCCATTTAACAGGAAGAAACCTCCAGCAGAGCCAGGCTCAGGGAGGAGCCGTGACAGGTTGGTGTGAGAGAAGGAGGCACAAAAGAGTTAGACAACAAGACAAAAATCCTAGCTCTAACCCTAGATGGGTTGCCAGTGACCTTTTGGATCTTAAGAGATTACCTGTAAGGGAAGAAGACACTTCCACACTGTATTACACACTGCAGCACAGTGGTAAAACCGTGTACCAGCTCACCCTCGTGTCCTCATTGCTGGGGCTGTAATATGTCCTCCTGAAGATCTCTGTCATGTTCTTCAGCACATCTACAATGGCCAGCAAATCACCACTATAGCTGGTTCCATCACTGGATATTTCCCTCAGCTTTGTCATTACTTCTGATACTCCATCTCCCACAAGGCCACGCTGCGCTTTGGACAGATGCTCCCGAGTCTAGCAGAGAAAGTGGCTTCTGTTAGTTTTCACAGTTAGTGGTCAACACAGCAGCAGTATCTATGTCTTTTTTTCAAAAGTGATAACACAGCGTAATAACAGTTCAATGTAACCCAGGCATTAGACTTAATGAAAAAAAAGAATTAACATGTATGCCATGTGTCCTACATTTTTACCCAGACACATCTAAAACATTGCAATATCTTCATATGCATTTTTTGCAAGTTATTTAGACTCACTAAAGTCTGTATACTGCGATAGTCATTAGAAATGCACTTCATATAAGTGGGATTCTCCCAGTAGGCAATGCCCTCCTCATCCAGGGTGCAGCGGCGAAGGATAAGCCCTGTATGGGGAAACACATGAGGATTAACCCTCAATTATTTGGTGAGCCCTTGTTACATCATGCTTTTACAGGACATGCAAATGTAATCTTTGTACATGCAGGAAGAGCTCACCCATGGCATTGGGAGGACAGCGTACTGCTGCTGTATCTCCAGCTGGAGTCATCTTCCACACAACGTTAGAGTAGTTGTCTTCTCCACATATTTCATGTGGTTCTGTTACCAGAGAAACATCAAAGTGTGTCATGCAACTGTATTAACCACATAACCAGGAGATAGACTGTCTAAGTAGTGCACTTTTCAGTCTTTGATGTAGTGGAGCAAACTGCGCCCACCCACTGACCTGGGCATCTCTTTTTGTTACAGCTGCGGACCTCTTCCCGCTCTCCAGGACAAGGCTGCCCTCCAAAAAAGGGCCCATAACAAATCCGGTTTCTCTGCTGACTCCCCCCTCCGCAGGTTTTAGAACAACCCGACCACAAGGACCAGGTCTGCCACTTGCCATCCACTAAGAGAACGAGTGAATAATAATAATGAAATACAACAGGAACATGTAAATTTTACATGTTTGCTATCAATGAAGTGAATTTAACCATTATACGGACCACAATGTTCTGTTTTTATATTTATGAAATCTCATTTAGCACAGTTGGCTGAAAAAGAGATCGCCATGGTGGATTGTCCACCTCCATCTCGCCATCTTGTTAGTTCTACCATCTCCAAACTGTACATCACAGCAGGTCACACTGCTGTCTTGTCAATCTTTACTTTCACTCACGCTGTTGTTCTTCTGTCACAATGATAACCTAGTAGAGCCTCATAATAAAAACATGGAGTTGAAAATAAGCTCTCCAATAAAAAAAAAAACAAAACCCCAAATTCTTTTATTAAAGAAGTGAGAAAAGGAAATCAAATATTCTGAATTTAGGTCATTACGAAATACTATAAAATGCAATGCTAGTAATCTGAAGGTCTGTGTAATTTGTAGTAAATGTGGAGTTAAGTAACTATCTTTCTTCAACTTAGCATCTGGCTCTCTTACCTGGACACTCTCCAAGGAAGCAGTCGACAGTCTCCAGCCACTCGCCTCTGCACTCAGCACCCCCATATGAGGGGCCATTACACTCCCTGGTTCTCTGCATGGTCCCATTAGAACAGGAAGCAGAGCAGGAGCTCCAGCTGGACCACTCATTCCAGACGCCATCCACTGAGAGAGGCCAAGGTCACCACAGCAACAAGAAAACAGAGCAAAAGAGAACGCTATCTGTTTGAAATACTATAACACTCAAAATACAACAAACACATTTTATAAATAGGGTTGTACCGTTCCAATTCTTGAGCAGACTTTTCACATTAACATGAATTTTTCTACTGGAGCATCTTATAGCTGCTTGAATAGACAAACTACAGGTTCAGTATGTTTTAGGTAAACTAGTTTTGTGTTTCCAGGGTTGTGCTCAGAACTCTAAAACGGCATGCCCAGTAGCGTTCATAGTCGCAGACTTTTGAAACAGTCAGACCTTTGTGCACATGTAAGATAATGTAATATAATGTCATGTTCACACTCACAAACATGCAGATACAGCAACTACATTTTTTGCTTAAGGAATAAAGATAACCTGAATTCTTCTTATTCTTCACCTCCCCACACTTGGCTTACTGCTGTGTGAGGTGGGAGTGATTGTTAAATTTGTATGTTTTATGCCCCACCTGTACATAAGTGCAAGTGGGTGGGGGTTTGGCATTATGTTAAATAATCTAATAAGTGGCCTAAATCACGATTAACATTACCATGAAAATCTTCAGAAATCAAATCAAATCTGAGGTCCTTACCCGGACAGACTGCTATATTGCAGAATTTGGTCTGTTTCTCTGGCCCTTCACATGGATCTCCCCCAAACTGCGGAGGGGTGCAGGTTCGTGTTCGAGACCTGTAACCTCGGCCACAGGTGGATGAACACAGACTCCATGGTGACCATTCGTCCCACGCACCGTGCACTGCAATCAGAGCAGCTAGCGTATGATTTATAGACAGACAAACACCAAGACAACACAATACCTTCACTGCCACAGTGAACTGTGGGCAGTTATCTGGGATAATCTGTGCTAATTCAATGTGGTCACTGTACTTTCAAAGTTGAGGAGTCTCCCAGTATGTCTGCTCTGCTTGTATGAGAGTGTGAGAATATCCTAAAATCTCTAAAACCGCAAACCCAGTCATGCTTGTGAGGTGAAGGTGTACGTTGTCCCATAGGCCACAGACTTGCTACAACTGTGGCGCTGAATCATGTGGGTCTCGTAAGGGTGAGGCAGGGTCCTGGAGAGGGCTGGGTGAGCACAGGGAGGCAGCAGGAGGGATTTTGGGGTGGGGGGTGGGGGCTTACCTGGACAAACAGCAGAGTTGTTGCAAGGTCTCTGCTCTCTCAGTGGCCCACTACACTGGGTGCTGTAGGAGGAGGACACACAGAAACGAGTGCGACTCTGCCAGCCCTCCCCACATGTGGCAGAACACACACTCCACGATGACCACTCCTCACCTGAAGCTGAGTCTACTGAGGAGGAAGGGATGGGTAAAGGAGGATAGGGGAAAAAAGAGGAGCGAAAGGAAAGGAGAGGACCATAACTAATTATCATGCAGGATCTAGCCTCTGTGGCCAAAAGAGGAAGGGTTGTGCTCTGATAAAGGGTACATTCTCGCTGTGCTGCATTTAAGGGCTGCCTCCATTAAAGGCGTAATTTTTCCTGACTAGTATATGAATCTGTTCCAAAGGTGTTGATAAATGTCCTTTCTTTAGCAGACAAAGACAATGGTGCCTAGTCAGTCTTCAAATCCACTACAGAATAGAGACAAGAACAGGAAATTTTCCTGTCCAAGTTAAATCTCTAACGCTCTACACAAGTTCCCAAACGTTGTCCTTCAGTGGAGGCAGCCCCTGAAATGGGCCCCAGCTTTTGGTCTGCTGCTGGTCTTTTCCTTTGCTATCTGAGTTTCTGATGTCATATCCTTGGCATCGACTTCCAGTGGAAATTAATGCCCATGACTCTGGATATGTCAGCGATCTTTTCACTGCCCACGACTGCCTCTTCAGTGGGTCACTTTACCAATAAGGGAAAAGTGGGCAGTCTCAGGTGGGAAGCAGGGAAAGAAGTAAACAGGAAGTGGGGAATCAATTAGCAAATAAAAGTAATACTCCACTCAAAACCTATCTTTGCTGTAAATTTTACCCCCATATCTTCAACAGATCTCAGTGGCTTTGTATGTTGTCTTGTTTTCCAAAGACCAATAGCTGTGGTCCAGGGTGTGCCATGTCTTTTGCCCTGTGACAGCTGGGTCAGGGTTCAACAACCCCAGTCACAGGTGGACTCTGGAGGTGATTAGCCCAGTTTAGCAGTGAGAGTTGAGATCCAGTTAAATCTAAACATTTGTTATGTAGTTATGTTCCAGAGCAGCTTCCAGGAGTGCAGGAACTTCCTGAAGGTTTGTGGTTACAATATCATATTAATGTCACCGTGTATGTTTGGAATTCGTGGGGAAATACTTCCACCATAGTAATTAAATACTGTGTGTCTGCCACTGACTTCTAATTTTACAAGCTATGCTACAGTGGTGGGTGTATAACTATGACAAAGTAAGATTACGCATTGTAATAATGTGATTTAGTTGAATGTTCAAATAAGCAACCAGTTAAATATATTATTTTTTAATATATAGTAAATAAATATGTTACAGTGTTTCCTTGTTCGCTGTTGCCCCATTATGTGGGAGGAAGAAATGAAAACTGACTATCCAATGAAATAAAGTCATTACACCAGGAGGAAAATGTAAACCATAACATAACAGATGGGCTTTTAAATGGCAATAATCTTGTAATGCAACCTGCTATTTTTACGTGGAACTCTATCCAACACTGCTCAGCTAGGCTACCCTCCAGCTCCATATTTTAACCCTTTCATGCATAGTGGTCACTACAGTGGACAGCTATTCAAAGGCTGTTTTCTTGTATTTGTGTCAGTGTTGATGGTATACTTGCACATAAACACAACACAGCGTATATTGTTCATTCGTTTGTCAAATTCATAAGTCAAAACGTATGTTGTCCACCTAAGTGGACATGTTCAAAACTTTTTGAAAAGTACATGTTTAAAAAAAATGAAGTTCAAAAATTTTTTTTTCATGCCTAAAGATGAATAAAAATACTTAAGAAAAAAATCCTGACTGAGGTTGTCATAATTCGTGCATGAAAGGGTTAAGGACAGAAATGAAATTTGTCTTCCTCACAAATAAAGCATGAATAAGATCCAAATTTGTTGAACTTTTGGGTGGAGTATCACTTTTACAAAGAAGGAAGACTTCATTTGATGTGTTGTTTTACAGACAGGGCACCATGTCCTGCCATAATTTCACAAAAATACAATTTTACCATGTTCAGGCAGGGTCCATGTTGGAATTAGTCCATTGCGGACGAGGCACTACTGTGGGAGATTTTGATAGATGTGCTGTAAGTGAATGCAACTCTCTCTATTGTGGGTGTCATGTTTTTTGTGTGATATGCTGCTATCACCCAAGCTGCCGCAGTGACTGATGCATGGGATCCCTCTGCGTCCCGTTGTCTTACCTGTCTGAGAACTCTGCTGTCCGCTGCGGGGCTTGTCTACGTCATCACGCTTGCGGCTGTCCACCGAGCGAAGCGATTGGCTGCGAGAGAGATGGCGACCTTTGCCTAAAGGGGGGTGAGGCAAGGCCGGGGGAAGGAGGGGCGGGGGTTAGCAACCAGAGCTCCTTCATTAATGCCTTATATTTGGGACACAACCGTGACGTGATTGGTCACCCAGAACAGCATCAGCCAAACTTGGGACTTGTGTTGTGCTGTCTGTGTTAGTGTGCTGTGTGTGTGCACAGTAGTCTCTTTATATTGTCAGCTGTTGTATAATGTTCCTTGTGATGGCATAACTAAATAGAAAAGACATGCAATAACATCAACAGTAATGAGTGTAATCTGATTTTTGAGCTATCTGTCAGTCATGCACCGCCAGTTCTGTACAAATAAAGAAAGCTCTAACCAGTGAAACATTGCAGCGAAAGCACTTCTTGGTAAATGGCTTCAATAAAACAGAACTCAGATGTTGTTTTCATGTCCCTTTAGTCATTTGTGGGCTAATGATGTTGACATACTGCCTAAAAACCTGACCATGTCATTCTTATTTTTCATCGATCAAAGTCCCCTTTCCAACATGCACTCTTTAAGTCACAACTCTGACTTACAGAGAATGGATACATAAGCACATGAACAAGATGTTAAGAAAGGAACGGTAAAGAAAAAAGTAGTTGTAAAAGCACAGTTTGGACACACCACATACTTGTATTTACCCACAGAGCTTAAAGCACCCTCACTGACAGACATAGAAAAATGAACACGAAGAATATGAAGCTCACCAGTGCAGGACTGCGAGTTGCAGGGCCGGCCCTCCTCCACTATGCCCTCACACAGGTACGACTCCTCCGGAGGTGACCGACAGGTCCGAATCCGGGTTTGGATCCCTCCACCACACTCGCTGCTGCACTGTGCCCACTGGCCCCACACACTCCAGCCACCTGGAGACACACAGACAGTAGTGGTTACTTATAAAGAACTGAATTACTGTTAACCTTTGTTCTGAGATACAAGTTTTTTTCTTAGCAGCAGTGTTTTTAACTTGTAATGCCATGTGTTGTTGAGCTCATCTAATGGAGAGTGATCTTCTAATCCTACAATCCTCTGTGCAAAGCTTCAGTTTTGAAGAGCTGCCAAGGCATATATTGTGTAGGAAGAAACACAGCTTGGAGCTGAAAATCTCTAATCTCAAAGAAATTACAAACAAAAACAGATGCAAAATGTATGCCATGATGATCCTAACACAGCCCTACCTCATACTGGGAAGCCTACATTCCAACAGTTAGGTCAGTCAAGCATACTGTGATGACAAGGTTTGCATGTATGTAGAATTTTGACCCCGTGTGATTTAGAGAAAGGTTTGGCGCTGTCATAAACTGTGTGCGGCAGGCAGGAATGGAGGACCCAGATGCAGAGTCCAGGATGTGAAAAGTAACTCAAAAAGCAGCTTTAATGCTGAACACTAGGAAAAACTCTACTAAACTGTAAGTTTAGTAGATACAAAATAGGCTTGGCAGGCAGAACACACAGACAGGTATGAGGAAGATCGCAACGCTGGACAGAAGAAAAGAAAAAGGCTTAAATACACAGGGAATGACGAGAGAACAGGAAACTCATGGGGAACACAGCTGGGGCAGATTACACACATCAGAGGACAGAGGACGCAAAGCTACACATAACACATGAGACAAGGTACCTTCAAAATAAGAGAAACAAAGCAAAACAAGGCACACACAGACAGGAGACTCCCAAAGTAAAACAGGAAGTAATGGGAACACACACAGACGTGCAGACAGACACGCAGACAGACACACAGAGACATGACTGGGGAAGCATTGATATCATGACAGGCAGTGGAACACAGAATGAAACACAAGGGAGACACAAGAACTCACAATAAAGATAATCACAGCCACACAGAGGAAGACACAGAGGGCAAAGACACAAGGGGGAATCCTAAATAATCAAAATCTAAACAGGAACAACCTAGACACTAGAGAATCAACTTAAGACTACCAAAAATGACTTAAACATGAAACATAATACAAAATGACATCAAAACACGGGAAAATGAGCTAGGATCGAGACAGGCGCTGTTAGAATCAGCAATGAACCTTGTTACATTTCTACACAGTGTTAAGGTGGTTACTATAACCTTTAGCTTTTAAAGTAATCTCTAAAATTCTGTCTATTTCTAATACTTAAGAGTTCATGATGTTGCAACAGTGATTAGCTGTCAGAATAGTTATCCTTTGTATTACTACCTCCTGCTGCTTTTCAAGCCACTTAAAGAAGTCCAGACACTTTTCTTTCCAAGCTCCTTAGACTACGATGACCTGGATGACTGAGAACCTTCACAGACAGGTTCTGACAGGCTAAGGTTCTGCAGACACAACAACAGTTCAAAATGCTAGCACTAACCAGGGAATAATGCTTAGCTGACATAAACAAAACACTGCAAAAAGAATATATTTCAGGACGCTCCAAAAGCCCATTGCCCAAATCAATCAATCAAGGCTTTATTCGTCACATGCAGGGGGGCCCTGCAGTGAAATGGGAACCCCCCCGACCTTACATACACACATAGACATTACATGGGGATACAAGTCGGAGATTGGTAGCATTGGAGAGAAAAAAAAACATTGAAATGTACATTACAATGGGAAAGTACAAGAGGAAAAAAAGAGACCCCTTCTCATGCTGTGCTTCCATGGTAGGACAGCATGAGAACAGGAAACAAAAAAAACTCCTCTGCACAAAAAAAGCACATAAATGTCCACAACCCAACATTGGGAAGACATAACAAGCCACACGATAGGGTAATGGGTAAGGAGCAATGTGAAGCAAACCCAGCAGCCGCCTCGCACAGCGCTATCTTATCCAGCGCGGCACGTAGACCCGCCATGTTCCCCCACAGGAAACAAGCATCGAAGGCGTTTGGAAAGGGAGGGGGATGAGTGTGTGGTTATCAGTGTAAGTGTATGTGTATGCGTGTCCATAGTTCAGCGGAGACAGTGTCCTTCGCCCTGCCAGGCTAAGTAAACAGTCTGCCAGCCAACCCAGGTGGCCGCATAGAATGGGGAGGAACAGTGTCAACATAGTCGTTATCAGGGATTGTTTTGTTCGGCTCCAGCCTTGAGCCCGCAGCTGGCGCCGGAGGGGTAGCCGCATTAAGATGGCGATTTCTTTCCAACAGCTCATGAGAATTTCGAGCTGTTTTTGCTTTAGCACACCGACACTGGTCTCTCCATCTCCCGTTGGATAGCCGCCAGTTTCTCCATGATGTTGTTTACCTTCAATTCTGTGGTCTTGTCAATCTTTTGCTCACAGAGCAGATTCTGAGACCTCACGACCGTAGCCAACTGATCCGTGATGTTTTCCAGCTTCCGCCCATAGTTGTTGATTTGAGCTGATTCTTCCCTGATGTATCCCAGTATCCGCTCAGAGATGTTATTCTGAGTATTCACTGCAGCCGCAATAGCCTCCAAGCTCTTGACCATGTCCCCGTCTGTGAGCCCTTTCTGAGAAGCCGCGCCTCGTCCAGTCAATTCAATCTCAGCGGGCAGCTTTGTGGGGGTTTGAGCAGCCGGTTCCGCTGTCTTAATTCTCCGATAAGCCAGGGCCAAGCCAGCTCCGATCAGCAAGAACCCTGTTATCATGGTTCCGAATAGGTAGATATCTTCAGCGTCCTCGATCGACAGTCCCGCCAGGCACACGATCCTCCATTTCTGCCACCCGTCCATCGTGTATCCAGCAGGGAAAGTCCCTCCAGGGCACTCAGGCTCTCCCGAGCCCAAACTTCTCGTTGAGAAGAGGGTGTCAATAGCATTCAGAGACCAGTTGATCACATCCATAGTTGTCTTTAGGTTTTAGACACAGGCTGTGAGAGAGTGTTCCAAGGAAGTAAGAAGAAAAACACGAGACAAGACAAGGACATAAGCGGCTGAGCAGGGAAGATAGGGGAAGGAGGAGAGGAGAAAAGTGCGACCGCCTTAGCTGAGAGCCAAACGAGTTAAATCAGAGCTCCAACCTCCAGCTGCTGACAATACTTCACCTCAACCTCCAACCACAACTTCTACTGAAGCCTTCACCACCTCCTTTGCAGGATGCTTGGTCCCCAAGAAATTTTCCCCTCTCCAGGGAGCAGTAGTGGTAAAGACCGTTCACTTTGTTGCAACCTGACCAGTCAAACAAAAAAGAGCACACCCATCAGAAACTGTAGCTGTACTGACAGGCAGAGCTAAGGCAAATCCCCCACCAAGTTTACAGTTACTAGCAACCGTTTGTTTTGGTCAAAACTTGCAAACCCTGCAGGCTCTAAGTGATTCTGGAGCAGAGCAAAGGTTTTTCTATCATTGATTGATTAACAATTAGGGATTAATGTGAAATCTCTGAAAGAACCTGCTGTTAGATAGATCCCTGTAACCTCTAGCCTAGCCCCTAGGAAAGTATTTGGTTGGTTGCTAGAAGGAGTGACAGTGATCAGGAACCCGATTGTCATCTTTCATCACAGTGGTTTCTTCCATCTACCTTCGCCAGATTGTTAAGTTGCAGTTGTAATGTTAAGCTTCACTTTCTAGTTTTATGTTCACTTCATGACTAAATTGCCGTCTCTGTCTTCAGGATTTTTCCAGTGTGACTTTTTGTGGACTTGCTACTCAATACTGGACTGCACTTGGACTTTGAAATTAACCTTCTTGCCCACTCAAGAGTTTGCCTACCTGTTATTCATGTAACTCATTATTCATGTAAAGCTCAAACTCTTGTGCCTGGGTCCATCCACCTTGAGTTCACTATGACAAATGAACTTCTCCAACTAGCAACATGGACTTTATGTAGAAGAGAGCAAGGTCTGATCCTCTGCTTTACCTCCTAACCTTTTGTTTCCCTTCAACTCACAGCAAGAACAGTAAATGTTATTAATTAATACTGAAACAGCTGACAGTGTTCTTTCATTTATCTATATATTTGTATGTGTAATATGAGCAGCACTGTAGGTTGTTGAGAACAGATAAAATCACTACTAGGCCTCTAGGTAGGAGTATAATGAAGGTGTAAACAGAGCACTCACTTCCTCTCTTCTTTATATTAAAAATAACAGCAAACCTGATGTTTACTGAACAAAATGTGTAGCCATCCATTCTCTGGCTCGGATGGCTTTTCCTTATTTTAATGGTGCTTAAAGGAAAAAGAAACGTATAGAGACAAAACTGCTATTACTGCTACTATTGTGAAGAGGCAGGTTTTACTGAAACAACAACCAGTCATGTCTCCCCAGATCTAACCAAGTTTTGTACCTAAAGTTGAAAGGCTCTTGAAGGCACCAAACAGGGCCATCATTTTGTCTGATATACAGTGGCTTGCAAAAGTATTCGGCCCCCTTGAACTTTCCCACATTTTGTCACATTACAGCCACAAACAGGAATCAATTTTATTGGAATTCCACGTGAAAGACCAATACAAAGTGGTGTACACGTGAGAAGTGGAACGAAAATCATACATGATTCCAAACATTTTTTACAAATAAATAACTGAAAAGTGGGGTGTGCGTAATTATTCGGCCCCCTTTGGTCTGAGTGCAGTCAGTTGCCCATAGACATTGCCTGATGAGTGCTAATGACTAAATAGAGTGCACCTGTGTGTAATCTAATGTCAGTACAAATACAGCTGCTCTGTGACGGCCTCAGAGGTTGTCTAAGAGAATATTGGGAGCAACAACACCATGAAGTCCAAAGAACACACCAGACAGGTCAGGGATAAAGTTATTGAGAAATTTAAAGCAGGCTTAGGCTACAAAAAGATTTCCCAAGCCTTGAACATCCCACGGAGCACTGTTCAAGCCATCATTCAGAAATGGAAGGAGTATGGCACAACTGTAAACCTACCAAGACAAGGCCGTCCACCTAAACTCACACGCCGAACAAGGAGAGCGCTGATCAGAAATGCAGCCAAGAGGCCCATGGTGACTCTAGACGAGCTGCAGAGATCTACAGCTCAGGTGGGGGAATCTGTCCATAGGACAACTATTAGTCGTGCACTGCACAAAGTTGGCCTTTATGGAAGAGTGGCAAGAAGAAAGCCATTGTTAACAGAAAACCATAAGAAGTCCCGTTTGCAGTTTGCCACAAGCCATGTGGGGGACAGGTGCTCTGGTCAGATGAGACCAAAATGGAATTTTTTGGCCAAAATGCAAAACGCTATGTGTGGCGGAAAACCAACACTGCACATCACTCTGAACACACCATCCCCACTGTCACATATGGTGGTGGCAGCATCATGCTCTGGGGGTGCTTCTCTTCAGTAGGGACAGGGAAGCTGGTCAGAGTTGATGGGAAGATGGATGGAGCCAAATACAGGGCAATCTTGGAAGAAGACCTCTTGGAGTCTGCAAAAGACTTGAGACTGGGGTGGAGGTTCACCTTCCAGCAGGACAAACGACCCTAAACATAAAGCCAGGGCAACAATGGAATGGTTTAAAACAAAACACATCCATGTGTTAGAATGGCCCAGTCAAAGTCCAGATCTAAATCCAATCGAGAATCTGTGGCAAGATCTGAAAACTGCTGTTCACAAACGCTGTCCATCTAATCTGACTGAGCTGGAGCTGTTTTGCAAAGAAGAATGGGCAAAGATTTCAGTCTGTAGATGTGCAAAGCTGGTAGAGACATACCCTAAAAGACTGGCAGCTGGAATTGCAGCAAAAGGTGGTTCTACAAAGTATTGACTCAGGGGGCTGAATTATTATGCACACCCTACTTTTCAGTTATTTATTTGTAAAAAATGTTTGGAATAATGTATGATTTTCATTCCACTTCTCACGTGTACACCACTTTGTATTGTTCTTTCACGTGGAATTCCAATAAAATTGATTCATGTTTGTGGCTGTAATGTGACAAAATGTGGAAAAGTTCAAGGGGGCCGAATACTTTTGCAAGCCACTGTAGGGAGATACAGGCGACATCTGACAAAACAACATTAACTGACATCTTCGGATAAGAATGCACAAAACACATAAACTACTGACGTCCAGGCATCTTCAGGATATTGCAGCACACCAAGTTGGACAACCTACTGAAAAACAATCCTCCCTGGAAAGTTCCAGGGTCCAAGTCTCATAAGCCAGGTTCACAAAGGTGACAGGCAAAATAATCTTTTGTGAAGATCTCCCCAGGTCTCAATTTGTTTTTCTTTATCTCAACTGTAAGGTGAGTTGAAGCAGCTACCAATAGGAACAAAGTATGACTGATACATGTTAGGATTTTACATTACAGGGTCGTTATACAAAAGAAGCCTGGACTGGCCACTGCAGACGGCATGTGTTGACAAGGCTATGTCGTACAGGACACACACGTTTGGGCAATGTTTTGCCTGCCTGAAGTAGTCCTGCACTGCAAGTCTGTGTGGATCTCTTTTGGACACTGTGCCTTGGCATTCATCAGACATATGGGGAGAACATATAGCAGGCAGGTGTAGATACACGTCCTCCATCATTAGACCACAGTGCAATGGAAATAAGAGTCACTGTCACCATCTGTCAAGGGTCTGATCTCCAAGAATTAGTTGCCAAACTATCCATATACACATGAAGGATCTGGTTTATCCAAAAGGGGCTACAGCATTAAAACACGCAATTTAAGCACACAAAAAAGTAACCTGCATCAGACTGATGATATCTAGCAGCTAAGGAGAATCTGAGGGGAGAGTTTTCCTCTAAAACAGAGATATGATGAATGCCATTGTCACTCTGAAATTCCCTGTTTGGCCATTCTGATTTAATGTGCTCCATTAAGATGTGTGCTGATATGAGGAGGAGCAGGCAGAGCACTGTCAGAATGTCTCTGTCTCTCTTTCTCTCACTGTGTGTGTCCTGCATGCTCATAAATGTTTAACGGCACAGACAGATGCCTTTCAGCCCCCTCAGGCGATGGCAAATATGTATTAATCTGCATGAATAGAACATGAAGTTGGCCAACATCCAGACACACACGTTTTTAATTACTTGCAAATCAGTTTCCTTTAGGGTGAGGCCCTGAATGAGGGAGGGCACTGTGGAGAGCGCTTGATTCAGTCGAAAGAGTCAAATATACACACACACATGCACACACACCTCGATTCCTCTACAGCTGTGTGTCATCTCACCATGACAGTGTTATGAGTCAACCTTTATGGATTGAAGGAGACAGATTGCAGTGAAAAAAGTGTAAATGATTTCCTTTCCCTTCAAAGATGAAATTAGCAGCACCAGCGATCACAGTCAATATCTGTTTGCTGTCAGCAGCCTGACCGGGTGGGGTCCAAGTGTTCACTTATGGCTGTGAAACTGGATTTGATCATGTGACTGCACTCATTCAGTGGATAACCAATTCAGTGCAGTTCACAGTATGTACTGGAACACAACTTAAAACAACTCAACTCAACTCAGTGCAGCCTCCCTCTCCCCAGTCACCTCCTCCAGCTTGTCCGGGGAAACACCAAAGTGTTACCAGGCCAGCCAGCATTTCCTGGGTCGGCCCCAGGGCCTTCTCCCAGTGGGACATGCCCGGAACACCTCACCCAGGAGGTGCCCTTGTCAGATGCCCGAACCAACTCAACTGACTCCTTTCAACGTGGAGGAGCAGCGGCTCTACTCTGAGCCCACCCCGGATGGCTGAACTCCTCACCCGTTCTCTAAGGGAGAGGCCAGCCACCCTTCAGATGAAGCCTATTTTCGCCGCTTGTATCCATGATCTTGTTCTTTCAGTCACTACCCACAGCTTGTGACCATAGGTGAGAGTAGGGACGTAGATCGACCGGTAAATTGAGAGCTTCACTTTTACACTCAGCTCTCTCTTCACCACGACGGACCGATACAGCAACCGCATCACTGCAGCTGCAGCACCAGTCCATCTGTCGATCTCCTGCTCCGTTCTCCCGTCACTCATGAACAAGACCCAGAGGTACTTGAACTCCTCCACTTGGGGCAGGAACTCATCCCTGACCCGAAGTGGCCACTCCACCCTTTTCCTGCTGAGGACCATGGCCTAAGATTTGGAGTGCAGCCAATCAGTAATAAAGTCATTCCAACTCCCTGAGCCAACATGCTGATTCTTCTGTGCATGTTAACATGCTACATTTACCCCCCTTCAGGTTATTTGAGTGGCAGTTGTGTGACACATGAAATAATACACGTTACAAGCAGGGCTACCATTCTGTTACTATGGTAAACATTAATTCATGTATATGAGCCACAATGACAAACTGCAAGGCAAACTGAAAGAAACTGAGCATTAAAGCAGTGATCTGGACTCCACATGACATGCCTCAGCTCATTTCAGAAGCAATCCCACAAGTGCTGCTTTGCTTAGAGTCTTTGAGGTTGCTGTGACAACCTGCATGGAGCAGATTAGCTAGCCAGGAAATCAGACCAGGAATGCACACAGCACTCAGTCAATTTCCAAAATAAGACACCGTGTGGAGACTGCATTTCTGATACCCACATCAATATGACTGGTGACACCAGACCAGAACTTAACCAGTTAGAGGGATTCATCTTGAAGAACACAAAGTGTAATGTGACACAAAGGTGACTGTCAATAGAAAGGAAAAAGAGAAGATTTTAACTCATACTGGGATGTATCTGAGTACTGGGGACAAAATGATCTGCATCTACATGATATGGGGTTGTGTGAAGGATGAAAAACAATTTAGGATATTTAATGCATAGATAGAATTAGAAATAAGATCTTATAGATCCATACCACACGTGTCTCTGGAGTAAGAATGTGCTTACTCCATAAAGCACAGAAAATGAGAGATACGTTATCCTCGGTTTAAAACAGCTGAAACAGCTTTTCAGATTTTTTTTTTTTTAATGAGAACTACAACTGCTTGTCACTGGGGCAGTATCCACTAAGGCACTGCTGTTATACTCTTCACAGGAGGTACACTATTGTCTTGAACATTCAATGATAGTTTTATTCCTTAATGTAACACTACAAAGACCTTTGATATAAAAAAAAAGAAGGTGCAAAACTGGATGTACAGTTACCCATTCATTTGGATTTTCCATTTATCTGTGGAGACAGGAAAATAAATTTGACTGTACTCTTACTTCAGGGCATATCACAGCTTATATCTATTATCATTGTTCACTAGCACTTTGTGTGTTTGTACCTTATGCATGAATGATGGTACATAAATAATGCAGCTTTTCTTTAAATTGCCAAGCCTACATAAATAGCATGTCATTTTCATTCTATTATTTATAGTTTATAAATAAAGAGTTGGGTTAAAAGTTGCTGTCTTTATGATTCTTATGTATCATACGTTTTCTTAACTACTTTTGGAAAACTGCACTGCTTTGGAATGAGTTTGTTTGTCAAGCAATGATAAAGTTGAGTCACACAATTCACATTTTATTAGAGCAGAAAAATGAAGTTAGTTTGCTTTTTAGCTTCAAGCTCATCACTCTGTAAATATGATATATACAGAAACTGGGGTGTGATGAGTAAACATCCCTGAAGGCTACAGGTGGATGCTCGGGTGGTGGAGGGGTTGAGGCAGCGTGGAGCAATGCAGGTCAACCATGACATTAATATGTCAGAAGAAGCGATGGAAAATTTGAAGCATAAATAGGACTCCAAATTGGAAGGGGGTGTTTGGTAACATGATGTGAGGAGAGTGAAGCATGTTTGTGTGTAGCGCCAGATCTGCCCAAACTAGCTCACAGGCTTTTCTCCATTTAAACTGACTAAACTCTCAATTGAGTTAATTCAGAAATGGTCCAGTGGACTATTAGAAACTCTCCATCTGGTTAATAAATTTAACAGAATACTACTACAACGACTACTTAGGTAACTAAACAGCAGTTCTGGATACATATAGTCATAAGTGTATGTGCACTTTAACAAGAGCAGAAACATTAAAGGCCTTAGAAAAAGAAGGAATAAAAATACATAAACTTGACTGAGCACATGAGCACAATCAGATATTGATGTTTTCATGTAACAACTTCAGAGTGATTAGGACCCAAACACAGGACACAGGTGACCAGGGACCAGCTCCAGTGTGTAAATCTGTAGTGCAATGAGCTAAAGGTGATTCCAGCAAGGTCCAAAAAAGGGCAAAAGGTCACAAGAACTAGACTAGGAACACAACAAAATAACAATATTCAAAGAAATCCCAAACAGGAATAGAAAATGCTAGAAAATGACCAAAGCACAGAATTGCAGAAATGCCCAGAGGGTTTGTGTGGAACAGAGGAGTATTTATACTGGGCTGAGTAATTAACTCACAGGACACAGGTTAGCTAAAAATTTGATGGTAA
Organism: Pelmatolapia mariae; assembly: GCF_036321145.2. Classification (NCBI taxonomy): domain Eukaryota; kingdom Metazoa; phylum Chordata; class Actinopteri; order Cichliformes; family Cichlidae; genus Pelmatolapia; species Pelmatolapia mariae. Next base: position 40,080,677 of record NC_086236.1, on the reverse strand, counting down.
CCTATTAAAGCAGGGATTACACGGTATAACAGGAAATGGCAGAACAGACACCCCAAATCATGACACTTGATGACATTCCACAGGACGAGCTAACATGGCATTTTGTCCACTCGAACATGTAATGCTCTCTGTTGGGTTCGGCTGACCCCTTTCATGTGATGACATGTAATCAGTTTAAGTGTGTTCTGTGGAGGTTTTTAGTGCACTTCTGTGTAAAGTAGGTGGCAAATGCTGCAAAAAAAGAAGGCTAGACTAAGAGAGCTGCCATTGTGTGTTTGTGCCAGTCCAGTCACCAGAAGGGGAATGTCATTACCATGACAACGAGATGTAGCCGTCATCTAGGGCTGTTATCGCATGAACGCCTGAGACAACATGTCATATTTGAAGTAAGGAAAGAAAAAGGAGTAATGAAGAAAACAGAATTCAAAGAGGAATAAAAAGTGAGATACAGAGTGAGCCTGATTCATACAGCATGCTGTCCTACTCAAGGATAACATTCTGTAGTTTTCTTATCACCAACAAAAGTAATCAAAGGAGCCAAAGCAACAATGAATTTATCTACTAACAAGTACTGCATATATATCAAATCCCGATACATAATCTTATTTCTCTGTGTCACAGAGCTCCACAGTATTGTGTAAGCCACACTTCACTTCACTGTGCATTAATCTGTGTCTCAAAACACTCCCCAGTAAACGCATCAATTCCTGCCGTTTTAGCAACCTTGAGCTTTGGTTTTTAAAGAATAAAACTACATATTTGTTATTTTTTTGATAGATCGTCTCAGGAGATAATCTATTAACCTTTATTTGTGTCTCCAAGTTCTTTTCACACTGGAGCAAACCTCTGACCTCATATAAAATTCATATGAGCACCTCGTAGCACTCTGAAATTCTGTTCCCTGACCTTGCTATTTGATCCCCCTAAATAAGTTCCCTGTTAAAGTCATTATTTTTTCATTTTTATTTGCCGGTACATTTACACCAAATCCAACAAGAGTACCGACTCAATGATTGATCTACCAGGTGACCAACAAACCACACAGGATTAGGAAAATATACATGTTTAACTAAAAACTACAAGTGCACTTGAAGGCTTCATTGATAAGCTCCCTAACGCTTCCCAAATCTTTTCTAATAGATGACTTTTGGCTTTTAATTGTGCTTAAATTCTTTGTCATTAGTTGCCAAATGAAAGAAAGAAAGCTGACAGAGCTTGGGTATTTAGCCATTTGGTATGTGTCCCTGCTGAACAAAGAGCAGATATACACGAGAACCAAACGCTCACTTTTTTTCTCAAAGTCCTTCTTTTTGGGGGACTAAAGCAAGCCTTGTGAAACATAATAACCTTCAGCTACTCTCCTGAATCATTTTGGGTTTATTGTGAACAAATATGCTTCATGAATACAGAGAAACATGAACTGCAGTTTGGACTGGCGCGTTTTTTCTGTCGAATGAAGGCTTTGTCAAGGCAAGAGAAAAAGAGGGGGGTGGGTCCATTTACAGATAAGATTCATTCTTTTGCAGGGGGAAAAAATGGAAGAAATGACAAGACTGTGAACTTTCTTTTCTTTTTCCTTTTTTCTTTCCTTCCCAGTAATCAAAGTCAGAAAGGGTGAGGCGGGGGTGGGGTGGGGTGCGGTTGGGGATGTGGGTTCGATGGGAGGAGAGTAATGCAGTGTTGTCTTTCTCCCTCTGCAAGGACATTTCATTATATTCTCAATAATTCAGATGGGGTCTTTTGTCAGCACGCTCCCTGGTAGCAGGACTGATTGCAGAGTCCAACTCACCTCCGTATTCCTTAAACTCGCCCCTCCTTCCAAAACATTCTCTTTATTTTGACCTTCACTTGTCTCCAAAAACACACACGTTCCCCTTCATTGCACTCGTGTGTGTGTGTGTTGGGGGGTATGGGTGGCCGTGCAGTTCCGTGCATGTGAATCATGCGCTTTTGCTGGGTCTATAATGAACTTCCTGAAAGTCACCTTCACCTGCTATTTGGAGTGATGGGATAAGTGGATGGGCATCTCCTGTTACAGCTCCAGTTTCTGCACCTTTGGAATCATCAATAGCTGCCACTAACCACACACACACACACACACACACACACACACACACACACACACACACACACACACACACACACAAAGGTCTTATGGCTACAGTTACTGCAGACTTATTGATTGAGAAGTATGTGCATGTGTGCACAGAGCTGTGATGGAAAGGAAAAAAATAGAAATATGATGTTGACAGCTGTTGAGGAAACAAGTAGGCAGCTGCAGGGTGGGGGTCAGGGAGCGGGAGTGAAAATGTTAAGAAAGACAGAGACAAGAGGACAGGAGGCAATAATCAGGAAAACATGAAACTCAGGCAGAAAAATGTGGTGAAGGGTTCACACAAAGCTGTGTGGCTGAATGAAGGATAAGGCGAATGCTGACACCCAGAGGACAGAAGCAGTCAACTGCATGGCAGAGATAACAGGCGGTGAAAGGGGGGAGCGGAGGGGGGAGGAGAGACGGAGATGAAGGCAGACAGGAACAGAAAGAGGGGAAAAAATGTTCGGACAGATAAGATGAAAGAAGGGAAATGAAAGGAGTGGAGAGAATGGTAGGCTGCTGTCACCGTGTGAGAATCCTACGAGAATAAAAATGTGCATGCGAAAGCGTTCTCATAAAACAGGGAATTATGCTCCCACATTTATTTTTATTGACTGTGTCTTCATTTGCAGCTGCAGGAGATTATTTTCATTATGTGATATTTCTTAGAGACAATATGCTGTTAAATTCAGCAGACTGACGCTCTGCTCTGACTGGCTGTAATGCATTACCAACGTGAACTACATCTTATAATCGACTGCATATTGCAATAATTAACAGAGGCTTTCTAAATGAATAGGATGGCGTTTGCCAAAGTAAATGGTTCACACATGGCCTGTGAAAGGGAGAACAAAGGGCTTGTATCACAGTGTCAAAGGAGCATTTCTAAACCTTCGCATTACGAAATTAAAGCTCTGATTGTGTATTTTATCAAACTTGAACTGTAATGCAGGTCTTAAGAATCATCCAGGTACAAATGTGCACCTCATAATAACCACCATGGCATTAGCAACCCATTAAGGTTGGGGTGTTTTTAGCCACTTTCTAAATAGGCAACTTTTCAGAAACTAGAATATGTCATACATCTATTTTGGTATTACAGGTTTTCTGCTGAAAGCTTTTGTGTTTGGGTGTAATCCTGCCCCTAAACCTACTGTAGATGTGTCGCTGGTGGTCTGGTGTCTGTTCAGATGCCAAAGATTGTAAACATTATACTAATTTCCAGTTCGATCTTTTTGCCACTAAAGTAGCTTTGCACGAGCAACATTAATAGTTCCAAATAATCCTTATTTTGCATTTAGCCTTGATGCAGCTCCTCAGTTCATCCTCTGTCTGAAACGAGCACTTTTACCTCTCGTCCCCCAACATTTAAGCCAACTGCTCATTCTACACAACAAGTTTGATAAGCAAGTTGGTGGAGCTACTTTTCTCACAACAAGTGATGCGCACCTGAGATGCTATATTAGGAATTCTGGGTGGATCCTGAACTCTTGTCTTCTGGGGATTACCTGTTACCTCATGATTTGAATCTTTGACTGTATTTAATATGAGCATGAACTATTGTAACTGTATACATGCAACAGCAAATAGATTCCCTGTGAAAAAATGATTTCTGCCTCATCTAAATGGGATGGCAGCAGCTCACACACACACTTATCCACAGAGTCACTAGACTTGGACTAGTGTGATGTTTTTTTTGTTATTCTTTATTATTATTTTATATGACATTTCCTTGTTAAGAGCAATAAAGATTTAGCAATCGATTATTATTAAATAGTTTTTATTATTAAATAGTTTTTATTATTAAATAGGTTTTTTTTTTCAAACTGTTTAATGCATTCCCTGTTAGCACAATTTTGCCTTCTACATAACATAAATAATAAACCCAACAAATAAAACTCTTAACACAACTGCATGTTAAGACATTTATCACTCTCTCTCTGTAGAGTGAGGAGTTTAACCTGTTAGTGAACCAGGCACTGAACCCCGCCCCCCAGCACCCAGTCAGCTCCCCCTGCCAGTCCCAGGTCTCTGGTGACGTTGAGCAAGCAGTAACCTACATGGCAAGTCAGCAGCATTCTGCTCCGAGTCCTGGTTTCAGGTGTAAGTCTTTAAAAAAGCAAATGCAAAAGTTTGAAGTTTGGTCTTGTTTGTTTGTTTTAGAAAAGAAGGACCTCTAACCTCTGTAGCAAATGTTAATCAAAACAGAATTGTCTCAGTGTATGTAGGTATTGGTTTTTAGAGGTTTTGAACAGCAATAGAGATCTTGGGTCTAGAGCCAGCTGTCATTTCATGAATGCAAGGGTGTGGAAATGATGTCTTTGACACTGCAAGAAGAGATCGGACTATGGTTGGAAATGAGGATTATTTTCTGTCGTCACTGGCAAGGACTTGTTAGGCTTCATAGGCATTTAAATAAATGAATAAAAGCAAAAAGTAAAATCTTTAGCTTCCTGTTCTAACACACCAAAGACCCGGGATGCATATTTGCTTGAAATACTGTCTACAGTGGTTAATCAAATCAAACACAACAGAGTAATTGTTGCAGAAAAGTAAAGACACTATTTATCCATATAATCTAACCATTCAATGTGAAGGAAACAAACCTCAACCATCACGTTTTGATGTCATCGTGTCATCATGTTTTGAGCAGCAACAGAAGTGAGTTTTGCGAAATTGTTCCTAAAATATAGCAACATCAAAAAAAGGCTGTGATAAGCTTGTAATGCTGATGGATTTGACTATTTTGGAATCAAAAAGCAGTTTAAACTGACCAAGATTTATACAGGCCTAACAGACATATTTCGTTGTTTTGGCTGTAGAATGAAAAAAAAAAATTCTCATCACACAGGACTCATTTGAAATTTCTTATACTGGTTGAGAAGTACAGTGATTTGAAGTGCACATGGTAACATCAAGGCACAGCTGATTTTTTCTGTCCATGTTCTGTCCATGATCCTCTTTGTGGATGCCTTGTGCTGCAATGATACTCCAAATATGCCTGCAAAGCTCACATTCTCCTGTTTGAATTTTGTCTCTTGCCCAAATTGTTATGGAGTTATCATTTAAAATTGGGCCCTTTAAATAAAGGGTTAAATGACACCAGTTCTCAACTCTCATCTCTGCTGATAACTTTCTGTTTCTTCATTACTGTAAGTGACATTTTGCACTGTCAGCCAGCTTTAACAAAAATAACTGTCACAACCTGTAATAATCATATCTACAGTCTTAATCACCTAACAAGAAGTGAAAATGCTTCAAACACTCACAGGGACAAGAACTTCTCACCTGGCTTCCTCCACTCTTTCAGAGATAAAGGGCCTTTGAAACAGCATTTAGAGAATCATGGGACACTAACTTTTTCATTGAAAGCTAAAATTGTTTTAGGTGTGTTAACAGTTCCTCGAGGTATCTTTGATTGCTGGTTTTACACAATTTCCTCCCACCACACTGAGCCATTTCTTGTCAGCTATGTTCAAATGATATCCAAACACAGTAACTAAATGCAATTGAGGAGGAACACTAGCCGAATATTAAAACACAGATTTTTTTTTCATCACAGTAAAGTAGTATTTTCAGGGTTCTGTTTAAACGTGACAGGGAAGACATATCAAGAGCCACAATGCTCACACTGGCACTGGACAATAAAGCAGTGATGTGTGATATATGACATGTATGCGGTTTCAGCCATGATAGAAACAAATAGAATGCTGGGACATTTTTCTCTTTCGGGAACATATTTGTCCCTCATGTTTTTCCACTCTCCCCCAGGGATTTGCTGACATCTGTGAGTCATTATTTTAAGGCAATGATTATTATTCTTTACGTTGAGACAGTGATTGTTAATCTCTCACTGGTAAATTCAATAGGTGGCAGGAAATGCGTAGGAGGAATCAACAGTACCGAACAGGCCAATCAGAGTAGTTGCTGGCCGCATCGACGTGACAGTGCAGTTACAAGAGATTCATGTCAGGTTATGACATCAGCTGTGTAATACTGCATATCAATATAGAGGACAATAATACAATGGTAACACTGAGCTGGTCTCCATCAAAACGTGGAGCAAACATAATAAGGTAATAAGGAAATAAGAATGCAAATTACTACTAGGACAATTTTAGTTTGTCTCAGAAAAGTAGATTTGTGAAGAAGAAAGTAAACCCTCTTTCAATTCTAAGGATAGTTAAGGATAATTTAAAAAATATTTTTAAATCATCTGGTCCTTAGGAGATCTAAAAATAAGGTGAAAACCACTTTAAAATAAACAGCATATTACAAGTTGCCATTTTCCCACCACAGGAATCTCAAATATTCTTGTTTGATATGAAACTAGTGGAAGATTGTCTCAGTGTCGCTGAAACTGAGACTGAAAGTGTCAAAGGACAGCCACCAATGTGTTTGTAAACACTGGACCAGTGAGTAGATGATTGTTGAGAGATATTTACCGAAAGACGTTACTAAGCAGAGCAGTCAAATATCACATGCATGTTCCCTGGGTGATAAACCCCATGATGTGAAATATAGCAAGCCAAGCTGTTGTCATTTTCTCTCAGGGACCTCTTCTGTATCACCATGTGAAATATGTCTATCATGAAGTTTATGTGTCCTCTGTAATACCTTCAAAGACCCTTCAGGTGATAGGTACTAGATAGGTACTACATATCATTTTGTTAGGTAATGTCAGTCTTGGATTATTTTGCACAGTGTTTTCTCTCAACATTGACAAAGATTTCAGATCCTCTTGAGACTCAGCATCAGTTGATACTGCTGATACTGTTTGCCACGTACAGCTTCTGCCTGAATTAGGGGGCTGTGAGCAGCTGTACCCAACGGTGTGATTTCTTCCTGAAGGTGCTCTAGATGAGGCCATACCCTTACAGTTTTATTAGTTAGTATGTGAGTTCTGTTGGCTGAAATGAAGTCACATGCAAGCTGCTGGAAAAGAGATCCTTTGGTGGAATACAGTAAAATCTATCGACTTGTAGATAATTTACTCTTATATGTGTAGTTCTTGAGACTTAAAACTTCTGCTATTTCTTGTGCTAGTTGTGCTGTGAATGAATGCAGGACTGAAATTATTGCAGTTATTTGTGTTTTAGCTCCATGATAAGTTACTGTTTTTAAAGTAACATTTGTCGGTGTTTATTGATGTTCAGTTGATTGCACTCTTTCTTAAGTCTGATTTTGCTTGGCTTGTGGTGATTTTTCTTTGCCTCTGGTTTGTTTTTCACACAACACGTGGCGCATATTAGGAAACACTCCTAATGTTGCAGATCTTTGAGTGGTGGCCATGCTTGAAACAACCTAAGCATAACCTTTCTGCTTGAATGAATTTGATTCTGTCAGCAAGTGCTTTCTCTGTCAACTTCCTACATTTGGAGAAGGTATGCTCAGTCATTTTACAAAAAATACATACAATAGCTGCAGTGTTTTTTTCACTGAAACTTCACGAGTACCTTTGCTGAAAAGCTCAAATGTCTTGAAGGTTTTTATCTTTAAGCCTAACCTTGTTTCAGTGCTTGCAGCAGTATAAGAGGGTTGCAAGCAATTTTCACCTCTCTCAGCAAAAACCTCACAGATTGGCTGTAGGAGGAAAATTGGTTAGTCAATTTGTCTGTTCCATTTTCCATTTTGCCAATCAGGGAACTTTGACAGAATGTTTCTATTCCTTTACAGTCATTCAAGATTTCCAGTACCTTATGGACCATGGCAGCCTCACAGCTGCACGTGAGTCAACAAACTCCTTAAGTTCAAAGCTGATCTTGGAGCCTGAGTTGGGCCATGCTTGGATTTGGTCTCTATCTTCCATGCTGTAAATCAGTTGTAAATAGGTGTCCATATCTTCATATCTTGATTGCAGTAACATAAGCTGATTCAGCTAAAGGAGGATATAGCCAGTAATTGCTTTCTTGGCTTATCCACTCCCATATCTGTAAAGTGAACAGATTTTCTCTTTGTCTTGAATGTTTTTCTGGTCAATCAGCATCTCAAAGGGAGTTTCCGTTCACTGTATTTCAGTGGATCTCCACTGAATATTGTAGTTTCAGGAATTGGAATTCTGTTGGCACTAAAAGCTTCTGCCAGCACTTAAACAAGTTCTGCAAGACTTTCCTTTGAAGAAGTGGCCACAACTTGTGGCACAGAAGAAAGAGGGGCAAAGAGCCTGTAGGAGCATGCACTTCATTATCCACAGAAATCTCAAGTTGCATTACGTCCTCTTGCTCCTCTTGTATGACATTCACTTGGTCAGACTCCAGCATTCTCGCACGTGCTGCAGTGAGGTCTTTTACTGCCTCCAAGGATGCTCTTCCTCTATTTCAGCCATGATTTTAGCTTTCTCTTCCTCTCTTTCTCTTCTTCATTTCATTACATCTCTTCTGCTTCTCTTTCCCTACCAACATTTTACTTTTGACCCCTGTTGAGCTATCTTTTTTTAACTTCTGCTTGAAGATACTCGGTTTCTATCTATTCGTTTTCTTGTAACAACATTTAGAACAGCCTGACTTGCAGCAACCTCAGCAGCAGCGTCTTGCCATTTTACAGAAGACCTGCTTGAATATTCTGAGATCCCTTTCAAAAAAGAAGTGACAGCTTGATTCAGACCTGCTCTTCCTTTTCTGGAATATTTCCATTCAGTCTGCCTGAGGCTTTGGATAAAACAAATGTAAAAATCTCATTCTTTGACACATAACCTGGTCTGGACATCTGTTCTGGACATCTACAGAAAGACCTATGACATCACCTATAATATTATTAAATAGACCTTTTGATAATGTCTCTGTTGTCACTTGCCTTTGAGTTTAAACTGTGTTTTCTGTTAGTCTTATATGCCATTAAACCCCTGCCAAAGCCCTCTGATTTTTGTTGCATGGGGCTTTCCATTTTAAAGTTCTGGCATTTTGATTCTGTTTCAATCTTGTTGTGCTTCAGTGTTATACACGTCATCTTCTTGATCTCAGGAGTTTATAACTATGTACACCTTCTTTTATGACTGTATGCATATAGTGTGGGCACTGTGTAATCCCCTTGAAGCACCTGCAGACACAGGTGGTGTTCTTTCTATTCATTTATTCAAAGACTTCTCTCCAAATCCAACTAAAACTAAATGCCCAGCATTAACAAAATTAAGACTGTTGACTCCAAATATGGCACATTATGCAGAATAACATGCATACATGCCAGCATCTAACAATCTGACTCTGGAACTAGCAATCTTTGGACTACCAGTGTGCTATCCTAACACCTCACTCCCAAGCTGGCACATATGATTTCTGCAAGCCTGCCTTAATATTATATCAGTCTGAATGCAACCATGACAGAAACAGCAGCTTTGTGTCGGATTTAGCTGTAGCCCATATCACATTCACCGCAGGTATACAAATGAAGCAAAAGAAAATAAACTTGAAGTTTGAATGTGTGACGTGAGTGAAAAGAGAGCAATGAACTTATGTGTGTGTGAAACAGACGACTGACGTAAACGATGGGCTACGTGACACATCCTGGAACTGTCACGCACAATGCATCGTTGTTTGAAACGCTGCCAAAGTTTTCAATAATGAGGTCAGAGTGTGTGCGACTAATCACTGTGAACTGAAAGGCTTGTTCCAAGGAAAGATTTCATGTGTTTCAGGATTTTGCGCTCTTACCCCTCATTCATTTTGAATGGGTTGACATCAAGCATTGTCAAAGTGAATCAACCAAATTTTGTCTGTTTAAATGCTCCTTTGCTGCTGTTAGCCAATCAAAGCACATTATGAAAATATCACGACAGAGTAAGTTTATTTGTGGGGCATCTCATTCAGTATCAAAATAAAAAGGACATTTATCATTGTGGAGAGGAAGCACCCTGTTGTATGAACTAAGATAGTAACCAGCAGCTAGCTTGTCTCACACTAATGGTTAATTCAAGCTCTGTTAGCTTCCTTCATGAGTGATTTGTCGCTATGACAGTCATACTAGCAAACATTCCCCTCACATGCCAAGTAAACTCACTGTCAAGTGTTGAGCGCTCCGTATCTCAATCCTTCCTAAACATTCTATTTCAGACCGTTTTACTCACATTCTCTGTAACATCACAGTGGTCATCTCAAGCACACAGGTGTGGTTGTGAGCCCAGCCATGTGCTGTTTAAACTGTCTGTTCATAAAGGAGCCCCTTAACATACTCCAGATAACCAGCAAACCACTGATGATTAGGGTTAGATTGCACCTTTTAGCCACATGTTAAACAAACAGTGTGAATCACTAGAAGAGGAATAGAATTTTTTTTTTAAATCATCTTTCTTACATGCATTTGGACTTTTGTTAGAAGATCTCTATTTAAGGTGAAATAGCATAATACTATGCACGAGGAGTTTTGAACCTTATTTTAACCAGATCAATGCCAACCTGATGAATATCAAGAGGTTAAAGGAGATGGCTGTAAAGAGAGCGAAGCTAAAACAGCTCGTCACAGAGGCTAAAATGAAGATCTGCACAATGGTCCAGTATAAGGTAAAGAAAGATTAGTTTGGACTGTGATAATACAAAGCTACTTTATTTGAGTCAAAAAGGTGATTTAAAAGTGTACATAAAAATAATATAAATTAGATATACACTGAGGCATAATATTATAATACCTCCTTAATATCGTGTTAGTCCTCTTTTGCTGCCAAAACACTCTTAACCCATAAAGAAATGGATTCCACTAGACATGTAAAGGTGTGCTGTGGTATCTGTACCAAGATGTTACTAACAGCTCCTTTAAGTTGTGAGGTGGGTGGTTCCATGGATCAGACTTGTTCGTCCAGCACACCCCTCAGATGCTTGACATGCATCCTGGTGCCAGGTATTCTTGAGGTAAGCAGTGCAGATACATCCTGCCGTCCACCTGATGTAAAAAACAGCCCACTTTCTTCCCTTACTCCGTGGTCCAGTTCTGATGTTCTCATGTCCATTGTTGGGTCAGCATAGGCACCCTGACTGCTCTCTGGCTATGCAGGCCATACGCAACAAACTGTGTAGAGCTGTGTATTCTGACACATTTCTATTAGAACCAGCATGAACTTTTTTTGGCAGTTTGAGCTACAATAGCTTGTCATTTGGATCAGGCCACACAGGCCAACCTTCAAACTCCACGTGTCTCAATGAGGTGCCGATGACCCTGTCACTGGGTCTCCACTGTTCTTTCCTTTGACCCCTTTGACAGATACTGATCAGTGCAGAATGGGAACATACTCTGACCCAGTGGTTTAGCGATCACAGCCCAGCCCTTGTCCCACTCACTCAAATCTTTTCACTTGCCCATTTTTCCTGGTTCTAACACAACATCTTTGGAACATGGAAGGAAGTTCATCTTTTTCACTTGCTCCCTAATATATCCCACAGGTACCATGCTGTGTTATTCTCTCCACCTGTCAGTGGTCAGAATGTTTTCAGATTGGTATATATCATAATGTTTTTTTTTTCCTGATAATTTGTGGGGATTCAGAAGAAGTTGAGCGGTACTAGAAGTGTATCAGAAATGTTCAGTGTCCAGCCTACTCAGATGCAGTTTTGTCAGAATGTGACTCAGACTTTTATTCAAATATAAGACCGATGTGTGAAACTGCCAGCACAGTTCAGTGATGCGCGTCAGAAAAGAGCAAGTACATCATGTGTTAGTCAAAGTCAGGTTTTACTCTGCTCCCACTGTAAATTTACTCACAAACCAATTAGACTGTTAATCCCTCACACTTTAACAGATCCGAATCAGCATAAGCCTTTGCTATCTCCTTTACCGAGGAGCTCAAGCCATTACACCCCTCGACTTTGCAGCATCGCCATCCCCGAAACTCTCCTCTCAAACCCCATGTCTATAAATACATATCATGAGGACTGCTGTTTGGTTTCAGGTGCAGGTCAGCCAACCAGACATTTCAATTCCGAAGATGGATGCCCCATTTCAGAGGGAACGATAAGAAAAGCCTCAAAAGGTCTTTCACCACAGGGATCAGATGGTTTTTGTTACTTTTCCTCCACTCTGACAGACGTCTCAGTGAAATAAGGTTTTTAAATTTCTTTTTTTTTTCTACTCGACATACATCCATCTTTGCCAGAGACGACTGCTGATAGAGCCTCGATGGCACTTGTGCGACTCCTCGTGATTTTGCTTGTCAGACAGCTCAGTGTAATTATTTTAGAAAACTCCACCAGCAGAGCTGCAAGTTCAGCCATGTTTGTGTGTGTGTCTGATTGATTTCCACAACAGTTAAAGAACTGCTGAGTGCTGTTGAAAAGTACTTTGACTGTTTACAGGTTGTCTTCCTCCCAGTCCCCTAACGTGTCGAGCATCAGGCTAAAGTGCTCCTGTGGGAACTGCCATGAGCCTCCGGATTTATTTCCTCCCCAGACTTGAGTGGATTCCCCACCTCCTCAACCTTCCCCCACATGACTATTAAGGCTGAAAATCGCCCCCGCTGTGTCGCTCTGCTGTGTCCTCGGCTCTCTGCAGCTTCGTAGTTCCCTCAGCAGCTGATGAATGCCTCATTGTTTTTCTTCACAGTGTTTCTCCAAGTTACTTTGGGAATGCATTAAACTGCTCCATTTAAAGCCCGTACGGCATGCTCTGGTATATGAAACATATTCAGATGTGTCCAGGGATCACTAACCTGTAAGATCCGCTGGCACATACACAAAGAGAAGCAAACACGCACACACAAATCTCTGAGCAATGCGATTTATTCTTCCCACGCTTTCTACCACTCTCATACATCAGAAGCCCTTGTCTCCCCACACAGTGTGGGATGGTGACTGCATTGTGACTCAGAGACAGAGACACAGAGTGGGAGAAAAAGAAACAGAGATGGATGAGTAGGTTCACGCTGATGGAAGAGCCTCACAGGTCACTGTGGGTCATACATATGTATGGAAATGGAACTCCCCCCACTACGCCCCCACCAACCCCCACTTAGGTAGGCATAGATGTGAACTACCTTTTTTCATATTTACACATGCTAAGGACATGCTGACATCCTTTAACAGATTCTCAAGTATACAATAGGCTCTAAAGTCCAAGAGCACTTTTAAAACTCTAGCATGCTCATATCAACCTGGAAATGATCAGAAAGAGGTTTTGACATGTAAAATATTTCAGTTTCAAACTGAAGCTGACCTGTGATATTGCCCAAGTTTTTTTTTTTTTTTTTTTAATCATTTTTGCACAAAGAGTTCAGCTGAATCCTTCCATTGATCGAACATGTGTCAAAGTCAAGGGCGGGGCTCTTCAAAAATGTTAAAACTGATCCATACATAGTGTTAGGTTCTAAACACATTTCTGCCCATCCACGCAGAAAGCTACACAGTCACAAGTCCACATCACCACCAAGCTAATAAACTAGTTAACACAAATTGACACTGGCATTACATCCTCACCAGGTGCAAAGTAAAGAGCTATTTGGATCATGTTTCAGGCTAATTTACAGTGTTGAGCATTTCTTATCAATTCTATGACCTCTCTTTGTCAGCAGCACTGCACTGACAGCAGGAGACAGAACAACAACAGCTGCTTAATTTATTTTGATTCTGGTAATTGTTTTATTGATACATTTCTATTTAGTAATTTTACTCTTTTTTGCGTTTACAGTAATTCTGTGGCCTTCACCATAAAAGAAAGATTTCCTTTGCTATCTTGTAAGAATTAGAAAAGGTTGGATCTGCACATCCCTCGTGTACAGAGTGTTTCGTCTATCCATCTGAAAACAGAAATAGTCTCTTAGCAAAGAACATCATTTGCACTGGCAGAAAGTCACTGAACTAAAAGGAGACAGGACATTGTGATTCTCATGAAAGTAATGGCGCCGTAAAGGCAGCTGTATGGTACGGGTAAACTACACGACCAAAGCTCTTTAAACGATTACAACTTCTGGCTTTTTAAAATGAAAACACCAAGAATAAATGTAAAGACTAATCGCTTTGCTTAAACATCAGGATGTATTTGGTTTACTAAATATCTGGTAGTAGCTGTGATATTCAGGCTTGTGAAACTGGTTGTTGTGAATTGGCTGTGTGGTAGTCTTCTTGTAGGCATGTAATGTCAAAATTTATTGGTAAATTTGATAAAGGGTAATAAACCATTCTTGTTCTCTGGTTAAAACTGATGGGGACCAAACTGCATGTGGGCCATGTGATACAGGAATTCTTCGTTAAAGCATATCAGTAAACTATGTATGTCTGGGCCCTGATGTGATTCTCAGTTCCCAGTGTGGCCCTCAGTTAAACTGAGTCTGACAAGTCAGCATCTGGGGCTTATTCAAGTAAATCAAACTGCAGCCACTTTTCACTTGTTTAAAATGAGACTGAGCCTGCAGTCTTCCCAAGCAGCACTGTAAGAGTGGAAAACATGGCTTCAGTACTCAGTTATTCTGAATAAAGATGGACTTTCTCAGCATCCGTTCAGCCTGATTCAAGGGTTCTGTGGTGCCAGTGCATTGACCTCTTAAACATTTGACAAATTATCATAGCAGAGTCATGCAGACAAAAACCAAGCACACCATCAGCACATCAATACATCAAGCTTTGTTCACTCAGAGAGGAAACAACAATTTTAACGCAGATGCAAAATTTGTTAAATAACGAACAACCGGAGATGCTGGGAGAACATGCAAACTCCAGCAGGCCTCAGCCAGGAAGACTCAAACCCTGATCCTTCTTGCTGACTGCTATATTGAACAGGAGAGGCAACCATTGTTTGTGTTTTCTACCAGTCATAATTATGCTTTAACGTCAAACAAACTTGCATTTTTTTTGTAAGATTGGCATTTCTCGATTAGTACAACTGAAGCTCCCAAACTCCATCTCCTCTGTTCTGTTGTAGGCAACATTCATTTGTATGAAAAAATAATTCAAGAGTAACATGGAAGTCTGAAACACTGTGACAGAAACAGAAAAAAAGTTTGACAGTTAGCTAGTAAAGAAGAAGCTCATGACTAAAATGCTATGTGAGAACACAGAAATGGCTCACATTAGTTAAAAATGGGACTCTTCTCATAAAGACCTCTAGGCAGGTGCTTGAATGGAGTTGTTTGTTTTAACTTAGAATAAAAGCTGGTTTTACTTCACAGCATTTTTCTTTTTCCTTTTTGCACATCAACATCTTTTGTCGGTGAGGAACTGAATGTGTTCAACAGGTTAATTGCCAGACTCCTGATAGCATGAACACCAGTTTTTGTATGATATCAGTCTCTCAGAAATAATAACTGAATGTCCCTAGAATTCAACATAGTCTATGCATGAAGCTATATAATGACTATTGCTCATTGACTGGTTGAATGCAGTGTGTGGGAAAGAGCGCTCCATTGAAGAAATTTAAAGAAAAAAAAGGTGAGATGATCTCAAAATCAAAATCAACAACTACATACAACAAAGCATTAGTTAAGGAGACTGGCAGCACAGCTCCAGCATGAATTTTACAGATGAACAAACTTAGCCCCCGCTGACATTGACGCGGAATTACTCAAAGCCCAACAAATGCAGACATCGACATTACAAGGGAACTCGCCGAACTTGGTGAGTCAACTCCAGCTCATATGATGGGACATGTGAGGTGATGCACAAGCACTTGTGACCCAGACACAAGAGCTGACAGCAGAGGTTTCCGGTTTGGCAATATCAGTCAATGACCTTACCATAGCCTTATAAACAGACCCTGGATATTTTGCCACAACGTTGGTTATAATGTTTGTGTATTTGTAAACCACTTGCACATTAATTGAGTGTGAGTGCTTCCTTTTGTGGAAAACATGTTCTGTTTCAGATGCCAGGGATTGATAATAAATATTTCATCAATTGTTCCCAGGATGTTTGGAAATCCTGCAATGATTTGAGTTCAGTGAGATCACGACTTAGGGTGAGGCTAATGAAAATGCAGGCTATGAAATTCCTGCCACAGGCTGACTCCTTTTGGTTGGAGGCTACATCTAGTATCCCAAATAAATTGACACTCTTCTATTACATGATTTTAAAGCCAAACCTTCCTTTAACCCTTCTTCTTCTGATTTCCACAAAAGTGAGTGGGACATCTGCACTCACAGCCAGAGCGGTGCCTGAGATTACCATATAAAGGATGTTTGCTCTCTTTGCCATCCTACAGAGCCAAAAATAGAGAAAAAAGAACTGCCTGAAACTGAGTTTTTCAAGCAGCATAAAGCTTCAGCTTTTAACTCACAAAGACTGCTTGTACAAAATCTCAACTTTTTATTTAAAGCTTTCACTCAAACTTACATTCACACTTGTAAAATTAAGAATTCATTTAAATTATATTCAATGTTATGAAGTTTAAGGAGCATTTAAAGCAGATTAATTGCTGGATTCTGGTATTTAAACGTCTTGTATTATACCAATGTTAGAGATGTTTTATAATCAATAGAGAAATAAAAGATATTGAGACAGTTTGCTCTTTTTTATATTCTCCACCTCTCTAGAAAAACCACAGAAACCCAGTTATGTTAAAAGAAAACAGCAAAGTGGACTTTCCCTTTGCAGCTTTATTGCAAAGGGAAACCTCAGCGGGAAGCACTAGGTGGACATTAGTTTACACATTTTAGCAGCATGAAATCTTGCAAAAGGTTTTTGAGTTTTCATTTTGACTGAGGTATAAAGTGCTTTGCAACAATACAGTTTCTCTACAAAGAGTAATGACTCGTGTGTGTGTGCGTGTGTGTGTGCGTGTGTGTGTGTGTGTGTGTGTGTGTGTGTGTGTGTGTGTGTGTGTGTGTGTGTGTGTGTGCAACAGCTCAAAAGGCTGAACATATTTTGAAACATTTTCATGAACATGAAAAGCAAGCAGAGAATCTGTTTGTTTGGCAAGTTAACAGCATCGAGAGACAGACAAGTGATGTTACTAAGTTAGACAGGTGACATTACAACTCACTCAGAAAATCCACAAGAGATCATTTTCTCTAATGACTAAAGGTGATGAATCTTTTCTACAATGAAGCAGGTTGGAGGCTGCATATACACTAATACAGGAATAAAGTTTTTTTTTCTATTTTAATTAATTGTTTTTTAAACTTTTCCTGGTATTGTCTGATAAAAACACATTTTCAGTATTAGACGGGTTAGTGTTAGCACTTTTGCCTGAGGCCCTGGTGGTTCAGATAAAGTTATTTCACATCTGCAGCAAGTCAAAGAAAATGTTATACAAATGGTAGTCCATTTTCTGGTGTGAATACAACACAGGTGGCTACACCCCTCAAGCGTCTGTCAATCAGAGTACAAAACTCCTTCAGCTACGGTCATACCTCCTATTTCAAAGACAGATATTGCCACACCCCCCAAAACTGCCCTCACATGAAGACAAAGAGCCACACCCTTTATAGCTGCTGTCAAACACAGACCCGTGCTCTTAAAGAAAAAGAGAGCCACGCCCACTAAAACTTCTGTTGATGCACAGAGCTCACCACGCCTTTCAGCTTCTTTCAGATGCAGAGGACCACACCCTTTATAATTCCTGTCAATCAAATTTAGATATTGACACACCCCTCCACCTGCAACACATATCAGTATCACAAGTCTGTAACTCCACACATCCATCCCACTCCGACTATTTTCAAACACAACAAGAGTACGCCTCTTTTGCTGTCAATCAAATGGAAAGTGCGACTTGTCCTCCCCACTAATATGTCAACATATATGATATTTTAGCAGCATCCATCACTTATGAAGAAGGAGCTGGCTTTGCACTTGTGTGCACTGCTATGTTAGATCAGGGAAGGGACAAACTCAAACTGTTGCTACAAACTATGAAAAAGTGAAATGGCTTCCTTAAATAATGACATTTTAATATCAGTGTCAGCTGCTGTCTCAGGCGCATAGCTTACCCTTCTTTTCACTGATCTTCTTCAGTAAATTGTGGTTAGCACAGGTGATGGATGATGGCTGATGACAGCAATCACAGAGCTGCGTCCAAAGAGTTTGTAACCTTCAACAATCAAACTATCAAAGCATTAAAACCACATTTATCACCTAAATTGAAAGCAGAAGCAGAAGCAGAAGCGCGACGCAACACTCTTAACAGCAGAGATAAAGATAATTCATTAGTGATCTTTCTGCCACACTGCGCTGAGAGAAGAGAAGAGCTACAATCTGCAGGGGAGAGAGAATTTGATTTAGCCGAAGCAGACTAAAAATGATTTACTCTGAGTTGAGCCTCTGGGCACCCGAGCTGAAATAACTATGTGTTTCTCAGTGTTTTCAGAATGTCCAAAAATAATTAATTGAAATTTTTGTTTGAGATTAGATTGAGCAATATAATCTTTAGCGGATATGAAAGTAATGAAAAGATAAGAAGTCTATCAAGCACTTAAACTGTGAAAAGGCACACCCTAATCATGTTGTGATGCTTTGATGAGAAATAAGGTGGTAAACAAATCAATATAAACTGAGGAGAAACGACAAACACCTCTTAAAAGTTGACCATAAATTCACTGCATTACAGAAAGTGATACACAAGAAGAATACTTCTTATGACCGTTATCTTGTCTGGTAGTACAAAAAAGAGCCGAATACAACATTGTATTCGATGTTTGGTACTAACCAGGGACCTTTGATATGTGCGCTTCTTTCTTGAATCATATTCAAGATTCAAGATTCAAAGTGTTTATTGTCATGTGTCCAAAGAAAAAAGGCATTTCAGTAAGAAGTAACTGTAAGTAAGTAAGAAGTAATCAGTAAGAAGAACTGGTTATCTACTAATTACAGACTGGCAGTTTGATACCCAGCTTCTCTTTTCTGAATGTTAAACTTACCTTGGTCAAGATACTTAACCCCAAATTGCCACCAATGCATCCATCTGTTTTTTTTATGATATTTAAAGTTTAGTTAAAGCTCTGCATACATATATTAAAAGTCGTTGAATGTAGCTTGTAGTGTAATAAGTCCTATATAAGACCACAAACCATCATCATCTTTGTTCCTCAATCTGAATTGCTGTTATGTGGACTGTATGTTTTGAGGATTTGAACAGCCTAATAAAAATAACCCATAAAAACTAGAATGGCTGCCCCAAAGCACTTGGAGAAAGCTGTTACAGGTAGAGGCACAAATCAGGTCCTCACAGTAATTGCCAAATTCACAGACTTCCACAGGGTCAAAGTCAATAAACATCAGGCTTCAATAATTGGAGCTATAAGGTTTCAAAGGGATGTAGACAAAGGCAAGAACAACTGCCAAAAACATTCCTTCTAAGTTGGATTGAGCTTCCGACTGGGAGATGGAAGTTGATCTTTGAGAGAAGCTTGTCTTCGTAAAAGAAACAGCAGCAACCACGCTCTATCCAGACATGATTCTCTTGTCTAGGTACACGAAAACCATCTTTGAAGTTAACCACACTGTGCCCTGGAAGGACAGGCTATCAAATCTGAAGAAAGCCAACTACCAAGACCTGACTGATGAGGTGATTGTGAAAGGTTGGTATGCAGCCTCATTTTCCATTCAAGTTGGCTGCCATGGATTTCTGGCAACATCAGTGCATCATTTGTTTCAGAAAATTGGCTGGTCAGAGTTCAAAGGTCCCAAGAGGGGAACTAAAATATTAATGAAAAATTAAAGTGGTGCTTTGGCAAACAGGTGGTTGAACTGTGCGCATTTTATCCAACCCAGTGATTTCTCGAAGACACTAATCTGAAAGTGCTAGCAGAGCTTGTGCCCTTCTTCTGTTTTTATGAAACCAGATCTGAAGACCATTATTAAGGTTTTTTTTGCTAATGTGTTAAACAAACTATTAATTTTCACACTGCACTCCATCTTCTCTAAATCACATGCTAGCCAAGGTGATTGCAAGAGAAAACCTATATGTTACAATGATAAATCACAGAAGCACATCTATTTGTTAATGGTGGCTCTGTTTTCATACATAGCGTGGCTTGTAACTGATTTCAGAGAGACAGTGTCAGCTTGTCTAGCATGCTAATTTCCCACCAGTCTTGCATCAGAGACTGGCGATTTATCCACAATCTGCTTGCACAAACAAGCTGGGCTCTCAACTTGACAAGTTCCATCCATTTTTAATGGGAAATAGACACACCTGTGAAATGGAGACATACTACAGTTTCCAATTGGATCCAAGGCAAGCCTGCTTGTAGTGACAATAGCCAATTGTGGCCACAAGATGGCAGTGATGTAAAGCAGGGGGGCAAACAGGAGAGAAGCTTCGTGACAGATTGCTATTGAAGAAGACGTGGTAAGATTTCTTTCCCCTTGGTATATTTTGATTGATGTTTATTTTTATATTTGACTAGGCTTTGCTTGTCCTGACAGAATGCCACTGGTGCAGTTTAATGTTGCACTCAATGTAATGCTACCCACATGCTGTAATACTAATCGGTAATTGCACAGTGGCACAGAAACCAAGTGGAGTTGCATATGTGCACTCTGAACACAGGAGGACAGGAGGACAGAGGAGGGAGACAGACGGGACTTTAGTTCCTACTTCCATAACAACATTTGATCTTCTTCACCTACAGAAACAAATGCTTTTGTTTGGCTTAATTATTCTACATATATGGATGGATATCAGTTTACCGGGTCAAACAATCTATTTCATTACCATTTGCATGGTTTTAAATTCCTTTTATAACTACTTAATTTTTTTCAAGTTATTGCATATGTGTAAAACTGTTAAATGGGAAGAGTGGGCTCATAAAAAAACATTACCTAACTGTCTACAAAGACGGGCTTGGAATGCACTGAAACAATCCCATCACCAGTCCAAACCCACTTGAAGCAGTGACATTGAATAGAAGCTTCTTTTCAGTGAGGGACACCAATCCTGTGTTAGTCACTGTCTGCTGTTATATTTTGAGGGGAAATTATTCTAAAAATAAAATTATTGTATACATAAAATTGAATGGAAAATTGAATTAAAATTCACCTATTAGCTGTATAGAAAACACCTCAGAGAAGTCACACACTTTATGCTTATCCAAAAACAAGAACAAGGAGCTAGGTGAACTGCAAGACAAACACCTAATCCCAAAAGGTTGATTCTGTTCATCTGGACGTAGTGACTTCTTCAGTCTCAGCTGACTGCCGGTTTCCCCAACCTTATAAACAGTACATTTGCACAATAACTGAAAATAGCACCACTGAATGAACAATGGGCTGTGAGGTCAGTTCCTGTGATTGCAGCCATTCTCCAACTCTCTGTGAATGGTACTCACTGGCCATTGATCAATGAGCTTTGATCTGTGATTGTTGATCAATGCTCATGACAATTTGCATATTAATGATCAAGGAACTGACTTCTCAGCTCAATGTTCATTCAGTGGTGCTAGTTTCAGTCATTATGCAATGAACTGTTTATAAGATTGGGGAAACCTGCAGTCAGCTGAGACTGAAAAAGTCACTTGGATGAGTGACGAAACATTTCTCCCACTGAAAACTCTACATCCAGATGAAGAGAATCAACATTTTGGGATTTACTTACCTGGATAACTGAGCATGCATCAAGACATAAACATCTAACAGCTAATTGTAAAAGTACAAACATGATTTTAGATGAAGCTTTGCTTTAAACACCATGATCCCCAACATGTGCCTTGGAGTATGTCTGTGTCTGTTTGTGGAACATGTCTGCACTAATGAGATCTTTTCCTGGACCTGGCAGGCGTTATCCAAGGTCTTCTGTATTTATTGAAGGTGTGTGTCTCTGTGTGTGTATGTGTGCCCCACGTCTTGTGTGGGTGTGTTCTGACAGTGTCACCTCTGGGTGTCATTCCAGGCGATACCGCCAAGGAGAGCAGCCTTTACAGCCATCCCGCAGAGCCACCGCCTGCTATTAACAAGGACACAAAGGCACACTGACGAATCAACACACGCGCGCGCGCGCACACACACACACACACACACACACACACACACACACACACACACACACACACACACACACACACACACAGATTCATCCAGCTCTGGTGCACAGGAGCAGTAAACCCGTACACTGCAGCAAGATCCGAGGTAATTCATCTTCATTGTCCAAGTTATCAAATCTGAAGAACGACAGCAAGACAGTTAGACTAGCATTAAATGTCCTCACAGCCAAGGAGACTGGCAACATGAAGACACACTCTAATTCTCTATTTTCTACCTCACTCACACACACACACATATACACACACGCACAATTTCACCCTTTGAAGATACAACACAGTCTCTCAATAATAGAGTACTTCGCTGAGGCAGAAAAGGGGTTTCAAATCTAATGGACTAACGGATTTCTAAAAAAAAGAAAGAAGAAAAAAAGTGAGATGAAGTGTAAAATAGAGAAGAGAAAATAGAGAAAGAGTAGCTGTGGCTATGTGCTGCCTGTCAGAATAGACAGGGATCCCTATCACTTCCTAACATCACCGGCCCACTATTCCCACTCAGTCACACATGGCTGTTGGGGCAGATGAAAAAAGTTCAGCTTGTCTTTTCTCTAATCCTCACAATTTTCCGTATGGCAGGAAATTAATGGCCTTACCAGGACAATTTTTTTGTGCACACACACACACACACGCGTACACACACACACACGCACACACAGCTCCATCCTGGAGCAGAGCTTTTATCATCACCCCATAAGTATCAGCGGTAAAATTGCTTAATTAAAGCATGAATGTTTAATAAACCCTCGGGCTTTGTGAAGACAGACCTGAGACAGGACATCCACTGATGAGGAGCCCCGAGGAAAGAGACAGACAATTCTTCAAGTTGCTTCATGCTGAATTTAAGGGCAAGTGAGTCCTTTGATAAAGAATAGGTGGAGCTGGTAAAGGCCAGAAACTTCACGAGCAGCTAGGTTACTGCCCTGAACTTTAAAACTGCTACTTTAGTAATGGCTGGGAGTGTCATCTTCTGAGCTAAATATGTAACCACAAGTATAGACATGGATTTCATTTCATTTGTATACATGCCTACTTACTATATCACTTAAGAAGCAGACTGTAGTTCATGTCCTGTATGGGAATTACTTCCACTTAGATTCTCCTTACCCTGTTTACCTTCAGTTTTAATCAGTGTTTATAGGTTTAAGCATCAGAACTCTTTGGTGATATTTAAGAAAAAATACTCAGAGTATCTAATGAGTACTGATCCAACACCAGTGTTAAATCAATAGTTTTAATTCTACACTGTGAAGAAAACATTCAGAATAATTCTTTCATATGTCAGGCGACATTAAGTATATCATGAGCATTGCTTTTCTAACTTTGTAATATAAAATTTTGCAGATACTGTAAAGTATATGACCCTAATAAAAAGTCTAAATGAAAACAACTAGATCATGATCAAATATTTTTCTTAAAATGGTCTATGCTTTTCTCGCTTTAAACATTTGATATGTCTTCTATGTTCATTGCATTTTTTATTTACATTATTTATATTTTGCACATTTTACACAGTGGCCTATTGGGCTTGTGCATTTACTGAATGGATATGAGTCAGTATTAAAATAATTTAAAACCGAACAAAGGAAAATAGTGACAGCCTTAGCCTTCTAATAGATGCATGTGTGGTATAAATATGAGAGTCAGAATTGTACTCATATGATTTTAGCTTAGTGTGAATCCTCATTGCATTTTATGGGCAAGGAAAAGAGTACCTGTTTAGTTAGCGCTCTCTCCACAAGAGGGAAGGAGAGAAACCAACAGGGAAAGTGATTTGGTTTGAGCTTTTCGTCAGTGTCTTATTTGACTTATTTGACAGTTTTGAGTTACAGTAAAAAAAATACTGCAAACATGTAAAAAAAAAAAAAGATGTTGCAAACAGGTTTATCCACAAAACTGAGGGGACTGGTTAGATTAAATGGAAATTAATCTAAAAGCAGACATTTAGCAAAAATAAAAAAAAAACTTAAACACACAAATCAGACTCACTGTATGATAGCACCAGAGCAAAAGGCAGGAAGATCACAGAATCATCAAATCATCCTCTGGGCAACAGGGATAGCCAAAGTGAAATGGCAATCAGTCCAGTAGTTCCATCCATCCAACTCAGGGTTGCGGCGGGACCAGAGCCTATCTCAAGCATCAGTGGATGAGAGGCTACCACGGACAGATTGCTTGTCTATCACAGGCTGTAACATAGAGGTCAGAGGGTTTGAACCTGGAACTCTCTTGCTGAGAACTGGCCATAGGTATGAACATTGTCTGTCTGTGTTGGCACTGCCATAGACTGTCAACCTATCTCATCCAATCACAGATAGGCACCATGTGGCCCTGAAATGGATAAGTGATTAAGAAAATGAACAATCGACTATCTGTTCAGATAATTATTAACTTGCTATACTAAGGTTAGAATCTCTGTATAGAGTTAGTCTAAAAACTGCTTATTTTTAAGGATTTTATTACTTCTATTTTTCCCGTTCTTTCTCTCAGTTTCTTTTGTATGAGTCAGAATTTTGCAGTCCAATCTGAGAACACTTTAAGTGGTGACCCTTGAAGGAAAGTTCTTCAGCTCACAGGAACTGACAGCAAAAACTGACATCAGCTGATGTTTTAGATCCAATTAAAACTCCCAAACCCAATTTAACTCCTTTGCAGCTATGTTGGATAAAAATTATTTTTAAAAAAAACTACCTCAGATTTCTCACTGTCTTCAATATAATGAGAGCTACTATAATTATAAAAATGACCTATTGTATTAGCTATTATATCAGTAAAAGATATAGATGAATAGTTAATGAAATGAAGTGCATAGTTTTGAAGTGAAGGCTGAGAGGAGCACAGATTTACAGGAAAGATATCTGATGTACTCACTGTACTGATGGTAATGATCTCACTGTGGTGAATCTCATGTGTCCTACTCTGATCAGTTTCGAGGGGACGAGCTTTGGCTTTTCACTCTAAATTCATCAGTTAGGGTAAATTATTAAATACCCCTCACCAAAAAAACCAAAAAAGGATGCACAGTCAGAATATCATCCACTATTGAATTAAGTCTTTATTCAGCAAAAGGACTATAGTGTTGATTATTCTGGGGTTTACATTAGAATCAGAATCAGAAGACTTTATTTATCCCCAAGGGGCAATTAACAAACAACAGAGCAGCATAACGTTGAAGATAAGGACAATAAGAACAGGCAATAAGAGTGAACTATTATTTAGCATTATTAAATTACTAGCTTATTAGAAAATATTAGAAAAACAACCAATAAAACCAGCTCTGTAACAGCTGCATTTGTAGTTATTGAGGTAATTTTTTCAAAGCAGTGCCTAACATCAGAGGTGGAAGATAAATAAAATCAAATTAATGTTAACGACAAAAACAATTTTATAAAGTTAACAGTCTGTTTACGGTCTCAGGGCAAACAGTTTCCTAAAGTTGTTTCATTCCAAATAAAGTCTTTTTTTTTGCCCTTGCAGTTCTTCTGTAGGTTTTTCCATTTCGGTATACAAAAACTAGGAGTTCAGCTGAAATACTGAGCAGAGAGTAGATACGTTTGTAAGAGTTACTGCTGCACTTTACTGTACATCACATTGCCAACTTTACAGTAACCCTTTATGTATTTGCTTTAGACTTTCAGCACTGGGAGCTACAGAGCTGAACTCATATTCAAATAAAGAGATAAAGAGTCTTTATCCTGCTAATAATCAGAGGTAATGTTTGCTAACCTACATGTTTATAAAATAAGTGTTGTGGTCACAGACATGGGAGGTTTAAAGGCCAGATATTTAATTAATCCAGGTTACCCACAATTTCAATGTACACGCCAATAAAGGGCAATTCTATTCTATTCTATTCTGTACAGTTACATATTTTGTGATGGCTCCAGCATTTATGCTGGCCTGTTTCATACTGTCACCATCCCTGCAGCAGCAGTATATGATGATCTAGCAGCTCTTTAACAGAAAGCAAAGCAGTAAAGCTGCAATCATACCAGATACTCAACACTCCTCAATCTTTCCAACTTGATGAATTCCAGATGTTATAACACTTCAACATACATTGGTTAAAATTGTCAACCAAACTGACCAGACTTGACCTCTTCACACTGAACTATTTAGGCCTTCAGTATCATTAGGTTAGAAGTGCTTAACAGCTTGTTAGACCATTTATAGTAAAAACAACTAAACTCAAACATTTTTGGCTCAAAATAAAAATTTGTTGTTATTTATTAGGCAAATAAATTCAATTCACAGTTTTATTCCCAAATATTAGCCGTCACACTGGACTCCAGTGAGAAGATGGAAATGAATCAAGCATAAGATTCAAACAGCAAAACTCTTTATTTATTTATTCATTTATTTATTTATTTATTTTTTTTTTGTTCAGTAATAAAAGTAACTAAATGTAATTTGGCACCCTAATCAAAAAATTATAATGTGCTTTACTATTTTTTCTGTTTTTTTTCTGAATAACAACAATAATTATATTTTAGAATGAGAACTATAACTTTGATTCACTGGTGGATCAACCATTACAGAAACATAACAAAATATTCGGGTAATTATCAGGCCTACTGTGTCATAAACCTATACTGGGTGGTGGGCTAATAAATCTGTTAAGCATTATATTTGTATACCTATTTGGAAATCTTACAGCAGAAAGGATAATACTTTATTACTAGCAGAATTCATTTGAAATCTTGTAGTTTCTGAAACATGCTTGTTTAGCTTGTTGCTAAACTAAAATGCAATGTAATCCTACTGCAAAGTAGTTTGTTGATGAATATTAAACAGTTCAGAAATAAATGTGGTGACCAACCCCTTGCACTGCACCACTGTCCTTATACCTGCTATTAAAGAAGTGAAAACATTGTCAACACGTTTGTCTAATCACGTTCCCTTCCCTCAGTCCATAAGAAAACACTCTCAAAACAACTTCGGGGCTTCCTGCAGGTAGAACAACCTCTACACCAGAACACAGCATCTCTCTGCAATCTCGTTTCAGTTTATTCCTACCCACACGGCGCCCCTGTAGTGAACACCACACCTCGTTCTCCACTCATTGTCACACAGATACACAAAACCACCGTTATCCTCTCCCGCAGTCAGCCACCCACACCCAGTCACAAGGTGCCATTTTCTGGCGAGACGTTTCACCATGAATGTGTGTTTGCGTGCTTTATGCAGCGCACAACTGCATGCACAGACGTATGCATTAATGAATATGGGTGTAAAGAAGAGTTAATGCATTATCTCTGCTTTAGGATTCCTCGCTGCTCCTATGGAGGTGGGTTGGAAATCCCTTAGTTTAGCAACAATGTGCTTCAGCCACGCAGAAGCATGCAGAGGCAAAGACACAGCGCTCACATTCATCTTCCTAACCCACAGCCGGCCTGCCAGCAACAGAAGAAAAAAGTGCCAAGCAGGAGGCTCCAAAGGTATTTCTTCTTCACTTTGTGTCCACATGTTGTCACTTTTTTAGACATTCTGGTCTTTTATTATTTCTTTAGCCATCCATCACAATCAATACACCAGACAGCAGTGATTAGGGTGTGATAAGAGTTGTGGAATTGATGAGTTGGTGATTCTGGCAGTTGAAGCAGTAAACTTAAAAAAAGGAAAAGGCAAAAATGAAAAAAAAAAAAGAAAAACGTTTCAAGTCTGATTTCACTTCTGTCAACTTGTTTTATGAATGCAGTAATCTTTCTTACTGCCTTTGGACATCAGCTGTTAACCCACCTGATCTCTAGCTGGTAGGGATCAGCTACCAATGGATTCATCGGGCCAATGTAAATATAAACCATACAAGTTTATTACAGCTACTCACACTTGGTATTTTTCCATATACAAATACCCTACACTTCAACTGAAAGAAAATACAATTATCTGGAAAATACTCCTGGTTAAAAGTGGTAAGCACCTCTCAGTCCGCCCACAGACAGCAAGGAGAGATAAAACAGAGTCGTCACTGATAACGTTGGAGCGAACGTTTATGTATATTTTGTAACTAATTTTTCCCAGTGACAAACTGACAAACCTTTCTGGGTTGTAGTCTGCATCTGACTGTATGACAGCTGAAATCGGCTCAAGGCCATCTGTGCCCCTAAGCTGAGTAAATGATTTATGAGGAGTGTTTCATTATTGGTGAAAACCCCCATCCCCAACCTCCGAATCTTGGAGAACATCAAATAAGACTTTTTTGGGGGGAACAAAATGTAAACAGTTAATTTTATGGATATTTATGCAGCTGAAGGTTTTAGTCCAGAGAAGAAGACAGACTGATAAAGCTGACAAATGCACAAATCCACTTACTAATCCTTAGCAAAATGTCCCTCACGTTTCACCAGTGCAACCAACATTAGTAATTACTATGGTATTACCCAGTAGTGAGGAAGGACAGATTGATTTATGAACAGCTGGTTTAACATGATCAAGTGCACAAGTGACTGCAAGAGAGTTCGAGTTGCAATAGTTACATCAGTACACACTAGCATTGTAACAAAACACGTGCCTTGAAGCAGATCCATCCACAGTAATGGTTTTTGATGAATTCTAAGAAGAAATGCAACTTTTGAATAATTCATTTGCAGATCTAGCATAACATTGCGTGGATAAACTGATGAATTTTGTATTAAGATGTTCTGTAATATTGATTTCAGACCTGAACATTTTCAGTTGGGTTACACTGTGACTGAGCCACCTCTCTGTGTCTTGGTGCAGAGTGCTTTCCATCTGTGACACCGTGTCCTTGTTTGGTTATTTTTCAAGCCTTTCTGCTTTATTAAATATTTCACGCTTGAAAATTGAAAAGCTGAAAGTGAGAGTGCATGATGTGCAACCAAGGTCACGACTCAGATGATCACATGGCATCACAGAGGACTTGCCTTTGTTGTCCTTCCCTTCAGTTAACTTTATTGGGCACTTCTGGCACTTTCTCAAATGTGTCTCTTTTGTTCAAATTGAGTCATGTGCTTTCTCATCTCTTCACATCGCTCCAATACATCCTTTAATCACTCACTGCCTCCCCTGCTGTCCACTGAGGGCTAACAAATGAATCCTTTCACACTGCCACCACACATGCACAACCACTTATTGGAGTTCTACCAAAATGGAATTTCAGGGACAATATCACTGCAGTGAAGCTACCGACAGGCATCATTTTTGTTGCAAAACCTTTAACTTTGACCGTTTGAATATTACAACATTCCAAAAATAGCCCTGAAGTCATCAGTCCTCTCATCTTAAAGGTTGAGGATTTCTCACATAGTGCAGAAGCAGCAAGTTTCCTATGTGTAAAACACAGACTCCTAACTGTTCTTGTGTTAAGACATTTAGATTTCAGAATAACATTTTCTCTCTAAACTGAGGAAGCTCATACCTCATACCAATATTCATGGTCACAGGGAAAGTGAGACTCTCTCAGATTGACATCCTTTCTACTCTGGATCAAAAGGTCACATCCCAGTCACTACAGTTTAAGAGCTTTCTATTAATGATAGTGTTGACATAGTAAAGTGATTGCTAGAGGTCATCCACACTCATTTGTCATCGAGTTTGAACAGAAGGAACTATCGATGGGAGTTGAATGCACAAATAAAAAGAGGCATCAATAGCACTCGCTTCTGCAATTTCCTTGTTAATCTTTTCTTTAAACATCTTTAAAACGATCATTAATCACACCTTTTTTTTATTATAGCCTCTTTCAAATGAGACTAACAGCATACATATGACAAAAAACAAAACAGTCCCAGTGAAAGCCCAGTACAGTCGGATGGGCGGCTCACAGTCCATTAATCTCACAGTTCCTGCATCTGATCCACACCATAGAGGGTGGCGTCAAGATGACAAAAACATTCATTAATGCATCTTTTCATTTTGAAACCACTGAATTGCAGCCCACATCTGGAGCAGATTTGGTGATTTATGGTTGTTTCCCCCTGTTCAAATGTAGTCAACCAAATCAAGCTTTGAATGCAGGACAAAGGCTAGGACGATGAAAAATAAGGAGAGAAAAATGGCCGCATACACATCCACAAAAAGAGCCTGGATAAGAATGACTACATAAACGATTTTGTAAATGGCGTAGAGAAAGTTTCCAGATTAAAACTAACATCGTTATAATCTGCAGTGATGCAATAATATATATTTGGTGGCATTGCTTTGTTCTGATAATGCCCCACCTTCTCATATGCATACATAGAAAGCCAATGTCAGGGAGGGAGCAGCAACACAGAGCAGAGCAGCCATCAGTAACACCAGACACAATGACAGATACAGCATGAAAGGTGAGGGAAGTTGCAAAATGACTTCATAAGCAGCTGCTTAAAAAGGGTGTCCTATATAAAACTGGATGTGTAGAAAGGTGACCGCTGAGCCACCTTTTCCTAAATAAAAGTCTTACACACCTGCCAAATAAAACATCAATTCCAAAAAAGTTAGGACTGTATGCAAAATGTAAATCGAAGTAGAGTGTAGAGTTTGCACATCTCGGAAACCCATATTCTATTCAACACATATACAGCAGATTGGGCTGAAGGAAAACATTTTGCCCAACCTGTTGTTTAGCTCATTTCAGCGCCTGGACTCTTCTGCTATGAATCAGTGATGCAGACTTTTGAATTGAGCACTGAAAACAACACAGGATCTATGTTTTCCAAAAACAGGATTTAAAATTTGATTTGTCCTTTGCACACAGAGATTCCTCCAGATTTTCATAATCAAAGTCAACACAATTTTACATTACTGTTAGTATGAACAGAATTATGAAATTGTTCCACAAACTGTTTTAGATACAGTTTGTTGAAATTCATTGCAACAAACTGCATGTGTTCAACTGTAGTGAAATATCTATTAAATTTAATTCGTTGTCTTTACTGCAGAGAAACTCTCCCTCTCAGAGATGCTCTTTTTGCTATTGACCTGTTGCCAGTTAACCTAATTGACAAGAAGATTTTCCATCAGCTTTTTTCTTTTTAATATCACTTATTTTTCCAGTCTTTTGTGCCAACTATTTTCAGACAGGTTGCTGTCATATTTTTCAAGACACAGTTAAATATCCCAGTTTAAACATTTCATATTTTTTGTATTTTCTATTGTGATGATAACATGGGTTTATAAGCTATGCTGATTAGTGCATTATCTTTTGGTTTATATTTCAAACCCAAATTTTTAGGAATCGCTGTTGTGTGAAGATCGATAACTACTTTTTTTTTTTTAAAAAGAACATGGTTACACCTCAGGGCCTTTTATGTCTCAAGTATAAGGCCAAAAAACCTTGTTCTTTTGAAATAAAATAAAAGTCTGTCTTCATATCATCAAGCCACAGTCGGATTTGGAAAAAGTAAACTGGACAGAAAGATTCTTAGTCAATAAACAAGCTCCTGGAACTTGTCCTTAAAACTCTGTCCTTAAAATGCAAAAGTGAAACGCAAAAATTGCTAGCTCCGTGAGCTTCCTGCTGCCCTCTTCATTAGTGTGATACACTTTGCCAACTTCTACAGTTGTGTTTTAATAAGAGTTTGCTGCCTCCAGGGCAGTAAGGGTTAAAATTGGGTAAGATTATTCTTACTTATACTAAATTTAACTTCAAGGCAATCATCATTTGCATCTGTATCGGAATACAAACCTCCCCTGATGAAAATCTGATGAATTCCACACCCACCTTCTGCCTTCTGCTTAACTACACAATAAATAAGCTATTTCCTGCAGTACCACTAAACAGTAACTCTGCGAGGTAAAATGCAATGTGCAATGTGGGATTATGTTTTGACTGCGAACAGCACACACTGAGATTGTACAGCTACCCATAGGAGGCAGCAGATAACAGCTCTCAAACATTGCAAAGAGTGGGCTTTGCATAAACTTTTAAATTGCAAGAATTAAAGGATTACAAGCTACCAGGACAATCAGATAAGTTCCCTTTTTCTTTGTAGTTTTACTTTGGTGACCTTTTATGCTTATGGCTGTATGAGGACAAGGAAATGCTTCAGAACCCTCTATAAGAAGCCAAACTCCTCATCTAGGATCCATCAGCTAGACATGAGCAGAGCTTGTGTGCTGCTGGACAGGACCTTCCATACACCTGCAGAGAGGGAGTGAAGGAAGCTGGAACACAGATTATAATCTAGGAAGTCTTTGGTTACTGAAGGTCCTGAGACTACAAAGGTCCAGCTGCAAACAACATTTATCCTAATCAAGCCTCGTCCATCTCAAATATCTCACCTCTCAGCTCACCTGTCAGCCTCTATACTTTCCTTTATCCTCCCCTAACCCCTCTCTCTCTCATCTCTATATCTATTGTCTTTCCTTCATCCATCATTCACAGCCATCACCCCCCTGGTCCCCTCTTTGCTGCGCAGTTGGCCATAACCATCTGACAGTCCGACCTTTTCACACAGAATCTATTACATCTCCCCAGCCACTCTTTATCTTCATCTTCCAATTCACTCTACCAGTCACCAATCCAACCAAATATTCACAGACTGCTTGCCTCCTCCATTTGAGGTCTCACACGGTTCCAATGTCACTCTTTCACTCTGAACATAGGATTATCATCTATGAGATGCTTTGCCAGGATGGGCTGAAGCAAACAGGGAGAAAAGCCGTAATGTGTCCTTCTTTATCGCCACAGAAGCCAACAGTGGATGTTATATTTCTTTTTTATTTTTCACACCTTAAGGCACAAACAGCCCACACCCCACTGATGAGCACCATAAGCAGGATTATATAAGGATGATAACTAGCGAAGAGGAGGCTGGAGCGGCAAGGGGATATTAGCTGCTTCGGAGACTGGAGGAGGATAAGGCACGAGATACCCACCGCAACATCTTCTCTGCTTGGTTGGCTTCCCACGACTGGCTCAGTATCAGCCCACTATCAGCCTGGGGAGGGAAAGATGGGGAGGCAGCAATGGTGGCTCAGAGGAGAAGTGGGAGGAGGACGGCCAAGGAAATAAGGCCACAGGCTGATTAGGGAAAGTAAGTGAGGGAACAGAGAAAAAAGAGAGATAGATGGAGGAAAGGTTAGGGGGTTGAAATGGAGGGGGTGAGAAATGTTCCATCCCTCTGGCCATAGTCCTGATGAAGCCGGGATAGAGATGTCAGGCCACATCCTGTCTGCTGGGGGAAAGGGGGGGAGGGGGGGGGGGGGGCTGGGTTCAAGCAGCAGACAATTACACTTCAAGCCACAGGCCCTCAGCCAGCCCAATACATTTTTGTCTTTCTCTCCATCTCTCTTCCTCTTTGCTCCCCCTCCCCCCAGCTCTGGGTATCCTCAAAGCTATCCAGTATCAGCACCACTTGATTCTCCTCTGTTCCCAAAAGCTTCCCGGAGGCCGATCAAATGTCTCTTTCTGGACCGCAGAAGGATGAAATATGGTGCAAGGTCACAGATCTTGCTTACATCAGATGACACCTTAAACCTTCCATTTGCCTCTTTCTCCCTTCTATAGCCAGTGCACTCGAGGACAATTGTTCTCACTTTTCACAAATAATAAACATTTTCTCCAGCTTGATTGCCACTGAAGATGTCATTTTGATGTCATTCTCCATTACTTTGGAGGGAGCACCATGTTAAACACCACCGATGACCTACTGAGGTTCAGCCATAACACAGACCAATCTAGTGCAAATAGTTTCTTGAAAGCATTCCTTGTTTCTCCTCATTTTACAGGAAGGCAGGGATTTTTTGGGAAGAGATGCAGTTGATATTTTAACAATGTATCAATGGCAATCAAATACTTTTAGCAAAGTTAAACAACCGTGAACGCATTTCTACTTACCATTTATCTCAACATCTTTTCCACTCTCTTTCACACTGGGTAAACAGTTTTCAAGATAAACTCCATTGTGATAGCAGCTATCACCCTCACTCAGTAGTGGTGGCTGGTCCCAGCATAAACATGGAGTCTGCATGATGCCACAGGGTCTGTTGGATGTACTGGAGGTTAAACAGTCCTCAAGCCACTGGCACAGCATCTGACAGGCTGCCATGCTAGGGTTGCGCTTCCCCACCACCAGATACTCTGTCTTGAAATCTCCATTTCCCTCTGTGATTGCCATACCAGCCCTAGGATGTCCTTTCCTCATTTGTAGGAACTGTTTCCCAGCCTCCAGGAAGGCCACAGGCGCAGATGTATCACAAAGCCTCACAACTTCATCAAAACTCTCCATGCCCAGGTAGGTGCGTGTAGTCTCCAGGAAGGAATCATACTGGAATGTGCGAAGCTGCTGCGCCATACAGTGCTGAGTGGGTTTAGTCACTTTGATGAAGATTGTGTAGCGTCGTGGATCGGGGTTCTGTAGGGTCCAGGAACAAGGCACGGCGGGAAACACTGAAGAAGACAGGAAAAAGCCAAAAAAGCGGCTTTGGACTAATGTGGAACACGAATCAGACTCTGGGCCAGAGGGGGCTGCATGACAACAACCCCTCATCAGCAGAAAAAGGGCAATATGCAAGAATAGCACTGGGAGTGGCCACCTTGCCTGGCCAGGAACCAGAAGAAGAATGCTTGTCATGGTGTGTGGATGAATAGAAGGAGACACCTCTCTCTGACTGTGGATGAGTCAACTTCCAGCTCAGTGTGGTGAGGAAAGAAGAAGGAAGAGGAGGGGGAGTATAGATTCTTTCAAAAAGGCAGTAACTGGCCCATGGCTGCGTCAGTCGACCCCGAGAGTCACAGGAACCTGCAAAAAGAGAAAGGACAAGATATAAATCTGATCACACAATGGTACTGGATTATACTTATTCTGTTTATCTGCATGATGAGAAATCTCACTCAGCTATTATTGTTTATGCTGCAAAATGAGAACGACTGTGGTGACTTGGGCTCTGTAGAGAAACAAGAAGACGAACAGCAGCAGATGGAAGGAGGGAAGCTGTGATTTAGTTTAAGTTTTTCTTCATTATGTGAGTTCAAATTGGTCTCCTCCTGAGAGACAACTGTTTTCCTCACATGTCTGCTCCCATATTTCATCCGGCAGCACATTAATTTGTCCAATTATAAGACTATTAATTACAAAAAAGGCAACACCTGCAGTCATTCATTAATCCACTTTATCAGGGCCCAGCAACAGACAGAAATGCTATGATCACTACTTGTACTTGTGTTTGCTTATTAAAGCCAGAACAATTACCTTATGTATTGCTGTCTGAGACACTTTGGAGTGTATTTCACTTTTGACCCATTTCTTCTTTTAAACTCTTTTCTCTCTCTCTCTCTTTTTTTTTTTTACATTATATGAAGGACTGCGTTTCACTGAGTAGCTTTGCTGCTTTTAGTAGTTAAAGATCAGTACCACCATATTGAAATGCTGTGATGTGGAAAACAGCTTTAGAATGGTAAACAGCATCAGTCAAATTTACATTGCTTTATTCCTCTTGTAGTGAAAATTAAATCGTTTCAGCTGAGTAAACAAATTAACTTCAAACGGGTGCTTTATAGGAAATTGTTGAATCCATTGTTTAAGGTGTTCAATGAAAAACAAAAGGCAGAATGTTCAAGGGAGATCTGAACAAAGAAACAACACAATAATGTGAAGACATGACGAAAACAGGTTCAACTGATAGAAGTTTGAAGAAAGTGATAGAAATGTGTTCGGCAACCTTCAAGTGTAAGTTGTAAAAACTTTCATATACATTTCACGGTATTTTGTATTCTAGCAGTCAAAAGGAAAGCAGTTGCTGTTTGTCATAAACCCCCAGACTGACCCAGTTGTCAGCAAATTTTCAAAATTTTATTATAAAAATTATAAAAAGAAAAGGCAACACTATTGGCAATTGTCTGCTTTCTGAAACACAATGAATATAAATCTATTGTGGTATTTTTGTGGCAATAGTTTAGATCCATGGAAAATGACAAATTTTTCTTTTTTCTTACATTTTATTTTGCCTCTATATCACCAAAGTGGATTTTAAATCAAATGTCAATATGCAATTAAACAGCAAACCTTCAACTTTAATTCAAGGGGTTTAACAAAAGTCATGTATTAAGGGTTTAGGAATTAAAGCTATTTTTAAAGATGGTCCTCCATTTTCAGAGCTTCAACAGTAACTGGACAAATGAACATAGATTGGCATGTAAGGATTGGTTTAAATGGATGAAAATCCTTGGCAATGACTGCCTGAAGTCTGGAAATCATGGACATCACCAAATGCTGTTTCCTCCCTTGAGATGTTCTGCCAGGTCCTCACTGAAGCCGCTTTTAGTTGCTGCTGCTTGTTTGTGGGTTTCAGTTTTGTCATCAGTAACTGAAAAGCACGCTCTGCTTGACTGAGATCGTGTGACTGAGAAACTCTTGGGTTGCTTTTGTTGTTTTCTTTGGGTCGTAATGCATTTGCACTATAAAATGCCATCTGATTTGTCTGAACTTCAGCAGAAAGTGTAACCCTGCAGAATTCATCCCACTACTTCTATCAGCAGTTGCATAGCACTGTTCCATTGGCAGCCATGAATGCCCATGCCCATAAGATTACCTGTTAAACATGGTGGAGGCAATGCGTAATGCTTTGGCTCAATATCTGTTCTTTTCCTTCTCCATACTTCTCTCTATCATTCTGGCACAAGTGCATCTTGGTTTTATCTGTTCAAACATTTTATTTCAAAGCTGGGTGACTCCGTTCAGATGTTTTGTGCCAAAATCTGCGCTGGCCCTGGTGTTCTTGAGTGTAGCTGGCATTTTGCGCCTTGTCTGGATGCATACATAGCAGTTGCAAAATCACAGACTTAAGACAATGAGACTGATGCAGAGTATGAAAAAAAATGTCTTTGAAAAGCCGAATAATACCAAAATAAAGAACATTATTAAAACCAATTTCTCAGATGTAAATTCAAACAACAACAAGGTAAATATGGCACTATAAATTGATAGCAGGCACAACTGGATCTCTGTCGTGGACCTCAATATGGATTTCACACAGGGAGATCCTGACAGCAATTTTGTTTAGTGTAGCCAAGGAAACTAGCACAATGTGAAACCTGTGCCTGATTAATCAAAATGACCTGTGTGTGTCTGCGTTTGTCTATAGGGAGGCTTGAAGTGGGATAGCATTAAAGATACAATAAGCTGTTGGGACTCAATAAAGATGAGCTATTATAACAAATGAAACACAATCTAAACAGAAAATTTAGAAAGCGGTCTGTAGTGTCTCTACAGAATGGAGTTTCATTTCCAAGCAATGTTAATTAAGCAAACCATAATCAAACTATACAGCTGGCATTGTCAAACAAGAGCATTTTTTCTTTGACGATAAAAATGAAGCCACTCCAAACAGCTTTGGAACTTCACAGATCTCAGATCACTGTAGTAAATAAATGATGAAGATGATGATTTGTACAGAAGAAAAATAAATGCTTTTATATTTCATGGTGTATTTTAAATGCTTTGCGTAGCAACTTTATAGCTGCCCATTAAATTAGGAAAGATACCATAAGCTGATTTAACCACACAAAATGACCACATTCCCTAACAAGTAGGCATTTCTCCAAATCCTGAAATAGCAGGAATTTCTGTATATTAACAGCATATGAACACCCTTAAAAACTTTATCTTGCTAATCATTGTTTATCCGTGGCTACTGCAATCTGTATTCTTGGATTGTCACTCATGACATACTGGACTTTCCTACATTTGTCAGCATTCCTTTAAACAGAACATTTGAGATAAGTTTTTTCAAAGTTGAGTTCAAGGGTGTAAATTAAAAAAAAAAAAAACCTCTGCTATGGCAAAATATCAATCTTTAAAATTACTGAAGATTTATTATTAGTAATTGGGGTTCTTTTTTAGCCTTTTTATGGATGTTAAAAGATTTATAACTAAATGGTGCTCCTCTGGTGCAGTGATTCTTCTAGTCTCCTTTCATCTTGCTGTTCCTCACACCTTGTCCTGTTTCACCTTGTTTTTTCCCATCTCAGTCTGGTGGCTCTCTAATTTCACCAACCTCTTTCACTAGACAAACCTGACACGAGTGTATTAAATCAACGTTTAACGGAGGATAAAGACCTGGTATTGACAGCTCCACCTCTTCTTTCTCCAACCCCTCTTTCACCCACCTATATTTCCAACTCCTCCTGCTCTTAACTTGCGATGAACAAATCTTATTACCCAATGCACAGCTGCCTGTTCATGTCAAAACTCCCCTCATTACTGACACCCTGCCATTTCTTCAAACCCCAGCCCTGGCACACACACAGACCCCATACTGTCACATATCGATCTTTGTGTTTGAAAAACTTGCAGACCCAGAGCAGCTATTAACACACTTTCAACTACTGGTGTAAAGAAGAATAAGATATGGCAGTGAAAGAAATCAGAGTTGAGGATTAATCTCATTGTTTCCTGTCAATTAATCAATACACCCCTTTGAATCTCTTCTTTTACATGCTGCATTATGGACAGGGAGTGTTTTATCTTCCCACAGAATAACAGAACAAGATACGAACACTGGTTTTCTTAGGGATTCTCTAAATTCGCAAACTTTAGCAATGGTGACACAGAAAATGGAGTATTTAAATAATTTATGTATTTTTAAACCTTGTGTCGTCGTTTGGTAGAAGTAATAATACATTCAATGAAAAGTGGTCCAGTGTGTAATGGTTAAGCCCATTTTCTTTCTTATGTCTTATGTATGAGCACGAAAAGCACACAGATATGGCAGAACAGAACCAAAAAATAAAGATTCATGACTTGACATAATATTCAAATCTACAGTGGTGCGAAAAGTGTTTGCCCGCTTCCTGATTTCCTATTTGTTGTATGTTTATCACACTTAAATGTTCAGATCATTACATTAACTGTGGTGTATTACATCTTTGAAAAGCTGAGTTTAATTTCTCTAGCCACACCCAGGTCTGATTACTGCCACACCTGTTCTCTATCAAGAACTCACTTAAAAGGACCTGCCTGACAATGTGGAGAATGACCAAAAGACCCTCAAAAATCAGACATCAGGGTGTGGTCCAAGGAAATTCAGGAACAAATGAGACACAAAGTCATTGCAATCAGCTGGTCTGGAAAAGGTCATAAAGCCATTTCTAAAGCTGTGGGACTCCAGCGAACCACAGTGACAGCCATTATCCACAAATGGTGAACACATGGAAAAGTGGTGAACCTTCCCAGGAGAGTTCAGCTGACCAAATTTACTCCAATAGCGCAGTGATGACTCATTCAAGAGGTCACAAAGCCCCAGAACAACATGTCAAAGACTGCAGACCTCACTTGCCTCAGTTAAGGTTCATGACATCGTCATAAGAAAGAGACTGCGCAAAAAATGGCCTGCATGCCAAAGTTCCAAGACCAAAATCACTGCTCAGCAAAAGGAACATAAAGGCTCATCTCAGTTTTTCCACAAAACATCATGATGATCCCCAAGAATTTTGGAAAAATACTTTGTTGCGAGACAAAAGTTTAACTTTTTGGAAGGTTTTACGCCCATTACATCTGGCATAAAAGTAACACAGCATTTCAGAAAATGAGTGTCCAGCTATCTGTTCGTGACCTCAAGCTGAAGCACAGTTGGGTTCTGCAGCAGGACAATCATCCAAAACACATCAGCACGTTCACCTCTGAATGGCTTAAGAAAAACAAAATGAAGGACTTTGAAGTGGCTTAGTCAATGTCCTGACCTGAATCCGATTGAGAAGCTGTGGCATGACCTTAAAAAGGCGGTCCATGCTCGAACCTCCCTTACAACAATTCTGGAAAGATGAGTGGGCCAAAATTCCTCCACAGAGCTGTAAAAGACTCACTGCCAGTTACTGCAAGCGCTTGACTGCAGTTCTTGCTGCTAAAGGTGGCCCAACTAGTTATTAGGTTTAGGAGGCAATCAGTTTTTCAAACAGGGCTATGTGGGTTTGGATTTATTTCCCCTTAATAATAGACACCTTCATTTAGAAACTGCATCTTGCTTGTGTTATCTTTTTCTAATATTTAAATTAGAGGGTTACATACAAAAAAAAATCGGGAAGGGGCCAAAGTGTTTTTCACACCACTGTATGTCTACTGGACAGATGTAAAACATTTGAGTGATTCTTCAGTCTTTTATTAGTCTTTTATTTTTATTTATTGTCAGATGTTATTTTGACTGTTTTTTATGTCTTTGTATCTGTCTGTCTACCAAATTTAACAGGACCAGTCATTTGTCATTACTTGTCTAACACATAAATCTTAGGCTTGTCCTCAGATATGTGAAGCTCCAAAAATGATGTTGCCTAATAATAAAAGTAAACGGGACCTTTTATAAACACCTTAAGTGCCTTATTTTTATTCTTAGACTCAACTAGATTATGCATGATTCCCAGTTCAAAGTCCAAAAGTTTAAAGTTCAAATCCTTATTTATCTTATACCACTGTGTAAAACTACCAGTCCCTTTAAGCCAACCTTTTTTCTGAATGTCTGCCTGCAGCAAACAGAAAGCTTTGCTATCGCACGGATGTCTGAAAGGTGTTGAGATCAGCCTAAAGCCTGAGCTTTTCATTCAGAGGTACAACTTGAACATACATGGTATAATAAACAAATATATTATACTATATTGGTAATAATGATAATCATATTTTTATGTATCGTCCCCCTTTTATGTAATGGTTATTCTACCAGTATGTGCAAGCTGTAAGATAATTAAAAAGGTCAAATTATATTTTTAATCCTAAAATATAAATATGGTTGTTATCTATAATTTTAAAATGTAGTGTTTTACAAAAAAAAAACAGAAAAAAAACAGCAAAGCACATTGTTTTGTTAATAAGATGCCAATTGCTGGTCGCCAGTTTAGCTCACTGGGACAAGCAGGCGACCACACACCACTTTGTAGAAAGCGGCTGGCCTGGTTTGAATCTGATGCCCCCCAGCTTTTCTGTCACTCTTCACTGCACTCTGTAATAAAGCTGAAAAAGACCAACAAAATAAAGGTACCAGGTACAGATAATTACTTGCATTCCTGAACAGAAAAATTACTTGTTTAAAAGTCAGTAATGGCTGAATGTTGTGCTAGATTAATTTCTGACTTCCACTCAGCAGTCCAATATGCCGGCTTAAATTTGGGTATTAAAAAAAAAAGTCAAGTCATGTTGCCTAATAAATAACAATATAATTTTAGTTTTAAATAGGGTTTTGACCTATTTAGAAATTACTTGTCTTTTATTGTTTTTATGACAGGTGGTCTAATATATTTGTTAAGCACTGTATGCTGACCTTAATAATTTGAAACTTTACTGTGGTATTATGACAGAAAAGCAAAACCTTCCCCCTCTAACAGCACATTTCCTAATTATTCACAGTTTCTGTTTAATATCTTGGCTTCTGGAGGTAATTTTTTGCCATCAGCATCAAACTCCCACCAAATCTGGCAGATATTTCAATTCACAGTGAAAGCTGCCAGTTCTTTAAGTGACACTCATATGTTTAGCAAATGCCCAAAGGAACACTGAAGGATTTCTTTCCCATTTTTTTCACTTTTCCAGAAACAGAAGTTGCAAATTGATGACAATGCCTGTACAAGTATAGATTCAGTCCTGTACACCGCTAAAAGAGTATATCCATATTCAGAGCAAAAAATGCTTTACTGGGTACAAAATTTAGTGTTCTGTAGTGTGGAATTATTCATTCCTTTCAGCCTGTGGCTAGCACAGCAAGCAATTAAAAGAACAAAGTTGTTGCATTAGCCAGCAACCTAGGAGCATGAATCCATGTAAACATGCCCAACAGGCTGACTCTATGAGCGAGTCAGAACAATGGCTCAATCAAAGGGAAGCCACAGTCCCTCAGACAGAAATGCATAGAGACAGAGAGAACGATGGAGACAGACAAAGAGAGCACTGATGAGAAAATGATAGAGTCGCGTGGAGCATCAGTTCTCACATCAGCAGCACAGGGATTACAGGCTGATTAGCAGAGTACCTCTGGGACCTGCTGCCACACTGCCATTTAAACTACAAGGCAGAAAGCCACTGGCAGCTTTCCTCTTCTCTGTAGCAAAAAGTGAGTAAAATTGCTCTTCTGTGCCAGCAAATTCTTTCACATGCAAAATATGTCAGCAGGGACAACCTTTCTCTGTCTTTATTTGGTGGATACAAATCACCAAGGCTGTTCATTTCATGTATACAAGGCTCTTGTGAGCAATCACACACAGAAGAAATGGGGAAGGTGGGAATCATAGAAAGGTAAGGCTAAAACAAGATGCTGAGGAGTCACCTACAGTAAAGTAACTAGGGAAAATCCAAAATGAATTCAAACTTGTGCACCCAGTTACTGTTTTTTAAGTCATTAAAGATCTATGCTCTACAATCACTCTATCACAGAAAAAGGATAGAAATCATAGAAATGAAAGAAATCATTAAACGCCTAAAACTGCCTTCATGCGCATGATGAGTGGATGTTAACTTCTGACCGCAACTGTGCATACATGAGAGGCAGTTTGTTCCATGGTTAGACTTCCCTGACTGATACATTGTGAAGTCACAGGGTTGCAAAGAGATACTCTCAAGTAGCTACACTCATTTTGTGTAGTCAGTGGAGAGTGTGACGGTCTGTTTCCAAGATGAAGTGTCTGCCTAGAAGATAGTACTTCAATGACTCCACAGCCCATTTCATTGGAAGACACTCCACTTTCTAGAGTGGAATATCTTTACTCTCTGTCCCACAGCTTTCTTCTGAAGAAAATAACTTGATGTCTTCCTCCATCCACCTCCTACAGCAGTACTGTCCCTATGCCCACTCCAGAGGCATCTGTCTGGTGTGTAATAATAATAATAATGTATACATTATTGATCCACGTGGGGAAATTCCTCTCTGCATTTAACCCATTCACACAGTGAAGCAGTGGGCAGCCATTGGGCGCCAGGGGAGCAGTATGTAGGGACGGTACCTTGCTCAGGGATACCTCAGGGCAGCCGTTCAGTCGATTCGGACCTTCCGATCATGGGGCCACCACTCTACCTACTGAGCTATCCCTGTCCCTGAAAGGCCTTGTGATATCCAGAGTGTGAGAAACCCTGTCACGCATTCGTTAAGTCAGTGACGGCAACGTCTTTGCAAAGTGAGTGAAATTGTACAGAAACACACACCTCCCTGTATGTTGCAGGGACTGGATAATCATGGATTTCCTCCGCTTTCCTCAGCTGAGTTTTGACTTGATACTCCACCAGCTTTTTTGCCAGTAGGGTGAAGTGAGCCACATGCTCTGCCCAGGTCTGGCTAGCTACCACCACGTCATCAAAGTACACTGCAGAAAACTCTTGTTTAGGTCAAGAGTGGTGATAAACTTGCTCCTCCCCACTTTCCACTCTCTTCACTGATGCCAGCCATTGGATAGGAATCTGACTTGGAGACAGAGTTGAGATATCTTTAGTCAATGCAGAACCTCAGTGAGCCATCTACACCATAATTGGGTTGATGCTTCAAGTATCTGAATTGCCAACAGTAGGTCAATCTCCTTCTTTAGCTGTGGCAACAAGCATTCAGAAATTCTGTAGAACTTTGTGTAGGGTAGAGTTTTGCTCCTCGGGGAGACTTCAACAGAGCTATGAAACTAACTTTTCTTATAACAATAGTGGATCAAGGTCTTATATCTTCCTACTGGGAAGGCTGGGCATGAGTAAGAGTTACTGAATCTCGCTCTGCTTTGCTTGTAGGAAATAATTATTTTCCCTGTACTTCATACTTAGCCACACAAACAAAGCACTACATGGGCTGCTGTGGGGGCTGCTGGAATTCCTTCAAAAGATTAACATTAAAATACTTGATGGGTTTTTCTTTCTTCCTATCAGGTATGTAATATTATTTGACATTACCAAGGCATTTTGGTACTCTGTAAGGCCCAGCCCATTTGGCCAGCAGCTTGCTGTCACTTGCATTGAGCAACAACAATACCTGCTGTCCTGGTTGGAAAGTCATTCCTTTGGCATTCTTGTTGTACCAGGTTTTCTGAGCTACTTTCATGTTCTGCTGTGCCAGTGTGGTCATTTTCTCCAGTCTGTCTTTTATTTTCTGCACATAAGCCACAATATCCTCTCCATCTGCTCCTGGATGTTCTTATAATAAAAAGATAGCTCTTTCACCGAGTCCCCTCTGAGCTCTCATGGTAACCAAACTTGAAACTGCAAATTCTAAGTGTATCTACAGACTCATTTCCTAACTTGAAGACATTAGCTGAACAACAAAAGCAGCATTCAGATCTCCTAGACTTTCAATGTGTATCAGTGGAATCCTACCATATAACACTGTAGGAAAATCTAGACCTAAAACAGGGCAGCTTGTTTGCTAAACCCACTGACAAGAGGAATGTCTGGCTACCTA
This sequence comes from Pelmatolapia mariae, assembly GCF_036321145.2. NCBI lineage: Eukaryota > Metazoa > Chordata > Actinopteri > Cichliformes > Cichlidae > Pelmatolapia > Pelmatolapia mariae. Next base: position 40,036,416 of record NC_086236.1, on the reverse strand, counting down.
GAGTCAAACAAACATCGGCCATGGAGTAATCCTTCTCATCACCACGCAAACAGCTAATTTTTAAGCCCTAAGAGGAGTGCCCCTAAGAGGGTCATGGACACAGATGGCTTCTTTCACTGTGAGAAATCCATACATGGATTCTTCCAATGTATCTGTCTATCTTTGAACAGAGGGGGTGGCTTGCGACGCCAACTGTCTGGGATCTATAATACAGTTTTGAAATCTCTTCCCAGATGCCTTAATGCCCACTTACATCTTGGGTTATTTGACCTCAGTACGTCACATGATTGGGTGGGGCAAGGTCTCACAATGGGTTCTGATTGTGACCCACACCCGTTTTCATGCCTTGGCTCATGTGATTAGGCAGAGGATCTATAGGGGTTCCACAACCCTCTTAGGGACACTCCCAATAGAGCTTAAAAATCTGGGACTCTTCACCTGTTGCTCTTAGAACTGAAGAAGCTTCTCAAATGAGAGGTGAAATGTCTTCAAGGAACTTAAAGAAGTCCAGACGCTTTTCTTTCCAAGCTCCTTAGACTACAATGACCCGGATGGCTGAAAACCTTCAAGACATAGAAAGTTATAATGAGTATGACTTACTTGATTACAGTAGTAACACCTGACATCTGACTCTGAAACAACTTGTACAAGTTTATCTTTCAAATCTTTAATCTCTCAAATTCATCATTCATAAATATTCATTTTTGTTCCTACAGCTACTAACTCCTGCTGACTCCAAACCACTTCATTAATCTGCAGCTCATTTAGATAGTATTATCCAGGCAGAAATTGCAATGCACAAAACTGTTATTGAAAAATCTATTTTGTTTTATAGGAATGTAATTTTCATGCCATTGAGAAGTTTTAACTTTGAAGTGAACAGAAATAAAAGAGGTGTAATAACATTCAAACAACTACATATCTTAACTCAGGATGAAGGAAACAGTTTTACCTTTAAGGATTTAAAGCACAATTTAACAAATTCAGTGTTGCAGAAAGAAAGAAGTTTGAATGTGTACTACTGCTACTACTGCACATTCACCCAATGTGTATATATATATATATATATATATATATTTATAATGTTATTCCTCTACCCCCCCCCCCCCCCCCCCTTTTTTTGCACATGTTGAGGAGCGTGTCAGGATACATTTCATTGTGTGTTATACTTGTATAACTATGCATGTGACAAATAAAGAACCTTGAACCTTGAACCATAGTAACAGTAAAATTATACAGCTGTACCATAGTTAACTACAAAGAATACCCCAAATCTGTAAGGTTTAAAGCTTGCATTTACAACAGCAGATCATGCAGAAAGTTTGAGTGCATTTAAAAGCATTATTGATGGCTGCAGTACAATTAGAAAATGTATAGTATTCAGTAACATTTTGTGGATTCTTCATTGCAAATCTCTTTTGCATGATATCTTTCTTCAATCTGCCCATTTTCTGCACTTCCATAATACATTCCAGAGCTGTCCTTAGCTATAAAAGTTAATAGATGAACAAGCTAGGGGAGAACTCAACAAACTGCTGCTGTTTCTGTGCAGCTGCACCCTGACGACTGCTATAACAAAACCTGTGACATCTTCTGAGGCTCCAAAATTAAACAGATAATCATCTGTCTCTGTTGATGAATGTGTTTACTGCGGTAAATGTCAAAACCTTTCTAATAAGCAGAGGAAAGATATGTCTCTCTCACACACACACACACACACACACACACACACACACACACACACACACACACACACACACACACACACACACACACACACACACACACACACACACACACGGACATACACACACTCGTTCACCATCATTCAGGTACATGTTTCATTTCAGCTCCCGCAGAGCTCAACAGAATGTTTTACAGTTAAGGCGGGGTATGTTTAATTGATAAAAAGTGATGTAGAATATAGTCACTGTGCAGGCAGTACTGGATTGCAAAAAAGGGATGAACAATTAATGAAACGATGTGCATATATGCTTATCATACTGGCATTGTGTGCACTGTTTTGTTCAACATTCTAGAAATTCTGCTATGCAACCTGTTTGTCTTTTTTTTCTTCTAAGAATGGGGCTAAAGGGGCAGCCTGCAGTGGCACCAGTTCTCCTGAAAATTTGCATGAAAAGGATCTTGTTCTTTAGGTCTTGGAGTCTGCCTTAGATTGCATTGCGTTAACACCATTACCACAGCATTTAATCTTGTGCTTTGGTGCTGCCGACATGCTGTTATGAGGCTGCAGCATCTCCTAATAGGTGTTTATGAAGGCAGAAGCTCTGTCTACAAATAAATTAGAAATTGCATTAGCCAACTTTTAAGTGGTCTGGTGTGTTATTTACTTCTGACAGAAATTTATGACTCTCCTGTGTGTGTGTGTTTCATGCAAGAACAGTAAAACTGCATTCAGCAAGAACCCGCGGAATAAAATAAAAGTTAATATCTCTTTCCGCTGGCTTCTGTTATGCAAATATATTGTGGAAATTTACTGAAATATATTGTAGCACGATCTCAGTAGTTGTTTTAAAATAAGGAAAAGAGGATACAACAATTTTGAAAATAAGGCTAGAGTTTGGGTATATCCACTATCCATGTCCAAATGATCTCATCTTCACCTCTCTAACTTTGCTCTACCTGAGCCATCCGTCTGATTTACTCATTTCTAATCTTGTCCATCCTGGTCCTTCCCAATGAAAATCTTAAAATCCTCAATTCTCAACTTGGACTCCTGTGTTTTTGGCATTGATACCACCTTCGAACCATACATCATAGCAGCTCTCGCTATCATCTTCTCTTTTACTCTTGCTGCTTTTCTTCTGTCTCTAATCCCTGACCCTCAATCATCTCCACATACTGCACCGTGACTGCACTCTCTTCTTCACCTTTGGATAGCTAAACCAGTCATTTAAACTCATCTAACCTTATGTCTACTTGTTGCATCTTTGCTTTTATACCTGCTTCACTCTCATTTATACACATATATTCCATCTTGCTTCTACTGACTTTCATTCCTCTTCTCTCCAGTGTGTACCTCCACCGCTCCAGGCTTTCTTTAACCTACTCCCTGCTCTCACTACAGGTCACTGTAATGTCCGGAAGCATCTCAGCCAATAGAGAGACCTGCCTGACCTCATCAGTCAACCTGTCCAATACCATTACAAACAAAAAGGGTCTCAGCACAGATCCCTGATTCAATCCTACCCCTATACTAATGAACCCATACTGCACACCTCACGTCTTTGTCCTCATGAATGTTCTGCACCAGCTTCACATCACATTCCTGACTTCCTCATGCAGTGCAGTTGACACCATTTTAAAAAAATTTTTTACCAACCTTTTATTTGAAGATTTACATTGCATTATTTAAAGAAAGGTTTTAGATGTGAATCTAGCTCTAAACAAGTTACTGGTAACCTGGCAAAACTAATGGGAACCAAAGTGCAAGTTAGTGACAACCCTATCAGACGTCTGTGTTGTTGAGAGATATCTTGTTCCAAACTGAGGCGTTCAATAGACAGACCAGCTGACTAAACTGACAGCTATTCTCATGCCAGGCTGTCAGTGTCAGTCAGACATCATTATGTAGAGTACAGACATTAAACAGATGTCAGTATTGTTCATAACACTGTAACACTTAACAAAGCATGAGTCTAATATAACAGGTTTAATATTAGATTTACTTTACAGACTGTTTGTACTGTAGGTGTTGAATGCTGCTCTGTCCTTGAATGTGAAATGAAATAAGGAGACAAAGAGAAGAGACAACTAGCAATTATTCCAAAAACACAAGACAGTGGCTGTGCTGTTCATCCAGAGTTAAACACAGATTTAATTGGATTTTACAGAGATGAGACTTTATGACATGTGTAACCCCAGATTACACTCTTGTAACATATAGAGCAAACAGCATCAGTGTTTTTAAGCAAATTAATGGGTTTAAAATGATAACTGATCCTCAGCTTTGCTGGGATTCTCTCATAGCTGCAGTCACAGTGGTGCTCTGCCCACAGCCAGAAGAGAAAGCAATGCAAGATTAGAGACATGATGCATGTGACTGTTATCTCTTACTCCTAATACCCATACTCAGTAGGGATGTTACTGATGGCAATGTGATGGTCCTTTTTTCAACTAGCACCATAAGTCTCTGTATAATGGTTGCTTTGTTCTACGACATAATCGCATTAATATGAAAGGCAATTGCTTTGGATAGCAAGCCAGATTGCATTGAGATGAAAATGAGTTAATCAGAAAAGCTATGTGTTTGCACAAAGTGAAAGGGATTAAAACTGAAAGAGAACATCATATGCAACTCACTTCTTTCAAATGTCATTTCAGCTGTGTTACATGCAGCTATAAATGCATTATATGTAGAGCTTTGAAAGTCTACAAAAGAAATGTGAAACCACTGTGATCAATCAGCTAGATTTAAGAGACCTGCTTTATTCCTTCTTCGAATATTAAAAATATGCACCTACATGGGTTCCTGAAATGACATTTGAAGAATTTGTTAGGACTGATTTTTTTATTGGAGCTCTTCAGAGATCAAATTTTTAAGTATCTTCCTCCAGCAGTCCATATATTAAGCCTGACAAAACCTTCAGTTTGCATTAATTGACAGTTCTTATCAAATGTTGTCATATGGATGTAACAGAAGTCATTAGAAATGACCACAGATGAAATCTGCATATAGTTTAGAGAGAAAACCAGTGACTTTTAATAATAATTAAACCACCCAAGTTCCAGCTCAGCAGTCAGTTCTGAGGACTCAAGATTTAAGTTCTAAATCAAGTGGAAAACCAGGACAAGTAACAACTCAATACCACCTAAATGAAGTCCTATTGCAAGTCAGGTCATCACAGCAAATTTTGAATGAGTTTGTCATGATCATTCACTAGGTTCTGTATATTCGAGTTTGGATTCTTGGTTAATATATTTGAGTTTGAGTGTCTGTTCGGGTTTTATTGTTATTTCCAGTGCATGAAGACTGGTTTCTGTTTTTGCTGTTTTTTGAGATTCTTTATTATTACTCCGCTATGTGGAATTTCAATACCGGCAAGTGGAACTGACTCAAATTATCGTCTCTACAAAGGTCTACTGAAGGTCACGTAATAAAAGTCCTCAATACTGAAATTATTCAAATTGTTGCTGGTCATTTTACTTAAATAAGAGCATACATCTATATTTTCAATTACTGTGAAAAACATTAACTCTTCCCAGCAGCCACTACTTGAGCTTTTATATTTACTGATAATGATAAAGCTTAAATGTCACATCCTAATGGATGGAGAAAACAAATGACTAATGCACAAAATGCCAGGCGGCATAATCAAGTAAGAGGATGCTGATATACTTCGCTGGGTTGAACAAGTGAGCTACATGCTGTAAGGCTTAAGCAGAGGCTCAGGTTCAAATCTGCACTGAGTGTCTTTCTCCAAGCCACTGTCTCCGGTTCTTCCACGGAGCACTGGAGTTCTTCTAAAAACTCATGGTAGCCCAGCACCAATTTGAATAAGAACATTTAGTGAGATGATGTGATGTTTGGCATCTATATAATGTTTTTTTAGTGCAGTCTTACTAACCACTGAAAGCAAATCTTACACAGCATTTGATCTGAGTTGCAACACATTGAGAGCCCAATGTCCATGTAATCGGTATGAAACAGCATCACAGGAACTATTTATCTTGATGATTGATGATGTTGAGTCAATTGTATTTCTGTTACCAACACTTAAATGCATCATGTCTTTGACATTGCACTCATGCTTGAAGTAAGGGGGCATCTAAATGTTGAAAATGCTCCAGTGAGTACTCAAGTAAAACCCTTGGGAGCAATGAACAGGAGCTTGGCTGCCCATTACAACTGTTTCAGCTAAACTACTGACTTTTCTAATACCTTTAACAAAAAGATTCTCAACTAGTGCGGTTTTTAGTACGATTTTGCTGATTTCATGCATCTTTTCTAATTCACTTTTAGACCTGCTTAGTTTTACAACCATCTAAGGTAATGTGTCTTTTTCATGCTGCTTCTACATCAATCGAGTGCAGATTCCTGATCAGCTGCAGGTTAAGTGCTGTCAAGCGGAGGAGCAGCATGAAAATTATTCTGCCCATTACACCATCATTAGTGATGTATGGGAGCAGAATTACATGATGAGCCTGTTGTGCCAAACACATATTATTATTCACACCCAAATGCAAACATATGCAAAATTATACATTGACACATACACACAGAGATGCATATTTTCATGTCCAAAGCAATTTTGTCTGTTTTGGGGTGTGCATAATGCATCCATACATGCACGCACACACACACAGGCAAATGGCACCAATGATTCAGCATGATAGCACAATAGCCAATTGTGAAAGCGACCTTAGAAGATGACGAGGAAACACACTGACCACGCATGCCCTTGCAGTCTGAAAAAAGTTCACACAGATGCCTGTATGTATCTTACAACAGCTCTGCAATGCTGAATTCTACACCAATGTCTCTGGAACTTAGTCGTGATATTGTCTCCTTTAAATAGAATTCAGTGTTGCCATTCATTTTACCTATATTGGCTGATGTTTCTTCAAAATGAGTATGTCCATGGGTTTTTGACTGTTGGATAGACATTAACTTGGGCTCTGTGCATTGTTCAGCACTTTTGACTTTCTATGAAATTTTATTCACACTGAGACTTGTCCCAGTTTTCACTTATAGAGTGAAGACCTATTCAAACACATTTGCTTATAGTTTGTTTTGTTTTTCTTGAAAAATCAAAAACCGCTAGATAAATTGTCATGACATTTGGTCCTGACAGTCAGGAAATGACTTGTAATGAATTTAACCTGATGAGGTTACCTATGCTTATATAGTTTATTGAGGCAATTGTTGTGATCTATACAAAAAAAATAATAAATTGAACTGAATTGAATTTTGACATAATGCATTAACACAATGGACCTAAAAATCACACACATGCAAAACCAAAACGAAGCAAACAAACAAAAAACTGAATTACACACTAACTATACACTCCAAATGTCACAAATCTTTCACATGTCAAAATTTGCTATAAATCTCCATCTCGCTCACTCTTACTGCAGTCACTCCTACAAAATTCCCCTCTTACCAAGCAACCAAATGCCGCGTGTTGTCATGTAGTTTTTCTTGGCTGACATTTTTCCACCAGTAGGAAAGGGCGAGGGGTTTCAATCCAGTGTTTACTGGTTCTTCTTGCACTGAACATGTCAACAGTATTCAGGAGGGGTGGCTGGAGCTTAGGAGGTAGAGCAAGTCATCTACTGAGTGGAAGGGCAGTGGTTCGATCCCTGGCTGCTCCAGTCTGCTATGTAAAATATCCAAATACGCTGCTCAAGATGCATCCATTGGAGTATGAAAAAAGAAAGTACTTGTATGATGAGTGTGTGAGTTTTTGTATGAGGTCAGAGTCACTGAGATTCTAACGTCACTTTTAGTAAACACAGCTATGCTATAAATGTGAAAATCCCACGTAATCCCAGGTTTCCTTCTTGATCTATCACATTCACAAGATTTTCATAAAACTTGACATCTGACCATAAAGTCAAGGTCAGTGAGATTCGTACTCCTCTGGCATTTTTAGTAGATATATCTATGGTAGCTACACCTACACCTAGTAGATAGATACACCTATGGTATCATTTAGGTGTCCACGCTGTATGCCTGCCTGCCTGACAATATCCCATCAAGCCTTTTACAACTGAGGGACAAAATGCATGGTCTAAATCAGCAGTCCCCAACCTTTTTTGCGCCACGGAGCGGTTTATGTCCGACAATATTTTCACGGACCGGCCTTTAAGGTGTCATGGATAAATACAACAAAATAAAACCAGTACCAGTACCAAAATAAAGAAGATATATTCATAACACACAGGAAAAGACCCAGGGTAACAGAGTTAACAATAAAAATGATAAAAAAATAACGATAAAAACCCTGAAAACCATACATTTCACCCCAGAGCCTCAACTCTAGCGGCCTGGTATCAAACTACTGACGAACTGGTACCGGTCCGTGGCCCGGGTGTTGGGGACCGCTGGTCTAAATTACATATCATAAAGTTTTACCTTGAATATCACAATTTAAAAACTAATGTATAGTCTGAAGCCCACGAGCTGAAATGGTGAAACTCAATGAGGCTTCATCTTGCTCCTAACATCATCTTAAATCGGCCATGTGATTTGGATGTGATTAAGTGCTCATGCTGATAAATGTGTATTACCCTTTTACGACAAACAAAAAAAGAACATGAAACATAATTGGTGATGACCATAACCCTGTTCCATTAGGGTTTGAGTTGTCACTGATGATGACTTAGATCTTCATCTCCTGATGTTTTTATCTAGTATTAAAACATGATCAATATTGATGTTTCTGCTGTACAAGCTATGTGATGATATAATTCTTAAATGAACTAGAGGATCTTTGTCTCCATTTTGCTCTGTAAAATAATAAAAGAGTTCATATGTCAGTTTATGTGTATCAGGTGTTTTATATCATTTTCAAAGGTGGTCTTCAGTTCTTAAGAGTGTCATTTAAAAATCATGTGTGTCAATATGGACTTCAAAAACATTCCATGTGAATCTTTCTATCAAGACCAAAAAGTATAGTCAGTGACAATGTGAGAATAGTTGAATCAGGAGACAGTGTGTGAGAAAGCAAAATGTGACATCACACCATTACACGTCAAATAGCTCATGGCACTTTGAAAAAGCAAGTGAGAACAAAACTGCATGTTGAACAAGCAGACATGCTGGCTAAATTCCTCAGACTATTTCAGACACTGAAAGAAGATTTCACAGATTGTGTTCCTGGGGTTTTCTAATGCGCCTGTCTATTTTGGGAATGAATGAATCACTGCAATTCCCCTACAGATGAAGGAGGAAGACTGAAAACACAATCAGCAAATAAAAAGGCTGGGAATTAAGGTTTCTGGCTGTTCTTTGACACATGAAGACAAACTCCTTGTCCTAGTAGACTTGTGACTACACCAATGCATTTCCAGTGTATTACCCAGTCAGTCTTATGAATGGTATAAATCTAAACATTCAGCTAAAAAGTTGAATCAGGGATGAAGTCTTACCCATCTACTCATTTTCTGCTGCTTATACAGGGCTGGATCACAGGGGCAGCAGTCAATGCAACTCTCCAGCCAGTTCATCTGGGGGAACACCAAGGTGTTCCTAAGCCAACCAAGAGATGTAACCTCTGCAATTTGACCTGTGTTTACCCCAGGGTCTCCTCTCAGTAGGACACGCCTGGAAACCTCAACTAGGAGGCACCCAGAAGGAACAGGTGCCTGAACTGCCTTGACTGTGTCTACATCCACATGGAGAAACCAGCAAGCCCGTTTTTACTTCTCCAGTGCCTTCAGCACCACCAGACTGGTTCTACTGGGTGATAAGCTGGCGGCAATGCAGGTGGATACCTCTCTAGCAACCTGGATAGCTCACTACCTGACTGGGAGACGATATATGTGCCTCACTAGCCACTACCACGGGCTTAAGCTACTGCACAGAGACCTGCCACCTTTACAAGTTTTCTGATGGCTCTGCAAAATTCTGTTGGCTGGTCCGAGCTAAACCATCTGCAGCTTAACCTGAGAAAGACAAAATGAACCGGTTCTATACATGAGAAGGACAAGAACACTGAACTCCTATTTCCATTCATGCTTGGAGTGGAGATTAAAAATGCTGCACACTGACAATAAAGTGGACTTTCATTTTCTGAGAAGATTGAGGTCCTTTAACATGTGGCAGATGATGCTCGGGATATTTTATGAGTAGTGGTGGCCACTGCCATCCACTATCTTGTAGTGTGCTTGGCCAGCAGACTGCGGGGATAACAACAGACTCCATAAACTGATTTCCAAAACCACTGTAATTGTGGGGACAGAGGGATCAAAAAGGATGATACTGTCAAATTTACGATCAGTGTTGGGCAGCCTCTTACTCCCTCTTCCATCTCGTGATTGACAATGACATCATGTGTAACAAATGACTCATTTAACTATGATGCACCACAAAAAGCCACAGGAAATAATTCCTACCTATATGCCTACTACATTTGGTTTTGAATCCAGCTCTAAAACAGTTGAGAGGAGTTTCCACTCACTAACTGATACATTATTTTGTTCTCAGCAACTCAACACAATGTATGTCAGAGCCGAAAGCTGATGTTTGATTTAGGTTTTTCCCTTAATTGTATTTATTTATTTATTACTTTTTTTTTTTCGATCAGCATTGATTATTATGTATCAGATCACTGCACTGTTGCCCACTTAGTAAGTGTTGCTGGATTTAGCCACTTCATTAACCTTTTTGCTTTGTGTTTGCCTTATTAAAGGCTTATTAAAAAGTTTAAGAAAAGTGCACTGCCTTCTCCGGCACAGGAAGAAGTGTCCAGTGAGTAAGGAGGCAGCAAGGCAAGACTGACAGAGAAAAAAGTTAGACATCTTCTGTTGCTTGCGGCACTCTGAGGAATCATTTTACATGTCAACGGAGCCAAAATCTAGCAAGGTTATTTTCTTTAACACTCAGTTAAAAGCAACTGTCACAAGTTCAAATCTTTACCACCGTTAATCTTTGATCGTCCTGAGTACTTGTGAAGCGCTTTGACATGAATAATATGAAGCAAGATGGCGCCAGTGTTCACGGCCAGCCGTCTGTCCCTCCCAGTGTTATTGTTTGTCTTTGTTTTACTCGCTGCAAAAGATGCTAACTCTCTGTGTGTCTATGATCGCCAAACGCTTTTAGATTTAAGATTACCTTGTTTGAGACGTGAATCCTGCTGGAACTACAGAAATCAGAAATTTCTCCCTCCACCGTTTCTGCCCGGTGTTCCTGTCCCAGCCTGCCTTTGCTTTGCCTCGAAGCTACCCCAATCAACTAGGCACCGCCGGCGCCGGGGAAGACGAAGCGGTCGACTGGTGAGACTGAAGGCTGCCTTCTTACGTCTTGGGAATGATCAATACTTTGAGGCGGCCAGATCTGATTACGTCAAACACTGGACCTCCCCGACCATGATCTACCCCTGTTTGGTTCCTGTCGCTGGGATTACTACAATAAACCCACGCCTGCGACCTCCGCGACATCGTCAGAGAGGAATAAATTTCCAGAACCTGCAGACGCTTCAACGGGCTCCTATTTCCAGTACTAAGCCTTCCACTTCACTAAGGATTTGCCTTGCTAATGTCCGCTCGTTAGCTAATAAAACCTTTATTTTAAAGGACTTTTTTACTCACCGCGATTTGGATCTGATGCTCCTAACGGAAACTTAGACCAGGTGAGCTCAATTGTTTTACGGAACTCCTACCTTCTGACTGTGATTATTTAAATCTGCCGAGGATGGGCAAACGTGGGGGCGGAGTTGCGGCTGTCCTCAGGAAGACACTAACATATAAACAACTTTCAACAGACTTCTACTCAAGCTTCGAAATTCTACTTTTTGAATTGGGGAACCCACGCCCAACACTTGTTGGAGTAATACAGACCTCCAAAATATAACAAAGATTTTATTCGAGATTTTTCTACTTTTTTAGCAGGAATCATCCCGAGTTATGATCAAATTCTAATAGTAGGAGATTATAATATCCATGTATGCTGCCCCCACAATCAGCTGGCTAAAGACTTTTTAAATCTGATTGACTCTTTTAGCCTCATCCAGCATGTATTGGATCCAACACATGTACAGGGCCACACGTTGGACCTCGTGTTGTCTCTTGGATTATCAATATTTAACTTGGAAATAAGTGATGCAATCTTTTCCGACCACTGTCCATTAGTGTTTAATATACTTTTATCTCATTGCCATCTTAAACCTACATCCTCAACACGACGCTATCGTGCTTTTAAACCAACTTCCACAGAACAGTTTTCCACTGCCTTTGAAAGACTGTCGAATTCCTCTCTTGGTGATGGCACTGAGCAGATGGATTTGAATTTTAATAATAAATGTAAGACTATTCTTGATGAGATCGCCCCATTTAAATCAGTGCGATCAACAGCTCACTCAGACCCGTGGATAAACGACTCAACTCGTTCAGCTAGGCGACAGTGCAGGAAGGCTGAACGAAAATGGAAAAAGGACAAGTTACAAGTCTCTTTCCTGCTGCTGAGAGAGAGCCTATCTAGATATCAAGCCATCGTGAAAGCCGAAAAATCTAAGTTTCTCGCAAGCATTATTGAGACCAACTCTAATAACTCCCGAACTCTTTTTTCAGTTATTGAATCGGTCTTGAATACCTCCCCTGTGTTCCATATAGATAGCTCTATTGAAACTTGCGATAGATTCTTGCAGTTTTTTATTAATAAGATAGAAAGGCTTCGATCTACGTCTACCCCAGCTCTGTATAATGTCTCATTAATATATACCCCCTCAACTGTTTTTGATCAGTTTGAGGCTGTATGTCTTAACCAGGTAGAAGAGATTTGCAATAGCATAAAGACATCATCCTGCCCCTCAGATGGAGTCCCAACCCATTTTCTAAAAAAGATTATTAAGGTAGTCGGTTCTGACATCTTAACTATTTTTAATAGCAGTCTCAGCTCTGGAGTAGTACCAACTGGATACAAGCACGCTGTAGTGCAGCCAGTACTTAAAAAACCGAATCTTGATTCTTCTGTTCTTACTAATTTTAGACCTGTCTCCAAGCTGCCGTTTCTGTCAAAAATCCTAGAAAGGATTGTATTTGAGCAGCTACAATCCTTTCTAAACAGTCATAATATTTTTGAGAAGTTCCAGTCAGGCTTCAAAACCCACCACAGCACAGAAACTGCCCTTTTAAAAATACTTAATGATATTTTATTAATCACTGACTCAGGAGACCCAGCTGTGCTCCTGCTCCTAGACTTAACTGCAGCCTTTGATACTGTCGACCACAGCATTTTGATCTCCCGATTGGAGCAATGTGGCATCAAAGGCATCCCCTTGGAATGGTTTAGGTCATACCTCTCCAAGAGGACTTTCTCTGTGAGCCTTGATGATTGTATTTCCTCCCCAGCCCCTTTTACTTGTGGTGTCCCGCAGGGCTCCGTACTAGGCCCAATTCTCTTTTCAATCTATATGTTGCCCCTAGGCCTAATTTTTAGGAAGCATAACATCTGCTTTCACTCATACGCCGATGACACCCAGATTTATCTTCGGCTTAATAGAAACACCTCTACGCCCTTGGAATCGCTAGTCAAATGTCTCGACGAAGTTAAAACCTGGATGGCCTCAAATTTTCTTACCTTCAACGAGGATAAAACAGAGGTAATTATTTTTGGACCAAGCTGTAATTTCAATGCCCCAGATTTGGACTTATGTAGCCTAACATGTGCTGTTAAAACGCATGTAAAAAACCTGGGGGTTTTCTTGGATAGCAAACTTACATTTGAGAAACAAATTAATTCAGTTGTCCAGCGGTCCTTTTTTAAATTAAGGCTCCTATCCAAAGTGAGATCTTTTCTATCCTTTAGAAACTTGGAACGAGCAATTCATGCGTTTGTTTTATCTCAACTGGACTACTGCATTTCACTTTATGTGGGTGTTAGTCAGTCCAGCTTGGCCCGGCTCCAACTTGTACAGAATGCTGCAGCTCGCCCTTTGACTCGTGTGAAGAAACACCAACATATTACTCCGGTGCTTGCTTCCCTTCATTGGCTTCCAGTGCGTTTTAGAATTAAATTCAAAATCTTACTTTTAACTTATAAAGTGCTAAATGGCCAGGCACCGGACTATTTGTCTGACCTTGTGCAGCTGTATACGCCCTCTAGAGCCCTTCGATCAAGTGATCACTTACTCCTTACTTTACATAAGTCTAGGATGGTTCATAGAGGAGATCGGGCATTTGCGGTTGTGGCACCGAAAATGTGGAACGATCTACCTCTCCACATTAGAAAGGCCCCAACTGTTACGCTTTTTAAATCGCATCTTAAAACATATTTTTTTACTCTGGCTTTCGAAACTGTAGGAGAGTTACCAATTCTTTTATCCTAATCTGCTTTTAAACTATATCTGTTGTTGTTGTTAATGTCACTGTTTAATTGTCATGTTGTACAGCACTTTGGTCAACGCCCTGTTGTTATTAAATGTGCTTTATAAATGAATAAATGAAATGAAATGAAAATGAATGACTGCAAATATGTGTTGCTGTACCGGTACAAATGAGGAATATGGCAGGTCAAAGAAGTATCCTTTAGATTCTACTTACCCTCTTTTAACTGAAACACATTTTCAATTATAAACTTTGAAATTAGGGGGCTTCTTTCCACACATGAAATGTACATTTTGAATTCCAACTTTACAGTTCTGCCAAGATTTTAAAATGTTCATATCTAAAATTCCAATCATAAATTCAGAATAATGACACGTATTTCACACACTTCATCGCTCCCTTTGTGTATTCCATTATTGACGGAACCAGCGTCAGACAGGATATCAGGATCTGTTCCACTGACATACACCACAGATTTACTGCGAATGCTGTGATGCATCTGTGTGTGTTGTGTATGAGTTCAGGAGGAATGACACTTATTCTGCTCAAGCACAGTGATAAAGACTCTGGATCTAGGCTATTACTGTAAGACCAAACACAGAAACCCAGACACACACAGTCTGTGTAGTGGAGCTTCAGAAAAGAGCAACGATGTGCTTGTGAGACTTGCCACAGCAAGGGGAAAAACCAAATGAAAGAAATTTTACATGGGTAACATAAGAAGAATGACATCTAGAAATTAACTGTTCAAGAAATTTTTTCCCTCTTTTCTTTGTAGCTGTACATGCAGGTGAGACAAGCAATTAAAAGAAAGCCCTGAGAAAAGTCTTTTCTTGCTACCAGTATGCACTGCACATGCTCCTGTGCTTACAGGTTATCATTATGTTTGCTTTGATCTACCAACTACAGCACATTCATCCTCTGCCTGGAAATATTAGTCACAGTTGAAGAGAAAAGATCTAAGTAAGCATAGCTCTTTCTACAGCACTGCACCCATATGATGTTGCTTCATTATTAAAAACACAGTGTCTGTGTTTTTCTTAAGGTCACAATAAAAAATGATTTCTTCCAACGTGTACATGCAGAAGGGATTACTCACATATACAGGCTTTTATGTGTAGTGTAATGCACTCCAACATCTGATGTTTTTGTCCACTTGTATTAACAGTATTGCAATTCAGCTTATAAGCAATTTAAATGTGTTATAGCACAGCTGTTCAATCAACATTTGTGTCAGGTCAGCCAACATGATGGCAGAGAGAATGGTCTTTACATTTTTGTAGTATTCACATTATTTTGCTCAGGATGATAACTTCGCTTGAGACTGACTTGTTTTGAAGAAGCAATGGCAAGCGGAGAACAGTTTGACAACACTGGCAGTGAGGCTCTAAGTGGGGATAATGATGCCAGTGCTACAGCGCCAAAACCAAAATGGCTAGTTTTTAGCTAAAGCTGCTTGTGGTTGTGTAGTGGAGGAAATGCCACTAACATTAACTCGTTATGCAATGTGTTAAAGAGAGTACCCAAACTGGCTAAAGTAAACAACAAGCACAATTCTTAGGTTATGTAGTTTTGGTAATAAAAAGAAAGAAAAACAATACTACAATGTGTTACTTTTCTCAGTAGATAAGATTAAACCATTATGCTAGTGAACTTGAATTCAAAAGCATTTCAAAAAGAGCATCCATCAGGAAACAAGTAGAGAATAACTTATATGATAAAATCTGATTTTGCTCTGTGTAAGGAAAGCTAAACATGGCAAGACTTGAGAGGATTGCTACACTGTTAATGGAAAAATGATGACAGTGATGAAAAATTTAATTAGTTACACTTGAGAAGTTTGCAGCATTGTCAGTTAATGTTCAGTGTCCTGCTGACTTGTGCATATACTGATACACTGCTACCAATAACACTGTGTGGGTGCAAATGATTATCAGCTGAGATGGCATGCCAATATGTGTATGTGTGTGAGAGAGAGAGATACTATAGAAACCAACAAGCAATGTAACATTACAGAAGACTCGTAGACAGACAACATAAAGGTTGCACTGAGTATTTTGAGACTTGTTTATATGTGTCTCAGTGTGTCTGTGGAGACATTCTGGTAGCATTGCAGCTATGGAAGACACAGTAGCAAACCCTCAAAGCCCAAGTTTGAGACCAAGGGACAACTGGCTGGAAGCAGTTTACTCAATCCTTTTACTTGTCACTGTGTTTGTTGCTTTTCTGTATTTTCCTCTGTTACACAAACCTACAACATTTATCTGCCACCATAGCACTGCAAGTATTATTTCAACCATATTTTATGCATATGGAGGATGTGCATGTGTATGTGTGTAGCTAACATTTGACAAAATGTACGCTCTCAGAAATAGATCTAGAATGAATGTAGCCTCTGGGGCTAATTCTTGTGTTTGTTCTCTGAAAAGACACTTATAGCTTTCCAGCAAAAAATATACATATTTAAAGTATTTGGCCAAACAGAACAAGAAGAAGTAAAAGTTTTTACTATTTTTTTAATTAAATCAAAAATATTCGATTCATTCAACAGTTTCAGTTTCGTTGTGTCTATACCCACACTGTGTTTGAATGTTCCTGGGCCTCTCCCTCAGTTACTGATGAATTATCTCCAGGTTATCTAGTCTCCTCTCATAGACTAAAGACATGCACCCTAGTGCAGATGTGAGACAAATAAATCTTGTTCAGTGATAAGTAAGATCAGAAAGTACAACAGAAATGTTGTTCCAGTTCAAAGGTTTGTGTGTATGAATACGAAATAAAATACATTAATGGGTAACCTTGGACCTAATTTTAAAAAGACACATTTTTTGTGGAATTAAAGTGAGGTCCAAAATACAAGTGGCTATCCAGTGTTAGGCACAAAGGCAGTACTTTAGAGGTTACTGCCCCACAGACAAAGTATCTCCTAAATGTGTATGGTTACAGTAACCAAGACGGTGTGAACCCATTGCAAGTTGTTCCCTATTTCCCTCTGAGTATCATGCAACCAATGTAGATTAAGTTGAAAAGAAAAATGTTACCAACTTGACAACTACAAATTTTTAGAAAGAAATTGAAATGAATAAAAAAATGCCTCAAACAGCACACACTAACCTGTTTCCATATGAACACATAAAAACATAAACGTTTTAGTTTTTTAAAGTTTCTATCAAACATCACTGACTTCAGTAGCTTCATTACTTGTGGCATGTGCATCCTTTTTTTGCACCCACAGAAACATTTCGCCACTGTGATTTGTGTTATTTACACACAACCATGTCTTACGACACAGCCTGTGTCATAAGATTAGCAAGATTGGTACTTTTTCTTAATTTGTTTTTGTTCTGCATGTGTTATTTGATGGTGCGGTGTGTTGGTCTCTCTGGGCCATTGTAGATAAGCTTTTACTGACCTGTGTGCCAAATTTTATCTGACTGTGATAATTGTTTGGCACAAAAGCTGTAGCTGTGCTACAGCTTTTATGCTGTATTCAATTAAAACATGCAACACAAATAAAAAGGGGAAAAAAAACAAAATTAGAAACAAATCTTTGATCAAATTCTATTCATCTCTGTGTTCAAACCAAGAAAGTTCCAAGGCTCTGTGTGCACTGGTGATCTTTCATTATGCCTGGTCTTAACAAAGGAAAAACCTCAACTTGGTCTTTGCTGACAAAGTTCCTAAACCATCCATCCATTAATTTGTTATTGCTTATCCAGTCTAAGGTGACTAGACCTCACTTTCTTTACTAAAGCACTACTGGCCACAAAAGTATTATACTGTAAATAAATAGAATAAGGATCTGTAAAAAGATATCATTCCCTACAGGTTAGAGCCAGCACACTGGTGCAGTGATTAACACTGTTGCCTCAAAACAAAAAGGTTGGGATCCTAAATTGCCCATAGGTGTGAATATGAGTGTAAATGGTTGTCTGTCTCTCTGTGTTAGCCCTGCAACACGCTGCTGAGTTGTCCAGGGTGTAGCCTCTCCCCCTGTGGTAGCTGCGATATGCTCCAGCCCCCCCGTGACTCTGAACTGGATGAGCAGAAGAGAATGGATGGAAGTCAGAGCCAGTTAGGCCTCTTTTATTATCCAGGCCTGTGTAGTTCAGTGGATTAATCCCCATCAGTGATGACCCCCAACCCTAATGTTTTTTTCATGTTTTCCTAAGTCTTTCATAAGAAAAAAACATACAATAAATTAAAAAAAACCCAAAAATAAATCAATCATTCCAAGTGAAAAAAACAGTGCTGGGGAGTAACGGAGTACATGTACCGGCGTTACGTATTTAAAATACAAAATATGAGTAACTGTATTGCGTTACAGTTACCTTTTAAAAGGGTGGTATTCAGAATACAGTTACTTTGTTGAAATAAATGGATTACACGGCGGTCTTTTCCTGTTTCATATGTTAGGCTATGCCCTCTCTATTTTTGGTAATTCCACGCTGGTGGAAACCCAAACAGAACACGCATTAAGAGGCTCTAATGTCTGTGTCTCAATCTCGCGACCCATGTCACCTCTACTTGCTGCCCGCATAATGACGTGAAGAAATATTTTTAAAAATTATTAAAAAAATGATTTAATATGAAGGCAATAGGCAGAGTGTTACAGGCATCGCCCTAAAGAATGTAGCCTGATAGGCAGTGTAGTCTGTGCTGCAGGAAGAATGGACTGTCATACCCGTTATGTGTCTGTGAGCCCGAGGAGGGAGAAAAAGGAGAGTGGAAAAGTACGAACTGTCATCGAGCAGAAACGGGAGCTGGAAGCATGTAAATATAATAATAACCACTGCAGCCAAAAAGAGTGCCTGACGAGCCCAGCTGTAAGTAAGCTATTAAGACTCGACTGTACATTGTGTTCGTGTTTTCCTCCGAAACAATAAGTTCAGTTGGAGCAGCCTTTCAACGCCTCTCTCTGTCTCTCTAGCAAAGTTGACCCGAACAACAAAGTAAAGCTAGTTTTCGGCTACGAGCCCGACACGAACCCGACGTACTAGCCAGAGGTCCCTTTACTATGGTTTGGAGTCGTGGACCTGTTTTATATACGCGCGGAATAGTTTTCTATACGAGATCGCTGCAAAAAGTGCAGCCTTACCTAATGTCCACCCTACTGTTACTCATTTATATTAAGATTTAAACATCTAGTTTTTATTGGTATGGCGAGTAACCTTCAGTAACAGTAATAAATCACACAGCAATAGTACATTCATGTAGTTGTAAAAAGCATGATAATATATTAAGTAATCCAAAGTATTCAGAATACGTTACTCTCATTGAGTAACATAACGGAATACATTATAAAATACATTTTGGGGCATGTATTGTGTAATCTGTAGTGGAATTCATTTTAAAAGTAACCTTCCCAACACTGGAAACAAATCAGAAATGATTAACATTTAGTAGTTTTCGGATTTCTCTAGGACACAGACTTTTGATTAGGGCTTGGATGTAGGGATGGGGTCATCATTGACGATGACTTAGACCTCAGAGGGTTACTAAGAACATATTTGTGTCATTGTTGTGTCTGATTATTAGGCTCTGACTGAGGGAATACAGACTTGCACTGTCCTGTGATCCCCACTCAGCTGGTGTGTGTGTGTGTGTGTCTCTGTGTGTGGAGGTTTCCCAGGGTTGAAGGGCTCCATTGAGACGGGCTTGCCTCCTTTCCTCTCATTGCCATGCAAAGGGGACCAGCTGCCTACTCTCGGCTGTGACGGCTGAAATATTTACCACTCTGTTTGACAGGGACGTCCTGACTGACAGACCCACCCCCCCATCCCTTCTCTTTTCCTAAAACTTCACCCCCCCGCCCTGCTGCTCCTTTTTCTCCTTCTTCCTTCGCTCCTCTGACTGAGCTTCCTATCAGCACTGGCTCTGTGTGTCTTATGCTGGTTCTGTCGATAATAGACTCTTTGAGTGACACGTTTTAATCCAGTCTCATTTGAATGAGATTTGCGCCCCCCCCCTCCCACAAGTATGTCACCCACTATCAAAATGTCACAGACAGATTTACAACTGCACAGGCTGCCAAACAAAGCTTATTTTAGGCTGGGGCTTTAGGGCAGAGAAAAAAATCCATATGTACTACAAATCAGTGGAGCTGAATTTATAGCTGGCACCTGTGGAAGCAAGAGTCCAAACGAAGTGGATATGCACAGAGAAATAAATGACTTGGTGGATTTGATCTGTAGCTGTGTGCTTCATTCATTCTGTCATTCTGTGAGGACACTGCAGTGTTTCATTGTTACATTTCTTTGCATGATCAAAATCAGCAGGTTTGCTTTAAAGACAGTGGAATGTGCATGACTGGCTGTTTTACCTTTATGGGGACTATGTTGCCATTGGTCATTGGCCCTGCTTAATCTAAATCCTAATAATTAAGGGACAAATTAAGTTATTATAACACATTAACAGTGAACACTGGGCCTTTGTCACCTCTTCTGAAATGGGAAGAGGACACATCAACTTTTATTTCCTAAATAAAAACTGGTGAAACAACATTCGCCCCTTGTGTAAAATTAAATGCAATCAACATACGGCGTATTTTCATTAAATGTCAATTAAGCAAAACATATACTATATGTTTCAGGCAAAATAAATAAATAAATAAATAAAAAAGTGGATAATTTTATTTGAATAGTTTCAAATCTGAGGAAAAATGCAACTACTAAAGTTAATGCAAAAGCAAATGAACTGAATTTATATAGCATTTTTTTTAATTAACTAGCAAGCATGTTGTACACGGCAGCTATAAAAATATTGTGGGCTGAGTTCACTGCCCAGGAACTTAAACTAAATGCTGTGCAATGCCACAACAGTGTGTCACCACTGTAGCTTTTATACTAGGGTGTATAACTATTGGATATTCTTTTGCTCAGGGGCCCAGGGGCCAGAATCAGTCGTCGAAGGAAGGGTATTCCTTCCTTTTGGACTTTTATTGCTTTTCCTTTAAGTAGAGACATCTCCCACAGTTATTCATAGCACACCAAAGTAAGTAATTAATACATAAACAATTAAATTACAGAAAAGTTCCTGTTTTTTCACTATTTTATCTATTATAAAAATTACTGGCTGATTTTTTTTACACCTTGTCTAAAAAAACAATCTGCTGTACTATTAAAAAGTTTCAGTTTTATAATTACAGGACAGTCTGGACAATGAGCTAACAGAACTGTTTATGTAATTTTGCTTATTTCCTATAATGTCATGCTGATAGAGTTCTTTCATTAGCTACAGCAGAATTTATTTATCTATCATGTCTCTTTCCCTATAAGATCGCCAGGATTAAATGTTCAAATAAACATCTGTAGACTGAGAAAAAGGTAACTTTTACTGATCTAGCCCACTTAATATCAAAGTAGGGTTTACTATATGTAGCCCACAATAAAAATAGAGTTGGGACACCCCTGTTCTATACGTTATTTTTGGCTTTTAACCCTCATCATTGTTTACAGCCTCAAATTTGTCTCTAACCTTAGGCAATGTTAAATTATTTTCCCAATGTCTTTCCCCTCAAGAAGGTCTGTTTTACCCCTACCTTTCTCTACAGTATGATGACCTATATCTCAGAAGGGACCATGTGAAAGACATCTACCATCTCATTTTAATGCATGGAATCTGTGTTATAATAATCATCACACTTGTTCATCATTAGTGACTTTTCAGACCCATTGATAAACCTGTTTCAGAAAACACTGCTAACAGAGCTCCCCACACAAAAGCTATAGACTACCTGAGAGAAAAAAGGAAGATCTTCTGTTGCTTCTACCTTTTTTTTTTTTTTTTTTTTTTAAATCTGTAATCAATTGACATATAAATATAACTAGAGTCACATTCAAGCCATTTTCTGTTGCTGTTACAAAATTAGACACAAGCATGTTGTCTGAGGTTCTTTGTGTCTTTGTTCAAGGTAATTACAGGCTGTGCATTTGTTAAATATGAAAAGTATTTCAGCTTGTCCCTCTAATTCCCAGCTGTGATAGTCATATTTCAGTTGACCTCATTCTTGTAAACCTAGTGACCTTTTGACAACATTTAATTAGTTTTTATATCACTTTTACAGCTTTAAAAAAAGTGCTTAATGAAAAATGTATTTGTAATCTTGCTGTAGCTTGGAGTGAAGCACTTGGCAGGCTCTGACCATTGGATGCTGGTTTACAAGAAGTCATTTCTAATGAGACAAATAATACATTTTGCTTGAAAAAAGATATCTCCCCACCACAAATAGAGCTACAGATCTGGAAAAGTAACACTGGTTACCTGTTTGGCTTGAAATAAACTAATCCTAAATATTTGTTCATACATTTGATTAGTAGTTGAAACTTTTGCCTTTCAGTGTAGTCAGTGCAAAAAAACAACTTCTGCTCTTTTTCAGTTTTTTTCTGATTTACTCAGTCGTCTCTTGAAAACATTTAAGCTGGACAGAAATTTCAAAAACTGTAGCACAGATTTCCATATTTCATAATGTAATAATTAATGCAATAATGTTATATTTTCATCTTTAAAGTATATTTGTCCTTAACTTTTAGAATATACACCTAAACATATATACATAAGCACATAAAAAGGGCATTAATAGCTTTGTTTGTATCTCTGTGTGGAGCATGTGATGAACTGGTGAGCTGTACAAGGTGTAACAGCTGTCATAGGTGCCACCTATGACAGTTGGGATACAGCCCAGTCCCACCTTAACCCCCCACTGCAAAGTGGTTATGCTTAGTTAGGTGGATGGACATATTATGAACTCCCTATCACCTCCCAAGAGGTGGTATGTTTTATGCATTGAACTTGAGTCCTCCTCCACAGACCTTGGAGTTTGAAAGTTCTGAGAAATATTTTATTTGTTCCAAGGACTTTGATTGTGTCTAAAATACGCTGGAGCCACTCTTCCAGTTTGGGTGTTTTAAAGCTAAGACTGCCATATCCCAGCTCATAGCTTATGGTAACTGCTGTCTGGGCCTGATTTGGCCAGATTTCACAACTGGCAATATAAGGTGGACCTGTAAGGCAGCCACACTTACTCCGGATCAGCACCGCCAGTCAAGGTCAAAGGTGGTCTACAGCAGCGGTCCCCAACCCCCGGGCCATGGACCGGGACCGGTTCGTGAGACGTTTGGTACCGGGCCGCGAGAGTTGAGGCCCGGGTGTGAAATTTATGGTTTTCAGGTTTTTTATTGGTTTTTTTGTTATCGTTTTAATTGTTTTTATCATTAACTCGGTTTCCCTGAGTCTTTTCCCGTGTGTTATGAATAAGTCTTCTTTTTAGTGGTATCAGTACTGGTTTTATTTTGTTGTATTTATCCGCAGCACCTTAAAGGCCATGAAAAAATTGTTGGACATAAACCAGTCCGTAACGTAAAAAAGGTTGGGGACCACTGGTCTACAGGTGAGGGGCACATTTGGGCCACAGATTCATTACAGAGTTAGAACACCTTAAAACATAAGGAGGAAAGTACAGATATGTTTACTGCAAAGTAGTATTTACTTTTAAGGTAGACTAACAGTTAAAGATGAACTACAGAGTATCAGTTATTGCCAATTCCCAGATGCTGATAGAGGACTAAAACTAAAAGTTGGGGGTTAAAAGTGGAATTTAGAAGTGTCCACAGGGTAATGACACCCTGTGACTGTGTTTGCACATCTTCATTGTTGATAACAGCAGACATCAGGACACCTCAATCCCAGCATGTCCTCCCTGTAATTACCACTAGTAGGCTGAAATGAATGCGTCACCCCAGCTGACAACTGAGTTTCACTGGAAACCTGTCACACGATTCTCAGCACCGCTTTCCTTTCTGTCTTTGTCATCTCTTTTTCTTCTGCCTCTATCTATCCCCCTGCAGTCGCTGTCTATGCTGCGCTCATTTTAAACGCCTGCGGCCTGTTGGTGTGATTCTTCAGCGCAGAAGTAAATAAATAAATAAATAAAATAAAAAAATAAAATAAAATACCACAACACGCCTTTAGGGCACAATTACCCAATGCCAGCTACTATTTGTGGAGTTTTTCCACAATCATTTCCTGAGGGAAGGGGATAGAAAGTCCACACAGCACATCCCTCCCCCAAGTAATGGATTTATGATACCCTCTCAACCTTCCATATGGACCCATTGGCTAAATATACATAAACAACTCACACATACCCCCCTGAGCACCTCCTGACTCATTTAACCAAACATGTCCCACAACATACAGGCATTTCACACAGGGTCATGCACACTTTTAATATTCAGTATATAACACTGACGGCATTCATATAAAATCTACATTTACTTGACACTGTATGAGATTCGTTGCCTTCTAACATCTCACAAGTTTGTAATTTATTTTGTGATATTTTGTGTTGCACTGTTAACTTCCCATGTCTGCCTCTATTAATAGTAACTTATCTTCTGCCTGAAGCATATTGTTAATTCTTACTGTAGTCCTTTGGCTCTTTCTACTCATATATCTGAGCGTGAAAGTCTAATCTTGATCTTGATGATAGTTGCTTAAAAAAGATACTCCAGGGCTTTGTCACTCTTCAAGTAGGACATTTTTTTCTTGACATTTGATTTTGCAGAAGCCTGTGGCTCACTCCACCGACACCATTGGGCAGAGGAGCAAGCAAGTCTTGAGAAAGTATGTGAAGCATTGGAACTGACAACTGGCTGAAATATCACTCACTTTTACTGAAAAATGTTAAACACTATTAATAAAGATATTTATTGCTTGCAGCTATGCAATCATTTACCCCTACATAACAAATATATGGCGTGGGTTTATTTTTAGCTCTTCCCCTACAGGTATGGCTGCTTTCATTGACAGGTACTAAATCAGTTTCACATTTTTATTTCATATAAAAAATTTTAAAAAGTGAAAATGAGTTGGCATAGGCAGTGTAAAATCAGTGGCATATCTTCAGGTTCTGAAAACTGATGCCAATATGAAAGCACTTAAACATGCATTCTTTCCACTGGCCAGCAGGGGCAACCCAGAAACGTCCCGAGGCGTCCCATAGGAACGCTAAAAGTGACGCTCCCAGCGGTAACACGGTTCCAGGCGTGTATTCCAGCCCTAACCCTAACATTAATCCTAACCTTAACCACAACCTTAACCATATCAGATAGTTCTTTCCAAAGTGATTCATGATGAGAAAGTAAAATAAATGTAGGGTGTACAAATAGATGTACATGTGTAGATTCATTCCAAACAGTTCTCATGTTTCCAAATGCGTAACATACAGACGGGTTGTAAGTTCTTTTAAATTTATTTTTTCATTTTTGTAAGACAGGGTGTTGTCCGTGATATGGTCACTGGCCACATCCATAGCTGACATGCTAGTTGGATCCACCAAGACGGAGACTGTGGAAATGTTCAGACTTCATAACACAACATCAGTAATCAATACGTGGTTAGTATTGGTTTTTGTACTGTCTGTGTAAGTTGGTAAATATATTTGAGTGGACATACCCAAATAAAGTCTATGAAATCTGGGAATAGACGAGTTATGCAGCAAGAAAGCTCAAACCTGGGGCTCCTACAGGCTTCGGGGCACTTTGCCCTGCTGGTAATAAGGCCTTGCCGATGCTTAATATCTACAGTGAATTAATGGATCTTGAGTGAGAATTTGTGCATGGCTTTGTGTGTGTGTGTGTGTGTGTGTGTGTGTGTGTGTGTGTGTGTGTGTGTGTGTGTGTGTGTGTGTGTGTGTGTGTGTGTTATATCACTCTGTGATTGTGTGTCCCTGATGGCTGGCCAGGGTGTACATGGCTGATTACACACATTGACAGGCCCACTTCATCAATGTATAGTGAGCCTGTGGCAGCTACCTGCACCCTTCTTTTACTCACAAAGCACTTTCTTTTTACAGTGAGCTGCGTCTCTGTTTCCTGCCCCAAACTTTCAGTTTCTCCGTTTTTACAAAACCCTTATTTTGGTCCGTGTGTTATTTCTGCTACATGACCCTACATTAAAGTAATGGGCTGTGGTATTTTCATTGAAATTACAGTCTGTTTTGCTGCTCTTATGCTGATGGAAAGTATAGCTAGCTCATAAAACTTTTAACATTTGGTGTTCTGAAAATGGTTCTTTCACCAAGAAAAATCATTGAGTGTGCAGCAAGTGAGGCATGTTGTTTCCCATTTCTTTGGCAGAAATGAAAGACTTGGGTAGTTAGCATGAGCAGTGGCTGAACAGACAGTGAAAACAGTGCCAGCTGCAGAAACTCAAACTTCATCAACATTAAAAAAAAATCTAATCTGCTCATTCAGCACAGGCAGAGATGAAGCATTCAGAGACGACTCCAGAGAGGGCAGATGGTGGAGAGGGTAAAATAAAGGCCAACAACAAAAATCACTTCCAACACATTCAGTCTTCATTAGACACCAGAGAAGGGGGAAGCGGGACAACAGATTCTTAATTTGGTGCCTTTTGTCACTTTTTGCCCACACGGTGCTCTCTTTGACCTGGAGTCATGCTCACGACTGCAATTTGATATTTTGCTCCACAGAAGGTTGGTGTCTAAAACTCTGGGGAGCCAACAGAGCTGTCACTACTGTAGCTGAGATCAGAGGCACACTGTTTACAACACTGATCAAAAAAGAAGGCTCTTTTCAATATTGTTCACCTGTAAATGCAAATTTACAGCATATTTACCCCTTCAGATTAAAAGCTGTGTTTGAGTCTAGTCGATTTGATTGGATAGACCAGTGTTGTATGGCAACATTTCAAACAGGTAACGTCCCAGGTGAAACAAGACTTTAAAGATGCTCCTGGCTACTGAGGCATTGAAAGCTGTAAATGTCCTCAAGGGAGAAAAGTGGGCAGCCAACAATTTTCTGGAGCAGTGAAAATGACCCTCTGGAGTGTCTCCTGTCTACTGAGGAGCAGCTGGTGAACCATGCAGAGATGTAATAGCTCAGCAGATTCTCAGTGGAATAGCAGACACGAGCAGTTTCTTAGCCAAGATGTTCTTTCAGAGAAACAGAGGAGTCGCTGTTGACTACCATTTTTCTATGTGTATTTTCAATTTACACTTAGATTTCAAGGTTGATTTCTTTCTCTTCTTTCTGTAGTGTGTCTCTTTCACTGCATAAAAGCTACCAGCCACACTAGCTAACATGACCCAAAGGAGTCTATCTCATATAGCCCCCAATGCTAATTCTCTGTTATTCCATGTTGACAAAGATAACTGATTGATTTATTTTTTGATGAGCAAATTTCAGGAAAAGGGCATGATTTACGGAGGATTTAGAATCGAACCATCCCCAAGCTAGGTTCCTTCTGGTTAGTGATAGCTAACACAAAAAACTGTGAGCTAACTAACGTTGTGAATATGGCCTGGGTTTTACTAAGTATCTGTATTTTGCTGAGAATATTTATAAAATGAACATTTAATATACCTGACCTTTATTTTACTTTTAATATCTTTTTTAGATAATCCAGTATGGTAAAATATAGCTACTAATTATAGCACGCTAATAGAATATTACTAAATAATATTAAATGTTACAAAAATTTAAAAGCAATTAATAAATTTGAATCTTTAATGAAGTCTTTTCTGTTTCTAGCAACCAAAATATTTAGTTTATGTGATGTTTTTTGTATAATTCTTTTCTCATTATCATGACGCCACATGAATCCTCAATAACATACGTATACAATAATATGTAATACACCAAGCTGTTCTGGATGATGCTAGCTACCACAGGTGCACTTTACCTGCAGGTGCCATCAACAGTTTTACAGATATTTATGCAGAGAGCCTTTAACTTAGGACTGTTGGATCTGAGATTTTTATTTACAAATGATCTAAATCACATCCCCCTGAAGTCTAGGGTTGTTAAAACACACTGACTAACTAGTCACTGAACATGACAACAGCTAAGACCGCCAGTTTTACACGTGCTAATGGAAAACTGAAAACTGTGTGAAGTGTTGCAGGGCACAAAACAATAACTCTATAAGAGCTTTAACAGTTACTTTTTGTTGATTGTTTTGGTTTCCAGCCTGCTCTCATTAACCTCATGTCAAATGGCAGATGGCTCTGAGAAAATTCTCTTAAAAAATGTTGCATCAAACATCAGCAACATTAGAGACTAGCTGCTAAAACTAACAGAGTCTTCAGCAGCCTTAGAGAATCATAGTTCACCAGCAAGCTGGTAAAGACCAAAAACACACACACAAAAAAAATAGTAAATTTGCGTCTTCAAGATGAATAGATGAATTCTATTCACGTTACATAAATTCAAGTTATTTGTTAATGGCCTTACATGAACTATTTGCAGTTCTGTTACCCCAGGAATGTGTCCAGGAAATCATGACTATGCCTTTTTTTTCAGATCAGTAGCTGTAACAAAATCATATACATACACATGCTATTTTCATCACAATTTTTTCATATTCACAGTCACCACATGCCCTAAACTTGAAAGCATCTGGCCTCATATCTACAGGCAAGACAGGCAAGATGGTTAAGAAGAGTCAGGGTGACCTTTTGGCTCCATTGCTGACAGCCACTATTATGGACAGGATTAGTAGGGAGTATATCAGAGGGGCAGCTCAGGTTGGATGGTTAAGGGCTAAAGTAGGAGAGACTGAGCTGGTTTGGACATGTGCGGCGGAGAGATACTGGGTATACTGGGAGAAAGATGTTAGCTGTTCAGTTTGACAACACTGTGTACTTTATTTTACGTATTTTTATTGAGGTAAAATGAAATTACACATTTTCTGGTTCTTACAATTGTTCACATTTGCAGCTGTGGTGAACTTACTCTTTAAAAATTATTTTTTATTTTACAGGTCGCCAGTGTTACTAAATTTTATTTAGTTAGATTTAATCGCTGTATTCCTTATTTTAAGCCAACAAAATAAATAGAGTAGATTTAATATTTCTGGTGTTGGTACTTAAAGTTAACCTTATGAAACCCTTAAATATCTCTACAAGCATAATTTCACAAATTGCTGTTTGTTTATTTTAAAACAATCTTACCAGTTTGTTCTCAAATTTGCATTTTTTCTGAAAGACTGTGGTCTCGTTGGACGCACTGGAGTTAATGTGAATTGTTCAGGGAAAACAGGAAAGAGCTGCAGCGAGCAGCTTTTACTGTAACAGAAGCCGAGTCTATAGCCACTGGCTGTACCATCCCTCAGGATTAAATCTCCCGTTTCTTCGGGACGGAAGTGAGACAGTAGCAAATAACACTCTTCTCCCACTTCTCTTAAGTCAATGACCTGAAAAGACCTACGATAAAGTTGTGGAGGGAAAGAGGGAAAACACTGAGGGCCACAGACACTGAACAGTTGACAGAGGCTATCACTGTCAGAGGATACATGCTGACCCACACCATCCATCACACAGAGAGGAGAGCAGAGGAGAGGAGAGGAGAGGAGAGGAAAGGAGGGAAGAGAAGAAGAGCTGGAAGAAGATGAAAGGGCAAGGGAGGACGAGAAAGCAGCATTAAGAGCAATGGCTCTCAGAAGAAAAGAGCACAGATGATCAAAATTTGAGAAGAGAAAACTTGTGAGGTTGAAGAGGGAGATGATGAAAAAGGAGGAGAGCTAAATCAAGCACTATAGATCTAAGAGAAAAATGGGGAAGAGGGAAAGTAAAGAAGTAAGACAAAGGAGAAGAGAAATTTAAGAAGACAAGAGAGGAAAGCAAAGAAAATGAGATATTTGTACAAAAAAAAATTTTGTGGGGGAAAAGGACAAATTGATTTATAAGAAATTAAATAAGGGAAAATAAGTAAATACAAAAGTGAAATAAGAAATGTCAGTTATTTTGCGCTCTTTCAAACTGATCTAGCCTGTTTTCTTAATTGTCTTTCTTAGCCCACTGTTAGCTCCACATGAAGGGGCATAACAGCAAATTAACAAGTGCTCAAGTAGACAAAATATGCTGAGCTCAGTATCCAACTGCAGCATCGTGTAAGTGCAGTAAAACAACATCGTAGATGTAATGAGGTGAAACGTGGAGGGGTCACAAATAAATGCTTCATTTCAGCAGAGCTGTTGTACAGCACAGCTGACAATGGCAGATTGGAAAGTCAGCGCTTTAAGGCCACATGTTTTCCATTTTGGAAAAGACAAAAAAGTTTCCAAAGATGACAAATTGCTGCCAGATGACCTCTAAATGTGTGCTAGGAGAACTTGTGCGCTTTTCCTGTGCTGTAAAACAAAACAAAAAGGTAAAAAAAATATGTAATTTCACAATATTAGTTAATACTGTATATATCAATATGTGAATTTTGATGCAATGAGAAAAAGATATCAGTAAATATAGTTTCTATGATTTTACATAAATGTATTTAATTGTTTTCACCACAAAAAAAGAGTACAGCATTTACAGGAATTAATACACTTTCCAAATAATTACTATAATTTCACAGAGTTTTTTAAACCATCTGTTTAAATTATTGACAAAAATTGGTAAAATTAGAGAAAAGTCAAACTCATAGAAATGCCTATTCTCTATAGATTTATTCTTAAGATATTTTAAAAAGATACAATAAATATTAAATGCATGGATAATTTCATATCAGTTAACACATATGTTTCTAATTTTCCAAAATCGTTTCATACATTGTAGTTCTGGGCTAAAGGATGCTGGGCCTTTGTCAGAAATAGACTCCATGAGGATGGCATAGTTTGGTCAGAATAGAGTGGGATAGCTGGGGTATCATTTTATTGTATTAAACTATTAATATTGATTAAATGAACAAGATTCACATGAAATGACATCACAAAACAGGAGCATAAATCTAGTGTAAATCTAAAGCTTTAGATATGAGAGGTGGACACAAATGTAAAGATGATATTTTTCTAACACGAGAGCTGACTTTAAGCATACACTAACATATCCCACACATGAGCTGGGACACTCTCTGATTGTCCTTTATGTAAAACCCTTTGATCACGAGGACTCGTAGAAGAGACCTGAGTAAATTGAATCCAACTTGAAACTTGTGACCTGCCTTAAGCAATCATGTAACTTGAATTTGCCTACTTTGATGCTGTGGACTCTTGCTAAATATCCTTACATTAGTTCACATCTAAATTACACTTTGGAAGCCATCCTTTCCTCTCGGTTTGTTAGGATTCCTTACCCCTAAACACAAATAATACTGGCACGAGCTACAAAAAAAAGGAGAACCATCACTCGAGGTCAGACCTTAAAGTTCGACTTAAAGGAGGTTTTAAAACAGAGCAAATCTTCACTGAAGGTAAAACTACTCTACAATGAACTCTCGGATCAGATGTCAGATGTAATAAATAGAAATATAAACGTTCAAACAAGGCAGGAAGAACATATTTTAGAAATCGTCTACCTCTTTGTTTGTTTTCTTATCGGCCTGACTGTTCAGCAAATAGCCAATGTGCTGTACAGCATCAACGTGAAAAACAATAGCGCTGCTATTCAGTGCTGCGTAGCTGATCCTACATCTGGAGAAGTGTGCCGTTCAGTGGGGAGAGTGGTAATAACCCTGATTAGTTCCAGTGTTGATGGCTGCTTGTGGAGCTTCCAGGGGAGAGTTGAATAGAGATGGAAATCAGGGCTTAGCTACGGATGATTATCTAGCCACTCCAGATCAAAGATTTCCCTCTGTCTCATCACAAAGGATGAAGAAAAGATCATTTCATCCCATGCTGTGAAACTACCTGTGCCTGTTTTCTTGAGATATGCTGAAAAAGATCAGCAGAGCTGTCTGCATTTAAGCAAACAGACATCAGACACACGCATATGTGCAGACATATGATCATTATTTCATATGTGGCTATACAAAATGAGCCAGAGAGGTGATTTATAAAACAAAACGCTTATGAAAATGCTTCTGAGACTACGCATGGAGCTATGATTATTTAATGAATTAATTAATGAAGTGCCAGGACTTTGGAAAGTGCAGAAATTGCAGCATAATGTGTTGATAAGAACTCATATTTTTAGCCAATAGGAGGGTCACACTACTGCTGAGAAAGCTGTGGAGGAAGCAGAGTGAACCATCTGTGAATTCACAAGCAAGGTGTCTGTATGTGCAGTATGTGCGTGGGGGGGAAATGCCATGAACAGGCCTACGTGCATGTGGCTCATTTCTGTGGCATTTCTTTAACTTGCAGCACGACAGAGGGAAAGAGATGCCGTGGTCATGAAGATAAGTTGGGCTTCTTTTGAAAGCTTGGTCTGTTCAGTTATAATGAAGCCTTTGAACATTCAGCTAATACCTGCAGATTTTTGCCAGAAGCTTTTCTTCACATTTTTGTGATTTCCTTTTGAATGAAAAAAGGCATGCATTGATTAAAACACTGAAAACAGACATTTTAAGAATGAGCCACATATGTCTGAATTCCCGACTACCCAAGAGGTTAAACCGAAGAAATAAGGTTGATAAAAACAGAGAAATATTGAAGAAACCGATGTTCTGATTTCACAACGTCCCAAAGTCTCAGAGTGCAAACAGAAGCCTCACATTATAAAATAATATTCAAACCCCAGCTTAATGTCTGAGCAGCTGAAAATTCAGTTTCAAATCAAACTGTGACACACAAAAAGCATGTCCCATTGTTGTACTTACTTTTCACATGTGGGATGCTACATTTTTTGCATATATGTTGATGCAGTTGGGTAACAATCTCAGTATGTCCAAAGTCCACGTTCTCCATTGGTCCATTATGATGTTTTGTGTTGCCTATTTAAGGCATCTGTTTGTTTTTTGTTCTTTTTTTTTAATTAGTGGAAATAAAATGTCCAAAATACAAATTTACATTAATATATAACACTAAGTTTGTTGGATATTTGTGCAAATTAGTAACTACGCAGCCATTTAATCATTTCTAATTTGCATATTTAAAAATATTATAAAATAACTCTTTTTATGTGAGAAATCAACTGTGATATCACCAAATTCTTTTTTCTTTTTTTTTTGTTAGTAAAAATCTACAGAATCTTCAATTCAGCAACACTTACTTCCAGAAATTGCATTTTTATTCATTTACACATTTACACACTTGGATAATACCTCATTAGCATACTTAAACATATAAATTCAGAAAAAATGATGGCTTTAACACAAGTTATCAAGCAGCTCTGACCTGAAATGACTAAACAGAAAAAACTCTCATGCTAAGCCTTTAATATTAATATTTTTTTATTTTTACACTATCTATCTGTATGTGTGTGTGTGTGTGTGTGTGTGTGTGTGTGTGTGTGTGTGTGTGTGTGTGTGTGTGTGTGGATTAAACAGAGTCTGCTGGGTCTTTTTGTCACCACAGGTTTTCCAAGAAGCAGACTGAGGTGTGAAGGTGTTTCCTCTGCTTCTCTTACACACTTGCTAACATGAAGATAAAAATAGCAATCAACCAAGAGAATCGTGCTAATTGAAGACCTTAGCTCACAGCTATGCAGTGCAGATCCAACATACTGTAACTGCTACTACACAAGGGTTCCACCAATATGGGCTGTTAACCAGAAGTCAAATTGAATCATTTTAATGCCTAAAACAAACAAGGTCTAGGGCGTAGCACTGGTCTGACTTTACCCCCAGTGTATGAAAAAAACTGCCCATCTTTCTAAAACAGCTCCTGTATTCATGAGCAGCATGTCCTTTAGGACAGAGACACTGAAAGTCACCTCAAGGCTACACCTTTTCCAGAGAGCTGCCTAAATGTTTAAAGAGCATGAAGCCTAAAAATGGAAAAAGTCTACTAAGATTCCAAAACTCATTTAAAGGAGAGGCCTGCCAAAGGAAGCAAGAAGAACAAACACTGACAGGACAGAATGCCACCATGTAGCTCAGCATTATCTGAAAAAAAACAACAACCCAAAACTGTTCTGTTCTGACAGATAAGAGGAGTCTTTTAATCTTAAATCACACTGAAAGCATAGACTGAAACAGACACATAATTAGACAACTCCAGCATGGCCTTATAAATAACTGGTAGGGGGTGAACCTATTACTGCATATAAAGAGATGTCCAACCAGTGTATATTAATGGCAGTGATGTGTTAAACATTTGCTACCAGTGTTGAATCTGCGTGGCACTTTTTCAAAATGCACCTGAAGATTTCACCCTGTGAAAAAATGTGTTTTAATGTGTTTGGATGAGAGGGAAACATCTTCAAAAAATGTAAAAAGTAGTCCAGTCGCTTTAATGCAAATTCATTTGAATTTTTAAGTGTTTAAGAAAGCATGCAGCAGCTGGTTTGGCTTGCAATGTTAAAATCTACCAGTTATTCAGCCTTTTGTATATCCTGAGAGCTGCACTTAGTTTCTTTTGACTGGATTCAAGGACAGACTGAACTTGTTCTTGTCTAACTGTAGCAACTGAGGAAGTGCCTCCAATTACAGAGGATATGCAGTGTATAATCATGTCATCATTAACATTCCCAATAAAATAAATCGAACCACGTACAGGTCCCTGTGGTTGTGTTTTATTTTACTTAAATATAGTTCATCGTTTCAGTTGCCTAACCTAATCGGTCTCCAGGTCTTCAAGTTCTGATTCTGCAAAAGTGAGGGTTTTTTTGTTTACATTTCATTTTCACTTAATTAATTTTGCTTTTGTTTATTGTTTGGTTGGATTTAGGCACAAAAAAGAATTCACAGTTTACTCAGAAAGTCCTCATCAATTTTTTTGGTGGCTTCCATAGTCGTGAGTCTCTCCCCATCAATTATATAACTAATGACCTAAAAATAAAGAACACCAGGACAGTCAGCTTTGTGTTTCACTTAGACTGAAGCCTCAGGTGCCCTTAATCTGTTTCAACAACACTATCCTCAGTGTGAAAGGCAGTGGTAAAATCATGCTGTTGCTTGTTCAGATAGCTCAATACTCTGAAGCCTTCTTTCTTTGGAATGGTGAGCAGTGTCAAATGCCTTGGATAAATCAATAAACCAGTACTGCAAAACATGCTTTCCTAACCAAAGACTTAATTATACCACTGACCGCCTTTAAGTCTGCGGTACCAGTACTATGCTGTTTTCTTCTCTCTTTAGTTCATTGCTTATCCTCTTTGGTTATTGGAGTTTAGGTATCTGCCATTTGCCCTTGACTGGGCATAGTACTCCTACTACTATTATTATTGTTAGTAGTAGTAATCATAATACTAATAATATCACTAATATTAGTAGTATCATTGTGTCATTTCAACACGCACTTTTAAAAAAACTCAGGAAATCTACAAATTTGGTGACCAGTGCACCGATGCTGACCTTCGTGGTATAAAGAGTGAAGTTTAGTTAAGTTCAGTTTTGCTCTTCTGTTCTTCAGACACTTGTTTACAGACAACAGATACCTCTTCCTGCTTTTACACCTCAGCACAGGAATGATTAAGTGATTACGACACGCTGCCTTTGCTTTAAAGATGGCTGTCATTCTGTCTGTAAATGAGCAGAGAAATAAACAGGGGTACAGTGTATAAACACTCATCATTTAAAAAGCAGGACTTTTCTCACCCTGAAAACAATATCCAATCACACAGTCTGACAGTCTGTGATGTTAAAACACTTTGCACAGCAGCAACAATTATGACCACAGACACAAATGTGAAACAAAACCAGCATAAAAAAGTGATCGCCACAGTGATTCTGCTTTAGACACATGAATAGAGGCTGTAGCAGGAGACTGCTTCAACAGGCTTGTTACCTGTTAAAGTTCAGGGTCTGGCTGCTTGGGTCAGCATGCACTCAGCTTTCACTCTGGGTTCTTGGCTAGCTTAGGATTAGCATGCTGCCTGTGCAAAGAACCAAAGTTGTGTTAGCAGCATAATGTGGTTGTTTGTGTTCTGGATGCAGTTAAAAAAAATAAATGTCCATATCCACACTTTAAACTGTCACTTTTTTTTTCTGTGAAACGTGAACTGAAATCAGCTGATTGCAGCACAAGTGCAAGAACCAATAAGCAGGATCGACAGGCAGACAAGTCCAAGGAATTGGACTACTGGTTTTCTGTAAGAAGCGGTTCTCGATTCAGATCACAAACCATGCTGTTGTTTTGGTTTTTTTCTCATCATTTCAATACATCACCAGTTGAAGCTTTGCAGAAACAGTGCAAATATCTATCAAAATAATATTTTACAGCATCCTTTTATGGTTTATATCCAATTTATATTTTGGTGCTAAATTTAGGTGCAAAAAGTAAGGTGATTATCTCCCTCAGAACAGGCAGACCCCACCACATAAAACGGAGTCTGTGACTGCATACCCACTGCTTGTCAAAAGTCATACACTGAGTGTATGCCTGCTCTAAGTTTTTATTTAGTGTGCTTGTTTTTGTCAGGAATCATGTACAAAAAAACATTGTGTCTGAGAAAGGTGTCAGTGCCAGCATTTGGCCTCAAACTAATCATCAGACCACAAAGCACACTGCCATGACCTCCAAGCTACAGCTACACCTACCTCCAAGTCAGCCAACTATTTTTATAAGCCCTGCTTCACACGTTGTGTTAAGTCAGTGTGGCGGTTACATGGTTGTCAGCCAGTTCCCCCTTCACTCTCACACTCGCACGCACACACACATACACATTGGCCAAGGCTCATTAAGCTCCTTCCCAAGCTCCTCATTTTGTCCCTAATTAGGGGAACCAATGGTTTTGCAGGATCTGGTCAACCTCTAAGTCACTCCAAGCAAAGATATCCTCCCCACAGTACTGTTGAGAAGCCATTAGAAACTTTCAGGACATTGGATGCTGACATGTGTGACTAGCCTGTCATTGCTGACTGATTGCTGTGTATTTACTCCAAAACGTAATGGGTGTCACACAAAAAGTGATCTGTGGAGCTCCGAGGCAGCAGAAAGGCACTGTGTGTCTACGTCACACAGCTCTCTGTCTCTAGTTCGCCTTTAATGCATCTTCTATCGTCCCACAGACTGTCTCCTCGTCACCCATCTATTCATCTCCCCTCTCAATGGCTCCCTCTGTTCCCCTCGACTCACTATTTCCTCTTCATCCCTCTGATGTCACAAATTCAGATATGAGCTTCTCTGATAGAACACACACCCTTGGACACTGCAGCTTTGTTTGAAAAGACAGCGATCAGTGGATGCGAAGAACTAGGGAAGGGGAACAAGTCGACAGTGCGGTTATTTTCCAAAGCTGCAGGAGACTCTAAAATGCAGAAACAAAGGAAGACATGTAGGCTAAAAAAACATGCATGAATGCTTCTGAAAAGGCCTGCGTTGTGTTGCTGCCTTGTCTCATCCCTGTGGCTCGGAGCCAGCCGTGCCTGCCAGGGCACTACTGTTGAGTCTATTTCTGTTATCTGCGCTCTTTCCCGCGAAGAAGAAACAGCTGACCGCTAATATCGCTACCTGGGAGGGGGTGGGACAAGACTTCTCAGACCTGGCGCTGTCTCAGAAATACATATGCTTACAAAGGATCACACACTTGGCTCTCGGCTGAGTTTTGTGGCACCTGTTGGGAGGATTTGTTGGCACAGTCACATAAACACGTACTTGTCTTTTAATGACAAAACCAAAAGAAAAACACAGTCAGTGTTTGGAAGGTCTAAACAACCATTTTGTTTCTTTTGTAGTTAAACTGTTTAGTGGAATTAATTCTGTGTTGACATATGACCCTCAATTCTGCTTCTTTGCCCCTGTAGTGTACGGAGGCCTTTTCCTGTTAAAAGGTAGTTCTTCCTCTCCACAGTCACAAATTGCTTGCTTTGTTACTAACCCTTTTTTTCTTCCAAACCTTGACAATCAGGGCACAACTAATAATGATTCTAACTGACCCATTTAAAAAAAATCCAAAAAGTATATTTTGCTTTTATCCAATCATATAGTTGTGGCAATGGTTGGGCGTCATTGGCAGTCATGATATAGACCTCCCAGGGTTATTAACCTGAGCCAACAAATTTAAGTCATCTGAACACTTAACTTAAAAATCAAGAATAAGAAGAGGTCAAAATGTGTTAAAACAACAACCATGAGATTTTGGAGAATGCAACATGTCTTAAACAGACATAGTGGCATGGGTTCAAAGTAAGGTTTGGTGAGCTTGGAGGGGTCATGGGCTGAATTAAAGTCCCTGACAGTGATGGGGATTTTACATGTGTTAAATGCATCAATAAAGGAGAGCAGAGAGTTGAGTTTAAAATGATAATGCACAGAGGACACTTGCAATCAACACGGCAAGGGTGTATTTAATATAATGTGACCTTTTCAAGCCTACTGTTTGCATCTGACCTGGAATGCATACGCAGCATCGGGCTTTTCAAAGCCAACAAGAATTTCATTATTCTGAGTTCTAATGGTGTTTTATTGCCTTAGGGCTTTTACACAATATCTTGTTGAACAGTTATTGATTCAAGCTCAGAAATGTTGATACAAATCTTTCATATTAATCGCTGAGTTCGGATATTTTCATGGGTAGAAACAACATTTCAGTATAAAACATATGAAGGTGCAAAGCCTTCAAGAATTCCCAGTATCAACAGTTTTTTGGCTGTTTTTCAATAACGTCATTCAACCTTAGATCACTTGTTGAGATGCCACACTTTTTTTAAATTAAAATATACAGTACAGTTTTTCAGGGACAGGGAACTTATAAGGGTGGGGGTTATATGTTCCCTGTCGTGTGGTTCATGACTTAAGTCTTATCCGAGGATGGGCTGTGTTTTAGAGCGCCCCCCATTAGTATGATGTGAAAAATTAACATGTCAGAGTTTAATATTTTGATATCCAGAGAAGAGCAATTATCACTTTAACTATTTTTAAAGTAAAGGAAATCCAGTGATAACGGTAATAATAATAATAATGCAATTTCTGAAGTTTTACAGAAACAGCATCCGACCATTCATGCTGCATATCCAAGACTGGACATTGCAGCAGTAGCAGAGATGAGGGAGGCTCCTTGCACCAGAAGGGGACAGTGAATGACAACCCATTTTGTTGGCAAATAGGACTGCTGGCGGTCAGTGAGTGATAGCAGGCTGACTGCCACAGAGATGGGCTCAAAGTGCTCATGTGCCTGCGTCGTCTCTGCTTTCACCTCTGCTAGAATTTCACCCTGCTTTATCATCACCTATTACTAAACACAGTTTGAGCACATATGTTGTGTTTTACTGCAAGTAAAATCCATAAAGCATAAAAAAGATTCATTATTATATCCAGGATTAAAATTGGCTCGAGGAAA
This sequence comes from Pelmatolapia mariae, assembly GCF_036321145.2. NCBI lineage: Eukaryota > Metazoa > Chordata > Actinopteri > Cichliformes > Cichlidae > Pelmatolapia > Pelmatolapia mariae. The sequence continues at coordinate 39,997,289 of NC_086236.1, read as the reverse complement.
CAAATAGGCTAGATGATGTCAAAAAGGGGACGCAGATGATTAGACCGGTTGTGTCTTTATTCATACCATAATGTTAAAAGAAGGCAGACTCCAGTAAGCACTGTGGATAGGTACAGGGGATTTTGTTTTTGTTTGTTTGTTTGAAAACATTAATGTCAAACTCAAATCACTGACAAAGCTTCACACTGCTTTGGAAATGCATAAGATTTGTATTTCAGCTGGTGGTTCTAACATCGCAGTATCTACAAATGCATTAAAAAATAACACTGAGAATACGTGTTCAATAACGCGCGTGTGCAACGAGTCAAGTAAAGTTAAGCATATTTACAAAAAAAATTTATTTTGCTGAGATTAATCGTCAGAATAAGAGCTGTCCTTACTCATTCTCGGAATTCCCTAAATGAGGCTCTGGCTCCAATTTAACCTCTGTGAATGAGCGACCAGTTGTTAAATTACATGGAGATAAGTGGCGGTTCCTCCCTAGAGGAACGCGCCTTCTTCCATCCTCTGGGGCTCACCAACTAGCTCAGACAGCGACTGTCCACAGCGGTGCGACTCCCTGAGCGCAGCACGGTTGGGTGTGACTTGAGCATACAGCGCTACCCTCAACTACACTGGACAGTACAGGGGGTTGCAACACACAATAAATCTACAGGTATTTTGCGAGTTCGGTATCTTTTTTTTTCTTCTTTTATTGTGGCAACAAAAAAGGGGAAAAAACGCCTAATGTGAATTCACAAAACAAAACAAGAAGCGCACACACGTCGAAACTAGCTGTGCTGATGACATATGTGTGCCTTAAACTTCATAGTTAGCAGCAAGAGTTATATGTTTTTAAAGGACAGAGAAAGATTTTACCTTGAGCAAGTTACCAGTCCTTCTGATGCATAATGACAATGGTCAGAGCTCGGTGCGTTCACGGGGGATTCGACAATTCCAAAAGACGGTAAGTCCTAAGATAAGTCCACAAAACGTATGATAATGAACGGAAATCTCTTCCTATAATGAGCCCAATACATGTGACGTTACTAGGATGAAGAGGAGGTTAAAACTCAGACAGGAGTTCTGAATGTCTGCTAGTTCCGACTGCGCGCCCAATGCACGAAACAGGTTCAAAAAATCCCGACTGCCGCTGTTATTTTCTTACATTGTTCCCATAGATAACGTCCCCCGCTCTTCATTAACTGTGAAAATAAAATCCTCTTTTTAAGACAGTGATATTTTACTTAGTTAAATTCCACAAATTCTATGATTTCCTCTGAGAAAAAGTTATTCTCCAAATCTGAAATTCTCTCTCGTCCGCAGGTCGCGCAGCCTTCCAGGTGAATGTGATCGCTGAATGGAGCGGCGCATCAAAGAGGGCTCGCGCGTGTCTCGGGAACCGCCGTCCCCAGCTCGCGGCTCTGGAGCGTCCTTGCCTGCCTGTGTGTCCGCGCGCAGCAACAGCCGGATTCCTTATTTGGAAGCCCGGGGCTCGCGCTGCAGTCAATGGTTTGAAATTGTACTAACATGACTTCCAGGCAAGTCTTTCAAAATAAAATAGATAAATAGACGCGAAAACGTTGATTGGATTAATACACACGCGCGTGTGTGTGTGTGTGAATGTGTGTGTGTGTGTGTGTGTGTGTGTGTGTGTGTGTGTGTGTGTGTGCGCGCGTTTGTGATGGATGTTTCTGATGTATGTGTGTATGATATAAGTATTCTTAAGTACACTCAAAAAACTACTTTACTGACTTTACTTAAAAAGTCACAATTATTTTCACATTCCCAAATTGCATTTTCAATACTGAAATCCCAAAACACATCTTGTTTCTGTTGCACACTACAGCTGTACCTTTATAAAAAAAATTTTAAATCCTACAATAAACTGAGGTTTCCCCATGGGAGTGCTTTTATATTGAAGGTAAAAGCATCCACTTTCCTGCCAGATTCTGTCTTTACTGTGTTCAAAGCTGAGGGGGAACGGGTGGGGTGGGGGGTCACTCAGTAGAAAATTCACCCATCAGCCCCCTCTTCTGGAGTCAAACAGCCTCAATTGGATGTTGTGTCAGGGCAGTGGCACCACCTACATTAACACACAGAGAGGGAATGTTAATAAATGGCCATACATTTCTTTTTTTTTAACAGGTTATATATATTCAATAAATATAGACGCATCACACACAGACACACTCTATCTACAGCTACTATTAGTCTCTGGGAAAATCTCAGTTTCCGCCCCTTTGAAATTATGCCTTTAACCTCTTAATATCAACACACTTAACACCTGGATCAGGGGTATTGTTTGTGTTTGGTTATGCTTTCCATAGAATTTTCACCTGTTTGGAATACTTACATTGAAAAGCATTTGAGACAAAAAAAAAACAAACTGTAATGTCAACATTTATGGGATGTCATTAGAAATTTAAAATACTAGTTTCTAAAAATATGCATATTAAACTTGTGGCTACAATAAACCCGAACATATTCCATAACCTTACTGGGTTGCTGGTGACCTGGCAGATGGTAACAGGTTTATTACCAAGAGACACGACTTTAGTTTTTCTTTGCAGTGAACTCATAAACAACGAGTGCTATAGTGCTGCAATATTAAGAAAATGAACTGGTTCCTTGTGTGATGTTTGCTTTCTTTTATCTTAATATTTTCATAATGTGCTCGAGTGCCACATATTTACAGTAAAAATTAAGCAAGTTAATAACTGGAATTATTAAAAAAAACATTATTTCAGTTCATGCTCCTAGTTGCAGTTTGCTTTTGTAATAGTACCACATGGCTTCTGGGATTCCATGGAGTTGTGGCCCCAGGGTGTTGATAATCCAGCCATGAGAATGTGTCAGTTATTTCAAAGATAAATATCAAAACAGTGATTTTTCTCTTTATTTTCACTATTAATCTGTCTTGTGTTCTGAATACATGGAATACAATGTAATTACAGACATTAATTAGACAGCCTGTTTTGGTCAGTTTTACTGTGCAAAACATGTATTATGTGTTATGTGCAGCTATATTTCCATAGAGGAAATACGTTTGTGTGCATTTCTGCAAGATATTGTGTTGACCTACATTGGATAATTTGAAAGAGTTCTGACCCACGCAATTTCAAGGCCTTGAGCTGAATGTGAACCCATCAGCTGAAATGCACAATGACAACAGTTACTCACCCATATATATACTGAAATGCAAACAACAATTAGTGGCAACAGTGTGCTAAAAATTGCTGACAGAAAGAAATTCTAACATGATAAAATGAGGAAATCCATTCCTCATCAGTGACGACCCCAACTCAAGTGAGTATATTTCGGGTTATATTTTGGGATAGCTGTACAACATCTCCAAAAAACGTTCTATGGATGCCTGGTCAGATGCCCCAAACACCTCCAATAACTGCTTTCAACTGGAAAAAGCTGTTGTATTCTAAGCTTTTCTTGGATGTCTGAGCAGGTGTCAGTAAGCCTAGTTTTTTTCAATTTAATTTCAGTTTCAATTCAATTTTACTTATACAGCACCAAATCACAACAACAGTCGCCTCAAGGCGCTTTATATTGTAAGGTAGACCCTACAATAATACATACAGAGAAAAACCCAACAATCATATGACCCCCTATGAGCAAGCACTTTGGCGACAGTGGAAAGGAAAAACTCCCTTTTAACAGGAAGAAATCTCCGACAGAAACAGGCTTAGGGAGGGGCGGGGCCATCTGCTGTGACTGGTTGGGGTGAGAGAAGGAAGACAGGATAAAGACATGCTGTGGAAGAGAGCCATTGATGCTGATAATCTCAGTTTTCAGTCATTACAAAAGTTTGCAGCCTTAGATTAAGATCGGATCATTCGTTGACTGTTAAAGTTAAAAGTTTTGGTTTTCTACGTCTTTAACACAGCAGCTTGGTATAATGTATGCATTACTTCTGATGGGGTCTAATGCTCCCGTTTGTTAAAATGTCCATGTGACACAAATGTATTTAACTGGAGGAAACACTGGATCTTGGGGGCAGGGACCATAGCTACAGGCTCAGAGATGCAGACTCATCTCACTCTTTATACTGAACTGCAAACAGCTTGTGATGAAGCCACAAACACATCAACCTCAAAATTAAGATATTCTGAGAACTCAAGAATTTATGGAGCTGGAGTCTTTGAATTTTAGCTTAAGCCTCTCCACCCTTTGATGAACCCTGAAATCCTGTCAGTAAAATGTAATAGCCATGTTAAAATGCGATATATCTAACAGACTGTGTATGTGTATGTGACTTGGAATGCTTGATCCTTGACAGTCTCTTATGTTATTGACGCCTCCATGCATTGTCGAGCAACCTGTTGATACCCATTTTATATAACCAGTGTAATTTTGACCACATGCTGAAGTCATTTCACCGTATTGGGATAGAGTGGAGTGTAAATAATATGCAGTGATTTGAATCTCACCTTGAACAGAAGTGTGATCACTGACATAAGAGGCAGTCCTCAGCATTACATTAAGCTTTGCCACATGGAGGTGAAAATGGAAAACACACATTACTGTGCAGCGCTCTTCGTTGGGAAAAGCCCTGCTCTTTCAGCTACAGTTTTGAGGGCACAGTTACAGCTGATGGTGGATAAAGTTCTATTTTAACTGAATCATGGAGCTATAGTCAACTGCTGTCTGACTGGAGAACGTGAAAGAGACGTCTCTACCAAAGTTGTGCTGTCTTTGATTTTTAGAGTATTTCTAAAGAAACTACAGTATGTACCTCACTGTAGGCCATATTTTTTTTGTCACTGACCATCCAAGAAGTCTGTGCTTCATTTTTGGCCATCTCAGTCTCTCACTAATTGGATGTGCTTTGCACCAGTATAGCATTTGCATACAGCTTGCCAGCCAATCTTGCTAGCACAGGCAGATAACTTTGCATACTAGCTTGGTCCAAACATGGTCAGTTCTGGCTTAGAAAAAACATCATGAGGCTTCAAGCACTGGGGTGGGTTTTGGGGTGAAAAGAAAGGCTGCACCAAGGCTCCGTATAGGATTAATATGTATTATTTTGGCATCTGAATTATGCAAAGTTACATTAGTAAAGACTAAGATTAAAAGTATGGAGCCGGAAATGAGCAGAATGGGTTACCTTTAAGTAAGTGCATCATGCTTCAACATACTCTGTTTTTATAGATTGGCTTCAACCACTCACTGGCAGGATCCCACTCGTCTATGATTCACTCCTCTAATTTAACAAATCTGAATATGCTGTGAGAAACTTTCCACTTCAACAGTTACAGACTGGCATAGTTGGAAGGCTTCTATCAGTTTATAAGTGAGGACAGTCAGTCGGGAACAGGGTCAAGTCCAGGTCAAATTCTAAAAGTGTTTTTTTTGTGTGTGTGTGTGTGTGTGTGTTTGTTTTTTGTAAATGAATGATCAGATTTTGAGTTTATCGTCACTTTAACCGGTTAGTGCTGTTGTGTTTGGAACTATCAGTTAATAGACTATTCAAGGGCTTTGCAGTGTTGCAGTGCTGATTTCCAGTCTCCTACCTATTTAACTTCAAGACCCAGTGAGAGAGAAGTTTTAATTAAGACTAACCTGAGTAAGTCCTGTGGAAGCTTTCAGGTTCATTCTGGACCTTGACTACAAGCCCAGACATTTATCCAGACTCATAATACTCATGTATTCAGCCAAAAAGAGAACAGGACATGTAATTTTGGTTTAACTTAAATGCTTTTAAAGGCATTTTATGACAACATCCTCAGTCCAGGACTGCATATCTGAGGCAATGAAAGAAAAGGTTAAGGATCAGGCAAGTGAATGGCCAGGACTGCAGTGCTCTAGAAAGAACAGCCAGTATAACTTGAGAGCTGTAGACAGCCATAGATCAGGACCAAAGGAGAGCTCCATTGTGTGCCACCTGGTCTTTATTCCCTTTCATTTCAGCACCTCCCTGTTTTTCCCTAACCCCGTGTTTCCAAAATACAACTTGTCACCTGCCTCACAGTCCATTTCCCATCATTCTGTCATGTCCTCTCAAAAAGCTCAAGTTGGGCACATATGTATGTTGTCTCTCTGCCTGTTACTGAACGTAGTCTACCTTTTCTTTAAGAAATTAGAATTTATTTTGCCTGTTAAACCTTCACAATCTTGAAACAAAAATGAATTTTCTCCGTTGCCAGTAGATGATCTCAGGACTTCTCAGCTGTGTATGAGTACCTCTTGCATAACACTTTACAACAGCTGTTGTTATTCTCATGTGTATATGTACAGTGGCTTGGTGATCACATACTTTAACACTATGACACATTTCCCTGTAGTGGTATGTCTGTGTTTTTAATACTCTCCAACATCTGACAGCTCCTTAATCCCTAATCCCTAAGCCTGACCTTACGCTATCACAATATGATTTCTGGCTTTTGAAAACTGACCTAGTGGGGTGGCTGTAGCTCAGGAGGTAGAGCAGGGCATCTGCTGATTGGAAGGATGGTGGTTTGATTCTTGCCTCCCCCAGTCTGCATACTAAATATCCTTGGGCAAGATATTAACCCCCACTTGCTCTCCGATGCATCCATTGGAGTTTGAATGAGTGTATGTTAGTTAGAAAGCACTGAGTGTGAGTACATGGGTGAATGCAGCATGTTGTAGAGAGCGCTTTGAGTACTCCAGGAGAATAGCTATATAAGAATCAGTCCATTTACCCCCCAAATCTTGTCAAATGGTGGAAGAAAAAAAAGTAACGTTTTTCTTCTTCAACTTTTTTGTTTTCTTCTTTCAACAAAAATGTAATCTAATCTTATCTCTGAAAGCTATGTACCATTCTCTAGTCAAAAGAAAATGCCTCAGTGGTTAACCATGAATTGGTGAATCATTGAAACACTCTGTATAAGCCTGAAAAGACAACTTTTTACCTTTGATCACTATGGAAACAAATGTTGATATAAAGTGACGTCTTTTGGAAGGCAGTGACTGGCTGACTAGCTCAGAAAAACACCTTCCATGGACATCATGCACTTGGAGGGATTGCCGTCAGATGACCTTTTTTGTAGTACACATTTATTCGCTTAACATCCGCTGGCAAAGTTTTCTTAAGGTATTTGGGCCTTACCGTTCTTCTGTTGTGGGATTTTGGTATGCTGAATAGCTGAAAATTTAAATGGGTAGAAGTGAAATTAACACTTCACAGATCACTGGCAACCTGGCTGGTTTTTAAAGGCTGAATATTCTGGTACAGTTGTCACCGGAGCCACAAATAAAAGGACCAGCTCAGTGTTTTTTTTAAGTTATTATCCTTTTTTTGCTTAAACTATGGTCATCTAAGGTTAATTTGTTTAGAATTAGAATTTAGGGGAAAAAAAGAAAAAAATATATAGAAAAATGTGGGGCCCTTTATGAATTAACTACTTCATTTAGGCAAAGACTATTTCAAAGAGTTGCTACCATTACTGTTAATGCTGAATTATTTTTTACTATAAAAAAACTGATAATGGGAAACTGTGGCCTGATGAAGGTATCAGATCAAACCCATTGAGTCATGAAATTCATTATGAAACATCCTTTGGGGAACATCTCATCTGAGAACCAAAAACAATGTAACATTGTGTATTTGCTGGGTTGGCTGTGATTTTAATAGTAAAGAATCCTTCAAGCGAGTTTTAGCTGTCTGAAGATGCAGTCTATATACATCTCTGGATCTCAGCCAGTGCGTGTTAGCGGTAGATGATGTCCAATAAAGTCCCCTGACCCTGAATCCTCATAGACAAACAGCAGTGATATTTCAGTGTGTTTCTGTCCCCTTAGTCTCACACTCTCTTTCTTCAAGCTGCAGATGATATGTGTATTCAGGCGTCACCCTTTCAATCACCCCCACCACATATGCGCACACGCATTGCTAGTTTTGCCACAGGGCTCGGCCACACAGCTGGGAAACCCTTCTGATGTGAAACCCAGAGAGATCTGAGATGCTTCTAGAGGCGAAAGCACAAACAAATATGTCTTCTCCATCACCCTCATTGTCTCCTCGTCAGTCAAACACAAACAGGCATGTGCAAGTGCATATAAGGACACACGGATGCAAAAATCCATCTCGAGACCACTTAGCAAACAGCATTCTCTGGTTACATATGAGCAAGCTGTATCACATATGAATATTTGATGTTGGTTTTTAACTGGATGAATGAAACGTTGATGTTTCCAAACCTTTTCTTTGCTGATGTCTGATCATGTTTGCAAGCCTTTTTCAGTCATTTTCTCTTCAAGCTGTAGAATACTACTGCGATGTGTCCCAATGTGCTTGCCAACACTCCCTCTTTCTGCTGCAGCCACGAAGCGATCCAATTCCTGGCACAATCAAAGTCTTATGCAGCCTCGTCATGAATTGCATTTACAGGAGGCTGAGAGTGCATTTTCTGAGGCCCTTTGTGTTGGAATTATGAACAGATAGAGTCCAAGAGCACAGGGAGAGCACAGGGATGAGTGCGAGGGGAAAGCAGCTGCGTTAGCAGCTGAACTCATAAAAGAGCATTTAAAAGCAACACCCCCTGTCCTAATGCCTCATAGTGACATGGAGACATTAACGAGAACTTCATTAATGTTTAATTAATACAAATGCCAAGATGTAAATGTTTCCTGTCAACTGGCTTTTCCATGCTGGAATTCTGGGAGCATCGAGTTTTGACTGGGCACAGCACGGTGGCGTGGCGGTTAGCACCGTTGCCTCACAGCAAGAAGTTCTGAGTTCAAATCTACCATCTAACCAGGGCCTTTCTGTGTCGAGTTTCAATATTCTCCCCGTGCTCTCTTTGTATACTCTGGTCCAAAGACATACACTTAGGCTACGTCCACACTAGCCCGGATAGATTTGAAAATGGCGTTTACGTCTGAAAACGCTCCGCGTCCATAGCGTTTTCAGTCGTTTTCACAGAATTGTGCGTCCACATTGAAACGGCCAAAAACGCTTACGTTCCAGTAGTCCGCATGCGTGAAACGCAAGACGATTTGACCTGCCTCATTTCTGTCTGCCGCTTATTTACTTTCCGGCTCGGTGAAACGTCGCGGCAAAATGTCGAGGAAAAGCACCGAGTTTTTTAAATGGACTAACAATGAGGTGGAGTTGTTGCTGCGAGTAACACAAAAGGACAAAGTTGCAAAAGCGAGTGAGAATTAAAGAATTTGAAGAAAAGCTATCTGGAGCATGTGCAAACTGATATTAATCTTTAATAGGGCTGTCAAAATTGAGAGCAAACAAAACAACTCCTGTATAATGCCCTCCGCTATCTTTGTTTAGTTGGTCACATGACTGCATCATATGACTAACATGCGTCATCGTTTTCGAAAGTCTCCGTTTTCGCTGTCAACACTGCATGGGAAAGCACCGTCTTCAAATGTATGCGTTTTCGTGAGCATTTTCAAAACGCTGCGTTTTTCTTTGGGGAAAATGCCATCTAAGTGTGGACGGGAGGCCAAAAGGGAGAGAAAACGATGTGTTTTCAAACAAAAACGCATTAGTGTGGACATAGCCTTAGTGGGTTTAGGTTAGTGACCATAGGTGTGAATAGTTGTCTCTCTCTGTGTGGTTTTTCATGCCTCAGATTCAGCGTGTACGCTGCCTCTTGCTCTGTGTTCACTAGGATAGGTGACCCTGATAAGGGGAAGAGAATGGCTTTAACTGAGCTTATGATTTTATAACCTCAGTGTATTGGTGTGGTAATATTTTTACATCTGTGTAAGTCACAGTTGTTGCATATTTATTTTGAGTGTGTGTGTGCCCTTTGGGGCCCATTAGGTTAAAAAAACCCTCATGATTGAAGTTCAATGCCAGAAAGAAAATGATCTTTTGCTGAAACAAAATGATTATATTGATTGTAATGTATGTATTTTAGCAAGCTGCACTTTGAACAGATGCCAATAACAAGATTCTGACATAATGGTTGGATACCTGAGCACCTCCTTTCAGACTGGGACCTTACTCTCAAGCATAGTCTGAATTTTTTAAAGATTTGAGGTCAGGACACTGTAAAAGCTATTCATTTTTTTGTAGGGTCATTGCCCACTTAAGAGACCAAGCTGTGTCCAAGTTATAGATTTTACAGAATAATCGTGAGGATTATTATTACTGCATCAGTTCTGTTTGATGTAACTGTTAAATGGCCCACCGCCATGCCTAACAACAACAACAAATGAAATGCAACAACAAAATGCAAAGCTTAAATCAGGTCAGTTCAGTTTTATTTATATAACACCAAATCAGAGTAACAGTCGCCTTAGCTGCTTTATATTGTATGGTAAAGAGCTCAGTGCCTTTATTACCTGCAGAACAGGCTCGGGCTGGACTTAGGATGGTAACAGAGCTAATGATGATCCCAGGTTGATGTTAAAGCTATCTGTGAAGATGCTTGCAAAGAGCTTGTTGTGTTGGCAGTATAGTGCAGTTGTTTATGCCCTGAACGTTGTTTGCATTTTATCATCATGCTTTTGTTCATTTTGTGCTATAAAAATAAAAGTAATTTTCATATCTCCACTCCTGAAAAAGTTGTAGACTTTCAAATAGTTCCGCTATTTTGCTCTGAAGAACATTTTTAACACAACATAATTGTAATTGAATTACTGAGGCTGGACACTTGCATTGATTAGCTGGACACATTACACAGGGAAGGATGTACATCAGGTGATTAAGCCACCAAGTGATTAAGAACAGAGATGCAATGATGATGTGCTAACGTAAAATCAAAGGGGAGTTTGAGGAAACGATATATGAGCAGAGGACCGGGAGAAGAAAGAGTGACTAAGTAAGTGCAGGCAATTGGTCACAAGGAAGTAAGGACAACTGTGAATAGTAGAAATAGAAAGGCAGTTGGTCAAGACGGTGTATGTGTGGATGTACATCTAGGAGAGAGGACAGTGGGCTTTTTAACCAGATTATTTAACACAATCTTAGACGGTTAGGTCTGATGAATGGAAAAGAGTTGTTCTGGTACGAAAGTTTAAGAACAGTTATCCTGCAGGCTTTCCATATTTCCATCAAAGAAATTAGTGTACATGGAAATAAAAATCTTTTATTTCCTTCAGTGGAGTTAGTCACCTACACTTTGTGCTTCCAAGCACAGTTACTTAGGTATAAAAGCCCTCTCTGTAGACTATGCAAAGAAAAATATCTACACAAACAGATGCAACCACTATACCATAAATTAAGCAGTTAGACATTATACGTTAGTTGTCCTTTTAGTCAGATGCATCTGCAGGTCCAAGGCTTTTTTACTCTTGCTTCTTTGACACGAGGTACAGTTTTGGTTCTGTACAAACTTTCATTAAAATGATTTACACAATTTGAATTATGATGCTTTGTGCTTTTAAGCAATATGTTGTTTGTCAGTGTGATTCAAGATGTGCCAGTGCTATTGAAATTATAGTAGGAGAGATTTCACTTGGCTGAGGGAGTGTTAAGAGGTCAAAAAGCCAAGACCAATCGTATCTGAAATGAAGCATCGACTGAAGTCTCCAGAAGCAAAGTTGAAAGTGGCATTGCAGTTAAAGGAAATCTATCCTCTCAGCATTCTCAAACACATCCTCATTCCATCTCGTTCCACTTCACTACATAAAAGACTATCTACACGCGTTCCTGTTTGCCCTCCAATGACATTAAACAAATGAAATTATACGTAAATTGTGCACCGATGTGAATGAGAATGGGCCGCATATTCTGGCAGGTTTGAATACTTTGATGCAGCGGATAAAGTTTTTTTGATGGACTCTGGAAACATAATTTCATTATGTGACTAAATCTGATTTTCTGTCCTCGTAAGGCACAACGTTAGGATCTGACAGAGCATGAATAGCTGTTGTCTCTGCCTCCAGCTTTGTTTGCTAGGCTCCATTGGTCTAAACATCCTGGAGGTGTCTCTCTGCTGGACACACAAAAACAAAATTGATATTGATTTTTTTTCCCTTTTGGTACCAGGTTTTACATCACACAAGCATATTTCCTTTAAATGCAACTACAACCAGTCATCAGACTGTTTTCTAGCACATTGAAGGTCTATTTTCTCTTCAGTAATGTGGACAAGCAGGCCGGGCGGCAGGATTCTGGAGGCTGCAGAGCTCTGTCATCTGCATTGCACACCATTATCAGACATGACTAATTCAGCACATGGCCAAAAGAGTCCAAATGTGTAATTGAATATTTAATAAGGGCATAGACCATCCACCCACCTCACACTAACCACTGCACAGTATTTATGCATAAGGCAATGAAAGCTGGCTCCAACCTTACCTGTGCTCAGTGTAGCTCTCGTTCCTTGCCATCTTTGAGATGTGCCCCAGGTCAGATCTGACAAGGGTCCACAAGGACTTAATAATTGAATGTGAACTTTATACAGAGAACCAGTGCGGCTCACATCTCTTGGTGAACACAAATAATCTTCTTTTGCCTAAATTGTTTGTTTTGTGTGAACTTTAACTGCTATCTAATCTGGGGATGCAGTCCCATGTCATTTGGATTTGTACAGCTCATGCTGGATAACGCTGTCGGGCACATTAAACCCCATTTTGAGTGTGACCTTTTTTGCTGCTTTCATCTAGCAGAAAAAGGCAGCCACATTCATTGTGAGGATCTCCTCATGAGTCTGCTCAGTAGCTGCTTATAAATTAGCTTTAGAGCCCCTCTAATGCAGGGCAGAGTGTCCAAACCTAACACAAACCTAATAACCTTCCACATTTGGCTCCAGCTCCTTTCCCCATGTCTTTAATCACACATCACATGGTGCTATTTTTAAAAGGCCGGCTTTTGTACATGCTGGCTTATTTTAAGTGATACATTGATCCTCAGTGACCGGGTGCATTCAGGCCCCGCCGAGCCCAGCGTGCTGAGCTGGAACCTGGCGCTGGTCCAGTTCCGCTGTGGCTGGAGTGTTAACTGTGCAGCCGAGGCTGGGACTTTGAGTGCCAGAGAAATCATGACGGCTCACATCTCAACCCCCCAGTCGTGTTTCTGCTGAGAGCGTAAGAAAGCACTACAGAGATGTGAATATGTGTCAGTTTATGAAGCATACAGTGAGTAATGTGATTGCACCAGTGTATGCATGCGTGCAGAAAGATTGTGGCTTATGCATTAACTGAAAGATGCATAACACTTATGCATTAACTGAAAGAAAGTTTATAATTTGTGCTCTGTTGCTGTCTATATAAATAGAAATTCAAATAAGTAGAAATGAATGATTGCACTACAACTACTTAAATCCAGAGTCCACCCAGAACTTCATGAATTTTAAAACGGAAATAAAAACATTTCTCTACAAACAGTGTAAATATTCCTGCAGGATTGCAATTTAACTGCAAAATGACATAAGTGCTAAGCAACCTTAATTTTTATGTAAGCATATAACCAGAATACCAGTTCCATATTGCAAAGAGATGTATAGCCGATGAGGTGCTCTCATGACTGAATTCTGTCTCACAGAGTCACTTTAGCAACCACTTTCAACTTGCAGTTCAGCATTTCATTCAAAATTTGTGGGTGTTGCACACTCTGCTTCTGAGTGACCATTTGGTCACCACAACTAATTCAAGTCAAGTTTCCAACACCAAAACATTTGAGCTGGACAATCACCTTGGAGGCAGCAGTCCTATTTTCACTCTACTATGACTGAGCCATTAGGGTGCCATTATACCTGCCAGACAGTGCTAGGTGAATGGTTGAGTTGAAGATGTAAGTGTAGAATTGTGCCACTTTTTTACCACAGATTTATTGATATGTTGATACAACATCACCAATTCACAGATGACACAAAAGGAAATGTTAACAGTTTGAAATCAGCACTGAAGTAGATGATTTGGCGAGTGAGTGGCGACACCGATTGTTCAGCACAATACTGCTGTGGTTGCTTGTGTCGTCACTGTAAACGCTCCGCTGTGTGATCAGCGCAGCAATAAGCGACCAAAGCAGTGGGTATACTGGTATGGGTATATTTAGGCACACAGCTTTGGGTGTGAGTGCCGAAGCCCCAGGCATTTGTTGTTTCTGTAAAAGGCAACAATTTAACAAAGTGAAAAGATAGTTAAAGAAAGATAGACAGAGGATAAACTTAGGGGCTGTGCCCCTAAGGCCCAGTAGACGAACAATAATTATTTTCAACTGAAACATAAAAGCAAAACAAAGCAAAGCATAGCTACCTCAGTCCAGAAGTATGAAGCTGATAATAGTTCCTCTTTCATTTAAATCCAATAGATGTGATAAAGTGTCAAAAAACCTCCCTGATTTTCAGTTTTGTGGTTTCTTGTGAAAGTTTAAGAGCAGTAATACTATTTGGACTGGTACTGGGACTACAACAATTCTGACTCATTCTTGCACATTCACTCCCAGTGCCTGCTGGGTCATATTAGGTAAGCTGTAGATGTCCTTGAGAGTTTTTCCTCTTTTACCTCTGTGGGTTTTTTTTAGTGTCTGCTTCCCATCAGGATACTGTAACATCACTTCTGAACAGATGATCCTTTTCCAAGGTGCTTTGAAGGTCTCGTCGAATGGAAGGGAATTTTCTGTCATTTCAAGGCGCTTGCTCTTCACTTCAGGAGACTTGTTTGTACAGTTGTGTACAGAAATTATTTTGTCAGTCATTTTGGTTGTCATTTTCCTGATAAACAAATTTACAAAGTAACATTATAACACAAGTTGCTATATACAATATCATATAGGATAATCATGTTGTCATGTGAGGTGAAGTGTGAGCACTGACCCAGAATGCATTATGCAGAGGCAGGGTGCATTTATAGTTTGATCATGATTATACTATACAGCGCTGTGACAGGAGAATGACGGAACTGCCCACACCTCTACGCTTTTCAGTATTTCACACACTTTATTTCTTACAGCTGCTATTTACACACTGGCTGCAGCTTTGCAGCTCACATCCACACACACTGGTGGCTGTAGCTCAGGCGGTAGAGCAGGTCATCTACTGATTGGAAGGTTGGTCGTTCAATTCCTGGCTTCCCCTAGTCTGCATGCTTGGGCAAGATACTAACCCCAAATTGCTCTCCGATGCATCCATCAGTGTATCAATGTGTGTGTGAATGTTAGTCAGAAAGCATGAAGAAAATATGGGTGTGAATGCACAAGTTGTGTAAAGCGCTTTGAGTGCTCAGAAGAGTAGAAAAGCGCTATATAAGAACCAGTCCATTTACCATAACAACAATAACAGTCAGGACCTAGTTCAGTCTTTTAATACAGGGTGTGTCTGCCTTCGCCACAGCCACTCCACAGACCACGCCCCCTGCCAGACATGCAGCCTTAGAGGCTGGCGTTGGCTCCTTAGGTTGCGTGAGGTCCTTGAACTCTAGGGGTGGTGGGTCATGTTCAGTCTTTGGCTGGGGCAATGGTAGAAATAGGCAGTCTGTAGCTGCTGCTGCTGGATACTGGGCTGCTACTGCAGTGATGGTTGGAGCTGGCTGGTGGTGGGTTTGGTCAATGCATTCCCAGTGGGCCTAGCTAGACCACCCACATCACCAGAGCTTCAGATGGAGGAAAGGAGGGGAAACAGAGCTGTCTTGCTTGAGCTGACTTGAGAAGTAAATTGGGTGGTGTGGTAGTAATATGGTCAGCTGCACCAAAGTCCCTCGTAATATTAGGTAATTACACGAAAAAATTTTGGTTGGCAGAAATGAACTATTTTACCCAATTCTGCACAGACACAAGCACAGAATACCATTGTCCATAAAGCCCAACAACTCGAAGTGAAAACCCCTCATAAATCACCGCACACTGAATCTGCTGGGTTCATTGTCTGGTCGTGTTGTTCCGTCATGTGGTGGAGTGTGAGGAAAGAGCACCCAGAGTGCAGGACACAGAGGCAGCATTCAAACAACAAGAGACAAGCCATTTATTAGGCTGAAAGAAGTCCAAACAGAAATCAAAAAGAGAGTCCTGGGAGCAGAATAACAAAAATCTAACAGCCAAAGAGGACACACAGGGCAAGAGGTAGGAGGCAAAACAGTACAACACAACAATGAAAACACGCAAACTAAGGCTTTAAATATACTGGAGACTAATGTGTGGAAAGCATCGCAGCAGGGGACAATAAGGAACAGGTGAAGCAAATCAATGACAGCAAGGCAGCAGAAGTAAAACAGGAGAGAACTAACTAGCAACATAAAACAGTAAATGAGTAACAAAATAACAAGACAGAGGGAACACGGGGGGTGGCGGGGTGGGGGTGCAAGATAAACCATAAAAATAAATTTTTAAAAAGAAATGCAATACCAACAGACAGCAAGTATGAATGGAAACTAAACTTTTTAAAGATTGCTCGCTGTAAGTCTTATTCTGAATCAGTCCAAAATATCAGTACTTTTGGAAACAATGGTCATCCTTAAATGCTCCCTCATCTTAAAAAGCTAAAGCCAAAGAAATACACGATTGTTGATCCCAAAGCACTTTCAGGGCTCAGTATTGCTTTCTGTGGGCAAATTCAGTAAGTATTAGGCAAAAAGTCAAAAGCTCATTTTCCTATACCTGGTGTGGATGCAGAACACTCAGAGGTCAAAATTAAGTGCAGAGTTGAGCTTGTTTACTTCCTCACTCTTGACATATGCTGAATTTGTCAGTCAGCTGACTCTTTGCTGTGCCCCATTTAATGTTTTCCTTACTGCATATTTGAGAAGCGGACTCGATCATGAACCGTTCTGTAAACGACCCCCCAGGTTATGACCCCAGGAACTAAACATGTGCTTCATGTGTTCATGTCAGTGTGCCTGGAGGTGGTGCTCACACAGGAATAACAAACTGGAAAAAATACCCAAATTTAGTTGACTCCACACACATTAATATTAGCTTTTGTACACACACATAACACATATGCATACAAAAACAGCATATGTACGATTTCACCCAGTTAGGAACAGCTTCCCTAAAGCTACAGTATGTGGAAAACATTTGATTCCAGCTGCCATGTCATTCAAAACAGTCCTATGATTTGGTACACTTACTCACCATCAAACCTTTAATCTCATTATCCAGTTATACAGTGGCAGACAGGTATACTCACAGAACATGGTTCGCTCACCTCCTCTCATATAACAAAACGCTCTCAGTTTGGTTATCCATTTCCTAAAATTTCCCACCTCTTCCTGTAAGGGCCACTTGAGACTAAGTGGCAAAGCTTGTAAATCCCCATAGACTCCCATGGTAAAAAAAATAAATAAAAAAAAACTAGGGGCCAAACTCAAACTATATTCTGCTGCTGCTGTAATAAATCATTTCATTTTTGACGCTGCACAGAACACAATGTCATGTGTTACATGTAGCAAAAATGGTGTTTCCTCTGCAGGTTGTGATGTCAACGCATGCTCTCATTTAAATTGCACCAGTGATATATTTATAATTATGCAGAGTCACAAATTCCAGGTGAGCAAATTCCACCAAACTACATTTGGGATAGAGTATGTTTGTGTGGGATAATCTAAGAGCTATTACCGATGCTGAGAAGTGGTCATGACATATTTACCTGTATACAACTATATTATAATATTACTATAATATTTTATTTGAACGCAACTTGACCAACTCCATGTCTATGTAAAAACAAAGCAAAAAAGGAAGCTGAAATTTGTTTGTTTTTCTTTTTTTTTATCCCAATAAGTGTTGAAACTGTTGACCAATACAATAATAATGTCAAAATAAATGTAAAGAACTGTGAGAAGTGCCTTGGAATGGCTTCACCCACTTTTCAGCTTTCATAGTTGCATTTTCTATTTTTAGATATTAACCTATACTTGACCCATGATGATAGACTTCCCAGCTTTTCCACCAGTCTGCAGGATAAAAGCCAGACTTCAGACAAACATCAGTCCTGCAGTGTTGACTTTTGATTATTAGAACCAAAGTTCACACATACACTGTACAGACATACACCATCAGTTTGTTTTTATTTGGCTTGACATTTGCTTGGGCCTGTATTAATGCAGATTTGTCAGTGAGACAGTTTAAAGGAACGTTTTTAAAGTATAGGTCGTTGTGTGTCATTTATATACAACACCCACACACAGGGCACAGACACATATCTGCTCATTTCACCAAAACTGAAGCACAAACTTCCTGGATGGGCCATACAACATAAAGCACCATGTTATTTATCAGATACTACTTCCCCTCTTTCTTAATGCCCTTAAAAGCATTTCAGTGGAAGTCTAGTTAACTGGCATTAATTAACAGAGGCGATGCCTAGCAGGCAACTGGTTATAGGGGTGGGTTTTGATAATTGATTCTCCAATTAAAATCAATTTTAGCTTGAATAAAGTGATATTGATTCATTAAAATCCGGAATCGATTTTTAAATACAAATGTATTTTGCCAGAAACGCCAGAATCTCACAAATCTCACAAAACTGTTTCAACAACCACCAAACAGCTAAAACAGTAAATGAGAGCAGGTAAATGGATTCTGCAAAAACACGTAAATACAAAGCGAGGACCCGACACATCTGTCAACTTTTAGCACCGATGGCGTGTCTGTGTACATGCTATCGGGTAAGAAAGCTGACATCTGACATATTCTGAAGCTCCAGGTTTTGTCTCTCTCCAACCAAAATTAACTACTGAACCAGCAGCAAAAGAAGATCCAAACGATGCTTCACATAAATATTGTCATGAATTCCCTCTTACTTTTGCTGTTTTGCTTCCACCACGATAAAATCACACTTCCTGCACAGCTCTTTCTCTCTCTCTCAGTGTAGTTCAAGAACAGTTTCCCATCTCAAATCTCTGTTTTCTGCATTATTCGCTTGCTTATTACCCACCAGTCTACCATTGTTTACAGCGCTGTCAGCCACTGTTTTTTTATTTTATTTCTTCAAGAAAGCCTCATTTCTGCTGTTTAATACCGAAGAAATTTAAACTTTAAACTATGCCAAATGGCAAAACCCTTCTCTAACAAAACCTTTGTAACATTGCTCTGCTTCACTTTAGCAGCATCAGGTAATGTACATATGTACAGTTTTTGATCTACTGCGCAATATTTATAAGGTTGTCTGCTATAAAAAGCCAGGCCAGGAAAATCTCTTTCATGTTTTTCTCTGTTTTATTCTCAATTACTTTGATACAAAGGCATCTGCTGTGATGCTTACACTCTGATGAAGTCTCACAAGTGTCAGTACTGATAAATTATCAGAATTATAATATTTCTGACTGTCTGAGTCAAAATTGATTTGAATCGAATCAAATCGTGGATCAAATTGAATCGGGATTCTAGAAATCAGTGACGATACCTAGCCCTAACTGGTTACTATTACTGCCTGTGTGAGGAACCTGTCAATGAAAGTGACAATGCCCTGAAAAAGTAGAAGACTTCAAGTTCAAATGGGTGTTTTATATAAAAATTTCACTTCTAAAGACTACCCGTGGTTTTGTGCAAACTGTGCAAAAAGGAGTTTGCATACCACCGAAGCACTTCAACCTTACGGTACCATCTAAATGCAAAACATGTTGCAGCGGGCACAGAAACTGTGGGAGCTGTTAGAGCTAGCAGTTCGAGTACCAACAAAAGGTGTCGGCAGGGCAGACTTGATGAAATGACTGGCTTCAGGACCAAAATTAGTACGCCAACATTGGAAAAACTCACAAATTCTCTTGCAAAGTGGATTGCTTTGGACTGTAGACCACTATCAGTTGTAGAAGATAGGGCCCTGTTACACAAGGCTTCTTCATCTGAATCTGTAGCACATTTTCTAATCCCCTGAGTTTGTACAGAGCAGAATCCACCATCAGCAAGATAGACTGCGCGCTGCAGTGGTGGTCCAGTCGAGCAGGGACCCACCCACAGCTGTCTGTCCTGGTCTGCAAGTACTTGATTAGTCCTGTCACTTCTGTCCCATGTGAGAGACTGTTCTCACTTGCAGGTTGCATAGTAACAAAAAAGAGAGCTGCCTTGAGCTCTGAAAATGTGAACAGGCTAGTTTGTCTAAGTGACTGGCTGAAAGAGACAGACAGTAAATAAGAATGGAGGTATTATGATTCCAATGGGCTTGTTATTTTTTGCACTAAAATGTTTGATGATCACACTGTTATAGCGTCATGCACAAAATAATGTTGGCTAAGGTTACTCAGAGTTTAAAGGTGAAGCTGGTCAAAAAACCTTTTATGTTTCTTTCTTTTAAGAAGAAAAACTGCACAGGACTGCTACAAGGCTCAGCCTCTGCTGGCATTTGGAAAATCGGACCATGCTGCCATCTTCCTTATGCCTTAGGCTAAAGCAGCAAGCACCAATCAGGAGGGAGGTCGCATGCTGGACGGACCACTCAGTGACCATGCTGCAGGACACACTGGATGACGCACACTGGGGCATGTTTCGGCACAGTTCTGATTATATCAACATGTTTACGGAAGCGGTTGTGGGATTTATCGGGAAACTAGTGGATGACACAGTGGAAAGAACTATCATCCGAACGTTTCCCAACCAGAAGCCATGGGTGGACAAACGTGGGGCTGCACGGCGTCAACGCGTTAGCACGGTTCATTAACACATTAGCGCTGTGCAGCCCTAATGCACAGGGCGATCTGCGTTAACTCACTAACGGAGATTTGCCGCGTTAATGCAGTTATGGCGTTAACGTCATTTTAACAAGATTAACGCTGACAGCACTAGTTAAAATCTGTAAATTTTGTAATCTTGAAATCTGTAAATCTTACTGTCATTCTTACTGTCATTTAATGGTTGGGCATTGCACAGCAATAAGCATTTCACCACACACCACTGTGTATGGTTGTGTGTGTGCTAAATAAAATTTGAATTTGACTTTATGTTGAAGGCTTTATTATTATTAACATTTAAAGACAATACCATTTTGAAAATGTACTTAAAGTACTTAAAATAACACTTTTTTTTTAAGTCTGCCCAATTTTGCCCATGGATTTTTTTTCTCTTTTTTGCATTGAAATGCAATTTAAATGCTTTTTTCCCATAAATTAAAAGAGCTTGAGTTTAAAATATTCATGTACATTTCTATTATTTATTCTGTCGCCTACTAAAACCCTTTAAAATAAAATAAAAAAGCATTTGCACTTTGGGGCAAATTTTCTCGCGCAATTAAATGCAATTAATCAAGTTTAATTAATTACAAGGTCTCTAATTAATTAGATTATTTTTTAATGAGTCCCACCCCTAATTAAAAAAAAACAAAACATTACGCTTGTGCAGTTGCTATGGAAGGTGGAATTAGCAACAGAGACCAAACAGTTTTTGAATCACACTGTAAATATGCAAATTTTAACAGTCCAAGCTTGGAATTTTACAATCACATGCATTTCTTCATTGTTTCCAAATTCAAGCTGTCAGTCTCTCGTTCTACCATATCACAAATGTACTTGTATGTTCACAAAACCTTGAGATTACTTTTTATTACATCATGGTGAATTATTTACCTGCAAGTGGCTGTTAGAACTAAGGAGAGCAAACTAAGGAGAGCATATGGTCAGGCCGTGCTTTACAAACTATGATATCAGAATCAGAATACTTTAATAATCCCTAAGGAAATTATGTAACAATGCATTGATATTAAGAGCCTAAAGCATGACAGGAAAACATCCCCCAAACCATTATACCAGAAGCAGGAGCAGGCTGGCCTGTTGACTCAAGGCTAGCTGTGTCCATGAATATATGCTGTTGGTCCCAAACTGTCAGCCTCAGCAGTAATTCAGATTAATCAGACCAGGCCACGTTTTTCCAGGCATCAGCTGACCACAGCTCCCAACATGCTAGCTATACTCAAATCACTTCTATCTATACTCGTCCTAAGTGACCTTAAATCATTTGGAATATCTGTGTTTATATTTTGCCTTATTCCTACATTTGCTAGACAATACCTCCTACTCACTCCATGATGTGACTAGCCAGCACTGAGCAGTTTTAAGCTCAGTTTTGTACTGTATAATGGCCGTTAACAAAACGGCAGGAGCTAGAAACGTGGCTACTGTCATCTATGAACAGGGTCCAGTAACCATCACAGTGGCAGACATCCAAGAAAGGGTCTACAGTATGAAGAGTTGAATAGCACCAGGCCCCGACATGATTCACGCCTCCTGGCTGAAGAACCTGACTGCACTCCACGAGCGTTTAACACAATGTACATTCTTGAATTTCAAAGTGTAAATTTCCAGATTGTGTTATTTTATTTTATTTACTTAATGTATATAATTCACTCACTTACTGCACATAATGTCCTCTTTGTATATATGTACTTACTGTATATAATGTTTTCTCACGCTTTTTGCACAGTCGAGGAGCGTATCAGGACAAATTTCACTGTGTGTTGTACTTGTATAACTATACACGTGAAAAATAAAAGATCTTGAATCTTGAAATCAAATGAACCAGCTGCTAGTTGACCAGAGACAGCCGGAATGGCTAACTGAAGGCCAGACAGTTCTGATCCTCAAGGGCCTCCAGAAGGGACCAGTCCCATCCAACTACTGGCCAATAACCTGCCCTAGTACTGCATGGAAGCTCCTGTCAGACATTATAGCAGCTAAGATGAACAGGAACATGGGTCAATACATGAGTGGGGCACAGAATACCAGAGGCGCAAAACACCAGCTACTGGTAGACTGAGCAATCAGCCAAGATTGCAGAACTAGGCTAACCAACCTGTGCACTAGTGATGGGTCGGTCGCGAACGAAATGGCTCTTAGAGCCGGATCTTTGACGTGAACGACGCGAGCCGGCTCCTTATCGCGAGCCTGTTTTTTTTTTTTTTTCTCTCTCTCTCTCTCGCACTTTTTTTCCGCTTCACTCCGCACGCGAGCCTTGTGCTTTGCGCTGGGCAGAGGGGGGAGGGGCGGTAGTTACACTCACAGTAGCACAGGAACAGAGCGGGAGGGAGGGAGAGAGAGAGAAAGAGAGCCAGGGACAACAACGTCACATTAGAAAGGTATAGTAATCATCCACAACTATTTTCAGTTGCAGATGATAAAGGATTCAGAAAGTTTATTCATGCAGGCCCAAATGACAGAGAATATGCATCTTCTTTTTGTTTTCATATTTTAATTTATATTTAATTGTGTTGTTGTTTGCAGTGTTTTGTTTTGTTTCATTTTAAATTAGTTTAAAAGAAAAAAGCTGAAAATTTAAATAGTTAAAAGTTGAACTGTGACTAGTTGGTTTTTGTATTATATGATTTATTTATTACATTTTATGTGGAGTGAATAAATAAAAGTATATTTACGGTGGCCCCTAGAGTACATACTCCAAAACACGTAAAAACTCAGAACCACGTAAAAACTCCAAAACACATAAAAACTCAGGCTACGGCCACACGTACCCGGGTATTTTTGAAAACTGAGATTTTTCTATGCGTTTGTGCCTTTCATCCACACGTAAACGGCGTTTTCGGTCACTGAAAATGGAGATTTCTAAAAACGACTGTCAGGGTGGATATTTTTGAAAACTCTGTTTTTGCATTTACGCGTGGATGAGGAAAACGGAGAAAACGCAGCGTCAAAGATGTGCGCCTTTTTTGACGTCACACTGTGCGCCACGTTTTGTTTCGGTGAAATGAATTTCTACAATACTGTTACTGTTAATTGTACTCTCTGCAGTGTTTAAATGGTTACATATACACACACAGTTACTGTCCCTCCACACATACGACTCGGTTCTGCTTCTACGCCCCATCTTTGTTTACTATTTCCGACCGAGGCTTCTAGACTTCTGATTGGCCAACATTTCTACACGTTTAGGAATATATCGGCACCTGTTGCTTTGGCATGCTCCTAGCAGCGTTTTCCTTCATTTCTGCATTTACATGTGGATGGGATTATTTTTTAAAACGAAAACGGAAAATCTCTGTTTTCAAAAATACCCGTGTACGTGTGGACGTAGCCTCAGAAGCACGTATAAAATCCAAAACATGTACAAAAGACAACAGAAGTGCTCCAGAATGCTAGGCGCAGTGTTGAGCTTTTGTTACCTAGAGGCTACACAAGCCAGCAAGTACCAACGACTGGTGTGTGGTAGTAAGAGGTAAATGAACTTTTTTTTTAATTATTTGAATATATATGAGTGCTTGTGTATAAATACACAAACAATACACATATGCTTTCAACTGTGTAATTTAAGTGATCTAGGTAGCTCTGTTTTGGAAGTTCAGTTAACGCTAGAAATGTTTTTTAGAGTTTGTACGTGCTTTTTGGAGTTTGTACGTGTTTTGTCTCTAGGTGCCACTGTATATATTTATATATAAACATATATAAATAAAACCACTTTTTTCACATTAGTAATTCCTTTTGTGCATAATTTTATATTATTGTAATATTAAACTAATTAAAGCAACAAAACAACCTGAAGAGCCGGTTCGGAGCCGAAAGAGCCGGCTCTTTTTAGTGAGCCGAGCCGAAAGAGCCGGTTCTCTAAAAAGAGCCGGAAATCCCATCACTACTGAGCACAAGATCCATAGAGGGTGGGGTCTACCACACCAGACAAGACCCCAAGTGCAGGCTGTGTAAAGATGCCCCTGGGACAATCCAGCACATAATAGCAGGGTGCAAGATGGTAGCATACATGGAATGCCATAACCAAGTGGCCGGCGTTGTATACAGAAACATCTGTTCCGCGTATGGCCTGGAAGTCCCGAGGTCAAAATGGGAGACGCCGCCTAGGGTGGTTGAGAATGACCGAGCTAAGATCCCGTGGGACTTCCAGATACAGATGGACAAAACGGTCATGGCTAACCAACCGGAAGACGGCTGTAGGGATAGACATAGCAATACCGAATGACAGCAAAATCAGGAAGAAGGAACACAAGAAGCTGGAAAAGTACCAAGGAAGAGCTCAGAGAAGAGCTCAAGAAGATGCGGAGGGTGAAGGTAAGAGTGGTCCCAGTGGTAATCGGAGTGCTTGGTGCAGTGATCCCCAAACTGGGTGAGTGGCTCCAGCAGATCCCAGGAGCGACATCTGAGATCTTTGTCCAGAAGAGCGCAATCCTAGGAACAGCAAAGATACTGTGCGAGACCCTTAAGCTCCCAGGCCTGTGGTAGAGGATCCAAGCTTGAGGGATAGACCGAGGGGAAGACGGGTTTTTTTTATGTCGTCATATGATTTTTACTTAAATCTGTCCATGATAATTAAACCTTTCTCCATCTCTTCCTCACTCAGTTTTTGCACGGATGCACTTCTCCATTGCAAGTGCTACCAGCAGCAGTGTCTCGGAACTGCCAGGTTATAGTATCCAAATCTGTATCTCATTGTACATCTGTATAGTGACAATAAAGGCATTCTATTCTATTAGTTGTTGCTGGTAATGCTATTGATGGTGCAGTTGCAGCAGCCCAACAGCTAACATAACAATAAACTGGGGTAGGCAACTTGAAGTTCTCCAGAGGCCTGGTAATGAACTAATCATTTGATTCAGGTCTGTTGACCCAGGGTGATATCTAAAACTTGCAGGACACCAGCACTCAAGGCCTGGAGTTGCCTACCCCTGCAGTAAACTGACACATTTGACTGCATCTTTTCTAGTTTCTGGAGACTGGAGAGATGTAAGTGAGATATGTCAAGGTCTGGAGAGCTGCATTGTATACACAAACCCCATGGACAAGATAAAAATAAGACAAAACAGTAAACATAAGTGAATATGAGAGACTTGCTGAGGAACATGTCAGGTTATCTCAAACTCCCTTGTGAAGACTTCACACAACCACTTGGAGAACATCTTGCATGAAAGCAACCTCCACAAACTCTGCTCCTGATCTATGTCGCTGCTCCTGAATCCTGATGTGTTACATTCTTCTTTCATGGTTACTTTCTTCATCATCATATTCATCATATATAATATATGTATAAGGCTTCAAGGGCAACTTAATTTCTAGGTATTTAATTCCCTGCTGCTTTTCATTTTGGCCTCCATTTTTTTTTAATTTTTTTTTTTTATCAAATGTTATATCAGTAGTGAACATCAAGTTGCTGGCTCTTGTAAAAAAGGCATAACTATTTCTGGTGGATAGATTACGTATATAGGGAAAAACTCTTTTACCTTATTTAACGGACTATTCTATTCTACTTTATCCTGGTTTCCCAAAAGAAGAAATTACCATCATCTGTCCTAAGAAGAATCATTTTAAGAGATGATGACTGAGCTAAAGTACAGAGGTACAGGATGTGCAACTATTTTTCTCCCTCTGCTTTTTCACCTTTGTTGAAATCATTTCAGACTTGTTTCATATTAAAAATTTTAAATACGAAAGATCTAATTTTTGTATTGTTCCAGCTTCTTCATCAAGCTAGTGACATGAGGTGAAGCTTGTAAAAGCCTACATAGCAGAGGAAATGTTGCCTTTACTACAGTAACAATTGTTCCACTGTTGCTATAAGCTACAAACGAAAAATCGTATGCATCTTAAAACGGTGTAACAAAAAAATGCTCCTTATGTGGAAATAATAGGAAAAAAATAATGCTAATTTTAGCAGTAACTAGGACAAAGGTATCTGAACTGCCTAAGACATTTAACAAGGTGTTTCCAAAGTGACTTTGACAAAGACTGTAACCGTTTTTCAGCAATTATGAAAATGCAATAAAAATAAATTTCTAAATAGAGATTGTGGTGAACCGTGACTGGTTTCCAGACACAACACAAGCGTTAATGGATGATAATAATAATAATAGTAATAAAGCAATTTTCAGGTGGCCTCTTTTGCATATCCATATTGTGTTGTCTGAAGTTACTGCTACTATAACACTTTGGTAGCAGATTATGTGGAGCAGTCATGTTGTCACCAAACACAACAAATTCATAGAATTGTGGACAAAGGTTTTCACTACAAGTATTTTATCGTATTTTTATCTCTTTGGCACTTCGGGTTTTACAGCATGTGCACAGGCTGTCAGTTGACAATGGCTCCATTGATGAGGCCCAGTGCTCAGCTACAAGCAAGCATTCTGTGGGGTGATATCAGGGGAATAAGAGCTTCCTCCACTGACAGGAACTAGAGAAAGGAAACAATATCAGAACAGGCAGCAAGTTTCACACTGACATAAACACGGCATTTATGATCAGTGATGTTTAATAAAGAAATGCCAAAACCAAGAAAGTGGTTGGCAAGTAATTTTCTGAAGTGCAATATCTTAAAGACGCAAAGGCCTGATGACCTTACATTTCCTGCCTTTTCACAACTGAGGTTATTGCACTCTTTCCTAAAAGTTTTAGAAATATGTTGTCCAGCCAGATACTTACTTGGGATGACATTACCTTGGCCTTCAGGAACACTGTGAGGAATCTTGGAGTCATTTTTGACTAGAATATTAACCAAATATGTATGACTATTGTCTTGCATTTGAGCAGTATCTCTACAATTAGAAACATCTTGTCTCAAAGTGACGTTGTTAAACGAATTCATGTATTTATTACTTCTAGGCTGGACTATTAAATTTATTATCAGGTTGTTCTAAAATCTACCTAAAAATGTTTTAGTTGATCCAGAATGCTTTAGCAAAAGTACTTGGACTGAAACTAGAGACCATATTTTTCCCATATGAGCTTCTCATAAGACCCTATAGTACCTGTCCATTACACTTTTTAATCAGAACTTGGTTTAAAAGCCTGCAGCTTGCACATCTGAAAAGGTACCATCAGTGCTGAAAATTATATACAAGTTTTAGAGCAATATCAAACTCCCATCGAATCAACATCATTTTGCAGGAAGGCTTTGTGCAGCAAGACAATGCTAAGCTGCATATTGCATCCACTATAACAGTATGGCTTTGTAGCAGAAGAGTCTGCCTGCAGTCCAGACCTTTCACCAATAGACCTTTCCCCTACACTGGTAAATGTGGCCTGTTCATGTGAAAATCAAAATTACTATTTTTTCCATAACATGATTCATTTTCTCATTTAAATAATTTAATATGTTGATTATGAATAACATATGGGTTTATGACATTTGTAAATGATTGCTTTCAGTTTATATTTACATTTTCAACAGCATCTCAACTTCTTTGGAAATGGGATTGTATTTAGATTGTGTTTTGCATGTTTTAATGATATAGCGAAGAATAATCATAAACATCTGATACGTTCCAAAGTGCATTGATGGCATGTAAATGAAAATAGTTTTGGTAGTGGTGCCACTGGTTGTCATAGGCGGTCATTGCCTACTGGCTCATCACTGCATGGAGTAACC
This sequence comes from Pelmatolapia mariae, assembly GCF_036321145.2. Taxonomy (NCBI): domain Eukaryota; kingdom Metazoa; phylum Chordata; class Actinopteri; order Cichliformes; family Cichlidae; genus Pelmatolapia; species Pelmatolapia mariae. The sequence goes on along the minus strand of NC_086236.1, from coordinate 39,969,181 downwards.
AAAATAGTTTGACATTTACTACCCAGTATTTATAATCAGAAAGCTCTGACAACAACACCCAGGGATCTCTGCAGAATATACAGCCACAGCAGGTGTCTCATCGAATGACAACAGTCTTGTCTGAAAAATCCTGGCAGAGCAGACCATTTGGTTTTGGCTGGCGATCAATGAGCCCATTTGAACACTAATCATTCAATTCTGCCATGATTAAATAAATATTACTGACTACTGCAATTGTCGCGTTAATGCCTGTGTGCCAGTTTACTTTCATTGCAGAAAGGTTCTAATCAGAGTAAGCAGCAACCTGATGCACTGTGTGATCTAGAGTCACCCAGACACCCAAGATTTCAGTTCAATTGAATTTTTAGTTCAATTTTATTCATATAAAGCCAATTTCAAACAAGGTCGAGGTGCTTTATGTAGCAAGGTAAAAATCTGTATTACAGTGAAAAAGCCCAATAATCAGATGAACCCCTATGAGAAAGCACAGGAAAAAACCCCTGGAGGGGCAGCCATCTGCCACTACCTGTTGAAGGGGGGGGGGGAGAAAATAAGGACAGCATATAGCAGTGGTTCCAAACTTTTTTTGCTAGGCCCCCCTTTGTTTTACAAGAAAATCTTCGAATCACCGAAAACTGAGATTTTTTTAAACTCAGTTTTTGCGTTTACGTGTGGACGAGGAATACGGAGTTTGTCACACAACGTCAAAGGTATGTGCCTTTTTTCACGTCACGCTGTGTGCCACGTTGTTTATATGAGAATGAGAAGAATTTCTACAATGGCAGCACACACAAACTAAACACAGACTGGGGGACACAGAACATAGGAGCATGAAACATGAAAAAGGACAGTACAAAACCCCAGAATAAACAAAACCACAGAATAATAATAAACTTAAACATAAACACGGAATCACAGACTCCGGACCATGACAGTTTGTCCCTGATTTGGACAGGGGGAACAAACTGTTGCAGACTGATATTATTTGTATCCCACTGTAACTTTAGTGTATAAAGAGCTAACATCTCGAAAATTTCAGGAGTAGTTAGTCAAGAAGTAAGAAGTGTTTGTGAACTAAAAATCAAGAATGTGGGATACTGGTTGTCCCTGATTTGGACAGCCCAGCACGTGCTCCTAACGCAGGGGAAACTAATTCTGTCGGGGATACCTACCTTGTCACTTGTGCAGGTGAAGCCAAAGGCAGGATATGCTTCACCATATTTTCTAGTATTTGGCTTGGCTTGAAGGGAAGTTGGTTTGGAAACATATTCAGCTATGCTAAGCAAATATGTACGAGCCTCCTATTGGATAATTGCTGCATGGGTGATTATCTTCCAGCTGGCAACAAGTTATTTAACCCCAACTGGTGCAATGAGTTGCTTGTCATTTCATAAACAACCATGTCGAAAGACACATCTCGTGGCCGTGGAAAAGATGTTAGTGTGTTTGAGAAGGGTCAAATCATTGGCATGCATCAAGCAAAGAAAACATCTAAGGAGATTGCAGAAACTACTAAAACTGAGTTAAGAACTGTCCAACGCATTATTAAAAAGTTGAAGGATAGTGAGGGCCCATCGTCTTCGAGGAAGAAATGTGGCCAGAAAAAAATCCTGAATGATCGTGATCGGCGATTACTTAAACGTTTGGTGAAATCAAATCGAAGAAAAGCAACTGTAGAACTCAGGGCTATGTTTAATAGTGAAGGTAAGATCATTTCCACACGCACAATGCGAAGGGAACTCAAGAAATTGGGACTGAACAGGTGTGTAGCCATAAGAAAACCACTAATCAATGAGGCAAAGCGGAAAAAAAGGCTTCAATTTGCTAGGAGCATAAAGATTGGACTCTGGAGCAATGGCAGAAGGTCATGTGGTCTGATGAGTCCAGATTTACCCTGTTCCAGAGTGATGGGTGCATCAAGGTAAGAAGAGATGAAGTGATGCACCTATCATGCTTAGTGCCTAATGTACAATAGTGATGTGTCGGTCACGAACGAAATGGCTCTTAGAGCCGGATCTTTGACGTGAACGACGCGAGTTTTTTTTCCCTTTCTCTCACCCTCTCTCTCGCACTTTTTTTCCGCTTCACTCCGCACGCGAGCGTTGTGCTTTGCGCTGGGCAGAGGGGGGAGGGGCGGTAGTTACACTCGAAGTAGCACAGGAACAGAGCGGGAGGGAGAGAGAGAGAGAAAGAGAGCCAGGGACAACAACGTCACATTAGAAAGAGGTATAGTAATCATCCACAACTATTTTCAGTTGCAGATGATAAAGGATTCAGAAAGTTTATTCATGCAGGCCCATATGACAGAGAATATGCATCTTCTTTTTGTTTTCATATTTTAATTTATATTTAATTGTTTTGTGGTTTGCAGTGTTTTGTGTTGTTTCACTTTAAATTTGTAAAAGGAAAAAGCTGAAAATTTAAATAGTTAAAAGTTGAAATGTGAATAGTTGGTTTTTGTATTATATGATTTATTTATTACATTTTATGTGGAGTGAATAAATAAAAGTATATTTACGGTGGCCCCTACAGACAAAGCACGTACAAACTTCAAAACACGTACGAACTCTGAAGCACGTACAAACTCCAAAACACGTAAAAACTCCAAAACACATAAAAACTCCAAAGCACGTACAAACTCCAAAACACGTAAAAACTCAGAAGCACATAAAAACTCAAAACACGTACAAAAGACAACAGAAGTGCTCCAGAATGCTAGGCGCAGTGTTGAGCTTTTGTTACCTAGTGGCTACACAAGCCAGCAAGTACCAACGACCGGATTTGGTGTGTGGTAGTAACAGGTAAATGAACATTTTTTTTAAATTATTTGAATATATATGAGTGCTTGTGTATAAATACACAAACAATACACATATGCTTTCAATTGTGTAATTTAAGCGATCTAGGTAGCTCTATTTTGGAAGTTCAGTTAAGTTTGTACGTGCTTTGGAATTTGTACGTGTTTTGTCTCTAGGGGCCACCATATATATTTATATATAAAGATATATAAATAAAACCACTTTTTTTTTTTTACATTAGTAATTCCTTTTGTGCATAATTTTATATTATTGTTAATAATAAATTAATTAAAGCAACAAAACAACCTGAAGAGCCGGTTCGGAGCCGAAAGAGCTCGGCTCACTAAAAAGAGCCGGAAATCCCATCACTAATGTACAAGCCTGTGGGGGCAGCAGCAGGGAAGCCCAGACCTGTCTCTCGCTACCTCATCCAGAGAAACATTCCCAGGCCAGCCTATAGATGTACACCAGGGCCTCCTCCCGGTAGGACATGCCCGGCCAGAACACCTTACCAGGAGACAGCAGACTTTTTTTTTTTTATAAATATTTTTATTGAGAGAGAGAAATATACATTAGTCGTTTACAATTACAATACACTCTGTTCCCCTCACATATTCACATCACATCTCGAAACCAAAAAGAAACTGAAGGTGGCTTTGAAGATTTCCAAAGGAGTAAGATACAACGTCTGGCCAAAAGTGATGTAAAGGCTAATATTTTGAAGTGTGTAGGGTTAGTTAGACCAGTATTAATTGGAAGCCCAAAAATAGCTTAAAAAGGGTCCATGCAGACCTGGGTCCCGAGAGCCTCGGAAAGAATAACTGAATACTGACTCCAGAAGCCATGGAGTCTAGGGCACAGAAAGAACATGTGACTCAGGTCACATGGGGTGGGGCATGACATCTCTCACACTGATCCACCACTTGTGGGTAAATCTCAGACAGACGAGACTTCGAATACTAAACCCTGTACAATACCTTGAACTGGATAAGTTGTAACCTAGCCTAGCACAGGACGTACTATAACTGACATTGGATACTGCTTTCTCCCATTGTTGATCCGAAAAGATTACTCCTAACTCCCGCTCCCAAGCCCTCCTAATTTTAACGACTGAATGTACATCTAAATCCATAAGTCATTTATATATCAAAGATATAATTGATTTATTTTTGGGTTTAAGGGACAACAATTCCTCCCACAGTTGGACATTTGGAAGAAGAGGGTAGGAGGGGAAGAGCGCATAAGTGCAATGCCACGCCTGAAAATAACTAAATGGACGGGTAGCCGGAAGATTTGTTTCTGAACAGAGATCTGAAAGACTTGAAAAAGTGCCATCTTTATAAAAATCTTTAAAAGTGTTAATACCATTATGTTTCCACTGTACATAAGTACCATCAATGAGACCAGGAGTAAATAGATGGTTCTGTGTGATGGGCATGTGTACTGATGCAGAGATGTACTTAAAATGACCCCTGAATTGTGACCAAATCTTAAGACTAGACTGTACCACGGGGTTTTTTGTGAAATGAGAAGGGTTGAGTGGTAGTGGAGAGAACACTAAAGCTTCTAAGGAGGAGGAAATGCACGACAGGCGCTCCAGTTTACACCACAGCAGTTCTTGAGATTCAAGCCAGTGGGTCAATTTGTGAAAATGAGAGGACCAATAGTAAAATAAAAAGTTAGGCAAGGCAAGACCACCATCAAATGTCAGTCTCTGTAATAGTGATTTCCTCACCCTGGGATGTTTCCCTCCTCACAAAAATGATATAACTAGCTGATCTAACTTTTTGAAAAAAGCTTTAGGCAAAAATACAGGAATACTATGAAACAAAAATAACAATCGAGGCAAAATGTTCATTTTTACTGAGTTAATCCGACCAATTAGGGACAAAGGTAGTGAATTCCATCTCTGGAAATCTGATTGAATTTGAGTGATCAAAGGGGAGAAATTGGAAGAGTATAAAGAAGACAAAGTACGAGTCACGTTAACTCCCAAATATTTAAAGCCAGTGGGGCTAAGCCTAAAAGGAATATCAGATTGTTTAAGTATAAGACTTAAGGAATTTATGGGGAAACATTCACTCTTAAGAATATTTATTTTATGACCTGATAGAGAGCCGAACTTGTTTAATACAGACACAATCAATGGTATACTAGATAAGGGATCAGAGACATATAGAAGCAGGTCATCTGCATATAAAGACAATTTTAAGTCAAGACCTGACCGGAAAATACCATGAAAAAGAGGGAGGGACTTCAAAACTATAGATAGGGGTTCAATTACAATAGCAAAAAGTAGGTAGGTGGGGGGGCAGGGGGCAGCCCTGCCTTGTGCCGCACGGCAATGCGAAGTAACCAGAGGAAACACCATTTGTGTAGACACTGGCTTGGGGTGACTTGTACAACAATCGAATCCATGAAATGAATCGGTCCTTGAAACCAAATTTTTGTAAGACCGCAAAGAGAAAGCTCCACTCCACGCGATCGAAACCTTTCTCAGCATCAAATGATATAACTACTTCTGGATTAATAGTCGAGTGTTGGGAAAGAATTACATTCAAAAGCATGCAAACATTAAAGAACAACCTTTAATAAAACCATTCTGTTCATCCGAAATAATAGTAGGAAGAACTTTTTCAAGGCGAGTTGCAAAATTTTAGCCAAGACTTTAACATCCACATTCAGCAGTGAAATAGGCCTATATGAGGTGCAAGACGTAGGATCCTTACCCTTCTTTAGGAGAACAGTAATTAGTGCTTGAGACAATGTAGGGGGCAATAGACCGGATTCTAAAGGTTCATTATACACTGAAAGAAGCATTGAGGCTAACTTGTCTATAAATGTTTTTAAAAATTCAACCGAAAACCCATCAGGTCCTGCTGCCTTACTATTGCGCGTGGTCTTGATTGCATGCACAATTTCATCCAACCTAAGAAGGGCATCTAATTGTTCAGCTACAACAGGATCAACAGTTGGCATTGTAAGATAATACAAAAAAGAATGGACCTCAGAGGCATCAGCAGTGGATTCTGATTAATATAGAGAGGAATAATACTTCTTAAACACCTCATTCACTTCCTTTGAATCAGAGACCAAGTTGCCTGCTGCATCCTTAATTTGAGAAATTAATCAAGAAGAAGCCTTACATTCTTACATTTTAACTGATGGTCCAAAAGCCTTCTCGACTTATCACCGTGTTCATAATAAGTCGTGCGTGCACGAAGTAAAAGGCGCTCAGCATCTGCCGTAGAAAGCAAATCAAATTCGGTCTGCAAGTCAAGTCATCTTTTATAAAAATCAGGGGCGGGACTGGCTACAACCTTTCTATGTCACAAATTTGTGTAGTCAAAGTTTGAAGTTTGGCTTTGCAGCTTTTAGTGCAATGAGCAGAGAAAGAAATTATTTGCCCACACATATACGCTTTACGAGGTTCCCAAAGCAACAACCTTGTGACGGTATCGCTGTCATTAAACACTATATATTCGTCAATTGCGGATTTAATAAAGGTAACTAATCCCTCATCCGAAAGCAGCAAAGAGTTAAATCTCCAGGGTGGGGAGAAAAAGGACTGGGCTATGAGCTTGATATCAACACTAAGTGGTGCGTGATCGGAAATGACAATTGGATGATATGTAGATGACAGTACTTTTGGGATAAGGGAACCGTCCACAAAAAAATAATCAATACGTGAAAAAGACTGGTATACCTGAGAAAAGAAAGAATACGCTCTGGTAGTAGGGTTAGAAAACCTCCAAGGATCTACAAAACCATTGTGAAACATAAACTCTGAAATAGACTTGGACATAGAGGATTGGATCAGGGTCCGAGGATTCGAGCAATCTAAGGTGGGATCAATAACACAGTTTAAGTCACCACCCAATATCAAAAGATGAGTATCAAGAGAAGGGAGACTACTCAAAAGTGCATCTGTAAAACCTGGATTATCAAAATTTGGCGCATACACGTTGACTAAAAGGACGGGTACATTGTGCATGGTGCCTACAACAATCAAATATCTCCCGTTTTTGTCTGCTTTATTCTCGGAGGCCGTAAACTGCACCCTTCTGTTTATTAAGCCACCCCCCTGGCTTTTGAATTAAACATTGAATGAAATGCATGTCCCACCCATGGACATCTGAGCCTAAGATGATCCCTATTCCGCAAATGGGTCTCTTGCAAAAACATTACATCACTTTTTAGACGGATGTGAGAATATTTTAGATCGCTTAATTGGGCTATTCATACCTTTTATATTCCAAGTTAAAAATCTAATACTATTATTGCCTAAGGATTGACCTCTAGTGCTGATCATTGCAGATAGATTAAAAGAAAACACTTTTTCCTTCACCCCAAGGAAGGAAAAAAGGGGAGAAAAAGCACACTCACACATAAACCAAACAAACCAAAACCACAACAACAGAAGTACAGCCTCAGAATAAAAATAATAATAACACGTCAAACACACCCTCCCGCCTCCCACCTGCACAGCAAAAGCCTCCATCCCCAAACGATAGCGACGGCAGTGCACACTCCCACGTGGAGCAATCCGAACAAAAACACTCCCGATTACAAAACGAACCATGTCAAACTAAAGCTCCAACAGAGTAATTTCTGAATAAATAATAAGGCACAAATAAAATAAAAATAACAAAATTATCCTTTACTATTAGACAAATAGAACAAAACAAGTGTTTGGCAGAGTGAAAAACTTAACTCAGCAAAATGACGTTTGAATTTGGATTATTCGCTATTTCAAACAAAAAATATATGTCCCACTATGTTTTTATTGCGTGGTTATTGTCTTAATATATTCTTTGGCCTCCTCTGGCGAAACATAGTCATGCTGCGATCCCTGATATGTGATCCATAACCTGGCCAGATAGAGCACCCCAAATCAGACTCCCTGAATGCCACGGACCTCATTAAAAGCCGCACGGGCCCGCGCTGTCTTAGCGGTGTGATCAGGTAAGACAGAAATGGTCATGTTATTTATCTGTACCCTCTGTAGCTCCCTGGCTTTCTGAAGAATCCTAGCACAGTCCGCGTAATAGTGCAGCTTCACAACCATAGCGCGGGGACGTACACCGGTGTTAGGCTTGGAGGCCAAAGTTCGGTGGGCTCTGTCCACAAGCGTCTCCTTCCCAAGCTGAAATGCCTCCATCAAAAGCATGGACACATCTGTAGTAGACAGGATGTTCTCCTCTGGCACACCAACAATGCGTATATTATTACGACGAGACCTGGACCAGCTCTTTTGGCCAGCTCTTTTGACATAGCATCCACTTTGGCTTGGAGGTGGACAATATCATCTGTTCATGTAGAGAGGGACTGCTCCATCTCCATAACTGTGCTTCTGAGCCCAGTGAATTCCTGCTGCATGGTTGTTATGTCTGAGGAAAGGTCAGTTTTTAGCTGCTATATGTCGGACCTGATAGTTGTCTCACATCTATCAGGTTCGACATACAGATTCCCTGCAAACTCTGCTGTCAGCTCCTTTTTGAAAAGTGCAGAATTTTCTTCACGAAGTTCAGAAAGGAGTTCAGCCTTCGTGAACTTCTCCATATCGCCAAGCGGCGTGTCGGACGGCCCAGGCAGTGGCGAAGTTTTACCACGAGGTGGGGATGCAGTATTAGCAGCAGGCCGCAGGTTCGGCTGAGAGGTGTTTGCGTTCTTACTAACTTTTCACAACAATATAAATGCCAAAAGCAAAAACGATCTTGTCTTGGAATAATATAAAACTGTTAATATATTAAAAAAATGTCAAAATGTGCCTGGAAATACTAGATAATAACTAGACTTTCCAAGAGCTGCGCTCAATGCAACCTACTCCATGCTCACCTAAACCAGAAGTCCTCGAGGCAGCAGACTTAGCCATCTGCTTTTGATGTGGAGGAATAGTGGCTCTACTCTGAAACCCTCTGCTCTGACTGAACTTTTAACCCTACTGCTAAGGGAGGGCCTATCCACCTTTTGGAGAAAGTTCATTTCCATCACTTGCATTCGTGACCTGATTCTAATACTGTTAACAAAAAGATGAGACCTAGATTCACAGATTAATGGGCATGGGCATTAATTGCATTAATGCGCCATCTGATGGCAGATGGCTGCATAACATTTACATTTACTGGCATAAGGCATCAATTAAAATTCCAACAATTAGATTAAACAACTAGTATTTCTGGCACCAACTAGTGACAACAACGACAATTAGTCCACTGGTCAACTAGTTGTGCACATCCCAAGTGTTTACCATTTTAAGCACATAAGTGCAATGGCAAGACAAGAACATGGGCACTTTAGTGAGTTGAGGTGCATAGGCTGAGAGGTTAGGAGTCTCTCAGTTTTCTTATGTACATGAGTCTTAATGTCTTATGAGTTTTCATAATGTCTTAATTTGGAATGTACATACTTGTCTTTAGAAGGAATTCATTATTACCTCTTTGGTTATTTTCTAAATAAACAAGTGATTCAAGTGGAATACATTTCTTTTTGGATATCAGGAACATGCGTCAACCGTAGACTCAGTTTGATCTTGTAAATTACACTACACTGTGAGGAATTTGTGGTTTTTTAAAAGATTGTTTACACCAAGTAAAAAAGTATGCCTGATTCGACCTTTTATTGACCTAATTCGAGAGGTGATCCCCTTTTGCAGATTTGCTAAACTGCACACTTCTTCCATTCTGTTATTGACTTCCCTTATCCAGAAAGCAGACATTTATTGTTTATCACACTAACTTGATTTTCAATGGTGATAAAAATGTTCTGGAGATTGCACTTAAAAATAAACAAACTAAAAAAAAAATGAAAATCAAAACAACAACAACAAAAAACAATACATTTTAAAGTTAGAGTCCTGGAACTTTGTGAATACATTTCACAATAACTTGCTAATTTAGCTAATATTGAGTTACATGTAGAATTCTTAAAGAGAGAGCCAGAGGTGATCATCAAAATAACATTTAACCTCTTTATATCAACTATTAGGAAAACAAAAACAGATTAAAATCTATTCAGATGTTCATTTATCAAATGTGATAACATGAAGTCAAATAAACCATGTTTGCAAAACATTTATTTGTGCTACATATTTTTCTGTTTTACAGTCACTTTTCCATTTTTACAAGATTTGCTCTTCTGCCTTCTTGGTTGAGGGTTAATCATCCTAGTTCTGAATTGGATGAGCTACTACACGACTGACATTTTCTTTGTTCTTTCTTTGTTGTTTTGTTTGTCTTCGTTGAACTTGGAGAAGACAGCATTGTATTCAGCAACAATCAAAAACAGATGATTCAGTAAAAGATTGTCTTTTTCACTGTTAAGTTGTTAACAGTTAAGTCACAGGTATTATCTCATGTGTAGTACTAAATGCAAGGTTGGTGTCAAGATCTGTACTGGCAGACCGTGTGGAGGGAGGAAGAGTATGGAGGACCACAAGAGCCACGCGCATCGAAATAAAAAATTCTGTGCTTAATTTTAATAAACTGATTTTTAAAATGCTTTTCAAGTCTTCATTTCAAAAACCTTTTTCGAATTGCACTTTAATAAACTTCATTTCAAAATCCTTTTTCGAATTGCACTTTAATAAACTGCATTTCAAAAACCTTTTTCGAATTGCACTTTAATAAACTGCATTTCAAAAGCCTTTTTCGAATTGCACTTTAATAAACTGCATTTCAAAAACCTTTTTCGAATTGCACTTTAATAAACTGCATTTCAAAAACCTTTTTCGAATTGCACTTTAATAAACTTCATTTCAAAATCCTTTTTCGAATTGCACTTTAATAAACTGCATTTCAAAAACCTTTTTTGAATTGCACTTTAATAAACTTCATTTCAAAATCCTTTTCCCTTTCCTGTTCGCTCAGGGATTAACATGTGGATTAGCAGTTGGATTAACAACTTCATTTTAAAAATCCTGCTGCTATTCAAATTAGCCACAATTAGCCGCATGAAGTCCAGGTGCTGGTTTTCCAGTGTGTGCGTCTGATGGCCTAAAGCTGACTCAGAGCTGTAACACCATCAATGGCTGCAGTATGGAACAGATGTGGGTGTGTCCTCATCTCCCAGAGGAGTCCAAATCGTCATCAAACAGCCCTACAGACACAAAAACGTGAAAATATAAACAACCAGACTATCAGCAGTGATTTAAGTACTTTAAGACCTCTGTGAAAATCATTTACAGTATATATATCACAGAATTTAAGGCCTCTATAATCACAGAGCATACAGAGAAAAGTACTAAACTGAATCAATTTCAGCTTTCGTTTCTCATGATGTATATTGTATTAATAATTAAATTTCATTATCTGTAAGTGAATGCTGAAATTGCATTCAAAGCTAAGATTCAGCGCACTGTGTTAGAGGCTGGGATTTGATGAATTCATCATATATACAACCTTTGATCATCATTTATGTCCAGTTGAGAATGAATCTGTGCACTCACATATTAAATGAACTGAAATCAGAAGTGCGATCTCCAATCTTGATATAAGGAATGAGAACTGACAGCTGTTATTTTAATCAGCCTGTCTCAGTTGTTTTAACTCTAATTAATACAAAGTAATGTGGTAACATCTGGACTGACGAGTTTACTGTCAGCATTTTAATCGCTAGGTTGCAGCCATTGCTCTAACACTGTATAAATGTAACAGGCCTCAGTGCTGGTTCTAACAGTCTGAGCTGCTTCCAGCTTTATTTGTGAAGAGCACAGCAGCTTACAAAACACGTAGCTAGCTCGTACAGCTGCGACGTAAAATTTTCATAAGCTAAGATGACCTTAAAATAACGGGGCTACGTGCGGTGATGCTAGCGTTAGCCATGTTAGCACGTTACCTTCAACAGGTGGTCAGACTGCGTAAACAGGCACTCAGTCAGAGGTTGCGCTCTCCGTTTCGCTGCAGGGTCCCTTCATTCTTCACATATCCGTGTCGAGCCGAGTGTAAATCCCGAGGCTGAACGGCCTTTGTACAAGCACACACGCTTCTTAGCAGGGCGAAGCTATGAGCTAGAAAAATCCAGGCTGGCCTGTGTCTTGACCAACCAATCAGAGAGCTCCTTACATCCCACGGTGTGGCTAATTTGAATAGCAGCAGGATTTTTAAAATGAAGTTGTTAATCCAACTGCTAATCCAACTGCTAATCCACATGTTAATCCCTGAGCGAACAGGAAAGGGAAATGGATTTTGAAATGCAGTTTATTAAAGTGCAATTCGAAAAAGGTTTTTGAAATGAAGTTTATTAAAGTGCAATTCGAAAAAGGATTTTGAAATGCAGTTTATTAAAGTGCAATTCGAAAAAAGGTTTTTGAAATGCAGTTTATTAAAGTGCAATTCGAAAATGTTTTTTGAAATGAAGACTTGAAAAGCAATTTAAAAATCAGTTTATTAAAATTAAGCACAGAATTTTTTATTTCGATGCGTGTGGCTCTTGTGGTCCTCCATAGAAGAGGACCCAAAAGCAGACACTGAGAAAGACGGTACATGAATAACAAAACCAAAAACGACTGGACTATGACTTTATGTCAGGCTCAGGAGAGACTCAGAGGCAGACTGTCTCAAAAGTTCACAATTTATTTACAAACAGACACCAGGTGCAGATATATCCTGTGGGGGGGTCACAGGAAAAGGGTCTCTGGGAAACTCAGGCACGGGAAGGGAACACACGGGCTATGTACACAATCCTCCACTGACGCTCAGGTTTAGCTGGGACTCCGGCTTTTAGCTCACCAAACGGCAGTCCTCAGGCTGGCGAGAAATCTGGCACAGGGAGGAAGAACAGGTAAGTTGCGGCACGAATGAAACTCAGAGAAAGCTCGGACTTGCAATGACACTGACGAGTGTTACACAATAATCCAGCGAAGAAGCGTTCTCAGCAGCCGCCTTAAGTGAGCGTGGTGATGAGATGATTGCTTGCAGGTGTCAGAGCCAGGGGCTGGAGTCGTCATGACTCCGCCCCGGTAGAGCGCAGCGCACGGGAGGAGAGAGAGAGACGCAACACAACAAAAAACACTTGTAGCCATACAGAGTCAGCCGAGAAGGCACAGGGACCATGACACTTTAACTGTGGACTAAAATATGATTTTAACTGTGACTTTGACTCTAACTATGACTGTGACTTCATGGGGGGAACATAAGCAGATGACCTGACAACTAACAGTAAGAGACACAAGACTTAAATACGCAGGAGGGTAATAGAGGGAAGTGAACACACATGGGGAACCAGCTGACACAACTGGCCATAATGACACCACAGGGGAAATATAAACTAAGCACACAGAACATGAAAACAAGACGTTCAAAATAAACAGGAAACATGACGAGATGCGGACATGCCACAAACTTGACAACAAGAACCACACAGACATGAAACATGACAGGTAGACACATGAACCAGGGAGACTCAGTACAGGGAGAGATGACACAAAAGGATCTAAAAACAAAGGACTAAAACAGCAAGCTAGGCATCGGAGAAAATAACTAGATAAGCTAAACTGAAAATAGAGCACAAATGAATAACAAAATACAATGAAACTCAAAAACACTGGGTCACACGACCCAGTACCGTGACAGTTGAACTAATATGTTCATTTAATTAATACGTTAGAGTACCGTTTTTAATTCTGTCCTAGCTTGTGAAGCTCTTTAGCTTAATAAGCATCAAGGAATGAAGTGCAGACCTGAAGAAGTATATGTAATACTGTTCCTCTAAATAAATAAAAAAAGTGGGCTACATGACATATATTTATTTTAAAAGTTTGGGTCTTCATTATCCTACTTCAGGGTCATCTATAAGGTCATTTCTGATTGCAGTAAATGCCACTAAAGCTGTGGTCCATCCCACAAATACAGACGGCTTGTCATTTGTATTTGCAATAAATTCACCACTCAGCAAATTTATACCCATACAAAATACCACAATACACCAAATTATGAATGGCATCAAATTGCATGTGCACAGGCTGTCAGTTGATGGATGGGCTTTGAATTATCAGTTTATACAGACTAATCAGTATTCAGTAAAATAAATCACAGTGATGACAATGACAAAAGTCAGTCAAGCAAGCAGCAAAATGAAAAAGTTCAAAGGGTTGACAGTAAAATTAGCATTTATGTAGTGATGCAAGTATCTCTACCATGTTGACAGTGGCTCCATCGATGGGGCTCACTGCTCAGGTACAAGCAAGCATTCTGTGTGGTGACCATATCAGGGGAATAGAAGCTTCCCCGACTGACAGTGACTAGGGAAAGGAAATGATATTAGTGCAAACAGCATGGATGTTTATGATCAGTGATGTTTAACAAAGAAATGCCAAAACTAAGCAAGTGGTTGGCAAGTAAGCTCTTTCTTAAGGTAGTGTAAATGTAAATTCTTCCACAGGGTTAAAAAACAAAACAGAAAACAAAATGTACATTTTTTTACTTTGTGAGTGAAAATCATTTAAGTTTTTCCAGCACAAGCACCAATATAAGGTGGACCTGCCTGCACTTTATATTTCTTGTGTCTAGCTTTCTTGTGTAAATTTGTAACCAATGTTCCCTCTAATTTTTCATGTGTCTGAGCGAACACACAAACTCCCTGAGCGGTCCCTTGGACCACTGTGAGCAACAGCAGACGTGTGCACTGTGGTCACGCCAGCATTGAATCCATCCAAGTTCCTTCCCTCCCCATCTCCAGCGGCCTCCCTCTTCCCGCTCCACCACAATCACCCACACATGCAGGGCCTTGGGGTAGGGGTGTGTCACCAGGGTGCAGAGGAGACATCCCCCCCCTCTGTCCCCTTCTGGCTGCCTCTGCCTCAATTTTATCCCACAACTTAGACATTCACATTACTCACACTCTCATTACACATACATATAGGATCTTGGAGGTGGGCACGCTACACGGATTCCAAACTACCATCAGGGTGTACACCTCACCCCTGGCGTCGTTGCCCACCTCTCAATTTTAAATACATGTAGACATTGAGGGCTAGCAGGAGGGGCTATATGCTTACCTGCTGCTCTGGCAGGTGGCTCCATGCCCTCCTGGGTTTTAAATACACCTTAGAACACACATACATCAACAGTACATATGAGCGGGTGGAGGGAGGTTTGGAGTCTTCCTACACCCCCGTTCTCTGCGGCCTGCTGGAGCAGGGGGGCTAGGAGGAGGAGTTGGCCGTCCGACTGGGGTCTGGTGTATGGGGCCTCCCTGCTGCTGCGGAGTCGGGGCGGTCTGCTTCTCCCCACCGCAGGGAAAAGGGTTACACCACCTGAGTCTGGGTGCAGTTTCCCCCTCCAGGGGCAAGGGTACCTAGACTCGGGGCTTAGAGTACGCTTGGGGAGTGTGATTGTGTGTACAGCGTCTCTCTATGTCTGTCTCCACGTTGGGTGAGTGTTGAGCAATTGTATATGAGAGCATGAGGGTGGGAATAGATGTTTGTATCTGTGTGTGCCTGTTTGTCTGTGTCTATATGTCAGGTTGGGTATCAGACGCCACCTCTCTGGGGACATCTCAGGCCCTCCAAGGTTTGGAGGCCCATCTCCCCCCACCACTTCCCCTGCCGGTGGCGGACGCCCTCAGACATCGGTGCGTTGGTGGTTCTCTGTCTCCGGGGGTGGGCGCCCAGGTACCCACCGGCTCACTCCTTGGCGGCTGCTTATTGGGGCCTGGAGCCTGGGGCTCGCTCGGGCCACTTTGGGGATGGGGTGCCCTCGGCCTCATGGCCCGGGGCTCGGCCACTCAGGCACAGCTGGCTGCCGGCGGAGCTCACGGGCACGTCACTGCAACCCCCCCTGGCTTCTGCTCCGCGGCTGCTGAGTGACCCCTCATCTGGGACTCTCCTCAGCTCTTTCTGGGATAGTGGCGCAGCTGCCCCTCTGTTGGTCTTCCTTGGTCTCTTGTGTTCTGGGGGCCTCTGAATGTCTGGAGTCTTGATCTCCTCCATACCTGCTTCATGCCCTGGAGGTCGGGGCAGTGGCCCCCCACACCCTCTAGCAGATCATTACATGAAGGAACCTTTTAAAACAAGCGCGTTCATGCTCACAGGTGTACACACGGGTGATCACACACACAAATTACACCCTTTTTGGCTCCTACCTCAAAGCACACTGTGCGCTGTCGATCTCACGTGCTGCACAATAATGTTTAATATTTAGTATTTACTGTCATATTCTCATATATCATTGTGATCTTGTTTATTACTCTCGTTTTCTTCTGCTTGCTTTCTTTTTTCTTTCTCAACAGGTGATCCAGGTGATCGATATATGTATTTTTTGTCTGCTTATTCTGTTGGTTTTTGTTTTTTGCCCTTTTTCCCCGTCCCTCTTCTCAGGTTTTTTTCTTTCCCTCTTTCTTTCTCCACATTCTCTCCTCCAGTCAAGTCTGTCCCGTATTCAGCAAGTGAAAATAAAATAAACAATAAAAAGTTGAATCAAATGGACCATTACGGCAAGGCTGGGATGGTCCATTTGGTAAAGTAAATCCGTTGGGCATCTTTCTTCGCCTTTAGACAATAATTCTGATGGCAAAAGAACCAAACGGGACAGGTTATAAAAAAAAAAAAAAAAAAAAAAAAAAAAAAAAAAGAATCCATCCAAGTTACATGGTTTATTAAAATAATCAAATTACAGCATTTACATTTATGTTAGACTACTTTTAATTAACTGCTTTAGCCCACTTACAATGAAAATTTTAAAAAAATCTTGTTCATGACCTGTGTAGTATGTTAACACTATTGGAAGTAAAAAAATATATATATATTTTTTTATAAAGCTCTGACTTGTATTATGAGTATGAGTCTGTGGTCTGGGAGAGAGTCCTGTAACTCTCTGTCTGCAAAATACAGTATATAATGACCAATGTTGGGCAATTTAATTATATAGTTACTTCTTCAAAAAAGTAACCGAGTTATGCAAACAAAGTTTTTTGCAGCTCCAAAAAAGAATTTCTGTCCACTATGAGATAAAGGAGAACAACAGCCTGATACCTGCAGGCCTGACAACAGGAGGTGTATCACTCCTGTAACACCTGTAACATTCAGTAGTCGCCTCATAATGCAACAACAACACCCTGATAATGGACTGTGTTTAGACTGTTCTTCCCATTCTATGCAAGGCCACCTGGGTTGGCTGGAAGACTATTTACTTAGCCTGGCAGGGCGAAGGACACTGTCTCAGCTGAACTCTGGACACACACACGCACACAGACATATACACACATGCAGATGTACACTCATCCCCCTCCCCCCTCCAAACGCCTTCGACGCTTATTCCCTTCCGATGCTGACGGTGGATCAAGGAGACCAGCGCATAGGCTGCAGCCCCGGATGTACTGTCTACATCGGCTGTCTCTCACCCTTTACCCATCCCTGTTGCTTGTCATGTGTTTCTTTCGTGTATTAAGAGTTTTTTTTCATGTGCTATGTGCAGAGGTGTTTTTTTTCTGTTCTCAAACTGATCTCCCTGTTGGAGCTCAGTCTGGGGGGGAGTTATTTTTTTCTCCTTATCTTTCCTCATGTGGTGCATTTTCCATTGTTATACCTCTCTGACCTGTCTTCCCCATGTGATGTTTTTGTGTAATGTATGTATGGTCGGAGGGTAAGATGGCGCCGCCATTGCGTGCAATAGGTCGGCAGCCTTAACATGAAATTTCCCCTTGTGGGACTAATAAAGGTATATCAATTGTTCTGACACACACAACAAAACTATTGACTACACTACACACTAACTACACAAGATTTGCGCTAAACGTGGCAAATCTCTCACATCTCAAAACACAGCCGTCACTCCTAAAACTTCCCCCTTCCTAAACAACTGGTCATGGCCATGTTGCCATATCATTTTTTGATTGGTCCATGGTACATTTTTCGACCAATAGGAAAGGGTGGGGGGGTTTTGGTTTTGTTTTTGCTCACAGGCGGAGAGTGCTTTCGAGCGTTTTCCTTATAAAACGCTGTTTTTACCGTTTCTTCCCGCAGTAAATATAAACAACGATAGTATTCAGGAAGAAAACCAAACATTGCCGATATTTTTATCATAACTCTGGTTTTACGTGGTCTATCAACACAATTTAAAAACTGGTATAAAGTCCACAGTTTTCCCGTCAATAGTTCCGTCTGTCCTGCTCACATCTCCAATGGTTGTACACGTTGTCATTAACGTGGCTTCACTCCACATCAGCCACGCCGCTGCTAGCTAAAACACCGGTGTCGGCACATAAGGACGCTGTCATAGCCTGTCAACGATGTTGATTAGCTGCGTATATACGAATGTGAATCGCATTATTGGCTGGACTATGGGATAAGGTGGCATCGTTGTAATCCCATACTGGAGCAGCCAGTTACTGACTAACACTGCAAAACAAAATTGTTAAAGTATTAATTTTAATTTCAATTCAGGTTAGATTTTTTTGTGCGCAACGCAGATTTTCTGTGCACAGAGACCGTGCCAGCAGTGCGCAATTGCGCTTAGAGGGAACATTGTTTGTAACCCTCCCAGTTTTTCGTCTCGTTATTCACTTCATGTCAATTTTTATAAGTAGTATGAACGAAGATGTAAAATCAGTCAAATAAGTGATCATTTTCTTTTTAAAAATATATCTAAAACCCAAGATGCAATCTTTGAAATTGCAGATTTCGTGTAACTGTGTCATTTTTTTTTATTAAGATACATTTTTTTCCCAAATTATAACTGTTTTGATTTAATGAAATTTTGTGGGTAGTGATCACTTTTGTGTGTATCTTCCCATATTGGTGTTTGGGTGTGTTTGGGTAATGGCTGGTGAAACAGGCTGGACTGCTGATTGGCTGATTCAAACAAGCTCCTGAAGTCTGGACTGGATGATTGTCGGACAGCAGCCTGAAAGGCCCCTGCGGCTTCCTTTATCCTTCTCTACACCCAACAAAGAGCCACCTGGTTGTTTGTACTTCTATGAGAAACCCAGAGTGATAGTTTCTTTTGTAAAATGTCAGTTTTGTAATGTAGTTATCTGATGTTTAAGAGCATTGCCTCCTTTTGTAATTAGTCATTGTAGAATTAGTAATTACTAGTTCATTAGTAAAAACATTCTCACAGTGGTAATTGTTAATATGTATTTTTCTTGTAAGCAGTACTTGCATGTACCGTGAAAGTTACAGGCATTTTAGTGCATTAGTAGTAACTTTATTCACAAGTAGCACTTTTGGTTAGCATGCTAAGTTAATTCTAGTTAGCTAGTTGTGTGCTTTCTGGCTCACTCCTACCTCTAATGTTTTGTATGAGATTGTAACTCTTCTAATCCTTGTTAACAGACTTGGAAGTTGCAGTTACATAACACACTGTTGATGACGACTGTGTGCTGTTATCTTTGTACCAGAATAAAGAGGGAACCCAGAGTAAGTCCATTGTCGCAGTGCCGCCCTTTCTACATGGGCGTATCACATCACATTTACCATAGTCTCTCAGAACAGCAACAGCTACATTAGCATTAGGTTACATTTTAGCCAGACACACAAGCAGTTTTAGAAACTAGAAGATTTTACTTTCAAATCAAGTCATCTCTTGTACGTGTAATTTGGACTATTCTTTTGTCAGAATATTTCCCTTTGGATTTGCCCCCCAAAAATACATCTAGATTAAGTAATGCAAATGCTAAAGAGATTTTCAGTAATCTGCTGGATGTTAGGAGATTAACCATTATTGTCAATAGCAATACATATGTTTCTGTAACACACCCATGAGATATAGTTACTTATACTAGCTGAACTATAATCAAATATCAGACTTCAGTTCATTTGCTTTTATATAAATTGCTTTGAGTGTCACAAAGGAATAAAAATCGACCTCCTTAGAGTCTGCAAGTTATAGGATAACAGTTTGTTATCTTGTAGGCTGTACTCTGGAAGTGGGTTCATTCTCAGCAGTGTTGACAAATGCAGTCAGCAGGACGAATCTTGTGTCCTGGACTTTTAAGGTCATAAGGGCCTGTCCTCTGGTAGAAACATAAAGCTGTTTAAGCACAGAAAGTGTTTTTGTGAGGACCTTGAGACTGCGTAAAAGATTATGTAATCAATGCTTTTTAATAGCTACTGATACCAAATGAGTTTTGCATTGAGTTGTATGCTGGTATGGATTTCTGTGGTATTGAGCTAGATCTATACCTGACAGGAGACAGCCAGAAACTCTCTCCTGTCTCAGTTTCTCTATGTTCAGCAGTGTTTTTCTTCCTCCCTCTGTTCCCTTTCAATTCCTTCATTTTTATGCACTCCCACTAATCTAGAGGATTAAATTATTCTGCATCTACCTGTATTCTTTGATTATTGCTGAAAGCTAAAGCGCTGAGAACTGGCTGGGATTATCTCCCAGTGGAGTGTTTGATGTTGCTGTCTTAATGAGGCTGGCAGTAGAAAGCCGCCGCACTTAAAACCCTTCCCTTTTAGGTTGATGTAATGTTGCAGCCATCTTAAAAGTAGTTATTACAGAGACATCGCATTCACTTAGGCATGTCCACTTCTACATTAATCTAGGGTCACACCCCGGTCAAACGTTTCTGCTCAATTTAAATTGTTTCTATAGCTTAAGAAAGTGCTGAATGTCAGGGAAGCATTTGAGCTCAACTCTTAGCAGGATAAAAAAAAGAAAATATATAGACACACACACATGCACGCTAATTTAGAGGTTGCTATACACAGCTTAGTTTATTCACTAGTTAGAATTTGTGCGATAAATGCCTGTAATAAATAAGATAAAATTATATCAAGCACATTACTAATTTGTTATTTCTTATAACTGTATTTCAGTTGAAACGGCTCATGCAAAACCTGCCTTTCAAGATGTCTCATATAATTTTTTGCACAGCGATGAAGTTACATTTTATTTTTCTTGCACTGAATTATGCATGACTCAATAACTATAAACAACAAGATGGATGACCACAAGACACTCATCTATTTGCAAGAGTCAGTTGAGGTGAAGGAAAAACAATGGATATAAAATATACAAAGTTATTGTCAAGAGTAGGTAGGAAGGAACCAAATGCAGGACTCACAGGAAAAGAACTAAAACAACCTTTTATTTAGGTAAAGAACTGAAGTCCAATAATGTATTTAAGTCCAGAACATAAATCAAACTAAAGAATCTATACTTCTCAATAGAGACAAACATAACAGTACCTTAACAGACACTGTGACATTGGAGAAAGATAAACTACAGCTACAGTCAGGTCCATAAATATTGGGACATCGACACAATTCTAACATTTTTGGCTCCATACACCACCACAATGGATTCCAAATGAAACGAACAAGACATGCTTTAACTGCAGAGTGTCAGCTTTTATTTGAGGGTATTTACATCCAAATCAGGTGAACGGTGTAGGAATTACAACAGTTTGCAAATGTGCCTCCCACTTCTTGAGGGACCAAAAGTAATGGGACAGAATAAGAACCATAAATCAAACATTCATTTTTTAATACTTGGTTGCAAATCCTTTACAGTCAATCACAGCCTGAAGTCTGGAACACATAGACATCACCAGACGCCGGGTTTCATCCCTGGTGATGCTCTGCCAGGCCTCTACTGCAACAGTCTTCAGTTCCTGCTTGTTCTTGGGGCATTTTCCCTTCAGTTTTGTCTTCAGCAAGTGAAATACATGCTCAATCGGATTCAGGTCAGGTGATTGACTTGGCCATTGCAAAACAGTCCACTTCTTTCCCTTCAAAAACTCTTTGGTTGCTTTTGCAGTATGCTTTGGGTTGTTGTCCACCTGCACTGTGAAGCGCCGTCCAATGAGTTTTGAAGCATTTGTCTGAATATGAGCAGATAATATTGCCCGAAACACTTCAGAATTCATTGTGCTGCTTTTGTCAGCAGTCACATCATCAATAAATACAAGAGAACCAGTTCCACTGGCAGCCATACATGCCCACGCCATGACACTTCCACCCCAATGCTTCACTAATGAGGTGGTATACTTAGGATCATGAGCAGTTCCTTTCCTTCTCCATATTCTTCTCTTCCCATCACTCTGGTACAAGTTGATGTTGGTCTCATCTGTCCATAGGATGTTGTTCCAGAACTGCGACGGCTTTTTCAGATGTCGTTTGGCAAACTCTAATCTGGCCTGCCTGTTTTTGGGGCTCACCAAAGGTTTACATCTTGTGGTGAACCCTCTGTATTCACACTGGTGGAGTCTTCTCTTGATTGTTGACTCTGACGCACATACACCTACCTCCTGGAGAGTGTTCTTGATCTGGCCAACTGTTGTGAAGGGTGTTTTCTTCACCAGGGAAAGGATTCTTTGGTCATCCACCACAGTTGTGTTCCGTGGTCTTCCTAGTCTTTTGGTGTTGCTGAGCTCACCAGTGCGTTCCTTCTTTTTGGGAATGTTCTAAACAGTTGTTTTGGCCACGCCTGATGTTTTTGCAATCTCTCTGATGGGTTTGTTTTGTTTTTTCAGCCTAATGATGGCTTGCTTCACTGGTAGTGACAGCTCTTTGGATCTCATCCTGGCAGTTGACAGCAACAGGTTCAAAAAGCAAACAGCACACTTGAAATGAACTCTGGACCTTTTATTTGTTCATTGTAATTGGGGTAATGAAAGAATAACACACACCTGGCCATGGAACAGCTGAGAAGCCAATTGTCCCATTACTTTTGGTCCCTTAAGAAGTGGGAGGCACATATACAAACTGTCATAATTCCTATACTGTTCACCTGATTTGGATGTAAATACCCTCAAATAAAAGCTGGCAGTCTGCAGTTAAAGCACATCTTGTTCGTTTCATTTGGAATCCATTGTGGTTGTGTATAGAGCCAAAAATGTTAGAATTGTGTCGATGTCCCAATATTTATGGACCTGACTGTATATGCACATACACAACGTAATTAGAAAGAGTGGAAACACGTGGGGAACAAAAAAGACAAAACAATCAAAATAAGACAGGAAATAACTAAAAAAGAAAACACTAATAAAGATGAAGACCTAAGACATACAGAGATGATTAGAAACTGTTCAAAATCAGTAGAAACCAGATGACAAAAGTAACAAGAACTAAGAGCTAAAAGTAAAGCAGACCTTCCAAACCTCAACTAACAGCTCCCAAAAAAAATAAAAAATAAAAATAAATAAATAATAATAATAATAAAAATCAGGAATTGTTTAAAAATAGACAAGAATTCAAAATCCAAAAGAATACATAATCTTGGCTCTAAAACCAAGGTTCAGTGTTCAGTATAACATGACTACACAGAAAATCACATTTCACAAAAACCTGAAAAATATTTATAAAGTTTGAGATTTATAGAGCATAAAAAATACACAGAACAAGAAGTCTAGACATGTAACATGAAGAAATATTTGAGCGTCTGTTGTAGTTCAGATATCAGAAGAAGTAATAGCCAGCGTTAGAAATATGGTTGAGCTCCCAGTTTCCAAAAGAGTATAAATGACAAATGAGCATTGTAACAGTGGGAACCATAGCATCACAACTAAGTTGAAGTGCCACAGATCTGATTATTGTGATGAGACACCATTAGAATAATACATCAAGCTCCATTCCTTGAGACAAAGCAAGACTCTGACCAAGAGTCAAGTCCCACAGTATCGTCGAAGACAATGGAGCTTTCCAAGGAGAGGTGTTATTTTTTGTTGTTTCTTTAAACCACAAGAGGGTAATAATTAAAAGCAGATAATAGGCATTGATTGTAGCTTATGGCACAAAATGCTGATTGAGATGCACTTTCACTTTGGTTTTAATTGATTTCATCTTTCTATTTTTAGATTTCACTGGACAAGCATGCTGGCCTTGCTTGTCCTAATGGAGTGTGATTTCCGAATGATTTACTAGTGTGTTGCACACAGAGCGACTGAAATAACGAGGTTGCAGACACATATGGTGGAAATGAGTTTGCTGGACATAGAGTGGTACTCGGACTACAGCCGCTGCTTCTCCACAATGAAAGGAGTTGATGTCAGGACTGATGATGCCAGTTGAGGTGGTTCGGGTATCTGACTCGGATGCCTCTTGGATGCATTATGGGTGAAGTAATCTGGATATGTCCTACAGGGAGAAGTCTCCAGAGCAGACCCAGGATTTGCTAGAGAAATTATATCTCTCAGGTGGCTTGGGACTGACTTGATGTCCCCCAGAATGCGCTGATAGACATGGCTGAGGTGAGGGAAGTCTTGGCTTCTCTGCTCTGACTGCTGTGCCATGAGCATAACCCTGATAAGTGTTAGATGGATGGATGGATATTGACATGACCACCAGTGCACAAAACTGGAGATGAAGAAAAACTTTCCAGCTCATGTTAACTCTTGTTAACAATGGTTTGAATTTTTTAGGTGTTAACTCAATACTTTTTTAATTAAATGTGTAAATCTGTGTGTAGATGTCATGGCCTGGGTCTAGGGACCCAGGGCTCATGTATTTCCAGTGTATGTTTATGTTTTCATTTTCCGTGTGGTGTTTTGGTTTGCTCTCCCTTTTTCTCCATGTTTCTCCGGGTGAGCTTCCGGTTCACTGGTTCGCTGAGGAGACTGCGAACCGGAAGTGTTTCTGGTCCAGAGACAGCCACACCTGCCGCTCGTCGTCCTCTGCCAGCTGCAGCAGATTATGCTCGTCTAGGGAGCAGCATTTAAGACGGTAGCTGAGCTGAGGCCGACGCTGGATCCTTGAGTCAGAACTCGTCAGTACCGCCGTGGGCTTTTGTTAAACCTCCTAGTTAATAGATTTCCTCCTAACCTTCTGTTTGTTTGTGTTACCAGGAATCTGGAGCGGAGTGTGCTTTAAAGTCACGGTGTGGGAATTGGAGTTTTTTGGAGTCGCAACTTTTCACCTTTCACGGACATCTGCACTGTGTGGGATTCAGGGAGAATCACCACGGGACCACAGTGCCTGGATTTTTGTATATAGTTGTGTGTTTTTCACCTCCTGTAAATAAATCCACTGTCCTTCACTAAGAGTCTCGCGTTTGGGCCCTACTTTCACTGCCACTCCACGGTCTGCCACCGCAGCCCGTGACAGAAGATATCTATTTCATCTGTAAATATATTTCTGACACTTTCTATTGGTCATGAAAGGGAAAAAAAAACAAAAACAACTACATGTCCACTCACTTATAACTAGTTAAGCAACTAACCAAATTTTAGATTAAGGAAACCTTGTGAACCAGCACATTCAGTAAGCTGAAAATATCTGTGTATGCGTAATACATTTCTGGACATTGCCCATTTGTAGTGGTTAGAGCATTATTCGTTGTTTAATTTTTTTTCTTTATTTATTTTAGTTTTTAAAATGCTGTCTACACTCTGCAAACCTCATGACTTTGCACAGCTACAAATCACCCCAGCGCTAGTTGGAGGTCACTGCTCTGGTCCTATTGGCTTCAGAAAGCAGAGGCGAGATTCTGAGATTACCAAACTTGACACACTCTTCACTGTGACTTTGGCTTCAAAATGTGTTGATAGAAGTTATGAACAGAATCAGTAAGAAAGAGCAGCTCTAATGAAGTCCAGAAAGTCCACATCTTGACTTCACCGTCAGAACTGCACCTTTCGTGCCACAGTTATTTGAATCTTTATAATATAAAAAGGCATTAAGTTCTCATCTCATTAAGCTAATGTTTCATGTTGATCTTTTTGTCTTTTATTTCTCTCCTCTGGTCTTGGCTTAAATTGTGTTTGGGTATAATTAAAGGCTATACTGAGATAATAATTGATACGATGTGTGATCATCATCATCATTACACATATTTTAACTAACAGCTCCAGATCTGAGGGTCTGATGGCTTCCACCGCTTGCTATTCTGCAAACTCCGATAAGACAGAGTTCGGTAAGTGGCCCTCCAGAAGACCAGTCATGAGAGACTGTGTGAATGAGAGCAGTGTAAAGTTACTTAGCTAGAAACCACTGTGCATCCTGGTAGAGATTACTTACATTCTTATTCCTCTTACGTTCTTCTTAATTTGCCCCTCTTTTGTCTTTACACAAACGTGAGCTAATGCTTAAACATGAAATGTTGTTTTATGACTGAGAAAATGACAAATTGTTCTGCTGCAACCATATTGATCCAGAGCAGTGCTTTTTTTCCTGGAAACTTTTTTAATGTGTTTCCATAAAATGCTTTTCTCATCAGATTCCAATGCCAAGTGGAGCACTCATAAAAATCAGCCATTTGTTCCACTTTAATTTCTTAAATGGAAATAAATTATGACAGTAAGATTCATCTGATTCATTTAGATCTTTGGACTAACTACAGCAAAATAAATCTGAGAACCTAAAACAACAGGAAATAAACTAAAGACACAATCCATGAGTGGACTGGACTTTTCTTCGAGCTGTGGTCGAATCTGTCATGTCTGAGTTGATGGCTGATAAAAGTGTCTGCTAATTTATCACTATTTTTCACAACGCTGGAAATCAAAACACATGTTGTAAAGGAAAAAAGTGTCTCAGGCCTCTTCATAAAGCCCAGGAGTGACAGGAAATCCATTTCTGTCGTATGCAATTACCAGCATGCTGATTCGGGGAAAACACTGCTGCTTTATATTTCATCAAGGCCATCGAAGAGCTGAGGTGGCGCTCAATACTGGCTCCCAGAGTACTTCTCTTTCTCACTTTCCCTCTCTCACTCGCACACGCACACACACACACACACACGCACACACACACACACAAACACAGATAACCACTATAGTTAAAGGTACGCGATGTCCACATCTCCACCTGAAGGAACAGAAAACCCACACCTGCCCAAATTCTGACAGAGAGAACAAATAGGTGCAGAGATTAAAGTATGAGAACAGAAAAGAAAAAAGTGAATAAAAAGAAATGAATAAAATAAGCAAAGAGGAATAAAGAATAGGAAAAATAAAGATCAAAAGAAATGTTGAAAAAGAAAACAATAAAGAATAGGAAGGAAAAAAGAAAAAAGCTGGGAAGAAAGAAGTGGATACAAAAAATTAGTTAAAACAGAACTGCTAAAGTAAAGCGAGGGGGAAAACAAGGAGAGGAGAAAGAAAAGACTACAGAAAAGGAGGACAGATTAAAAAGAAATGGTAGAAAATGGGGAACCAGACAAGAAGCAAAAGAAAAGCAAATGAAAACTAAAATGTGTGCTAAAAGAACCTGGAAAGAAAACAAAGGGGCTGAAAACTAGAAAGCAGGGAGAAAAAAAAGAAGGTGTGAAACAAAATGAAAGAATTGAGAGCAAAGAAAAGAAAAGAGCAGTAAAGGAAAAAAATAAACAATGAAAGTACAACAAATTAAAGAAGTGATGTAATCACATAGGAAAGAAGAGAAATGAAACAAAAGAAAATAAAAAAGGAAACAAACGACAATGAATGAAAGCAGAAGAAAAAGAGAAAGTAAGATGGCAAAATTAAAAAATGGGAAGAAGAAAATATAAAATGTAGAGATGACAGTAGAGACAAGTAGAAAAGAAAAGAAAGGAGATGTGAATAAATGAGAAAAGAACAGAGAAAGAGCAACACTTGCAAGAAATGAGAAGAATATCAAGGACAAAAGTGAGGACAAAAAGAAGAATCGGAATAGTAGAAGATAGAAGAGACGGAAGAGAGAGAGGACAGACCAAAGACAATAGAGGAACAGAGTAGCAGATGATGAGAAAGAAAAGATGACAGATGAGGAGGAGACAAGAGAAGAAGAACAGTAATTTGTCTTCGGTGTTTCAACAAAGAAAATCGAGCTTCTCCTTTGCCTTGGTGCTATTTATTATTAATTAGCGTAACTCCCACAGTCTCCTGTGTGTCTTTACATAAGGACTGCTTTCACTTTAACATAACATCTCATCTGTTGTGTTGATCATGCTCTGCCAATTCCAAGAAGTGTCTCTGTGTTCTTAATTAAGTCTCACTGTTTGGTGACAGTGACAGCATGTTTTTCTTTCTCAATTGTGTAACACAAGAGGCATACTATTATCCATGTGTAATCGTTTAACTACGGAGCTTTCACATCATGCCAAAGTGTCAAAATCTGCAATTTCTTCAATAGCCAATTGACAC
Source organism: Pelmatolapia mariae (assembly GCF_036321145.2). Classification (NCBI taxonomy): domain Eukaryota; kingdom Metazoa; phylum Chordata; class Actinopteri; order Cichliformes; family Cichlidae; genus Pelmatolapia; species Pelmatolapia mariae. Next base: position 39,941,399 of record NC_086236.1, on the reverse strand, counting down.
TGGCTCGAAATTCCCACGAATTCCCATGTTAACTTTACAGCTTTAAAAAACATGTTTGCAAAAGTTATTTATTGATCATTTTCCCTTTCATAACAACTGTGTGCAGAGTACAGTTACAGTAATCAAACAGTCAAGATTGAAGTGCAGACGAATTAAAGCTGAAAGTCTGTGCTTCAGATATTAAATGTACTGTAATTGTAAATTAACCCTGGAGAAACCATGGGGTCAAATTTGACCCCATGGTTTCCCTAGAAAACCAATGGGGTCGGCTCTGACCCCATGGGTTCTCCAGGGTTAAATGTGATTTAAAATACACTGTGGTAGTGCACAGAGGCAAAATGACAAATATTACAAATATTGTGTCTTTTTCCAACTAACTATAAGTGACCTGGACCTCTTTTTAGTGCTTGTAGTGGGGGTTATTTTAATGGGATTAACAGAGAAACAATTTGGCCTGCTGGATGCTACAACCTGTCTGCAGAGATATAAAACTGTAGTATTTTAAATTTATTAGTCCCTTACTAACCTCCGAAAAAGTTGACTTTGTTCATCTGGATGTTGCTTTTTCAGTGGGCGAAACATTTTGTAACACATCCAAGTGACAGAGGTGTGCCAAGTACACAAGAGCAAGACTTTAAATCATCGGTAAGATGTTTTAAGAGGTGAAGAATTTCATGTCTAAATATGACATTGTCAATGTCTTTGTCAATATGCACAAAAAAGGTTAGGAGAGAGATACAACAGTGATCGTATATAGTCATCTGTAGAACACAGTGAAGGCTCTGTCATGGTTTAAGACTGTGCCAGTGGTGTTTGGGTATCTTTAGACTTTGATCCACCTTTCGATATGATCTGGAAAATGCCTAATTGGCAACAGCTTTATTTTTCAGCATGATAATTACCCCAAACACACTGTCTGTGCAGTAAAAGGAACTTTTAAATTGATCTCCTCAGAGCCTGGAGTTGTTAAAGCAGTGTGGGGTCATCTTAACTTACAACATCCCAAGAATAGCTTTAGAATGTCTCTCAAGGAGTCTGGAATACTATTCCTGAAGACTCCTTAAAGAAATTACAAGAAAGCTTTCCTAAGAGAGTTCAGGCTGTGTTGAAGAATTAAGCTGGTCATACCAAATATTGACTTTCAAGCTCTGAATTATTCCCAATATGTTTTTGATGTATGTAGTGTATTTCTGCTTATTTTGAGCACACGTCAATAAATAGCTTCATCTATGGCTCAACAGTTTTACACAGTACTATGTGTCAGTGATGTACCAGTAAAAAAACAAATGGTAAGAATGTTAATGCAATTAACTGCATGTTAATTTGCTCATGCAAATCTGGAGTTTTCATCAGCTTCAATAAGCTTCACAGCAAATGTTAGCTGAGCTTTACTATTTTGATTTACACTAACAGAATCATACTTTAGACTACATGCTCAGTAGTGACTGGTAAGCTGATGAACACAGTGGAGCATTTAGAATCAGATATATGGTCAGAAGCTGGTGGAGACCATAAGTAGTTGTAAATTGCACCACTATATCCATCCTGTCATGTTCCCAGGGTTTTGCATTTGAGTTCTGGATTTATTTGATGAAAGTTTAAGATAATGATTTCTGGTTCCTGAATATGTTATTATGAGTTTTGTATTTGTTCGTTATTCCTGGTTTCTCAGTGTGATCATCTTTGGTGCTTCCTTCCTATATCCAGTCTCCCAGTTGTGTTCCCGGTCTTTGTTCCACGTCTGTCTGTTCTCTGTGTTCTGTCCTCATGTCTGTTTCTCCCCAGTCCCAGTGTCCCGCCCGTGTGTCTTGGTTTGTTTCTCAGTGTGTGATACTTCCTGCTTTACTTTGACAGTCTCTTGTGCAACTTGTTCAGTTTTGCTTTCCCTGTCTTGTCAGTTAGATTATGTCCAGCTGTCTTCCCGAGGTGTTTCCTCTCTGCTTCTCTGCCATGCTGCCTGGTTTAAGTTTAGTTTCTAGTGCCTTCCCAGTATTTTGTGATTCTGGCAAGCTGTTTTTGAGTATAAGTCCTGCATTTGGGTCTTATCCTGCCTTGCCTCGCACAGTGTTTTATGACTCACTCAGGTATTAATCAAAATGTGTGAAGTAGAAGCATATTACAGTAACTTACAAGGTCATAACAGTGCATTAAAACATATTGATTACTGGATTTTTAAATGATCTACAACCACTTAAGATTCAGTGAATGCCACACATTTAATGTCAATTCCACTAGTGATATTGAGTTGGCTTTTTGTCGTTTCCACATGGTCTGTCTATGTTGTACGTTTATTTATCTGAATAACTGAGTTTGGTGTATAGTGTTAATAGCACGGCCCAGTGTGTATAATTCCATACTATAAAGTAATGAGGATGTGGTAATAATCTCACCCATATCATCTTTAAATATACATGCCACATGCCGTTGTTTGTGCATCATTAGGCATGAAAACATTTTAGTGTACATCACTCCATTAAACTTTAATGAAGCTTGTGTATGTTTAGAAATGCATAAATAGCTTGTGGGAATATACTATGTCTTCAGTTAGAGTTTTAATGATAAAGACTCATTGATACCACAGGGTAATGCTTGCCTGCAGCCACTGCTGATGAATGTTTTAAGTGTTGAAATCTCCTCTAAGCACTCCCTAAGGCATTCTTTCAGCACCCTCTACCACCTGTGTAACCTGTGAATATATTGTCATATTGCCACAGTATGGGTTGAGACATATTCCACAACTTCCTGAATCCTATTTATTTAAACTAGAAATGACTTTCTATGCCTGCAGGAGCCATTAAAGTCTGCTGTTGTGACTGTTGTTTGTGTTGTTTGGGGTCTATGTATCATCTCAAAGACACTGTAAAGATCTGTCTTGTGCATGATTCATCACCCTTCGTTAATCTCAGTATTAGCAAGCCTGCAATTTTAGAAGCAAATCCCACTATCTCTTGAAGAAGGAATATAGAGAACTAATTATGATTAATTATATTCCTGAATAGATTTTTTATTTTTTTAATGTCCTTTGACAGAAGGCATAAGCTGGGATAGGTATTTTATTTTGTGGGGGCTACTGGTCTACCATGCTTGTTTAATGGTTTTGATAATGCTATTAAGATCGGAGCAGACCAATTCAAAAGATCTAACCATGATGGTGCAACAGCAGCAAACCACACTGTGTGGCTTCGTTTACTCTCCATAGTACTGCTTAAATTTGCTGTATGACACTATTTTCGTGTAACAAATCATTTTTTATTGCCAGTGACTGAATGGATTATAAATAGCTTTAAAAAATCAGAGTGCAGTTTGCAAGTGCAAGCAGTGACGTTGTGATTTAACTGCACGCACAGTGTAAAGTACCTGTGTGTGTGTGTGTGTGTGTGTGTGTGTATGTGTGTGTGTGTGTGAGAGAGAGAGAGAGAGAGAGAGAGAGAGAGAGAAAGAAAGAGAGAGACACACTAGTAACACTTAAGGATTTTTCCATCCTGTAGTGAGAGCTCTTTGCAGGGAGAGCCGGGGTAACAGCATTAGTAAGTGAGAATGTGTTCATGTTAGTGTGACCATGGATCTGAGGGGTATACTATGAAGGAAGTTCAACACAGCCAGGCTTTCTGTGCTTTAGCTGGCTCTGCAAAAACCATAAACTCCAGTGGGTGATAACAGGTGTCATGACAGTGGTTATCAACCTTTTCTGTTAAGCTAGGCTGTCTGCTTCAGGTTTTGTGCTTGCTCACATGAGATGAATGTCAAGTGACACTTCTTTCACATAAAATCATCCCTATGAGCGCCACCTACTACTATCAGAGACATTGTTATATGATGATAAAATGGTGATTAAAAATCTCTGAAAATAAAAAAGCAGCATCAGGAAAACATCAACAGGAAAATCAGCACAGTTGCAGTAAGGCCAAGAGACTGATAAATTAAACCTTTTAATTCAGGTTAATTATTGTATTCCTGAGTGTGCTCTCCATTTTAAAACATTTATATACTTCCTGAATAATACACAAACACTTCTGTGACAATGCAACACATAGTTTGCATTTCATTCAAAAAACCTGCACACAAAAAACATAAAAAGAAGAAATGTTTAATAAGATAGTCAGATAGCTTCTTTTGCACTGTTGTACTTTTGCATAATGACAATAATGAGGATCTATAATGCACTGTAAATAAAAGAATGAGTGTTAATGTGATGCTTTCCAGTCCATTTTAAATGAAAACATAACCCGCTCCTGGTTAGGTTATGTTTTACCACGGTGATTTAGCCACATAAAAACACAACCACAGATTTTCACAAAGGAAACTTTCACTTTAAACTTAACATAGCTTGCTAAGCCATTAATCTTTCTTCATAATACACCCCTCTGGTAGAGGGAAAGGAGGCGCTGGAATATTTGGCTACAGCACAGGATGAAATTCCAAAAAAAGAACTCCCCAAAAAACCCAATGTGGCTTTGTGCATGGAGATTTGTATTTTTTGCAATAAAAAATGCCTTAAACAAAGCTGAATATGTGCATGCATGTCTGTATAAATTCACTTGTCTTTGTGTTTTAATGGAGAAGCAGTGGTGCTGTCAGTGGTATTAAATGGAAACTCTGCCTACTTTAATAATTAACAAGTTCCGTCTTTTCCAACTTTTGTTAAATGTACAAAGATGAAAACTTTATGAGCATTTCACGCATGAGAAGCTTGCTAATAATAAATAAGTTGAATCGTGTTGCCTGCTGTTGCACTTCTATCTGAGTGAATCATTGGAATTTTCGCATTAAGACTAAAGTATGGTTCACTCTCGTCAGCTCTCTTTTCTTCTAATGTGTTTCACTCTAATGGTTGCAGGAGGGTTTTTTTCTTTTTTTTTTTCAGTGGACTGGGGAAGGGGCGTGTCAGGGTGGAAACTTGGTTGTTGTACACACATTTTGAGCTGTTTTTAATTTTAGATTTTTTTGTGTGTTAGCATTTTTATATTTGAAATATTTTTGATACAAATTAGAAAGTAATGTAAAACAAAAAAAAGAACTAGACAATTTTTTTCTTGTTCACCTTCAGTATCTCACAGTGATGGAAAGTCTGCAAATATTAATCTTTGGTGGAAAACTTGGAGGACCATTCGTTGTAAGATAAGATAAGATAAGATAACCTTTATTAGTCCCATGGGTGGGAAATTTGTTTTGTTACAGCAGTGGACAGTGCAAAGTTGCATAGAAAAATTTGAGAAAAACACTGGAGTAAGATATCAATAAGATACTGTACACAATAGAATAGAATAAAATAAAATAAAATACTATATACAATCAAATAAAATAGAATACAAATGCTATATACAATATGAGTATAATACAACGATGCCAGAAAGAGTATTGCACTTAGTGTTATTGCTATTGCACATGTGTGGATGTGTGTGTTTGATCAGTTGAAGTCTTTGTTGTGGAGTCTGACAGCAGTGGGGAGGAAAGACCTGCAAAATCTCTCCGTCCCACATCGTGGGTGCCGCAGTCTCCCACTGAAGGAGCTGCTCAGTGCTGTCACAGTCTCCTGCATGGGGTGGGAGATGTTGTCCAACAGGGATAACAGCTTAGCCACCATTCTCCTGTCACTCACCACCTCCACTGGGTCCAGAGGGCATCCTAGAACAGAGCTGGCCCTTCTGATCAGCCTGTTCAGTCTCTTCCTGTCCCCGGCTGAGATGCTGCCACCCCAGCAGACCACACCGTAAAGGAAGGCTGAGGCCACCAGAGAGTCATAGAAGGTCTTCAGGAGTGGGCCCTTCACTCCAAAAGACCTGAGCCTCTGCAGCAGGTACAGCCTGCTCTGCCCTTTCCTGTCTGAATTATGAGTCCAGTCCAGTTAATTGTTCAGATGAACAAAAAGGTACCTGTAGCTGTCCACAGTCTCAATGTCCATACCTTGGATGTTCAGTGGTTGCAGTTGAGGATGTTTGTGCCTGCGGAAGTCTACCACCAGCTCCTTGGTTTTACTAGTGTTGATCTGGCGGTAGTTCTGCTGTTGTATTGGAAATACAAAAATAAAGTTATTTAGATTTACAATACCTACTCAGCCCCCACTAGATTCATATATATACACACATATACCTGACCTTTTTGGTGTGACGCAGTGGGTTACTGACTGGGCTCAGCCTGTGTGACTGAGGCTTTAAAATTTTCTGCCACTTCAGATCTACAAGACTAAGAGCATCATGTAGTAATTGTTATTCAAATGAAATTCACCTGCTTAAATATATACAAGTTGTGTAATTTCTTATCTTATTTTATTCTAATTGTCCTTCATAACTTTTGCACTGTCCACTTCCTGCTGTGACAAAACAAATTTCCCACGTGTGGGACTAATAAAGGTTATCTTATCTCATCTTATCTTATCTTAATCCATTTTATTGCATCAATTTGTCACAGTTAAGTTATTTGGGCAGCCTGGCAGTGTAAAAAAAAATAAAATAAAATAAAAATAAATATATATATATATATATATATATACATATATATATATATATATATTTATACATATATATATATATCCACCAATTTCCTTTGATGTACTGCATGGTACAAAGTTTTGGTTCTTTGGTTCTTTAATTATTATTTTTATTTTAAAAATAATGAATCTTTTCATTTTGCACTACTTATCGGAGACCGGGTTGCATAGCACTGCTGACTGAGTAGAGGTGCAGAGACAGACAGTACCTACAGCCTTTGTGGGGGGGATACTGAAACACAAGCCCAGATTGACTGAATGGTACCAAGTTGCTCTGGAGGAGTGGAAAGTTCTGTGGATTATCTACTAACCTCTGCACTAATTTATAAACAAAAACAAAATTTATAAACAAAATTATAAACAAAATTAACTCGCTGCAGCGAGTTACTTTTGATAATGACCACAATTCTACTGGGAGCAGCACAAATTAGCAGGTTAGAACAGACCTGAGTGGTGTACAAAGCACGATAACGCCACTAGTTTTAGGCATGTACATGCAAGCACTTCTCTGTGAAGACAGCATGGCAAATTAGATTAACAAGAGAATGTCTAACGAGAATCTTCTGGGGACTCTCAGCGGCCTTTTATCTTTGTGCAATTGTTCTCTGAATAAGTTCAGTTAGGTTCTGCTCTGTTTCATCAAAATACCAGTAGTTTTGAGGAGCAGACATTTATAGGGCGTGACATTTGGGGCCTAGAATGTGTTACAGTACAGAGACAGTTTTACTGTACTCACAGCTTTGAGTAATCCATCTGCGCCAGTGACACTGACACACTTGATCGAATAACTTCTCTCCCTGGCATTCCAAACAGATCGTTTTGCAGCTAGACATAAAGATTGCCTACTTTACCAACTCGATTTGATCAGGAATAAAAATTTGGTACCAAGTCACCAGAAGCACAGGAAATCTTTATTTGAGGAAAAAAAACATGTCTCTCAATTTTGTCTTTTTTCCCCTGTGGTACTGAAAATGGTTTTGAATATATCAAGTGTTTTGCCTGGTATCTGTATTAAGTTTGAAATTTTAGTATTGAGACAGCTTACACAGGAGGCAGCCTTTGACCTTTTATACCTTTTTTTTTTTTTTTTTGCAGTTTTTAGATGTATGATATATGCATATAAGACATACACATTGTCTATTCAGTCTTCCTTAACAGTCTAAATCTTCAGCACATCCCACTGTATTGATAATTAATACACCTCACTCTTTTTTCTCTATTTCTGCTTCTTTTCTGAGGTCCATGGCAGGCTGTGTTTTGATCTTTACTAACACATTTCCTCCCACTCTCTTATGGAACTCAGCATTCCTTGTGGCTGTAATGCAATTAAGAAACCTCTGAGACCAATTTGTGGAGGAGATTCTGAATACAATGACAAGTGAAAAATGAAGAGAACATATCAATAAGTACTCAATTAATTAGTGCAAGAGGATGGAATGTCTCCCTTCATACACTGGGAGTTATTTGAACAAAGAAAATTATCATGCTTTCCAACAATTAGCTTTCATAAATCCCTTTGAAAATACAGAGTTTGGTACTGCTCAGATAGTTTTGCTAAGTCCATCAGTTCAGTCTACACTGCTATGTAAAATATCCAGCTAGCCCTCTTCTTTATATTTTGCTTCTGAGTCACTCATTTTTTTGATTTTTAAAGTGGACTGTTCTTTCTGTAGTTCTTTCCAGCTTCTTTTCTGTGGACATTGCCCAGTCCTTGTACCTTGCTGTTTTCAGAGGAAGCCATTTACTCTGACATAGAAATCATTCAAGCATAAACAGTATTGCAAGCCAGTTATTTGGGCAAATCTTGGCAAAATTGATGTTATTATGATCAGAAGAAAGTACTGATCCACCATGCAATGCCATTTGGAAAGCATCTGATGACCCCAAACATACTGCCAATTATGTAAAAACATACCTGGATAGAAAAAAACACTCAGTTGAACACTTTCTTTCACAGACTGGCCTCCCCAAGTACTGTGTGGCATCACCTTGACAGAGGACATGACAAAAGGCAGCCACTATCCATAGAAGAGGTTTACAATGTCCTTCGAGAAAAGCCCAAAGAACTATTTGTGAAGACTACTTGAAGAACTTAGTAGAAAGCTTTCTTAAATGAGCTCAGGTTGTCTTAAAGAATAAAGGTGATCATGCCACATAATGACTTTAAGCTGATTAGAATTGCACAGATTTTTTTTCATTGATGTTTGCATGTTTCGATAAATTACTGCATCCATTTCTCATTCCTAGTAAAATATAAAGAAATGAGGAGTCAACACTTTTGCACAGTACTCTCGTTTTTTTAAGTTGGCCTGCCAGTAGATGCCCCAGACTTTGCAATCTGAGACTGAACATCTCCTCTCCTACTCAGTCCTGTTTTAAATGCCACTTGTAAATGCTTTACAGGGTGATGTCCTTGTTTGCAGTCCATTTGTCTTGCCAGGTTTCCCATGTTTTGTGTATCGATTTGCTGCTGCCTGCTGTCATGCCAGGGACCAGAGGAGACCTTGAGAGGAGGGACAGCCAGTAATGGAGTCATCTCCTCCTCGTTATCCCCAGTGTCCGAATGACTCCTGCCTGACCTTCACCTTCTCTTTTAAAATGAGAGATGACAGGGTGCCCTGTTGGCCCATTACATGCCATGGAACAGTGACAGACATGTGCTTTGTTTTTCTTGTTCATCCACCTGCAAGTCTCAACTGACAACTGTCTAAGGCATAATTTCTTATAGAAAGAACAGATGTGGGAGGACATCATGTTTCAGATAGAAAGCATCAAGGGACAGGAGAGAGGCCATAATGGAATCGTCCACTGTCCACATGAGATCATGTCTTCATGTAATTTAAGGGAAGATGGGATTTTATTCATCCCCAGACAGAAAATTTAATGTGTCAGCAGAACAAGAAGAAGGTAGTAAATGGCATTAAAAAGCCATAAACTTTATGTACTGCATAACAGTGCACCAAAATCTACTGCATACATTAACTCTGTCTGTAAACATATTTATATCTTCTTATAATGCACCTTCTAGTGACAGCCAATTAAAATCAGCAGTAGCTGTAAAGGCTGTGATGCATTGTGTTGGATAGTTGCTGTAATTCAAACATGGTCTCTCCTGTAAATTGTCACATATGGATCTGCTGGTGTAACCCTTAAAAATTTTCTGTATGCAGAATTCATATTGTACTTGTATATTTTAGCCCAAGTCAGACACTAAACCCTTACCTAACAGCAGTACGAAAACTAGCGTTAAAACGTGAAAATTTGAGAATAACTTTAGGCCTCTTAAGTTTAATAAAAAGGTGTTTAGATAGCACATGCTCAGTGATGGCTGTTTATTAACAACACAGTGTAGTGCACCGTTTAAATTGAGGGATTACACAATAGAATCTCAGTAAAGTAAGTGATCATTAGTTGTGGTTTGGTGCCATTTAGCAGCTGATGGATATGAAGAGATCATTTGAGAAAGTAATGAGTCACTTTGTAGTTAGAAGCTTATCAGTAATTGGTGTTTAGCAACAAGCTGCTGTTCATTTGTAAGCTGACATGGTCCAGGGATGTCATTTATTGCTTGAAGGCTGCAAAACTCAACGTGAGTTACCTTAAAGTACATATAAAGCACAATTCAAGGAGGAATGTGTAAAAAAAAAAAAAAAAAGTAAATAAATACTGCTATCAGTTTGTGATTGCATGGGATCATGTTGGAAATTCAACGTTATTTATATGGTGCCAAATCACAATAACAGTTGCACTTTATATTGTAAGGTAAAGACCCTATGAAAACTCCATCAATCATATAATTGATTGAGTTTATGAGCAAGCACTTTAATGACAGCATAATGGAAAAACTCACTTTTAACAGGAAGAAACCTCCAGCAGAACCAGGCACTAAGATGGACTATCTTAGAAGTATATGATAAATCACTGCAAATTGCAAATCTGTTATCATCTGTGTACACAGAATTGCTCATTAAACAAAAGAAATCATTTTAACTACTTACAGTAAGAAATCAGCCAGTCCAGGGTGTTGCACAGTCAACCTCAGAGCCACTAGTGGGCCTCTGAAACTGCACTGCAAAATTAAAGGAACATTTTTATATTTATCTTGTCAGTTCAGTAGCAGAGGGGGTGTTATTAATCAGTTTCAGCTGATTTCTGACTGTTTTCACTAGTTTTGCATGTGAAACAGTGTCACTACTTAACAGCGTACGCTATGTTACTCTGTTTGTGTCGGGGGACCCGATCCTTGGGGTGGACCAATTTTTGGCGCAGCGTGTTTTGTGGTTTAAAAGCCACAGAGACACAGTGTTTAGAAAAAATGCGTCTCAACTGCACCGATATGCCTGACACATACGGGATCACTACAGGTTTTCGCTTAGACAGCGGTTGTCCTTCTCTCCTCGATCGACTGGAGCTTTCTTTTGGCGCCTTCCCAGCTTTGACAAAAGTCCAGCTGGGATAACCACATTTACTCAGGGCCTTCTTGATGTGATGTTCTTCTGTCTCCCTGTGTCAGTGGGGATGGTGTTCGCTCTGTGTTGTAGCGTCCTGATGACACCCAGTTTGTGCTCCAGTGGATGATGAGAGTCAAACCTTAGATACTGATCCGTATGTGTAGGTTTACGGTACACGTCAGCTTTTAGATGTCCCCCATTACTGATGGAAATCTCACAGTCTAAGAAGGCTGACCTGCCACTTTTCATATCCTCCCTGGTCAATTTGATGTGTTGGTCCACCGAGTTAATGTGATCCGTGAATTGTGGTACGTCCTGAGATTTGATTTTCACCCAGGTGTCAGCCACATATCTGAACCAATGGCTTGGTGGTGTTCCAGGGTAGGATAGCAAAGCCCTCTTTTCCACTTCTTCCATATACAAATAGGCCACGATGGTTGAAACTGGGAACCCATGGCACACCCATGTTTCTGCCTGTAGAACTGACCCTTGTATGTGAAATAGGTGGAATGAAGACACAGTTCCAAAAGCAAACACACTTGGTCAATGCTGAGAGTGGTCCTGTTGCTGAGGTTGGGGTCATCCTGTAATCTCTTACGGACTACCTCCAACGCTTCCGTGACTGGGATGCAAGTGAAGAGAGATGTAACGTCGTACGAGACCATGGTTTCATCTGCCTCCATAATGACATCTCTCACCTTCTCAACAAAATCCAGGGTGTTCTGGATGTGGTGTTCAGAGCTGCCTACCAGCGGGTTGAGGATTGAAGCCAGAAACTTGGAGATGTTATAGGTGACCGAGTTGATCATACAGACAATCGGTCTTAAAGGTGCACCCTGTTTATGTAAACCATACAGACTTGGTGTAGACTCCGCTGGGTATAGCCTATGGTATGAGGTCCAGTCTATAGCATTGTCTTGTTCTAACTGCTTCAGACAGCCTATCACCCTCTTCCTGTAACCACTTCCTGGGTCTCGTTTCAGGGGCTCATAAGTATTTTCATCACTGAGCAGTGACAAAATTTTCTCATGATAGTGTTTCTGGTTTAGCAAAACCTTGCACCTACCCTTGCTGCCGGTGGATGATAATGTTGTTGTCATTACTAAATAATGTGAGTGCCTTCCTCTCCTCCATGGTGATTGGTGATGGGATTTCCGGCTCTTTTTAGAGAACCGGCTCTTTCGGCTCGACTCACTAAAAAGAACCGGCTCTTTCGGCTCCGAACCGGCTCTTCAGGTTGTTTTGTTGCTTTAATTAATTTATTATTAACAATAATATAAAATTATGCACAAAAGGAATTTCTAATGTAAAAAAAAGTGGTTTTATTTATATATGTTTATATATAAATATTTACGGTGGCCCCTAGAGACAAAGCACGTACAAACTCCAAAAAGCACGTACAAACTCCAAAAAGCACGTACAAACTCCAAAACACATTTCTAGCGTTAACTGAACTTCCAAAACAGAGATACCTAGATCACTTAAATTATACAATTGAAAGCATATGTGTATTGTTTGTGTATTTATACGCAAGCACTCATATATATTCAAATAATTTAAAAAAATGTTCATTTACCTCTTACTACCACACACCAAATCCGGTGTTTTGGAGTTTGTACGTGTTTTGGAGTTTGTACGTGCTTCAGGGTTTGTACGTGCTTCGGAGTTTGTACGTGTTTTGAAGTTTGTACGTGCTTTGTCTCTAGGGGCCACCGTAAATATACTTTTATTTATTCACTCCACATAAAATGTAATAAATAAATCATATAATACAAAAACCAAATATTCACAGTTCAACTTTTAACTATTTAAATTTTCAGCTTTTTCCTTTTAAACATATTTAAAGTGTAACAACACAAAACACTGCAAACCACAACACAATTAAATATAAATTAAAATATGAAAACAAAAAGAAGATGCACATTCTCAGTCATATGGGCCTGCATGAATAAACTTTCTGAATCCTTTATCATCTGCAACTGAAAATAGTTGTGGATGATTACTATACCTTTCTAATGTGACGTTGTTGTCCCTGGCTCTCTTTCTCTGTCTCTCCCTCCCGCTCTGTTCCTGCGCTACTTCGAGTGTGACTACCGCCCCTCCCCCCTTCTTCCCAGCGCAAAGCACAAGGCTCGCGTGCGGAGTGAAGCGGAAAGAAAGTGTGAGAGAGAGGGTGAGAGAAAGAAAAAAACCCCACGGCTTGCGATAAGAGCCGTCAAAGATCCGGCTCTAAGAGCCATTTCGTTCGCGACCGACACATCACTAATGGTGATGCTGGATGCTGGGGGCTTTGCATTGCTGAGACAGGCTGAAACTTTCGTCTGCTTCCACTTCTGCAATATTGTTGTTTCGAATTGCTGTTTCTGTGGCTGTGATCAGCTCCACTAGCGGGATTTGTCTCGGTGTGACAGCAAAATTCAGCCCTTTAGCAAGGATGTTTTTCTCTGTTTGGGTGAGCTGTCTGTCAGACAAATTCTTCACCCACTTGTCCACATCCTCAGTGTCACATCCTTCTCTCTTCTGGCCACTTAGGAAACTCTCTGTATATTGCGGTGGTTTCCAACGTACAACAAGTAAGTCAAACTTCCTTTGTTGCCTGGTCTTAGACTTCTTGTGCTGTGCTAGACGAGCCTTCTCAGTAAAGTCAAACACCTTTTTAAGAGTATTCTTATCTAGAAGCATCTCTGTCAGATCCGCTCCTCTTGAGATTTTAGCATGTCGATGGTAAAATTTGTTTGCCTCACCCATTCATTAAGCAACTGATGCTGTGCCTTCTGGAGGATTTTTGTTGCCCGGAAGCCTTTAACTGAAGAGCTCATTTGAAGACTTTTAGGAGTAATCCTGTTTTGTCGGCATCTGAGGCTGAATCTCAGGTGGTTCCTGTAATCCGCCATCTTCCGTGCTGTTTGCTCCCCTGGGGCCTACGGGTACATCTTTCGCCATCTTACAATGCTGTGATTGCAGCCATTCCCCAACTCTCTGTGAATGGTACTCATGGCCATTGATCAGTGGTCTTTGATCAGTGGGTTTTGGTCAGTGGTTGTTGATCAATGGTCATGAGAATCTGCATAATTAAGATTAAGGAACTGACTTCCCAGCCCATTGTTCCTTCAGTGGGCTGGTTTCAGTCATTATGCAAATGTACTTTTTATAAGATTGGGGAAACCTGCAGTCAGCTGAGACTGAAGAAGTCACTTGGATGAGGGACGAAACGTTTCTCCCACAAAACGCTACATCCAGATGAACAGAATCAACTTTTGGAGATTTACTTACCTGGATGATTGAGCATGCATCGAAATCCAATACAGACTTCATGATGGTGGCCTGATAGTCCAAAATACCCTAATAGGCCCTGTGATCACTGCCTGATGTTGTGGAGCCTGATTGGCCTTTGTCATAGAATACCAGAACTGGCAGGTTCACCACTGGCATTTGGGGTCCATAGCAGTAGTGCTGCCGTACCATGCAGTGATGCAGCTGGTCAGTGTGCTCTCCACAATGCAGCTGTAGAACCTGCTGAGGATCTTGGCCGACATACCAAATTTCCTCAGCCTCCTCAGGAAGTACAGCCGCTGTTGAGACTTCTTGACCAGCTGTGTGGTGTTCAGTGACCAGGTGAGGTCCTCAGTGATGTAGACGCCCAGCTATCTAAAGCTGCTCACCCTCTCCACTTCAAGCCCCAGGGTAAACAGTGGCAGGTGAGGCCGCCTCTTCTTCCTCGTGTCCACTATCATCTCCTTTGTCTTATCAGTGTTGAGGGTAAGGTTGTTGTCCTCACACCATGACACCAGACCGGCCACCTCTCTCCTATAAGCCGCCTCGTCCCCTCCATTGATGCAATCGATCACTGCAGTGTCATCCGCGAACTTCAATATGGTGTTGTCTGTGTTGGAGGCGACACAGTCATGGTTGTTTTATTCCTAATACATTATCTAGTTCATATCAGTACAGATACCTAGTGAGGTTTTTTACATTGAGATGTGATGTTTTTTCAAAGTGTTCCTTAATTTGTTAGCAGTTAAATTGCAGTCGAGTATAGAATGTGGAAAAAAACTCAATGCAATCAGTTTTTCCTAGTCTCAGGGAGTTTGCTGTTCTGTTTTTGTCCTGGCCTGTGAATGAGCCATACTGCGCAATGTTCATTATGGAGCTCATTTTCAGCTCCATATTTTCATTCTTAGACTCTACTACACCCACCTTGGATGATTCACTGTTCAAACTACACCTTACTTATCTTATACTGCACCTCGGTGAAGCTCTTCACACCCCCACTATCTGAAACAAGCTGCTTTAGCTTCCTTCCAACTCCCTTCAACCCAGCGTTCTTCTGACTGGCTGCACCTCGCAGATAACCTGTCTGACTGGGTCAGACACCCCAATACTATGGGCATTTTGTGAACCTTATTCACAAACAGTGTACATGCATAAATCTGAGGTTAATGCAGAAAAAAATGTTTTATACACAAATCTAAGATTTTTCAATGTTTTCTTTACTTGTTACCTATACTCTGTGAACCTGCTTGAGACCATGAGTGCACAAAAATGAGGCTGTTTTAGAAAATATAAATTCACCCTTGAATGTGCAGTATGTTTAATTTTTACTTTTTCCAAAAGTCAGGCAATAAAAGCTAATGAAAAAACAAACAAGGAATCAAATTTTTCAGCATTGTTTTATCACTACAAAGATCAAAGAAAACAGAAAAGTTACAGTTCCAGACATCCTCTACAAATGACTGTTATTTAAGGAATAAAATGTTATTAAGACAAATGTCAGTAATGTTAGTAATGTTTTTTTGAGTAATTGCAATGAGTTCCTAAGAGATTGTGTGGACTATTTTTCAAATCAGTGACATCCAATTTCTTTTTTCTGTCTTTATTGGTGCCACATATAAAACACTGTCAAAGGGAAAAGGTGCTTCTTTCCACTTTCCTTCCAAAGAAAATAGACCACAGTGTGGTTATTAGGCAACCCATGACCCAACTGTAAAGCCTCTACAGGCTGTTTAGCTGGAGACCTCTGGAGACCCCTCAGAGCATTCTGAGCAGTCCACCGTGTTATCAGTGAATAGCTGATATTCTTTTGCCTCATGCAGTCGTATGGGCTAAATTGAGTCTTCAGGTAGTGTAGTGCCAAAAGCGAGGCAGCTACTGGAAGAGGTGAGCAGGTAGAGAACTCTCTCCTTTTAATTTCTTTAAGAATCCCACTCCAGCTGTATTATGTATAGCGACTGTACACTCTCAGAAATAGGGGTACCAAAGTGTACCAAAAAGGATACAAATGCTTGTCGCTGGGGGTGTTCCTTTTTGAGGGACATTTCTGTACCCTTTAGGCGTGGTACATTTTTGTACCTTATGAAGTTGTACCATCTGAAGTACAATCATGTACTTTCCTAACACATAAATGTACCTTCAAACTATAGTACAGAAATGTTCCCTTGAAAAGGGTACAATAGGGTACCTATGAGGGTACCCCCCCAGCGACAACCTATTTCGTACCTAAAGAGACAAAAATGTACCCCCAATAGTCCAAAATATTTGGTTATTTAACCATTTATTTTCGATAATAGAATCACATCAAAACATTTAAACAACCACAGGAATACATCCTTGATTACATTCGTATATTGCCATAGGACATGTCAAGAAAAATACATTAATTTAAAAAAAGTAAACAATCACATAAAGACATTAAACACCTGAACACAATGTTTTGATGTATCACAGAGATGGCATGTATTTAAAAAACTGTCTACACAAATGTTTTGCTCTACTTCAACAAGCCAGAATATATATATGTCATATATATAGACAAAGTGGAAAATGTGCTTGCAATCACGTCACACAGAATACCTCAAGGACACAAACAGCCTATCATCAACTAAATAGGTGTCCAGAGCTTGAAAGTCTAATTCATTTCCTGGATTGAACAGGATCCAGTCTTTGTCAACTGCCACTTGGTAAGCATGGAAATGACACTCATAAGTGCAAGGAAGTAAGAGTTTCCCACACAATACCCAACAAGTATCAACATTCAAAATATACTTGATTTTAAAGAATATAGGTATGGCTTCAGTGTGTACATGGCCATGTCACAAAATTTGTCACAAAATTTACTATTTGTTGAGGTCAAATTAGCACCTGTAATGTCTTCAGCCATTCTCTCTTGCCTCCATGTAGACCTTCTTCAGTGGCAAATCCTTGGTCATTTGAAGAACATTTTGAAGAACAGCAGTGAAGTTTTCGCTAAAGCGGCGAGAGATGTTGTCTTGCTAGGGATGCATTAAATCAACCTCATCACACAACTGGAAATGAAAAGAGCAGAATAGACAAAAGAATGACATTTTACATTGAGGATTTAAACTTTTGACATGTTTAAAGACACAGACTGGAGGAGATAAATGTAAAGTGCTTTAACCCTTAAATAAAAATTCTAAAGATAACTAGAAAGCGAAAATTTCCAAAGAAATTTTAAGTGTGCCTATGCTACTGCCGGATCGGTTGTCCAAAGTCATCAGGATGTATGTATTTGGAGCAAAAACCTGTTGAGTTTTAAGCAGAGAGTCATCAGCTGTTCCTGTACTCAGCTGTTAGGGCCTGTTGCTATAGTAACTCCTGTGAGTGGCAGGAGGGGATGGGACACACACACACACACTCTGCAGTTGGGGTCAGACAGAGAGATGGGCAAACAGGAATTAAGCTCTGAAACAAATGCTTGCCAAGAGAAAACTGTAGGTCCGATCGCAATAATTCTTTCACCGTGAGTGGCAGGAACTTCCAGACTACAACATATTAAATTTTCATGCCTGTAGATTGTATTATACTGACGTGGTGACAGTGTAAAGACACCCTTCGATGTTAAGTCTGAGATGAAAATTGGGAGCAGTTTTAGAATGGTCGTCTATGGGGGACAGAGAGGGAGGAGGCTGCGCTTTGATGGCATTTGTGAGAAAACCGTAAATCTGATCTTGATAAGAAAAACACTGGATGAAAGAAGACAACGATAGCTACGTTTTGATGTATAAATTATTGTTGTAGGGTAAATGGTTTGGATGGGACAGGAAGAGAAAGACAAATTTTTTTTAATTATTCCCCACACTCTGTTTTTTTGGCAGTTGACAGTGGGGCGAACATTCCGTGAAAATCTCAATTTTCCTAAAACTTAAACTGCTCTTGTGAAACAACCGTAAAAGATATCGCAACGAGGATTTGGTCAATAAAAGTCCAAAATCTTGTGACCCGTTTAAAGTTAAAATGACGTTTCTACGACAAAGTATGGCCGAGCAGTAGGCCTTCAAAGTGGCCTGGGTTGGCGCGTTTTTTGGGGGCGCTTCCCAATCGAAATGCATGGGGAAAAATGGGGTCTTTTTTGGGGAATTTTGGGAAAACCGTGTGATGAATCCCTACCAAGAGTCATAGCACCCTATTCCCGATCGAGCCGCACAAAACGGTGTGACATACGTGTGGGTCGTCTCAACGCTGCGGGCCGTGAAAAAGTTCATAATTTCAGGCGGAAGAAAAATAATAATAAGTTTAGGAATAAGAATAACTAGAAAGCGAAAATTTCCGAAGAAATTTTAAGTGTGCCTATGCTACTGCCGGATCAGATGTACGAACACATCAGGATATATGTATTTAGAGCAAAAAACTGCTGAGTTTTAAGCAGAGAGTCATCAGCTGTTCCTGTACCCAGCTGTTAGGGCCTGTTGCTATAGTAACTCCTGTGAGTGGCAGGAGGGGATGGGACACACACACACACACACACTCTGCAGTTGGGGTCAGACAGAGAGATGGGCAAACAGGAATTAAGCTCTGAAACAAATGCTTGCCAAGAGAAAACTGTAGGTCCGATCGCAATAATTCTTTCACCGTGAGTGGCAGGAACTTCCAGACTACAACATATTAAATTTTCATGCCTGTAGATTGTATTATACTGACGTGGTGACAGTGTAAAGACACCCTTCGATGTTAAGTCTGAGATGAAAATTGGGAGCAGTTTTAGAATGGTCGTCTATGGGGGACAGAGAGGGAGGAGGCTGCGCTTTGATGGCATTTGTGAGAAAACCGTAAATCTGATCTTGATAAGAAAAACACTGGATGAAAGAAGACAACGATAGCTACGTTTTGATGTATAAATTATTGTTGTAGGGTAAATGGTTTGGATGGGACAGGAAGAGAAAGACAAATTTTTTTTAATTATTCCCCACACTCTGTTTTTTTGGCAGTTGACAGTGGGGCGAACATTCCGTGAAAATCTCAATTTTCCTAAAACTTAAACTGCTCTTGTGAAACAACCGTAAAAGATATCGCAACGAGGATTTGGTCAATAAAAGTCCAAAATCTTGTGACCCGTTTAAAGTTAAAATGACGTTTCTACGACAAAGTATGGCCGAGCAGTAGGCCTTCAAAGTGGCCTGGGTTGGCGCGTTTTTTGGGGGCGCTTCCCAATCGAAATGCATGGGGAAAAATGGGGTCTTTTTTGGGGAATTTTGGGAAAACCGTGTGATGAATCCCTACCAAGAGTCATAGCACCCTATTCCCGATCGAGCCGCACAAAACGGTGTGACATACGTGTGGGTCGTCTCAACGCTGCGGGCCGTGAAAAAGTTCATAATTTCAGGCGGAAGAAAAATAATAATAAGTTTAGGAATAAGAATAACTAGAAAGCGAAAATTTCCGAAGAAATTTTAAGTGTGCCTATGCTACTGCCGGATCAGATGTACGAACACATCAGGATATATGTATTTAGAGCAAAAAACTGCTGAGTTTTAAGCAGAGAGTCATCAGCTGTTCCTGTACCCAGCTGTTAGGGCCTGTTGCTATAGTAACTCCTGTGAGTGGCAGGAGGGGATGGGACACACACACACACACACACTCTGCAGTTGGGCTCAGACAGAGAGATGGGCAAACAGGAATTAAGCTCTGAAACAAATGCTTGCCAAGAGAAAACTGTAGGTCCGATCGCAATAATTCTTTCACCGTGAGTGGCAGGAACTTCCAGACTACAACATATTAAATTTTCATGCCTGTAGATTGTATTATACTGACGTGGTGACAGTGTAAAGACACCCTTCGATGTTAAGTCTGAGATGAAAATTGGGAGCAGTTTTAGAATGGTCGTCTATGGGGGACAGAGAGGGAGGAGGCTGCGCTTTGATGGCATTTGTGAGAAAACCGTAAATCTGATCTTGATAAGAAAAACACTGGATGAAAGAAGACAACGATAGCTACGTTTTGATGTATAAATTATTGTTGTAGGGTAAATGGTTTGGATGGGACAGGAAGAGAAAGACAAATTTTTTTTAATTATTCCCCACACTCTGTTTTTTTGGCAGTTGACAGTGGGGCGAACATTCCGTGAAAATCTCAATTTTCCTAAAACTTAAACTGCTCTTGTGAAACAACCGTAAAAGATATCGCAACGAGGATTTGGTCAATAAAAGTCCAAAATCTTGTGACCCGTTTAAAGTTAAAATGACGTTTCTACGACAAAGTATGGCCGAGCAGTAGGCCTTCAAAGTGGCCTGGGTTGGCGCGTTTTTTGGGGGCGCTTCCCAATCGAAATGCATGGGGAAAAATGGGGTCTTTTTTGGGGAATTTTGGGAAAACCGTGTGATGAATCCCTACCAAGAGTCATAGCACCCTATTCCCGATCGAGCCGCACAAAACGGTGTGACATACGTGTGGGTCGTCTCAACGCTGCGGGCCGTGAAAAAGTTCATAATTTCAGGCGGAAGAAAAATAATAATAAGTTTAGGAATAAGAATAACTAGAAAGCGAAAATTTCCGAAGAAATTTTAAGTGTGCCTATGCTACTGCCGGATCAGATGTACGAACACATCAGGATATATGTATTTAGAGCAAAAAACTGCTGAGTTTTAAGCAGAGAGTCATCAGCTGTTCCTGTACCCAGCTGTTAGGGCCTGTTGCTATAGTAACTCCTGTGAGTGGCAGGAGGGGATGGGACACACACACACACACACACTCTGCAGTTGGGGTCAGACAGAGAGATGGGCAAACAGGAATTAAGCTCTGAAACAAATGCTTGCCAAGAGAAAACTGTAGGTCCGATCGCAATAATTCTTTCACCGTGAGTGGCAGGAACTTCCAGACTACAACATATTAAATTTTCATGCCTGTAGATTGTATTATACTGACGTGGTGACAGTGTAAAGACACCCTTCGATGTTAAGTCTGAGATGAAAATTGGGAGCAGTTTTAGAATGGTCGTCTATGGGGGACAGAGAGGGAGGAGGCTGCGCTTTGATGGCATTTGTGAGAAAACCGTAAATCTGATCTTGATAAGAAAAACACTGGATGAAAGAAGACAACGATAGCTACGTTTTGATGTATAAATTATTGTTGTAGGGTAAATGGTTTGGATGGGACAGGAAGAGAAAGACAAATTTTTTTTAATTATTCCCCACACTCTGTTTTTTTGGCAGTTGACAGTGGGGCGAACATTCCGTGAAAATCTCAATTTTCCTAAAACTTAAACTGCTCTTGTGAAACAACCGTAAAAGATATCGCAACGAGGATTTGGTCAATAAAAGTCCAAAATCTTGTGACCCGTTTAAAGTTAAAATGACGTTTCTACGACAAAGTATGGCCGAGCAGTAGGCCTTCAAAGTGGCCTGGGTTGGCGCGTTTTTTGGGGGCGCTTCCCAATCGAAATGCATGGGGAAAAATGGGGTCTTTTTTGGGGAATTTTGGGAAAACCGTGTGATGAATCCCTACCAAGAGTCACAGCACCCTATTCCCGATCGAGCCGCACAAAACGGTGTGACATACGTGTGGGTCGTCTCAACGCTGCGGGCCGTGAAAAAGTTCATAATTTCAGGCGGAAGAAAAATAATAATAAGTTTAGGAATAAGAATAACTAGAAAGCGAAAATTTCCGAAGAAATTTTAAGTGTGCCTATGCTACTGCCGGATCAGATGTACGAACACATCAGGATATATGTATTTAGAGCAAAAAACTGCTGAGTTTTAAGCAGAGAGTCATCAGCTGTTCCTGTACCCAGCTGTTAGGGCCTGTTGCTATAGTAACTCCTGTGAGTGGCAGGAGGGGATGGGACACACACACACACACACACTCTGCAGTTGGGGTCAGACAGAGAGATGGGCAAACAGGAATTAAGCTCTGAAACAAATGCTTGCCAAGAGAAAACTGTAGGTCCGATCGCAATAATTCTTTCACCGTGAGTGGCAGGAACTTCCAGACTACAACATATTAAATTTTCATGCCTGTAGATTGTATTATACTGACGTGGTGACAGTGTAAAGACACCCTTCGATGTTAAGTCTGAGATGAAAATTGGGAGCAGTTTTAGAATGGTCGTCTATGGGGGACAGAGAGGGAGGAGGCTGCGCTTTGATGGCATTTGTGAGAAAACCGTAAATCTGATCTTGATAAGAAAAACACTGGATGAAAGAAGACAACGATAGCTACGTTTTGATGTATAAATTATTGTTGTAGGGTAAATGGTTTGGATGGGACAGGAAGAGAAAGACAAATTTTTTTTAATTATTCCCCACACTCTGTTTTTTTGGCAGTTGACAGTGGGGCGAACATTCCGTGAAAATCTCAATTTTCCTAAAACTTAAACTGCTCTTGTGAAACAACCGTAAAAGATATCGCAACGAGGATTTGGTCAATAAAAGTCCAAAATCTTGTGACCCGTTTAAAGTTAAAATGACGTTTCTACGACAAAGTATGGCCGAGCAGTAGGCCTTCAAAGTGGCCTGGGTTGGCGCGTTTTTTGGGGGCGCTTCCCAATCGAAATGCATGGGGAAAAATGGGGTCTTTTTTGGGGAATTTTGGGAAAACCGTGTGATGAATCCCTACCAAGAGTCATAGCACCCTATTCCCGATCGAGCCGCACAAAACGGTGTGACATACGTGTGGGTCGTCTCAACGCTGCGGGCCGTGAAAAAGTTCATAATTTCAGGCGGAAGAAAAATAATAATAAGTTTAGGAATAAGAATAACTAGAAAGCGAAAATTTCCGAAGAAATTTTAAGTGTGCCTATGCTACTGCCGGATCAGATGTACGAACACATCAGGATATATGTATTTAGAGCAAAAAACTGCTGAGTTTTAAGCAGAGAGTCATCAGCTGTTCCTGTACCCAGCTGTTAGGGCCTGTTGCTATAGTAACTCCTGTGAGTGGCAGGAGGGGATGGGACACACACACACACACACACTCTGCAGTTGGGGTCAGACAGAGAGATGGGCAAACAGGAATTAAGCTCTGAAACAAATGCTTGCCAAGAGAAAACTGTAGGTCCGATCGCAATAATTCTTTCACCGTGAGTGGCAGGAACTTCCAGACTACAACATATTAAATTTTCATGCCTGTAGATTGTATTATACTGACGTGGTGACAGTGTAAAGACACCCTTCGATGTTAAGTCTGAGATGAAAATTGGGAGCAGTTTTAGAATGGTCGTCTATGGGGGACAGAGAGGGAGGAGGCTGCGCTTTGATGGCATTTGTGAGAAAACCGTAAATCTGATCTTGATAAGAAAAACACTGGATGAAAGAAGACAACGATAGCTACGTTTTGATGTATAAATTATTGTTGTAGGGTAAATGGTTTGGATGGGACAGGAAGAGAAAGACAAATTTTTTTTAATTATTCCCCACACTCTGTTTTTTTGGCAGTTGACAGTGGGGCGAACATTCCGTGAAAATCTCAATTTTCCTAAAACTTAAACTGCTCTTGTGAAACAACCGTAAAAGATATCGCAACGAGGATTTGGTCAATAAAAGTCCAAAATCTTGTGACCCGTTTAAAGTTAAAATGACGTTTCTACGACAAAGTATGGCCGAGCAGTAGGCCTTCAAAGTGGCCTGGGTTGGCGCGTTTTTTGGGGGCGCTTCCCAATCGAAATGCATGGGGAAAAATGGGGTCTTTTTTGGGGAATTTTGGGAAAACCGTGTGATGAATCCCTACCAAGAGTCATAGCACCCTATTCCCGATCGAGCCGCACAAAACGGTGTGACATACGTGTGGGTCGTCTCAACGCTGCGGGCCGTGAAAAAGTTCATAATTTCAGGCGGAAGAAAAATAATAATAAGTTTAGGAATAAGAATAACTAGAAAGCGAAAATTTCCGAAGAAATTTTAAGTGTGCCTATGCTACTGCCGGATCAGATGTACGAACACATCAGGATATATGTATTTAGAGCAAAAAACTGCTGAGTTTTAAGCAGAGAGTCATCAGCTGTTCCTGTACCCAGCTGTTAGGGCCTGTTGCTATAGTAACTCCTGTGAGTGGCAGGAGGGGATGGGACACACACACACACACACACTCTGCAGTTGGGCTCAGACAGAGAGATGGGCAAACAGGAATTAAGCTCTGAAACAAATGCTTGCCAAGAGAAAACTGTAGGTCCGATCGCAATAATTCTTTCACCGTGAGTGGCAGGAACTTCCAGACTACAACATATTAAATTTTCATGCCTGTAGATTGTATTATACTGACGTGGTGACAGTGTAAAGACACCCTTCGATGTTAAGTCTGAGATGAAAATTGGGAGCAGTTTTAGAATGGTCGTCTATGGGGGACAGAGAGGGAGGAGGCTGCGCTTTGATGGCATTTGTGAGAAAACCGTAAATCTGATCTTGATAAGAAAAACACTGGATGAAAGAAGACAACGATAGCTACGTTTTGATGTATAAATTATTGTTGTAGGGTAAATGGTTTGGATGGGACAGGAAGAGAAAGACAAATTTTTTTTTAATTATTCCCCACACTCTGTTTTTTTGGCAGTTGACAGTGGGGCGAACATTCCGTGAAAATCTCAATTTTCCTAAAACTTAAACTGCTCTTGTGAAACAACCGTAAAAGATATCGCAACGAGGATTTGGTCAATAAAAGTCCAAAATCTTGTGACCCGTTTAAAGTTAAAATGACGTTTCTACGACAAAGTATGGCCGAGCAGTAGGCCTTCAAAGTGGCCTGGGTTGGCGCGTTTTTTGGGGGCGCTTCCCAATCGAAATGCATGGGGAAAAATGGGGTCTTTTTTGGGGAATTTTGGGAAAACTGTGCAACGAATCCCTACCAAAAGTCATAGCACCCTATTCCCGATCGAGCCGCACGAAACGGTGTGACATACGTGGGGGTCATCTCAAAGCTGCGGGCCGTGAAACGGTTCATAATTTCAGGCGGAAGAAAAATAATAACTAGAAAGCGAAAATTTCAGAAGAAATTTTAAGTGTGCATATGCCGCTGGTAAACAGTGTAGTTTGCCATTCATACAGCTACAGAGAGCAAAACTCAGCAGAGCAGCCATTCTCCACCATGAACTATGGTAAAAACAAACACCGCTCGCACCTCACAGATGACAGCTTACAATTTTGGGTAAAGATGAAGTGACTTTGTACAGCCCCGATTTGCAGACGCTGTGCACATAGTTTCATGAGCAGAAGTCCCATTGTACCACAGCCGGCTGTAGCTTTTCAACTCACAGCCTGACACACACCCAAAAAACAGCCGAGAGAGCACAGACTACGCCAGAGAGGCGTGATTGCAGATGCCGCTCAGGTGGGTCCACCTCCCCTGCAGCGGCACTGCAGACCACGCCCCGCCACACACATCAATCACGTAAAATAAATATTTATGCACTTTTGCATTCACTTTTTGTTTTTTGTTATTTTTACACAGTGTTCTGAATGATTAACAATGGTCTACAGACAATCTTGTGTATTATTATACAAACTTTGGTTGTAAGATGCCCTACCTGGCCCCCTGGCAAAAGCTTTGCTAGATCCGCCCCTGCACAGTTACCAGCTGTCAGCTAAATAAAAAAGGAGCTTGGTGTTTATTTCTCTCAGAAACAGTTCATAACTTCCCTTCAACTCATTCATGTCACCTAAAAAAAAGGTAAACCTGTTTCTCCATCACCAGTTCAGCTCTGATGATTCGGTAAGGTCATCTCCTGGTTTCCACCAGCCGCTTCTACAGCTGTGGCTCCAGCAAACATCAGCTGATACTAGAAATTAAAATCAAATGAATTCTAACAACAGCTGATCAAGCTTAAACGTGCTGCTGTTGTTTAGCGCGATAAACAAACAAGAGAGAAAAGCCGATCATTGATCAGTTTCATGACTGAAGTTTGAACAGGCGAGAGAATGACAGGGGAGGCTGTCATAAAGTTCAACATCAGTAACTTAGCGCGCACACAGCTGTATAGAAACTCCGTCGTGCTAGCTAGCACGCAGTACAAGTTATTATAACTGATTGTAAAAAGTCAGCACAACGAAAATAAACTACACCTAAACTCGGTTTATATCTGACCCAAATAGAGTGCAGTTCATAACTTCTTACCTGAAATTCAGTTCACCTCACGCTCTGACCAGCAGCCGCCTGCTTCTCCTGCCTTCAGTTTCCCTGATCCACGATCTACCACCGGTTGATCGGCGGTCGCCTCGCCGCCTCGTTCCCTGCATGCTCTGTCTGACACACACCGGTGGATAGCTGCCCTCGGTTGTAGCTCCGCGTCAGCGACCACCAAACAACTCAGTTATTTTTTCCACATCGACCAGCATCTGGACAATCCACCGCCTTTCACTGTTTGTACCGTTACTAAAAAAAAAAACCCTCATCGGCTCATAAAAACGAAAAATAAGTCCAGCTATGACCCTGAGTCAAAAAGACAGCCAGTTAGCTAGCTAGCTGTCTAGCTCTTTGCAGGCACCGAAACCATCAGAGCTAATATGGGATGTCTTGGTAACACGAGCACATATTTGAAGTTTACATCTGGCCAATCCACCACCTTTCACTGTTTATACCGTTACTAAAATGAATAAATAAATAAATCATTTATTTATTTAAAATAAGTCCAGCTGTGACCACGAGACTTTACGAAGGACCGGGTGTGAAACCAGAGTAAGCCGCTCTCACTGTCATCCAGGCCGGCTGTAGCTTGTTAGCAAAGCCGCGCTAGCCACACTAGCCAGCTACCCTCAAGCAGAAACGACATCGTCAGAACGTCGCTAATATGGGATGTTTTGACAAAATGAGCAGATATTTGAAGTTTACACACCTATATTCTCGCCTGAAAATATCTTAAAAGTTTATTTTGTGACCTAGAAACAGTATTAAGAGGAAAATAAAAACTAAGTGATGGCCGCCATTGTTTGACTCGGCAGAGGCGTGCTATGAATTGTGGGATATTGAGTTTTCCACCAAGCATTACCATAACTTTTGAATGATTTGCGCAACCTTAAAAATTCCAATGGCTCCTGAAAGCAGCGACGCTGTGCGCACCGTTGATATTGTCATCATTACGGTAATCCAAATAAGGGTAGACAGGCCGTACTACTCCCGGCATACCACTAGAGAGAGCCAACACACCACAAATGAAGTTTGAAATTTGTATCAGTGGGACCAAAAGATGGAGCCAACACACCACAAATGAAGTCTGTTTCTATGGCGCCAAAAGAAGAATCTTTCTAAATTTGCACTAAAATATTAATATTTAAAAAACTATAAAAGTCATAAACACCAAAAGTGTATGCCATACTAGTCCAGCTCCAGCCGCACAAAATGATCTAACATATGTAACCCTATTGTCAAAACTGTTTGGCAGAGAAGCGCGGGAAAATTTTCACTAAAATATTAATATTTAAAAAACTATAATAGTCATAAACACCAAAAGTCATAGCACACCATTCCTGATCCAGCCGCACAAAATGAGGTAACATATATGAAGCTTGTCTCAAAACTGCGAGGCGAGATTCGCTGCAAAATTTCAGGCGGAAACTGAAGAATAATAATAATAATAATAAATCCGACGAATAGTAATATGTGTGCCTCTTGGCATAGGCACACATAATAAGTATAAGAACTAGAAAAATTTGCATTTCCTGCGAAAATGCTGTGTGGATGCCTTAACGCCGAAACTGTCTGCTGAAAAGTTGAAAAAGATGAAAAGTTGCATAAAGTTGTATGGTGGTGAAAAAGAAATGTCACCCTGAGAAGGATCCGAACCGGGGCCTCCAGAGGTCAAGGCAGCTACTCATCTCACGGACCCAAACTCATTCTCACAAAGAAGAGCTGGAGAGACGGACAATTCTGCTGAAATGAGCAGAAGCTGCTGAGAATTGTGCTGGTAAGAGGTGAAAAGGCTGAAAATTTTGCAGAAAAGAGGTGAATCAGCAGAATTTCTGCTGAAAAGAGGTAAAGAAGCAGAAAGTTGCACTGAAAAGAGAAGAATCAGCAGAATTTTTGCTCAAAAGAGTTTTTTTCTGAAAACAGCTGAGATTTGCGCTAATAAGAGGTGAAAAGGCTGAACATTTTGCAGAATTTGGGCTGAAAAGAAGTGAAAATTCTGAAAATTCTGCTGAAAAGAGTTCAATCAGCAGAACTTCTGCTGAAAAGAGGTGAATGAGCAGAATTCTGCTGAAAAGAGTTCAATCAGCAGAACTTCTGAAAAGGGGTGAAGAAGCTAAAGTATACCAAATCAAAGTATTTGTGCCAAAACATAGTGTTTCTGCCATATTGTGGTACTACTACATTACAACATGAATACGGATTAAAGATGAAAGAAACTGGCAACAAATTCCTCCACTGCAAACCAGTCTGATACCAGTTCTTTGCAGTGTTCACGTTTACTAAGGCACTACCCAAAAGGCGCCACAAGAGGGCACTCCAACACAAGAGATGACCTATGTACACTGATGCACTTAGTAACAGTCAGCCTCCTTGAATTGGCAGAAATACTGTGATTTAGTAGTAATACTATAACATAACAGATATACTGTGATGTTGCAGACATAGTATGTTTTTGTACTACTCGTTTGTAGTGAAAAAAATTAGCAATATAAATTACAGGTCTGTGATAGTGTATAAATTTGTAGTGAAAAAAAAACGTTGACCAAGGTGGGATTGAACCCACGCCCTTTGAGCTGCAGAGCCGTGTCATTACTGATTGCGCCACCTGCGAAGAGGGCGGGCGGCTGAAAAACAAAGACATCAGCAATCAGAAATAAAAGAGATTTCTGTTGAAAACACCTGAAAAAGCTGGGATTTGTGCTGAAAAGGGGTGAAAAAACTCAATTTTGCTGAAACGGGGTGAAGAACAGGTGTTGGACTGTTGAGAAGAGTTAAATAAGTTGAACAGATATGTTTGGGTACAAATACTATGATTTGGTAATAATACTGTTTGGTAATAATATTTTTGGTAATAATTTTCAACCTTTTGAAAAGGCTGAAAATTTTGCAGAAAAGAGGTGAATCAGCAGAATTTCTGCAGAAAAGAGGCAAAGAAGCAGAAACTTACGCTGAAAAGAGATGAATCAGCAGAGTTTGTGCTGAAAAGAGTTTTTTTTTCTGAAAACAGCCAAAAAAGCTGGAATTTGTGCTGAAAAGGGGTGAAAAAATGAAAATTTTGCTGAAAAGGGGTGAAGAAGCTAAAGTATACCAAATCAAAGTATTTGTGCCAAAACATAGTGTTTCTGCCATATTGTGGTACTACTACATTACAACATGAATACGGATTAAAGATGAAAGAAACTGGCAACAAATTCCTCCACTACAAACCAGGCTGATACCAGTTCTTTGCAGTGTTCATGTTTAAGGCACTACCCAAAAGGCGCCACAAGAGGGCACTCCAACACAAGAGATGACCTATGTACACTGATGCACTTAGTAACAGTCAGCCTCCTACTTAGCCACTACGTAATACAGCGGAAATACAGTAGCAGAAATACAATGTTTTTGCAGAAAAACTGTAATTTCACTCAAATACTATGAAATAGCAGTAATTCTATGATGTGGCAGAAATACTGTACTTCGTACAAATACAATGCTTTGGTACAAATACTATATTTTGATTTGAACTCTATGATTTGAAAAAGATGAAAGCATTGAAAAAGGTGAAAAGGCTGAAAATTTTGCAGAAAATAGATGAATCAGCAGAATTTCTGCAGAAAAGAGGCAAAGAAGCAGAACGTTGCGCTGAAAAGAGGTGAATGAGCAGAATTTCTGCTGAAAAGAGGCAGAACAACCTGGTTCTGCTCAAATTCACCAATCAGAGCTACTGCCTCTGTCTGCTTCATTAGGCTGTGTACTTGTATGTATTTCGGTCCATATTAGAAAAGCTGCTAAAATCATAAAACTTTGCAGAATTGTAATAAATGATTGATATAAATC
The DNA here is from genome assembly GCF_036321145.2 of Pelmatolapia mariae. Classification (NCBI taxonomy): domain Eukaryota; kingdom Metazoa; phylum Chordata; class Actinopteri; order Cichliformes; family Cichlidae; genus Pelmatolapia; species Pelmatolapia mariae. Next base: position 39,911,303 of record NC_086236.1, on the reverse strand, counting down.
ACATGTCTTGGATAGTGTATATTCTTACAAAGAAGCCGACAGAGAGAGATTATGCTTGTCTTTTCACCCCAAGATGGTAGGGAGTGCTCTTAATTAAACACATTTGCTTGTGCCACAATGTGCTTCAAGGGTCAATAACAGCATAACAGAACTCACTTATGGTACTTCATTCTTCCTATAAAACAATAACTGTCAGTGACTTTGTACCGTAGTATAAACACAACATTCAAGACAACAGTTAAAAGTAACGTGACCATAAACCATGAAACAAGAACATCTAAACAGCAGCACATGTCCCAAGGCATGATGGGAGAGAACTAGCTGTTCCCCCAACACACCACATTATTTATGATTGGGCAGAAACACTGGGACTTGGTAGAAATACTATCATTTACATGAAATACTTTGACTTAGCAGAAATTCTATAATCTAGAAAAAAGCACTACAGCATAGCAGAAATTCTATCATTGAGCAGAATTACTAGGACTTAGCACAAACACTATGATTTGGCTCAAAAACCTTTATTTTGCAGTTATATTGTGATTGGGCAGAAATGCTATGCTTTGGAACAAATACCAAGATTTGGCAGAAATACTATGAGCAGTAATAATACAACATAGCAGAAATACTGTTATTTTGTGGAAATACAATGCTTTGGCACAAATACCATGATATGGCAAAAATACTGTGATTTAGCAGAAATACTATGATTGAGCAGAAGTACTAAGATGTAGTAGAAGTACTTTGATTTAGCACAAATACTATTATGGAGGAGTAATACTTTAACATGGCAGGAACATTGATACAGACACACATATATACAGAGCCAAAAGGGAACAGCATTTGTGCCATTGAGTGTTAACAAGAATCTGAGGTACATATTAGAAAAGCTGCTAAATTCATAAAAGTTTGCAGAATTGTAATAAATGATCAATATGAATTACTGGTCTGTGATAGTGTATTAATTTGTAGGGGGAAAAAAACGTGGACCAAGGTGGAATTGAACCCGCGATCTTTTGGCTGCCGACCGGCGTCATTACCAACTGCGCCACTGGGAAAGAGAGCGACGGCTGAGAAAACAGGGAGATGAGCTGTCAGATTTAGATCGCGGTGAGAGGCGTAAAACGCCGTTTTTTGGAGTTACAAAACGTCGTGTAACTCAAAAACTAGGTGGAATAGAAGCATCATTCTTCTACTGGGTGAATCAGCGGACTTTGGTGAACCTTGACTGCGATTTTCATTGCTCTTTGTATCTCCGTCGCGGAGATATGACGAGAGAAGAAACGGCTTCATTTTCAGAGTTTGAAAAGTGAGAGGAGGACAGATTTCACTGGGATTGAGTAGAAGTACTTAAATGTAGTAGAAGTACTTTGATTTAGCACAAATACTATTATGGAGGAGTAATACTTTAACATGGGAGAAATATTGATACAGACACAGAAACATACACATACACAGAGCCTAAAGGGAGCAGTGGCTGTTAAGAGTCTGGGCTTGGTATATCTAGGTCAGCTAAATTGGCTGCGCCTGCTGTAATCAGCCCTTACACACACAGACACAGAGAGAGATCTATGGGTTTTCTGCAGTGTATTTCTTACATTCAGGATTCCCCTCGAACAAATGGCCATAATTTCCTAACCGTAGGGGCTAAAACGCTCATTCTGACACCGTTTTGTTCAGAAGAGATGGGGGAATCTGCAGGTCTTCATAATTCAGAGATAAAATATAAATTATTGAAGATATATGACTTGTAATACACTGTAACTGAGTAGAGGCGAAGCAAAACTGCCTTGACTTGCCCTCAAACAACGTTTTGTAACTCTAAATCTATATGGAGCATCAAAATCATTCTTTCACCGTAAGAAACAGCAGGCTTTGGTGAACAGTCATGGAAATTTTCAGGTCTCTGTTGAAATCCATCAAAAAGATATGACGAGAGAAAAAAGTGCCTCATTTCCAGAGTTTGAAATCTGAAGAGATCTGAGCAAGGCACGAATTTCCTACCCTCAAATAAATGTAATTCATGGCCAAACGGTAATAGGTAAGAAAAAAATTCTTGAATTGTGAGCATCAGGGATGTCTGAAGATATATTGGCACAAGCGTCATGCCTCAACTTTGTTTCGTTAAGGAGATATGACGATTTGAAAATGCCTCTCATTAGAGAAATCCAGTGCTGATTTTGAACAAACTGTCCATTGACTTTGAATGGAAAGTTTTGAGAGTTTATGTTACTCTGAGGAGATTTGCAAAACATCTATAAGACCCACAACAATGATAGTGACATTTTCTGAAAGCCAGCAAAAATACCTACGTTTTGATGTATAATTTGTGGGAGTTGAGTGGAAATTGAGCGAGTTGCAAGAAGTTGTTCAGACATGAAGAGAAAATTCAGAAAGGACAAGTGCACACTCTGAGTTAATTGCATAGCAACCATAACAACGCATGTATTTTCTGAAAAATCACAATTTTGCAACTGAAAACTTAAAGAGGTATAAAATTAAAATGGTAGAAGATCTGAAAAAACTGAATCATACAGGAATAGCCCAATAATCTGAGAACATTTTAAAGTTTGAATGGAGTTTCTAGGTGAAAGTATGAGGAAGTAGTTAAGTTTCAAAAACAAGCAAGTTTTAGCAGAATTTCAGAAGGTTTCCATTCATTTCAATGGGACAAAAAAAAGCATAAAAAGTGTAATATTTAAAAAAGTATAATAGTAATAAACACTAAAAGTCATAGCTGCAATAAGCAGAAAGAGCAGAACAGTTTCGAGTTTGAACGGAGAAAATCGGACAAAAACTGCGGAAGTAGTTCAGCACCGAAAAACGTACGGAAGCAACTTGAAGATGAAGAAAAGATAAAGAATAAAGAGAAACAGGAACTCAATAGTGTGGAAGCCCTTGAGGGCATCCACACAATAACTAGAAAGCGAAAATTTCCGAAGAAATTTTAAGTGTGCCTATGCTACTGCCGGATCAGATGTACGAACACATCATGATGTATATGGTTTGAGCAAAAAACTGTTGAGTTTTAAGCAGAGAGTCATCAGCTGTTCCTGCACTCAGCTGTTAGGGCCTGTTGCTATAGTAACTCCTGTGAGTGGCAGGAGGGGATGGGACACACACACACACACAGACTCTGCAGTTGGGGTCAGACAGAGAGATGGGCAAACAGGAATTAAGCTCTGAAACAAATGCTTGCCAAGAGAAAACTGTAGGTCCGATCGCAATAATTCTTTCACCGTGAGTGGCAGGAACTTCCAGACTACAACATATTAAATTTTCATGTCTGTAGAGTGTATTATACTGACGTGGTGACAGTGTAAAGACACCCTTCGATGTTAAGTCTGAGCTGAAAATTGGGAGCAGTTTTAGAATGGTCGTCTATGGGGGACAGAGAGGGAGGAGGCTGCGCTTTGATGGCATTTGTGAGAAAACCGTAAATCTGATCTTGATAAGAAAAACATTGGATGAAAGAAGACAACGATAGCTACGTTTTGATGTATAAATTATTGTTGTAGGGTAAATGGTTTGGATGGGACAGGAAGAGAAAGACACATTTTTTTAATTATTCCCCACACTCTGTTTTTTTGGCAGTTGACAGTGCGGCGAACATTCCGTGAAAATCTCAATTTTCCTAAAACTTAAACTGCTCTTGTGAAACAACCGTAAAAGATATCGCAACGAGGATTTGGTCAATAAAAGTCCAACATCTTGTGACCCGTTTAAAGTTTAAATGACGTTTCTACGACAAAGTATGGCTGAGCGGTAGGCCTTCAAAGTGGCCTGGGTTGGCGCGTTTTTTTCGGGCCCTTCCCAATCGAAATGAATGGGGAAAAATGGGGTCTTTTTTTGGGAATTTTGGGAAAACTGTGCGACGAATCCCTACCAAAAGTCATAACACCCTATTCCCAATCGAGCCGCACGAAATGGTGTGACATACGTGGGGGTCGTCTCAAAGCTGCGGGCCGTGAAACGGTTCATAATTTCAGGCGGAAGAAAAATAATAATAAGCAGAATAATAAATCTGTCGAATAGTAATAAGTGTGCCATTACATAGGCACAATTAATAAATCCGTCGAATAGTAATAAGTGTGTCATTACATAGGCACACTTAATAAACAGATTGATTAATCAGTTAGTACAGAAAATAATAATCAGATTTAGAGACAAAAAAAATCATTAGCTGTTTCCCCAATCATCTTAACAATTCTTACCCCTGCAGATGTCCCCAGGAATGGATATCTCTTTAAAAGGTCCACAGTACATATTCCTTCAGCTACCTCTCGACGTCTCAATGCAACGATTTTTTCATGCGGTCTTTCACCAGTGCTGTGTCAGGATGTAGCTTCTTGTGCTGATCATTTAGCACCTTGAGATGAGCATCAATGGAGGCTGCATCTTCCCCCACAAAGCACGAATCCTTTGTCAAAGCAGATATCAGTATTATCATAAGTAAAATCTGATAAGTTAATGTTACTCGAAATGCGGTAATTTGTACACCAAATGCTTTGAAAAAAATGTTGAATAGGAATTGCAAGTTGAGCTGACTTTTGTTAAATCAACTGTGAAGTTCCTTTTTCTATGTTAATGTTATCTGTTAACATGTTTCTTTCAATTAATGTTTACTTTTAGCTTTACAGTGAACATAATAAGACTACATATGTTACCTTAGCTCTTAGAGGCTGAGGGTGTGAGGACTTACGAGAGAGGGCTTCAGTCTCTTCAGACAAGAGCTGCTGGATTCCTCTGTGGTCCGATGTTTCTGCGTGCGTCCAAACTTTTCTTTAACCCGGTTCACTTCTTCTGCTGATTAGGGGAGCCCGTTCTGCTTTGAACTTTCTCTTGAGTTGGCTGTGCCAGGTGTCCTAGTTGTTTCAAATGTATATAAGTAGTTAATTATGCTTACTTTACATTAATATAATCTATAAAAGAAACAAAAAAGGAGAGGTACTCACATAACCATTTCCGTGTACATCTCTTAAGAAAGGATACTTCACAATCAGGGCTTTGATGACCTGGATGTAGTCTGAGTGGGTTGGGTACCTGTTTCAAACATAAGAAAAACAACACACAGTACACTGATTACTCTTATCCTTTCCTGGGGGCTTTTCTGTTCTTCAATTCTTCTAATCATATTGTTATTACCGTAAATAGTATGTTATAGACCAATGTCAAATCAATGTAGCTAAAGTTGATTTTAATTTTTAAAAAATGGGCGTGGACAAACAGCCACACCTCTCCCAAACTTCATTAATTAATTGACTGCAGTCCTGAATTATTAATTTACTCTTGAGCAAATTCGAAAATGAACACTTTGGATATCATAGTCCAGACAAGGTCTGGAGACACAGGATGTATGGTTTTACCACTATTGCCAGTTCATTGGAACCGTGTGTCATGCAAGACTCGAACGCTGGTCGCCAGATTGGGAGGCAGATGGGCTAACCATTTGTTCTCTGCCTCTCGTACAACAGCAATATTAATATTAAGAAATTAATGTAATTATTCAGAAAGGAACCCTTACATTGTGTACTGTGACAGCATTTCATAAAGAGTCCCAATTATTTTGTTTCGGTACTTCTGTTCTTTCTGTACTGGTTCTTTGAGATCCAAGTGACTCTGGACATCTTGTGGGAATTTTGGAATGGAAATAACTGCAGGCAGTCTACGGCAAGAAGGTATAGAACTGCAATACAGTAGGAAAACAGCATTAACTAGCCATTTTGCATGCACTTAAATGCATATGCAAATTTAGACATTTATCACAACCTACCTCTGGTTTGCTTGGGACACTGGACCTTCAACTGTACCTTCAAATGGGTCGACCGGTTGGAAAGTGATGATGACTTCCTTTGTAGCGGTTTGTGAAGTCTCTGAACTTCAGCTGCTTTTTGAAAGACTTGTCAAAAAGATATGCAACCATGGTCTCAGGGAGTCCACAGTCTACTGTCTCTCCATGTACATCGTTATCTGAAATATAAAGTACAGTATGAAATAAGTTTAGTTTTAAAGTGACATTATGGTCAATACATAATAATAATAATAATAATAACAATAAGCTATCATTGTGAATCTGTCTATATTCCCCAAAAGGAAGTTACAATTAATTCTCTTGATTAACTGTTAATATAAATTAACTGGTAATATAAAAATGTAAGTAATAAAATCTAAAAAAAAAATTGTTAGGCCTAATGGTTAAGCAAAGATGGGTGATACTTTGATACATGCGTTTTACTGGGCCTGGTTGTCATTAGAGATGTAACGATGCCAAAATCCATGATTTGGAATATAATTTCTATATAAATCTCATGGTTCGATATTAGGCTATCTTGTCTGTTTTTGCTGCCCACAATTTGCCTCCTTGATTTTGGTTTATTTGAAATTATAAATCGATCCCTGATCGAGCAGCTAGCTGGCATCACAGGTGTTTGCAGACAGTGTCCCTGCGCAGAGCTTACAGCTCTCATATTTGAAAATCCCACTAAGTAGGTGGAATGGTACAAATGTGTAGCTTCCATTGTTTAAAATCCCTTTGAGCGGGAAACAAGTTAGATGCGATAAATTTTGCTTAGAAAACGATTTTGTTAATAGCTATATTTACAACTAGCATGTTTTGAAAAATTTTTTTTTTTTTTTTACATTGTTGTACACAGTTAGTCACTATTTATTGATAAAACACTCGAATACGGCGGGCAGACAGACGTTGAACATTCCACCAACAGTCTAAATAGTCCACATTTGTACCTTTCTTTGTTTAAAACTTAGCTAAGTGCTAGCTTTCACCCATGTTAAATCTAGCTCTTCGGGCTTTTGCTAACTCTACTGTAAAATTACACATTGTAATTTTTATAAAAACACAAAATCACACCCGACTTACCTCTAAACCTTTGCGCCTCGTCGTCTGACACATCAATGCCTTCTTCCATCAACTTTTGAAGGAGCTCCTCCGTCGATAACCCCCTGAGAGTCATTTTCTGCGTCAGCGCTAGTCAGCGCGGAGGCGGAGCACTCATCGCTGCTGGCTTTTCAGCCTTTGGGATTAATGCGCGTTGCGAACTTGACACATGAAAATACAACATTGTGGTATTAATGCGCAGTTGTTTAGAAACCGTTATGCTGTCTTGGCGAACTATATTTGTAACTTACAAAATGTAGTCACCGTAACATGAAAATCTGCTTGACATTTTAACTTCCAAAGAACCTCGGTTTAACTTGATGTTGCAAATTCCATAAAAACCTCACAATTAATGAACAATTCTAGGATGTAGTAAAAGCAAAAAAGTAAATGGCTAAACATAACAGTAAAATGATTTCACGTTTTTGAAGGCTACAACCAAGATTTAAAACATTAAAAATTATGACTGGAACTTAATAAAATGGAAATGGACCAGTTTTTTTAAACATCATTTGGTTGTGCCTGCATGTCATTGTGTGTGTGTTTTTTTAATATAATGTAACATAACTTACACAAAGGTAGGTTACAAATATTCTTTGCATCATAGGATAATTTACATACAGAGGAGAGGACCAACAGATATGATTATAACATGTAGCTTTTAAGAGCACACTCACATCTCATATGAATTTTACAATTAACCAGGCCCATCCAGATTTTCCCATGATGACCCATTACCACATTCTGCCACTGTCACTGCAGTACAGGTCAAAATGGTACAGATTTGTACTTTATTTCAAATTGAACCTTTAAAGGGGCATTTCTGGACTTTTAAAGACCAGTATTGTACTTTTAAGGGAACATTTAAAAAATATGTACCTATAGGTACAAAAATGTTCTTCTCTCGTACCTCTATTTCTGAGAGTGTACATATCTTTGTATGCAATTTATAATGATCGATACAAGTCATATATGTCTATATTAACAGAAAAGTATGTGCTCCATGCACTGTCTAGACAGCTATTGCTAAAGAAGATACAAAAAAAGATGCATTAGGTCACATCAAACAAAATGACAACACATGGAATCTTTTTACTTTGAAGCCTTCACTCTACAGAGTGGGAGAGTTGGTGAGTGCATGCTTAATTTGGGTCCTAATTAGGTTGACTGAGTGGTTCACTTAGCATTTGGTTTATATTTCTCGCCTGTGCTCTCGCTCTGGATCTCCAGGTGCCTGCAGGATGATTATTGTATGAGTAATTTCTCCACTTGCTTCCATCTGGGTGGGAGGACTGGAGCATAGAGCCATCTCACCCCAACCACCACCTCCACAGCCGTCTGCAGTATGCAGACTCACACAGCTAGACTTTCATGAGCTTTTACAACACAGACATTAAGAGCAGCAGAGAGCCACAAGCTGTAAATGAATAGGAGCATGGTAAATATAGAATTAGTTTATTTGACGGAGTTGTTTATTCATTTTTATTAAAACAGCGTATGTTATTTATTTTCATATATTTTTGCATTATACGTGCATTGTCAAAAAGTAAGGATACCAAGTGTAACCCCTTTGGAATCCTCTTCAGTTATACATCAATTTGTCTTGAAATATGGTCAGACCTCTATAATAAACAACACACAACACAATCATCATAAAGCTCTTGTCACCGTAGGGAATTTTTGTCAGATACTTGTGACCAGATTTACAGTCCCCAACAGTGCAAATGCCTCTTTTGCTATTACAAAAGGAGAAGTAGCAAAACTGCAGTTGCTCAATGTGCCATGTAGGCCTAACAAGGCCCAAGATGATTTTATTGTTCTGATTATTATTAGCATTTTTTATGTATTGGTGTCTTTACATCATTTCAACTATGAAAGTCTGGAGGGTCGACATGACAGCTGCCTTTCACACACAGATCAAGGCTTCTATGACAATATAGTCTCATGAGTTGACTGTTAGTGTAAATGAACTTTATATAAACAAAACTGAATTGTATCAATGAGTTTGCTACTTGAACTCATTGATACAAGTTCTCAGTGAAATGCTGCTGATGGTTGTTGGTTTCCAGATGAGTTGAATTCAATTCAGTGTATATTACACCCATTCGCTACAACATCTGCCTTAAGCTGCAAAACCTGAATAATAAAATCGCTTGCCAGGAAGACAGGAGGATATATTCCAATTGTTTAGAGGTGAGGGGTAAGAGAACAGGGAAGTGCAGGGGAAGAATGACAGAACAGAAAAGAGCAGAAGGACAAAGTTGATCACATACACTGTGCCATGTAAATGCATGGTCAGTGAAAAGAAGTGAATCGAGAAGAGATGCTGAGTGTATCATGTGCACTGCGGCATAGTGCTGGGCGATATGACGATATATATCGTGTGGACGATAGAAAAGTGTCTATCGTGCCATTTGTCTTCTATCGTTTATATCGTTTCTAACCCGAATTTTACAAATTATTACATAAAATATATCATTAACCCTTTACAACCGGTCGGAGCAGGCACACTCCGTTTTGCCTAACTATTTTTAAATCCCTGTAGAACTGTAACCACGTAAGGTAGCGCAATAATGTTTTTTTTGCATATGAAACCGTAGGAGTTGTACTTACATCTTATTCCATTAGCTTGCCCTAGGTCACGGTTTTCTTCCACATATAGCTTTGCAAAAAATTGCATAAAAAGCACTTCCAGCAACAAAAACATAATATTCCAGACTTGCAGCAACAAAAACACAATATTCCAGAAACAGGCTTTGCCGATCCGATCAGCTGTTCATAACACTTCCTACGTTGGAATATAAGTCAGCGCAACTATCTTATGTCCGCCATTACCTGTCCGAAACCGGAAGTGACGTCATGTTCGCGGAAAATGTAGTTTTTTAAGCTTCAAAGTCTATGTTGGTATTTTTAAAAGTCATGTTTGACTTTATGCTCTTCCGTATCGTTTCTGGGATGCTTAGAAGTCAAATTACACTGTTGTAAATAGTTTATTTTGATGCACATGCTGTGTTTTTGCAAATTTGCATTTATTTATTTTCATTTTTCCTGTAGTATATAAAAATTTGTGTATCTCAAAAATAAAACTATGAAGACACTCAAAATAAATAAATGTAAAGATAAGCTCTGGCGGACTTGGTTCTATTGTAGGTCTTAAAGGGTTAAATAGCCTGTGCAAATATATTAGTGTTGTCTTCTCACTATACATACTCTTAACTTTATGCAAGAGAAAATAAAGTGTAAAAAAATGATATTTTTGATAACTCTGTCTTGTGGTTTTGCAACATGGTGCTGCTTTACGTGCACCCGGATTTGCGACATGCTTTACAGTAACTCAAAACAAAGACTGCACCCTCTCCACTCGCTGTTTAAAGACTGCATACTTTCCAGATGACCACAGGTCAGGTGGTATATCGTGATATATATCGTTATCGTGATATAAAATAATTCATATCGTGATAAATATTTTTTCCATATCGCCCAGCACTACTGCGGCACATTCTGAACAGCCTAACTAAAGGATAGTTCACGGTCATCTGATCCAGGCCTAACTATAAGCATTATCAAAAATATAGTGTGCATCTGTCTCCCTGAACCAAACTCCTCTACCATGAGTAGTCCAGATGATGAACTTCTGAGCTGTTATTGTAGATGCAATATGCTGATTAGCAGTGTCTTGCTGTCGTAGGGAGCGTATGTTGCTCTAAAACCTATATAAACTCCTGAGCATTGGCATTGCTTTCCCATTTCCAGTTGTCAATGCTGCCAATTCTATAGTCACTAATGTAACCCCATACCATGCAGATTTTTGAGTGGTTCCTCTCCTCTTTAGCCCAGAGGATGCTTCGTCCATGTTTTCTGAAAGAATTTAAAGTTTGGATTTGTCTGACCACAGAACAGTTTTACACTTTGTCTCAGTCTTTTTTAAAAAATGATCTTTAGCCCAGAGACAACAGCTTTCTGGATCAGGTTCATATAAAGCTTCTTCTTTGCATGATAGAACTTTAAGCTGAGCCCACGCAGTGAATAATGGTTGTATTTAATAATGCCTGTTTAGTGCTGCTTGAGGGTGTAAAGGTTACAGACATCCAGCACTGTGCCTTGTTCCTTCCTTCCAGATTTTTGGTATCTTTCATTATATTATGGACTGTAGATGATGTTTTAAGTTTTAAGTTGAGGAACATTACTCTGAAATTGTTTCTGAATTTGTAGATACTGTTTTGTGGATTGAACCTGCTTCCGAGAAACTCTGCCTTTCAAAGTATTATGTTCTATTATGAACAAAATAAGGATTTACGTGATTTCCAAAACATTACTTAGAACTAGAAAAAGTACTTGTGTGAATGAAGCATGTTTTATAAAGTGCTTTGAGTGCTCCAGTAAATTTGAAAATGTACGGTCCATTTACCATACACACTGTGTTTTGCCAGGTACATTTTGTTTGGTATGTGACATAGAAATGCAAGACAGCTTTCAGAGAAATCTGACACTTAAGTCATCAAATATGCTTAATTAATACTAATCTACAGAACTCATTCACCTATTCATATTAGATAAGAATTACAAAACTATTTCCTAAACAAGGAGGCCTCTTACACTGTTAAAATAACATTAAAATGACCAGTTAGCTTTAAAATATCTGAACGGTACTACAGTGACACAGAAGTTTAATGTACTGTGGTCCCTCGCTATAACGCGGATCACCTTCCACAGTAGTGATGGGATTTCCGGCTCTTTTTAGAGAACCGGCTCTTTCGGCTCGGCTCACTAAAAAGAGCCGGATCTTTCGGCTCCGAACCGGCTCTTCAGGTTGTTTTGTTGCTTTAATTAATTTATTATTAACAATAATATAAAATTATGCAAAAAAGGAATTACTAATGTAAAAAAAAGTGGCCTTATTTATATATTTTTATATATAAATATATGCGGTGGCCCCTAGAGACAAAGCACGTACAAACTCCAAAAAGCACGTCCAAATTCCAAAGCACATACAAACTCCAAAACACATTTCTAGTGTTAACTGAACTTCCAAAACAGAGCTACCTAGATACCTTAAATTATACAATTGAAAGCATATGTGTATGGTTTGTGTATTTATACACAAGCACTCATATATATTCAAATAATTAAAAAATTCATTTACCTGTTACTACCACACACCAAATCCGGTCGTTGGTACTTGCTGGCTTGTGTAGCCACTAGGTAACAAAAGCTCAACACTGCGCCTAGCATCCTGGAGCACTTCTGTTGTCTTTTGTACGTGTTTTGGAGTTTTTACGTGCTTCTGAGGTTTTACGTGTTTTGGAGTTTGTACGTGCTTCGGGTTTGTACGTGCTATGGAGTTTTTATGTGTTTTGGAGTTTTTACGTGTTTTGGAGTTTGTACGTGCTTCGGGGTTTGTACGTGCTTCGGAGTTTGTATGTGCTATGGAGTTTTTATGTGTTTTGGAGTTCGTACATGTTTTGAAGTTTGTATGTGCTTTGTCTCTAGGGGCCACCGTAAATATACTTTTATTTATTCACTCCACATAAAATGTAATAAATAAATCATATAATACAAAAACCAACTATTCACGGTTCAACTTTTAACTATTTAAGGCTATGTCCACACGTACCCGGGTATTTTTGAAAACGCAGATTTTTCTATGCGTTTGCACCTTTCGTCCACACGTAAACGGCGTTTTCGGTCACTGAAAACGGAGATTTCTAAAAACTCCGGCCAGGGTGGATATTTTCTAAAACTCCGGTTTTGCATTTACGTGTGGACGAGAAAAACGGAGAAAATGCAGCGTCAAAGATGTGCGCCTTTTTTGACGTCACAGTGTGCGCCACGTTGTTGTTTCGGTGAAATGAATTTCTACAACACTGTTACTGTTAATTGTCCTCTCTGCAGTGTTTAAATGCTTACATATACACACACAGTTACTGTCCCTCCACACATACGACTCGGTTCTGCTTCTATGCCCCAGCTTTGTTTACTATTTCCTACCGAGGCTTCTAGACTTCTGATTGGCCAACATTTCTACTCGGTTAGGAATATAGCGCCACCTGCTGCTTTGGCATGTTCCTAGCAGCGTTTTCCTTCATTTCTGCCTTTACGTGTGGACGGGATTATTTTTTAAAACGAAAACGGAAAATATCCGTTTTCAAAAATACCCGTGTACGTGTGGACATAGCCTAAATTTTCAGCTTTTTCCTTTTAAACATATTTAAAGTGTAACAACACAAAACACTGCAAACCACAACACAATTAAATATAAATTAAAATATGAAAACAAAAAGAAGATGCACATTCTCTGTCATATGGGCCTGCATGAATAAACTTTCTGAATCCTTTATCATCTGCAACTGAAAATAGTTGTGGATGATTACTATACCTTTCTAATGTGACGTTGTTGTCCCTGGCTCTCTTTCTCTCTCTCTCCCTCCTGCTCTGTTCCTGTGCTACTGCGAGTGTAACTACCGCCCCTCCCCCCTCTTTCCAGCGCAAAGCACAAGGCTCGCGTGCGGAGTGAAGCGGAAAAAAAGTGCGAGAGAGAGGGTGAGAGAAAGAAAAAAAAAAACCATGGCTCGCGATAAGGAGCCGGCTCGCGTCGTTCACATCAAAGATCCGGCTCTGAGAGCCATTTTGTTCGCGACCGACACATCACTATTCCACGGCCTCACTGTTTTGCGCAGCTTTTTTTTTTGTGTGTGTGCAATTTTGCATGCATTATTTATTTATTTATTTACTTATTTATTTATTTATTTTACAGTGCATTGTGTTCTGCGTCCTGATTGGCTGTAGACCATTGTCAATTAATCTCGTGCTGTGTCTCCTGTACAGTACAAAATGCGTTCAGCTTGTCAAATTTACATAAATCTTCGATCGCTAGCAGTGTGACTCTGAAGTGCTGTACTGTATGTTTGTAAGTTTTCACCTCAAGAAACACAACAATGTCGACGAAACATTTTGCACCATCAAAGGCTTAGTTTCATTCTATAATACTGGACTTATTTCTCTACGAAGGTTTGAACTTTGAGAGTGTTTAAATAAGAGAGAGAAGTGTGAAAATGTTTATGCCTGTCTGAGAGAAGTGTATAAAGTGTGTAGTGAGAGGTTTTACAGCCTTAAAACATCTATAATAATTGTAAAAAGTTGGCTACTTCACGGATTTCACCTATCACGGGTTATTTTTAGAACGTAACTCCCACAATAAACGAGGGACCTCTGTACTGCATTTGGGTATTCATAAATACTGATGCATGCTTCATTTTAGCTCTTAACCCTTTAAGACCTACCATAGAACCAAGTCCGCCAGAGCTTATATTATATTTTTACATGCTCTAGTGCCATTTTTGGGAGCATTTCAAGTTGCTATGCATCAATACAACCATTATAGCCCAAATTTTAATAACATGTATGCCTTAAGTGCATAGTAATTACAGAAATTGCAAAAAAGTGCAATAAACTACAAAAAAATTGAAAATCATTTTTGTTTTTTAACATATATTTCTAGTTAGAGAAATTTAAGAGGTTTATCCCTCTAAACTGTAAACACAAAAAAGTTGCACAAAATAGTTTCCCACCACAGGAAATTTATTTTGAGTGTCTTCAGAGTTTTATTTTTGAAATACACCAATTTTTATATAATGGAGGAAAAACAAAAATCACCAGTATAGGCTTATAAGGCCCTGAAGGTAAAAAACTACATTTCCGCGAAAATGACGTCACTTCCGGTTTCAGGCAGGTAATGATGGGCATGCGATAGTTTGCGCTGACGTCTATTACAACGTAGGAAGTGTTACGAACAGCTGATCGGATCAGCAAAGTGTGTTTCTGGAGGGGGAAGGATGCTTAAAATGCCATATTTGGATGCAATGACGTCACAGCGACTCGACGAAGGCTGTCCGAATTCAAAGAGTACTCAAAATGTGGCGACAAATGCCTCCTACTTTTCCCCAAATTTTAAGGATGGGTCCGATGTATCCTTCGTGTCCTACAATATCCCAGGATTCATTGCGGGTCATACAGGAGATTTTCTTCTGATAACGATGGTGGTCGAAGCGGGAGAGGAAAACACTTTCAAATGTAAGTATACAAAAGTTAAATTGTTATAGTGGTTGTATTGTTAAGCTTTGGGCATCTGCATAGACATGTTTTTTTTATTTAAATAACCGTAAGCCAGCTTGTATGGTGGGTCCCGTGGTTTTTCATGTATTGCCGCTTACATAAAGCTAATTTTGATTTTTTCAAATTGGTGATATGTTGTGGGGAACAAAGACCAAACGGCTTAATTTATTAAAACGAGGAGAAAACGATCACCTCTTCACTGGGGTGAAGAATTGGGCCGCTATGGCGTGGAGGTACAAGAATAAATCAATTTACACATCATATTCATATGAGTACGGTTCTATTAACCCTCATGCTATACAGCAGCGGTCCCTTTTTTTGCGCCACAGATGTCAGACACGGTGTTCTGGGAATCCATCCAACCGAATGACTGTAGAAAACATGGACGACGCGACAGCGCCTCCTCCCATTGTGCAAAAATGAAGCCAAAATATCCCGCTTGTGGAGGCTGCCATCTTGCATTTTTGGAGCCAGAGTTTGCGCAATAGTGACTTGAGGTGGAGCGACTGCGTCACGCTCCTGCCCACACACCCGCTGGACATGACCGCAAACACGCCCCTCTACACTTTTTACGTAGCCCGGCTGCTCCATTTTTTTGCTGATGGGTTTACCGCGACTGACGACTCGTTAAATTAAGGTAAATACAACCACGTCACTGTTATGAAAAAGACACACAGCTTATCATCTTATAGTTCTTCAACATCTAAAATCACTCTGTTATTAATTCATTTGCTAGATTAGCCGCTAGCATACGCAATGTGTTGGGGGCTTGTTGCTAGCTAGTTAGCGATGCTACACACCTGTTACTCTAATAGTCTGTATTATTGAATGATTCAGGACTCCTTAGGTTTTGTTTCCATTTTTAGACAGCGATAAGATCAGCTGCTCACTCCACAGAGGCCCAGAGTTACTGTTAATATCAAAAATGTAATGCTGTCCTTTGAGATTTTAACATTTAAGACTGTGAGTGTAATGGATCTAAAACGGTTTAAATCTTCAGAACCGT
Source organism: Pelmatolapia mariae (assembly GCF_036321145.2). Lineage (NCBI taxonomy): Eukaryota > Metazoa > Chordata > Actinopteri > Cichliformes > Cichlidae > Pelmatolapia > Pelmatolapia mariae. Next base: position 39,895,290 of record NC_086236.1, on the reverse strand, counting down.
CTACAGTCAGGTAACATGGAAACTTTAAACACAGCAGCAGAAGGTTTCAGTAGTGTAGCGTAATTTGTTCTTTTCATTCAATAATTGTCCATATTATATCAACAGCTACATTCACCCTGGAGAGAAACTAGTGAGGGAGACCATGAGGACCAAGCTGGGTTTCTGGGTCCAGAGGTTTGGAGAAACTTCTTCACTTTCTTTCATCACAGCTGTCCTGTGCCAGATGTTCTGTTGACCCACTGAGAGAGGCTTCATTTAACACTAGGTTTACTATCCTGCGCAAATTTGCGTAACTTCCCTAAACCCAACACCCCCTAGAATTACTGGCTTTTTTATTTTCTGGTTCAAGTCCCGAGGTGTTAAGCACCCCTGCTGAGATTTTCACAGGTCGTCAGCTTGCTTCTCCTACAGCTTTTGTTGTGCAAACCACCCATTATCCTTGAGGCCTGGCACATTTGCATTTGCTCACTCAGAGTTGCTCAGATCCAAGGCAGGCCAAACCTCTGTGTTACAACCTTCAGAAATGCCTGGTAGAAATGCTTCAACTTACTCATGAGATTTTGACCACATTTCTTGCGGAAGTCACAGCTATACTGAATGCACGACCGTTGTTGCCAGCTGCAAGAAATGCTTGGTAGGGAACAGCTGTTCCCTACCAAGGTTCGTTGTCCATTCACACAGTATATTGCAACCAAGCCAGACAAATTTGAGATCAAGTTCTGGATGGCCACGGATTTGGACACCAAATATGTCTGCAGTGCATCTCCTTACTTGGGAAAGGACCCCAGTCGTCAGAAGGAAGAGAGGCTGGCAGAGAACGTGGTCATGAAACTGATGGAGCCGTTTTTGGATGATGGGAGAAATGTCACAACGGACAATTTCTTTACTTCACTGTCACACAGACTGCTGCAGCGCAAAACAACGTTACTGGGCACAGTGAATAAAGTCCGGCGTGAACTTCCTCAACTTGCAAAAGATACTGCAAAGCGAGAGGTATTCTCCACTTCAGTGCTTAGAAGTGGCAGTGTCTCCTTGACAATTTATGCACCTAAAAAAAAACAAGACTGTGTGTGTTCTAAGTTCCATGCACCAAGACGTGACGATCGGTTACGGCAGAAAGAGGAAACCCAACACGATAACAGACTATAACCACATGAAGGAAGGTATGTGAATGTGTGTACAATTTTACACCAGTGCTACAATGTTTTCTGATGTGTGCTATACAGGCCTATAGAAAAAAAACATATGCTCATGACTCTCTCTCTCTGCTTTTACAGTGTGGTGTAGACGTGTTGGACCAAATGGCACGGATGTATTCCGTAAGATCAGCAACACGCAGGTGGCCAGTAGCGGTTTTCTACAATATGCTGGACCTGGCAGCAGTGAATGCCTACATTTTGTACAAAGCATGTACAGGGTGGACAGGCAAAAGAAGATTGTTTCTGAGTCTTCTAGCTCAGCAACTTCGTTGCTGCACAAGGAACACAAGGAAATATTAGCACAGAGGCAGGCTGCTGCAGCTGCTGCAGCTGCTGTGCCGGGGATTGTAAAGCAAACGCAGTGCCAGGTGCAAGAGAGCTGCAACAGGAATCGCAGCAGGTTTACCCGTGCAACATGTCAGAAATTCACCTGTGCCAAATGCAGGGATGATGGACACTGGGTCTGCAAATGCTGTAAAGTTTGAAACACTTTGAAATAAAACAGACTTGTGTACCCATATATTGTTAATGTGTGTCTTTTGTATGTAGGTTGGAACACAGAGGTTTGGCCTGCCTTGGATCTGAGTAAACAAATGCCAATGTTGCACAAACACACACACACATACACACTCACAGCAAATCTGTCATTGCAAAAAAGTGGACAGAGCACGGTATAGAAAGTGCACTATACAAACAATCTGGAAACATATATATAGACCCGAGTATTCAAAAATATTGGTGTATGTATACACACACAGACACATCTATCTATCTATCTATCTATCTATCTATCTATCTGTGTATGTATATATATATGTACACACACAGACACATCTATCTATCTATCTATCTATCTGTGTATATATATATATATATATATATATATATATATATATATATATATATATATATATGATATGATATAGATGTGTCTGTGTGTATAACTAGACTTTATGCATATTATATAAGGTGTAGCTATATAAATATATGTACAACTCTCTGTATATATGTGTATGGACAGGCATCCAATGTAGTGACAAGGATTGACAAGAACTAATATTACATATGAGAAATATTGCACATAGAAACTACCATGGTGTATAGTACTCTGCAGGTAAGGAAGGAAAGTAGCCTTGCAGGGAAGGAAAGACCTGAATCTCTCATGGTTAGGGGTTGGGGGAGGGTGTGTTTGCACAACAAAAGCAGGAGAACAATGGAGCTGAAGACCTGTGAAAATCTCAGCGGGGTGCCAAGAGGTGTTAAGGTCGGGGGGAATTTACGCAGATTTGCGCAGGCCAGTAAATCTAGTAGTAGGGACTTGCACCAGGGAAAAAAGGCTCAGTAATTCTAGTGTTAAGAAACACCAGCAACACTGAAGCTCATCGCATTGATCAAGCAGGACTCATCATCTTCACCAGCAGCTCCCTCACAGGGAAATCTTCAGCACTCCTCCGTAGGCCCGCCCCAGGAGATGGATAAACCCAGCATTTCATGAACACTGTGATGGAGACCTTTGGTTTGTGTAATGTTATAAATACTCGGATACTCCGCAGAGGCTCCGGACTTTTACATAAAGATATTATATTCAGTCCTGTAGAAAGTTATATATTTAAAAATATATGATCCTCTCTGGTTACTCTGGTATGAATAACTCTGAATTACTTTATGGTAAATAACACACTATCTGCAAAAAACTGTGAAAGAATTCCAGATCACAAGTTTATAGTTAAACATACAAGTGACGACCTTTGACCTTCATCAGGTTTTATTTAATTGTGTCAGAGAAACTCAAACGTGCTCTTCGTGCAGCTGAGTACATCAAGTGTTTAAAACAGAAGCTGTGCAGGTCTGAGATCAGCAGCTTTGTGAAACACCAAACTGAGGTCCTAACTGAGGTTAATGCTGATATACAGTGACAGTTACAGGGGTGATTAATCAGTTTGACTTTTTGTCTTTAACTTTATCAATAAAACAGCTGCAGCCTTCACTACACCACATGTGGTACTTTAACCTTTCTACTGTTTTCATCAGTTCATTTTGCAGTTAACATGTGAACATGTTGGATGATCTGTCTGCTGTCACTGGGTGGTGCTGAGGTCTGAATCTGAGGGCAGCTCCTGTAATCATAAAGAGAACAGAATCATCACAAAGTGAAATATAAAGTTTATCTCTCAAATCTGAAATAAAGCTGATCTTTCTCTGTCCTCACACACTCAGGATCTGAAGCTCTTCTCTTACATTTTTTCAGTTCTACAGTTTAATCCATAGTTACAGATTAATGAGGAGTTACTGAAGTACAAGCTTAAAAAAATAAAAAAAATGGTGTTACTGTCTTTACAGATGTGGAGACTGAAAACATGCTGTTGTGTGAAGATATTTAATAATCAACTTTGCACAGGAGCTGAAGCAGAGCGCAGCCTGTTGCTTTTACAGTATAGCACTTGTAATAAAAGTACAGTAACGATAATTAGTGACTGAGCAGCCCGGGGCATTTCACTTGATTTCTTTAGTCGGGGTAAATTCATTCACCTGCACGGGTTAGCTAAACGAACTTTACGAAACAAGTTTCCCGACAGCCGAGTGCTCATCTTAGCTAGCTAGGTCTCAGGACCTAGCTAAGGACGGTAGTTACGGATTAGCTTACAAACACGTTTAACTTACCGAAAAAGTGCAGCGGGGCGTCGGGTCCTTCTGTCGGGTAGTCCAGTTTACTGAAGAACACCTCAGGCTGTCAGGTTAAGACAGTTGGTCGTGTTTTCGTAACATAAACGCTGGCCCTCCTCTCACAGCCTACGCTCTATCTGCTATTCCCGAACAGAGATACGCAAGTTTCTCCGTGACTGCAGCTGCCAGTCAAAGCTGCTATGATGACATTACACCCCAATTTAACATCACCGCGATAGGAATTAGAATCAAACTTATGGGAAAGGAGACATAAATCAGCGTGATGAGAACTATTGATAACAAAAGAGAGATTATCTGAGGAGAATTAATTTATTTTAGTCTGACCCCAGTCCCATCCGCTAACATGGAGGAGGCGGGGTTTATGACCTATACTGCAGCCAGACACCAGGGGGCGATAGAGACGTTTTGGCTTCATTTTTGGGGAGCTCGTCCATGTCCATGTTTTCTACAGTCATTGATCCAACCTTACAAACCATCCTACCCATTGTTTCTACGCATGCGCACAACACGAAATTCAGTGGCGAACCGTCCTACCTTTGTAAATGTGACGTACAAGCATACTTTAACAGCTATAATTAAGTGGCAAATCGTCCTACCTTTGTTAATAAGAGCTAGAAACATACTCTGACGGGTAAAATTACGTGCCAAACCGTCCTGGCTTTATGAATGTGAGCTACAAGCATACTCTGATGGGCAAAGTTAAGTGGCAAACCGTCATACCTACTTACATTTGTGCTGGCATTACTCTGTGACAGCAGAAATGTGCAAAAACTACTTACGGTAGGACGTTTTGCCAGAACAACGGACCGGCCTTTAAGGTGTCGCGGATAAATACAACCACATAAAATGATCCGACCAAGACAAAAACTGTGGTATTTTGTAAATATAATAATAAACGTGAATGTACTGTGTAATTGTGTAACTTTATTAGCAGCGTCCTCCTGAAAATGCGCCAACAACATTAAGAGTAACATCCTCCTCTCTGCCGCTTAATGCTCTCTGGTCGCTATGGTAATGTGTAAATAGTTCTTTCAAAATTAGACACACAACTACAACAAGGGAAAAGACCCAGGGAAACCGAGTTAACGATAAAAACCCTGAAAACCATAAATTTCTCACCGGAGTCTTAACCCTCGTGGCCTGGTACCAAACAACTCACGGACCGGTACCTTTCCGTGGCCCGGGTATTGGGGACCGCTGCTGTACAGGAGACACGGCACTAGATTGATTGACAATGGTCTACAGCAATCAGAACGCACAACACAATGTACTGTAAAAAAAAAAAAAAAATCAGCGAAACAGCGAGTCCGCGAAAGGTGAACCGCGTTATAGCGAGGGACCACTGTACAATAGTTTCCAGTAGCACTGCTGATATATGAAATGGTGAGTTTTGAGGTTGTCTTCAAACAAGTGCATTGTACCAGAAAAAGGTGTTTGAAGGATTAGAAATGTAAAAAGTAATGACTATTTTTTGTAAAAAACCTTTATGCAGAAAAAGTAGCAAAGAAACAAAAACAAAAAACATAACACATGGACACTTTTGGTCATGAAGAAGCTGAAGAGGTGATTTTTTTTTAACAAACCCAGAGCGTTAAAAACACTTAGAACCATGTTTATTTCTCAGCAGCATCAATAGTAACAAAAACGCAATTTAGTTTTCGCTGTCAAAGTCGATTTAACTGAAGTTACCTGTTTATGGTTACTGTGGAGGTCACGTGTTTCCAGTTAGTGTGGAGGTCGCAATATGGCGCTCCCCAGTGGCTGCAGCCAGGTGCTCTTGGTTATGTTGGATACTCATTGTTTGTTCACTAAAGTTTCTATGGAGAAAAAAAGGGGGCTGTCCACAGGCGCTCACTTCCTGACTACCCGTCCGTCTAAGGACACTACCTACGTGATGTAGGTAGGTAGTGTCCTTATGAGCATCCTTCCCCTGAATTTGGACACAGCAAATGTTTTTGTTGCTGCAAGTGGTTTTTATGCAATCTTTGCAAAGCTATATGCGGAAGGAAACCGTGACCTAGGACAAGCTGATGGCATAAGATGTAAGTACAACTCCTCTGGTTTCATATGCAAAAAAAAAATTATTGCGCTAGCTTACATGGTTGTAGTTCTACAAAATAGTTACGCAAAACGGAGCGTGCCCGCTCTGACCGGTTTTAAAGAGTTAAATAAGCCATGAGGACGAATGGAAGTAAAGCAAAATTAAGTCCAGCACTACCTGCTTTCACCTGTGTGACATTGTCAAGTTAATAAGAGTGATGTTTAATGTGATGTTGAAAAACTACCCCGCATTGTTAAGAGCTGAACTCTTGCAACTCCTCATCATCCTGAAAATCCTTCAATGAATCCAAAACACAGTAACAAGTCTAGGGACTAGAAATGCCATGTTAGCTTCTCCTCACTGACCAGAATGAAATTTTAAATAATTACCATCTCATTTAAGTTCCCCACAAGATGAGGAGTTCATGTTTCCACATTGTCCTGATAAAACTTCAAAGTCTACGCTCTCACGTGCACTCAGAATCTTTTAATCATCCTGCTAAGAACCGAGGTCTCAGACTTGAATTTGCTAAATGTCAATCCTTCAGTTACTGCCAGAGTCATACTCCACTTGGCCTCCCAGGACCTGTCAGTTGTCTCCCTCTGGACTTCCAAAAGCTAATTAAACCCAAAGTACCTTGAAGGCTCCCTTTATCTCTGGTGTCCTCCATCTAGTTTGGGGATTACCACCATGACAGGTAACATCAACCTTGTAGCCTCAGCTCCCTGCAACAACACCTCCTAAACAATGGATGTGCTCTGTTGCTAGCTAAAGGTCCAGGTGCTGTATTTCACAGGGAGGGAAAAGAATCAGAGCTAACTTTGCTCAGCGATGGAGAAAGATAAGAAAGACCGAACGGGAGAGCAAGAAGAGAGGTTATATTTTAAGGTAAGGACTGCTCAGTGGTGTTTGATAAACTGGAATTTTAAGGCGTACATAAACGTCCTCATTTTTAAAAATCATATATTGGGTCTGTACCTGTGGCATTATGTTTTCTTTATATTGTGAATCATGCTGCAAAACAAACTAAGGTAGACTAACTGTGTTATCTAAAGGTTGCATGTAAATGCACCAGATAAACAGGTTACTTTTGAAATTTAGTTTTAAATTTAAGTTAAGCTGATGATGCTGAGATTCATTCACTGAATTCCACCTTTATACTAACTTTATACTGCCTAGTATAGAGACAGCATAAACAGTATACTGTCAATGCAGACTATGGATATCCACCAGAACAACTCATGAAACATCTGCTGACATTTTGTCTAATTAAGTTGTGTGAATCCACAAAGAGCAGTAGTAGCCCAGATCAGCTGATCATAGCCTGCAGAAAATCTACTGGAGAGCTCAACAGAAAATTACTGTGTATTGTGAATGTTTTCCCCACGCTGAGCCATTACAGTCAATTTAAGTGTCCCCCCCACAAGCTGAAATCCCACTTTAACCCGTTACCTACCTATTTTCTATGGAACGCCAGGACTGCCATAATGAATTAATTAAATACACCATTAAATAATTAATTAAATGTGGCAATAATTAATTAAAATTGGTATTAATTAATTAAATAAATAGTTATGACACATGTAATTAATTAATTATTGACACATTTAATTAATTATTTATGTATTTCACATTTTAATTAATTATTGACACATTTAATTAATTATTTAATGATATATTTATTTATTTCATTTTGGCAGTCCTGGCACCTGGCTCTCATCATGAATTAATTTTATCTGTCAGCCTCACCCATCAAACTCAGGGGGCGGGGTTAACGCTGCCCATGCAGCTTCTCTAACATTTGATTGGTTGCCGTGCAAAGTAAGTCAAAACAGGTCGATCCTAGATAATCGATTGCTTCTGTAGACTTGAGGCAGCCAGGTATCCCAGAATGCATTTCAAATCACAGGCAGCAATGGTGGTAGTGTAGTTTTAAAATACCCCGTTTTTCTGTCACCAACTACACTTTTAACAGTGTTTTAGCCGCGAATGTCGCGCCGTAATCTTCACATGTCTGGTCAGGTTGTCAACATAGAACATGTTTGCAAAAGTGCTCAGATGTTTTCAGAGATTTCACTGCTCTGCTAACAGTCAGCATGCAGAGTGCACCGAGGGGGTTACGTCAACCGGTTTGTTTACATATTCCACTCTCTGTGTTCCACATGTTGCATTCGCATATTCTCATTTTCACCGAACGATCGTCTCTTTCCGCCTGGTCTTGTGTGTCTGTGCTTCTGTAACATAAAGAACGAGCTGACATGTTTCTCACGACACCAGCGATCAGCTCAACAGACCGTCAGTTTACCTGCATGCATACTCCTCACCTGTCAGCTGTTTAACACCTGCTGCTGATTCAAGAAACACGCCCACGTTACCTGGTGATAGTCACAGTTTAACTGGGCAGCCGGTGCTCGATATAACGCAATGTCAGCGCATTTTTCTGCACAAGATAAGTAAATATAGTATTTCTCCCGAGCGCAGAGCTGCTGGAGCTTGTTTCCTTACAGAGCACTTTATAGGCAAACCCACTTTATCGGCAGCTGATGTCCAATCACCGCACACAGCTTTGAAACCTCACCTGAGTTTTAGCTCTCAGTGGTTAAACGCTGGACTTAATTCACTCAGGTTTTGTCTGTCGGGTCACGTTTACTTCGCTGTTTTATTTACAACTGAGCAAATCGGTTTGGCTGAGGTTAAAGTTACGTTTCATAACTGCAGAGTTTTACAGACGTTTAATGGTTCACTGGCACGTGTTAGACTGAACTATTCGCTTTTCTTTATCTGGTGTGTTTCGGATTTAACAGTGAATTTTGAGATTAAACTGACTTTTCAAATGTTTTTATTCAAAGAGGAAAGAGAAGGCACATTTTCAGCGAGAGGAGCAGAGTTTCCTACAGCATGTTCATCATGAAGACTGCAACCTGGACAGAAATATTATATCATCTGTTTTTTAATAGTTATTCAACTGTATTCTAAGCACCAGCTGTCTGTTAGAATTTTTAGAGTTTACTTAACTAAAAATAAATGAGGTTAACATATAATTTGTGTGATTTCTCTCTCTCTCTCTCTCTCTCTCTCTTTTTTTTTCTTTTTCGGTCATGTTATGTTTAACTGTCAAAGGTTTGTTACAAACTATGAAACACATCGTGCAGACTTCTGGATGTTAGAAGAAAACTAATACTGCTCATGAATGAGACTAAAGGCAGGAAGGTGTCCTTTAAAACTAAACATGTTAGGAGGACCTCCCTATTTATATCATAGCTTATGATATAGCACGTGTATTTCAGTAATAGCCTACTGATTTCAGTGTAGTGGTGAACAGTCACACAGCTCACATGGGCGTTATCTCCTTAACTATAATTTATCCAAGTTAACGTCAGTTACCCATTCAGACAGTTCTTTTGCAATGAAAAACATAAACACCTATGCTGCGTATTGTTTACATTACAGCTGCTTATGCAGTAACCATGGTAACCATGGACTCTGAGCGGCTGGATCGACGGAGGTCAGACAACAATTTTACATGTATGATCTTAAAACAGGACACAGCCATTATCCGTCCTGGCCTCATATCAAATGTGAACGCAGACTGAGTCTATGTTTGACGTTTGCTTTATATCTAATCTTCCTCTCAAACATTTAAACAGCAGCGAGTCTGCAGCTGAGGGAATACAAACTCAAACTGTCGGAACAGGTTCGATCGTGGATTCATTTGGTAATTTATTAAATGTATAACTGTTATTCTAATCTGCTGCTGAGTCTCTTACACTGATGAAAATGCAGATAACACAGATCATGAACACCTGTTCAACCAATCACTTTCATTCCACTTTGATCTGCGACAAACTGACGGTTCATCTCTGTTACAGTGTTGCGTTAGACTGCTATATTTTTGTGTTCTTTATGCTGTAAATTTTCAAGTCTCTGGAATAGTTGGCAGTATTAAGGATGCTTTTCTGTAATATCATATTGATATGACCCGTGACATATTCGTAGATGACAGTTAGATAGTCAGCTGTGAAACTCTGGGTTAACTCAGAGAGCTGAAGATATCGTGGATATGCTGACCTCGCTCCGTGGTATACCAACCCATGATTAATATTCACGTTAAAAATATTAGCCGAACATCATGAAGTCTGTATGTGTTTCATAGTGTCGAACAACCTTTGTACAGTTAAAGCCAGCAGTTACTACATGACGGAAACACCAACGTTATCTCTCTTCTGCGATTATACACAGGTCACGCTGATTACTGAACAAAAACCCAAAGATCAGCTGTTAATCGAATTTATTTGCTCTCTCTCTCCTCCTTAAACATGTTTTTAATGTTAGTTATAATTCAGAATTGGCGACTGAAACACGTAGAACACATACGAACATCAGGAAATAAAACCCCGATAAATAACCTCAGTAAAAGAAGTCAGTGTCAGCGGGGGTTATTACAGCTGTGTACCGGGGCCTGCGCTTTGCCGGCGGTAATAACAGCTCGATTGCTTGCGAGGCGAGCGGGTCTATCCCACGCTTTGCCTTGAGACTGGGCAGACATCTCCGAAATCATCGAAGCACTTTTGCAAAGAGGCTGTATCTTGACAAACCGACCACACATATGAAGATTAAACCACTACATTCTTGGCTAAAAAAATATTAAAACGGTATTTGGTGACACACAAACAGGGTTTTTCAAAGTTCAGTTCTGCCGGTTGTTGTGTGCTAAAAACAATGGCCACCAGGCCAAAGCAATGGTTTTGACTCGATCAGCGTTAACCCCGCCCCCTGAGTTTGATGGGTGAGGCTGACAGATAAAATTAATTCATGATGAGAGCCAGGCGCCAGGACTGCCAAAATGAAATAAATAAATATATCATTAAATAATTAATTAAATGTGTCAATAATTAATTAAAATGTGAAATACATAAATAATTAATTAAATGTGTCAATAATTAATTAATTAAATGTGTCAATAATTAATTAAAATGTGAAATACATAAATAATTAATTAAATGTGTCAATAATTAATTAATTACATGTGTCATAACTATTTATTTAATTAATTAATTCCAATTTTAATTAATTATTGCCACATTTAATTAATTATTTAATGGTGTATTTAATTAATTCATTATGGCAGTCCTGGTGTTCCATAATTTTCACCCCCTGTCTTTTGCTTCATACAAAAATAGCTGGAAGAAACGTCCTCCAAAGACAACTTTTGACTTTCTTACTGATTTAGTACTTTTTCACTCTGAGTAAAGAAATTGAATCAGTATTTTAACTTTTAGTGGATTATTTGTTAACACTATTATCTGTACTTCTACTTAAGTACAGGGTGTCTGTACTTTAGCCACCTCTGCCCTGGAGGTAGTGGGCCAACAGGAAGGAGGCACCATGTCATCTCTTCTGGTTTCGTACTGGGCCCTTGTTTTTTGTATTGATTAGATAGATGGTATAATTACAATAGTAAATTATAGTTTGTAGTTACAAAACATAAAAAATAGCCATAACTGTACTCCCAGTAGAGTACTGTAAAATGAAGCAAGTGTCTAGTCTTTTGTATCACTTCTGTTATAATACAGTGGCTAAAACTGTGATGAAGAACTGAAGAAAAAATGAAAATAAAGCACATTGGTTACATATGGGACACAAACCAGAGTCTCCCGGATCAATGCCCCGTGTCTGACCCATCGTAGAAAAACATTTTCTGCCAGACACGCTTCTTCAGATCTATTTTACCAGCATGGAGAGTGCCATGAGATCACTTATGATTGGGTGCCATACGAATAAAATCAGACTCAACTGCAGCTGAGGGATACTGTTTGGTATGGACCCAACGGTCCAATGAACTGCATGAGCAAAGTGAGCTTTGCATGTATTGGTGTGTGTGCATGTGTGTGTGTGCATGAGTGTGTGTGTGTTTGTGTGTGTGTGGTGACACTGAAGAGGCCTGACAGACTTGTCCTCTGTCAGCAGATGGAGGCATGCATAATTCAATCGGGAGGCAGTTTCATGCTGTTTCTCTTCCCATCTCATCACTGCTCCCAAAGACAGACAAAGCAGGATTTGGCTACAGAGAAGAAGGAGGGCGGCCAGTCGTCTTCCCTCTCTGTCCCAGCATTTGTCTGGTACATTGCAACCAAATCCCATTCATAATGAGGAAGGTAGTCAAAATGAAGACTGTACCTAAAATTACACATGGTAGGTAATGAGTCTCTATGTTTTAAACTACTAAAAGCAAACATTATACAAATAAAATGAGAAGGAGCTGGCCAAATATTATTTGAAGCTCATTGTGATAAAAATCACACTTTTGTGCCACTTGTCACAATTTGTTTTTTTCAAAGCCTTTCCTTCAGTCCACCTTGGAGCTCCTTGGATGTCCTGTAGTAATGTCTGGAGCATCTGTCCTCTTAAATGTCCGTCTGTTCCTCTCTCTGTGCTCCCGCTCCCTACCGCTGCTCTTCTCTGTTCATGTACTTTGCAAGTGGAATATGCCATCATGACTCTCCAGATCTTTTTCTTAGTCATCATAAAGTGTGACAAATGGGAGCTTGTCCATCTAAATTGATTTGTTTGTGGCTGTTTTGTTTTATTCTTGCTCTGGAGTTGTTGCCAGGACATTAGGTTTTGTGTGAAGCATGCAATAGAAATTGTGTTTGCTGCATCTTGTGTTTAGCAGATGCATCTTGCGTTGGAATTAAGTTGTTAACCTCTTAAGCCCCAAGCCTAACTGATCTCCTGCTTTTTGCCCCCATATCAGGGGGCGTTGGGGCTTAAGAGGTTAAGTTATTTGTTTGGTTAATTTAATTGCTAAATTGTGTCTCAGTCTGGTGAGGTTTTGGTCCTGCAGCCAGTTTGTCTGGACACCTGGGTAGGTCTGAGCCAATAGCAATCATGTGGATGACCCCTCTGCAGGTAAAGCAACAGATCCATCTAGGCTTGTGTTTTTGCTTTTACTTTGTTTTTGTGTGTGGTGTGCAGTCAGAGCATACAGCTCAAGGATGCTTCCAGAGCTGTCACCTAAGTTTGTTACTCACATGTTACTTATGCTCAAAAACTTATGCTCAAAAACTCAAAAACTGTTTATGCTCAAAAACCCTCCACTGTAGCCGAAACAAAAGAATTCTGCAAAAAACAGTGGTCCAATATTCCACAGCAATACTGCAAATGCTTGATTGCAGTTCTTGCTGCCTTGGGTGACTTTTTCAAATTCAAATTCAAATTGTATTTGTCACAAACACTATCATATCACAGTACGACATCCAGTGAAGTGCTTATTGCTGTGCATTAAAAATGCAAGAATAAACTAAAATTTTAAATCAAGTATAAAATTAAAACACTCTTTCTTCTTGGCTCTGGTGGTGTCCAATAAACGGCCAACTTTCTCATTTGAGAAATGAGATGATGGAGGAGAAGGGAATAGTGTGCTCAATGAAAGGAACTATGGCAGGGAGTGATTTGTTCACAGGGGAGGCTGGAGCTGAAATGGGACAAACTGGCAGGTGTTACAACCAATGTTCCCTCTAAGCTGCGCGTGTGCGCACTGCTGGCACGGTCTCTGCGCACAGAAAATCTGCGTTGCGCACAAAAAAAAAAATCTAACCTGAATTGAAATTAAAATTAATACTTTAACAATTCTGTTTTGCAGTGTTAGTCAGTAAGTGACTGGCTGCTCCAGTATGGGATTACAACGATGCCACCTTATCCCATAGTCCAGCCAATAATGTGATTCACATTCGTATATACGCAGCTAATCAACGTCGTTGACAGGCTATGACAGCGTCCTTATGTGCCGACACCGGTGTTTTAGCTAGCAAAGCGGCGTGGCTGATGTGGAGTGAAGCCACGTTAATGACAACGTGTACAACCATTGGAGATGTGAGCAGGACAGACGGAACAATTGACGGAAAAACTGTGGACTTTATACCAGTTTTTAAATTGTGTTGATCGGCCACGTAAAACCAGAGCTATGATAAAAATATCTGCAATGTTTGGTTTTCCTCCTGAATACTATCGTTGTTTATATTTACTGCGGGAAGAAACGGTAAAAACTGCATTTTATAAGGAAAACGCTCGAAAACACTCTCCGCCTGTGAGCAAAAACAAAACCAAAAAGAACCCCAGCCTTTCCTATTGGTCGAAAAAAGTACCATGTGGACCAATCAAAAAATGATATGGCAACATGGCATCTAGTTGTTTAGGAAGGGGGGAAGTTTTAGGAGTGACGGCGGTGTTTTGAGATGTGAGAGATTTGCGACGTTTAGCGCAAATCTTGTGTAGTTAGTGTGTAGTGTAGTCAATAGTTTTGTTGTGTGTGTCAGAACAATGAGGCGACTGCTGAATGTTACAGGTGTTACAGGAGTGATACATCTCCTGTTGTCAGGCCTGCAGGTATCAGGCTGTTGTTCTCCTTTATCTCATAGTGGACAGAAATTATTTTTTGGAGTGGCACAAATAATTTGTGTGGCATCACGTTTGATGCAGAACAGCTGATTGTTCTGTAAATAGTTTGAAATGTTTATTTAAAAAAACGCCTTGGCTGCATTTTTAGGTAAACAGCTGCAAAAAACTTTGTTGTTTGCATAACTTGGTTACTTTTTTGAAGAAGTAACTATATAATTAATTGCCCAACATTGGTCATTATATACTGTATTTTGCAGACAGAGAGTTACAGGACTCTCTCCCAGACCACAGAGCTTTATTTAAAAAAAAAAAAGAAAGAAAGAAAGTTTTATTTTCAAAATTGGAGTTCAAGTTATTTTTACTTCCAAAAGTGTTAATATACTACACAGGTCATGAACAAGAATTTTTTTTTTAAATTTTCATTGTAAGTGGGCTAAAGCACTTAATTAAAAGTAGTCTAATGCTGGGCATACACTGTGCGATTTTTGGCCCATTTTGAGACGATTTTTGAGTTGTGCGACCGTTTTGGTGATCGGCCCGATTTTGGCCTTCATCGTGCATCGTGTAGTATACGTGGGGTAACGAGAAGCGATTAACACCTCACGACCAGCTCCCGATCATCAATCGCTTGGTCGTGAGGATTTCAAACACCGTCGTGAGGGTGTCACCGCAGCCGCTCACACTGTGCACGCGCAAACACATAAACGTTGGTGAAAAAGACAGAGTAGCACGGCAGTGCAGCGTTTGATCTGGACACAAGCGATGGAGGCACAACTTGTAGAACTTTGGAAAGCCAATCCGAGTCTTTTCGATGTGGCCTCACAAAATTATCACGACCACAACAACCATGAAAATAGTTGGATTTACATTGCTGCTCAATCACAGCTGCCTGATCAATGTTTTTCATTAACAATGAAAGCAAAGTTGATGGTGGTGGTGTGCCTGTCTGCGTGAGTGAGAGACAGAGAGAGGGGGAGAGCGAGCGACATATTTTCTGTTATAACCTTCATTTTATGGAGGCACAGTGTGAGCACTCGGGTCGCATCAGAGCATCGGGCGGTATAGTATGAGACCCTGCATCGTGACCTACGAACCTATAACCCCTGCGAGTCAATCGTGCAGTTTGAGCAGAAGCTGAATAACGTTACTGAAAAAATCGCACAGTGTATGCCCAGCTTAACATAAATGTAAATGCTGTAATTTGATTATTTTAATAAACCATGTAACTTGGATGGATTTGATGCTGGCGTAACCACAGTGCACACGTCTACTGTTGCTCACAGTGGTCCAAGGGACCGCTCAGGGAGTTTGTGTGTTCGCTCAGACACATGAAAAATTAGAGGGAACATTGGTTACAACTGATGGCTGTTCAACAGTGAAAAATATCAGACTTTTGAAGCAGACGGAGGATAAAGTGAATGAAATAAACCCAGAACTGAACATGGTATTTTTTTATTTTCTCATACACCAGAGGTGTTATGTAAGTGCGTGCTTAAAATTCGCCATATTGTTGATGCTGTAACTGAAATAGTTAACTTAATTAGAGCAAGATCACTGAATCAGTTTGCTTCATTTTTGATTCAATACTGGCCGAGCACTTGAAGTCAGTCAGATGTGGGTTCTCTTTGACTCTACCATTATATGTGAACAAACATTGTCGGTAAATTACAGATGCAGATCCTCTCTTAGTGATATATACTATACTCTGTATTTGTACCTTACATTTTATCTGACTGTGATGGACTTCTTCAAGCTCAAAACAGATTACATTTCTGTCACTAAGCAAAGGAAAATAATTTTAAAAAACTGCTGACGACAGAAGTTTTTCTCAAAATTTTCCCAACTGCTTTTATTTTTAACAGAGCAAGTAATTTTTACAATATTGCAAAATGTATTCACTCACCTGTTCAAATCCACTTCCTATCAATGTGGTACCGTAATAGGATGCTACTTGTCCAACATGTCCAGTTGTGACATTTCCTCGCTACTAAATATTCCACAGTCAACTGTAATTGGTCAATTAAAAGTGGAAGTGATTGAGAATCACAGCAATTCTGCCATGAAGTGGTAGGCCATGAAAAATCCCAGAGCAGGATAAGCTGATGCTGTTCCTGCTGCATAGTGTGCCGAGGTTGCCAACTTTCTGCAAAGTAAATCGCTACAGACCTCGAAGCTTCATGTGGCCTTCAGATTAGCTGAAGAACAGTGTGTAGAGAGCTTCATGGAAAGTGTTTCCATGGGTGATCAGCTGTGTCCAAGGCTAACATCACCAAGCACAATGCAAAGCGGTGGATGTGCTGGGTTATAGGACATTGGAGATGTGTTATCTGAAGTGACGAACAACATTTCGCCATCTGGCAATCTGATAGATCAGTCTGGGTTTGGCGGTTGCCAGGAGTACAGTACTTGTCTGACTACATCCAATGTAGCGTTTCTATGTTGAAAATACAAATTTACTTAGAAAGCATAACTTATTTCTATTTGCACACAATAATAAAATTAATCAGGAAAAAAATTCCCAGGGTCAATATTATTAGCTCCTGTAAAACAGACCCTTTAAATTGATCCATAACATAAACTGTTATTGTGCAAAGATGTGCTTAAAGCCTTTACAAGCTTCAAGAATTACAAAGTTAAAGTTAAAACTGAGGGTTATCTTCCAATTAACTCACAGTATAAAAACATCAGCAAGGGTCTGAGCTGTTGTTTGAGAAGCCAACGAAAGAAAACCAAAGAAATCAGTTTAGACTTGAGAAAAACATTGCTTATCTTCACAATGCAGAAGATGGATACAAAGTTACCAAATTATTTCCAAGTGTCAAGAACTGGAGGGAGAAGTATCATCAAGAAATTCAAGGACAGCCACAGAGTACAGAATAAGCCCAGCAGAGGTGTGAAAAGAAGAGTCAAAACCGTCAAAAAGGTCCCAGACCAAGAAAGATTAAGCTTACTTAGGAAGTGTGTACTTCGGTCAGATGAGACAAAACTAGAACTCTCTGGCCACAGAGGTGCTGCTTATGTTTGGAGAAAGAATGGAGAGGCATACAACTCAAAGAACACATCCACAAAAGGAAACATGGTGGTGGGATTATTTTGCTGTGGGGGTGCTTCAGTGTCTGTAACTGGAAATCTCGTAAAAGTGGTAGGAATCATGTAGAGAGAAAGATATGTCGCTCTGTCTTCCAACATCACAACAACCCAAAAAATATCAGTCCTGGTAAACAACTACCATCAGAAGTCTAAAGTCAACATTACTGATTGGTCTGCTGAACTGAAGATCAACATCCGTGCCAGAAGATCATCAAATCTGGAGAAGCTTGAGAGATCGCCAAAGAAGAATGGGGTTGGATTATTCAGGAGACATTTGTGAGACTTGTCGAAAACTTCAACAAATGGCTGCATACTGTTATCCAGCAAAAATGATACACCGCCATTAGCAAAGGAAAGCTGAAAATAATTTAGTTTTTCTGAAATAATTTTGCTTCTGTGCGCAAAATAAAATACTGTAAGCAGCCAAAATAAAACAAGAATGTTTGGAAAAGCTGTGTTAAAAGTCCCTTGCTATGTTTAACAGCACTTGGAAATTTTCATAGGAAGGCTAAAGGATTCTTTTCACATATGTGTTTCACATTTTCATTATAAAATGTTTGTTTAACTAGAATGTAACTTGAAACATTTCTTTTTTAACTGCCAATGATAAAACCACCTTTTTTGGCAAGTGAAGTGGGACTAGCAAAGAATAAATAATTGAGGGCCTCAAGCCATAGTGTATTATCACCAACCAAAGATTATAGCATAAAAACATTAAGCAGTTTCAATTTGGTGGGGACAGTTTGTGATCATATGTAAGTCCAGATCTAACTCTTCATGGTCATGGTCCTAGGTTTTTTGATATAGTATTTCAACTTATGGATTTTCCGTTATTTCGATATTTTCTGTTTATTCTGAGCTTACTTTTATTATTTGCTTTGTGTTTTCAAAATAACCATCTTCCAGTGGCTGGTTTTAGCAGGATAAAGCACCATGTAACAAAGTTTAATCTATTCAGATGACCTCCACAGTCATCAAATGCCAATCCATAAGAGCACATTTTTGAGGAAAGGGAGATTTGTATCATGGATGTGAAGCTGACAAATCTGCAGCAAATGTGTGACACTATCATAGCAATGTGGACCAAAGTGTCTAGAGAAATGTGGGTGACTCTACAATTGGTTACTGTACATTGAAAACATGCATCCATGCTAACTGGTGTGGTTTTCCTTTTTGTTTATATGTTTATATTTAGGTTATCACATATCATGAATTAAGTTTTCATCACCATAATTGCTGTTGTGGGGCAGCTTGCTTCAACCACTGACAGCATGAAGATTAAGCAGAGAGGAGAATCTTCCATCAACAGAGACGTGGACAACACGGACTGGCCGAGATCCAGTGTAGTCATTAACAGCACCATTACCACATAGATCAGTCTCACTCTGGACAGGACAGCTGGACTCACTCTCTGCCTCTCTTTGCCTTGCCATATGTATCACATCGTGGTCAGACTGTTGGTGGGTGTGAAGGTCACTTTGGTGTCAGTGAAGCAGATGTCTCTGTGGATGCAAAATGCCCCTGGGGAGAGCCCAGTTTGTGGTTCAAAAAGAAGAACAGCGTTCAGCTGCTTGACATTGAAATGAAAAGAATTTTAATACCAGAGGCTCAAACATGGAGCTTCAGCTGAAACTACATACATATATATATATATATATATATATATATATATATAAAATATACACACATATATATATACACCGGGAGGAGGCCCCAGGGCAGACCCAGGACATGCTGGAGAGATTATATCTCTTGGCTGGCCTGGGAACGCCTTGGTGTTCCCCCGGATAAGCTGGAGGAGGTGGCTGGGGAGAGGGAGGTCTGGGCTTCTCTGCTTAGGCTGCTGCCCCCGCGACCCGGCCCCGGATAAAGCGGAAGAAGATGGATGGATGGATGGATGGATATATATATATATATATATAACACCCATCTCGCCCCTGCGGGCGGTTTATCCTTCAAGCTCGGGTCCTCTACCAGAGGCCTGGGAGCTTGAGGGTCCTGCGCAGTATCTTAGCTGTTCCCAGGACTGCGCTCTTCTGGACAGAGATCTCCGATGTTGTTCCCGGGATCTGCTGGAGCCACTCGCCTAGCTTGGGAGTCACCGCACCTAGTGCTCCGATTACCACGGGGACCACCGTTACCTTCACCCTCCACATCCTCTCGAGCTCTTCTCTGAGCCCTTGGTATTTCTCCAGCTTCTCGTGTTTCCTTTGGTGTTTCCGCCAAAGGCCCAATATATATATATATATATATATATATATATATATATATATATATGTATATATATATATATATATATATATATATATATATACATATATATATATATATATATATATATATATATATATATATATATATATACTAACGGTCAAAAGTTTTAGAGCACCCCAATTTTTCCAGTTTGAAAATTATGCAGTTTAATGTCTTATTACACTCTGAAATTAAAGCATAGAACAAAAAACCAATTGGAGTCAAAAATGAAAACATGAAATTAATTCATAGACCAAAATGTATTCTAAACATTTGACTCATCAGATTTGGCAAATATAAGAGCTGAACACACCTGTGGCATCTTTCTACAACAGAAATCAAATACTCTTCAGAAAATTCTGTTGCAGAAGATCCCATAAATGTGGCACTTGTAGGTTGCTTTGCTTTCACTCTTTCTCCAGTTCATCCCAAACCAGCTTGATGGGGTCTGGAGACTGTGTTGGACACTCCATGTTTTCAAGCTTATCGTCTTGTTCTTTTTTCCTGAGGTAGTTCTGGCAGAGCTTGGATTTATTTTTTTCATAATTTTTGTGCTGTAGGATGAACCCCTGACCAACCAGGTGCATACCAGAGGGTATTGCATGGTGCTGGAGAATGCTGTGGTAGCTGTTTTGGTTCAGAGTGCCTCTCACTCAAGTCACCGACAAGTCACCGACCCTGGATCCGGCAAAGGAGCCCCAGACCATCACACTTCCTCCTCCATGTTTGACAGTTGATGCCACACACTCTGGAACCATTCGTTCACCTACTCGATGGCATACATAGATCCTGCGTGATGAACTGAAGATTTCACAGTTTGATTCTTCAGTCCATAATACCTTCTTCCAGTTGTTAGTAGTCCAATGGTGGTGTTGCATGGCCCAGGCAAGTGTCTTTGTCCTATTTTGATATCTTAGCAATGGCATTCTTGCTGCAACTCATCCTGTCAAACCTGCAGCTCGAAGTCTTCTCTTCACAGTTGAAACTGAGACTTGCTTACTGTGACCACTATTAAGCTGTGCTTGAAGCTGTTGTCCTGTGAGCCGCCTGTCACACAGTGATAGGTGGCTCACAGGACTTATCAAATCAAATCAAATCAATTTATTTATATAGCATTTTTCACAGGATAAAAACCACAAAGTGCAGGACTTATGGCTCACAGGACTTAGCTGTGAACTCTCAGAAACTTGTCCTCTGACAGGAAGAGGTCTGGCAGACCCAAAGTCACAACTGAATCAGTTTGCCCCAGTTTCTGAGGGCCTTTTGATGGTGAAGCAAACTGTACTCACTGACACCTTGACTTTCTTTGCAGTTTCTCTGTAGGAACGACCTACATTTTTAAGTGTTATGATGGTCTGTCTCTCTTCCATCGTTAATTGCCTTTTTCTCACCATTTTTGTAGCAATAGACTACCTTCTGCAGTACAATACAGTTCAACTGATGCTCACAAGAGTATGGTACCACAGTGTGTTCCAATAAGTAATCCAGAAAAAAGTGTAGAAACACCTGTAGAAACTATTAGCACCAGTTTTCAAGGCTTGATCAACCTCCATTGCTGCAGAACAGCTTTCAATTGTTAAGCCATTTATTTTCCACAAAAAAGGCGTTTTTGTATAATTCTGAAATGTACAGTATTTTTTTAGTTTTGGGTAACCTTACCTTTTTTAACCTCTGGCAGTTCACCACTTACCTTTATACCATTTCAAGCTATTCATTGGACTTGAATGACTTAAACTGCAATAAGTAACTGGAAAATAGAATGGGTATCATTAGGAATTTGTTCATACTAATGCTGCTGCTGATATTTGATATTCTTATTGACACTATGCTTGTATTGGTTTGAACTTATAGTCAGAATGACTATTCACCATATATTTTTTTCCCAACTTCACACTAAGATATGAAAGTGTAATCTGATTAACCTTGAGCTGTACAAAATTCATTATAGTTGTCATGACAGAGTAAAATAAGCATATTTTCTACGTAACTTGGAGAAGGGTGGGGGGCATAGCTGTTCTTCATAATAAGTTTATTTGTTGGACTGCAGCAATTATTATTCAGGGACCTGTGAAGACGAAATTGGCAGCAGAAGATGCCCAGACTGAGGGTGTATTCTGATACAATGATAAAAGATCACACAGTCAGGGAAAAAATTATTCGAACCTCTACTGATTTTGTAAGTTTGCCCACTAACAAACAAATTATCAGTCTATAATTTCAATGGTAGGTTTATTTGAACAGTGAGAAACAAAACAATAACAAAAAAAAAATCCATAAAAATGTATTTCAAAAAAGTTATAAATTAATTCACATTTTCATAAACAAAAATAAGTATTTGATCCCTTTGCAAAACGTGCTTTAGCACTTGGTCGCAAAACATTTGTTGGGAACCACAGAGGTCAGCTGTGTCTTGTATTTGGCTAAATGTTTTGCACACATCTCAGGGGGGATGTTGTCCCACGCCTCTTTGCAGATCCTCTCTATGTTTTGTGGTGGAAGCCAGAAATCTTGCTGATTGATCAAATACTTATTGCATTCAATAATCTGAACTTTTTTGAAAATGCAAATAAGTTTATAACCTTTTTGAAATCCATTTCTCTGGATTTTTTTGCTATTGTTCTGTCTCTCACTGTTCAGATAAACCTACAATTGAAATTATAGACTTAGTATAATCACTTATAGACTAAATTAAAAATCAGCAGGGGTTCAAATAATTTTTTCCAAGACTGTACAAGCAAAAGATGATCTAGGCGTTGTCACACCTTTTCAGACTTGCCAAAAAGCAACAGTTGCTATCCGTCAGTGTAGTCCCAAGTTACTCTTTTTATGGACCATTCATTATTTTCAATGTTGCATGTAACATGTTCCAAAGAAATGTTACTGTAATTGAGCTAAATCTTTATAATGCAGTAATGTAACATTGGTTACATTGATGGTATGAATTATTATACTGCCTGCATTAAAAACTTACAACAGGCGTCTGTTGTAAGAAAAAAGAAAGAAAAAAACTTTTTCTTAATGGGCACTTGTGCTATACTCAAAACAAAAAGCTAACAACAAGCTAGCCAAGAAGAACAGTGATATAGCTGACCGTAGAACAGGTAACAATGGCAGTGTTGCATAGTCAAACTTGTAGTATTGTAAAATCCCATTTCTAATGTTTCTAAAGTAGAATCACAGTGGCATATTCATTATGAACAAGCCATAAAAAGGGCTTGTTTCAGCAGCAATGATTTTATTTGACATTACATTGTGTTTCATGTTCACAGCAACAGCTTCCAAATGCAAGTGCCAAACTTGGAATCAACTCCAGACCTTTCACCTGCTTAACTGTTTGAGAAATAATTAAGAAACAGCCCCAGCCTCTCCATGAAACACCTTTGGAGAAAATTCTCTAATTACATTTGAGCCCCTGAAAATTGGGCACTTTCACTGAAAATGTTGGTCAATCCTCAAAGGTCATGCAGCATTGTTGTGCATTGCTTTGAATCAGAGCGAAGAGTCTGCATTTTAATTGTGTCTCTATTGTTTCTTTCAAAATCTATTGTGGTGTCTCATGTGAAGCCAAAATTCTGAATATTCTATCACTCTGAAAACATTTCTGAACCTAAGTGTATTGCTACTGTAATGCTTACAATGAAAACTGATAACTTTCTGTATTACTATGACAGTTGCAGGGAAGTGAATATCAAATCACAAAACCCTAACCTTTGTTGACTTGTGTAACTGATTCAACAAATGTTAGGGTTAAATTCTTTATACGAAAATTTTTATATTTGCATATCCAGATATAAGTATTTTAATAAAAGAAATGTAAGGTCAAATGTTATGTAAGGGATTTGATTTGAAAGGTAACAAATCCAGTGCATGTTGCTGTCTGCTGCAGACTGCAGATTGCTGTCAACTGGGTTTTGTTTTCTTGCCCCTCCCAGTTTGAACGACTACTGTAGAACAAACATGTTTTAATGAGTCAAGCGGATCAAAAAAATGAAAATTTAGACTCTAACCGTAATGGCTGTGGGGTTTCTACTACTGTT
Source organism: Pelmatolapia mariae (assembly GCF_036321145.2). Lineage (NCBI taxonomy): Eukaryota > Metazoa > Chordata > Actinopteri > Cichliformes > Cichlidae > Pelmatolapia > Pelmatolapia mariae. The sequence goes on along the minus strand of NC_086236.1, from coordinate 39,871,588 downwards.
TGGGCCACATTCAGATCCACCCCTAAGTTTTTCCCTTTGTGTGGAAGACTGTCAGTCCTGTGTTTACCTAAGGTATCAATGCCAGATGAGAAGCATCCTTTTACTCTGGAAGAGGCTGTTAAAGTTGGGTCAGTGAGTCAGAGAATGGTCACTTCTGACCAATAACAGTCATACTGAGGTGAGTTATTGAAGATATGCTGAGCTTTTCAGCAGGATGCTATTTTTGCTGCTCTTAGTCTCTGTTCACCATTGTTAGTGAAACTCTGAGGCTTAGTGAATAAACTCTCATATGATGTGAGAATGTAATCAAACTTATTACCAGAGAAAAAAGTGTTATTTTTAGACACTTGAGCCTAACATTAATTGGTATAATATTAAGTTATAAACAGCTATTGTTGTTGTTTAGTGTCCTTTTGTCATCTGTCTGGGGACGGGATGTGGCAGTCTAATCTGCTAACAGTAAGTAACTGTGACAATGTTGGGAATGAATAAGCATTTGTATGCATGTTTTCATGTGTTAGAGCCATGACTTCAAGTTCAGGAGATGATGGCTGAGGTGAGGAAGACGAGGATGACATTTTATTAAGATGCCAGTGGTGTTGTCTCTTTCCTTCCCATTGTCATTTCTTTGGTGAAGTGTAACCCCTCTCTCAGAGGATAAAACATATTTATCCATATGGCTTGTAGGTGCAGACAGGAATCGAAATGTCCCTTCAGGGAACTTGAACAGCTACGACTTTCTCTTCCCCTCTACCTCTGGCATAGCACGCACATGCATACATAAAATGGCATTAGTCAGAAGGGAAATGTCTGTCCTGCCCACTGTATTCACAAACAGCAAACCTGCTCGTGCATTTATATATGTATTTTTAATGGATAAATTATTAGTTTATGAGAAAGCATCCATTTGTTGACATAATATAATCTATGTATGTTTATGGGTACAGTATTCTTTTTTCTAATAAAAAAATAAAAATTACTGAGTGTAACTTTAAAACAGTAATAAGATACCAAATCACATACAAACTATTTCACATGCTGCACATATGATATTTTCTCTTAGTACATTTCCAAAATCACTGCAGAGGTCTGATACCCCAAAGGTTGAGGCAGCCATGAATCACATCTTATTACCTAGTCATGGCCGTTATCACACCAGGTGTTGTTTTGGACTGAACTTTAGGTGAACTCCATCTCAATGCTTTTTTTCTATCAAATTGGAACCTGTGCAGAGGCATAGGAAGCGGGCGCTTAGATCATCTACACCTACAGATCTCTGTCTGGGGCTGGGGTTAGCTCATCTGGTAAATGCAATTGCTTCTTCACATTTTTCCATTTGCTGTTTTCTGCTGTATGACACAATCCATACCGAGACATCCGCAAAGTTAAACAAAAGTGAACCACGACATTCACACATATCAAACTGTCCTTGTTAGGAACCTGATAAAGTAGATTTGGAGTCATGAAAAGCCTTCAGGGAGACTTCTCTTTCTTGATCAGATATGTAATGTAGGTCCTGCTTTTTGGTTGCCTTTACTGTGGAAGAGTGGTTCTCCACTCTAAAAGATTCTGGCAGTGTGCATACCAAGCTTTGAATCAACTAATCTGGATGAACCAAAGAAGACAATTGCTTGATGGGAAGGAACGAGACCACCCCTACTGCCTGGTTTGAAACCACAACTAGGACAGGTCTGGTATATCTCCACAGCAGTCACAAGAGGTGACTGGATTTACTTAGGATGGGTCAATAGAATAGGTGAATATTTCAATTGTTGCTGCTTTAAGAAAAAATATTTTAAACCCTCACTTTTAAAATGTATGACCTGATCTTCAGATTTCTTTTGGTCTCTGTAGATAATTTCTCTGTTCTGTAGCGATTACCAGTGGCATTAAAATTATCTGCATATAAATGAATGCAAGAGCCCATCAATGATATTCACTTCATCTGTGCTGTATATGTTTAAAACTGTAATGAAAACTGTAATTCACATACAAATCTTTTAGATTTTCAATTGCTGAAGATTTCAGAATATATAGCTATTGTATAGGTAAATAATACAGGGTATTAACCGACACAGTAGGTCTCAACTACAAATCCCACAGTTCTTTGCCAAGACTTAACCAGATCATATGACCAGGGAGCCGAAGCAGGTGGTTGGATCATATGATGTTGTCAGGCGAAGCTGAGGAAGAGCAAGATCTCTGAATCACTGAATCACAGCCCACATCAATCCCTACATTCAAAGGTAAAACTGGAGGAATCCCTCCTTTTCACCCTGCGTTTTTCAGCCTGTAGTGACTGTTTTAATGCTCCAGCCTCACACCGAGGCAGGAGGAGGAGGGGAGGAGATTAGTAGGGAGGAGAGTAGAAACAAAGATGAGGGGGATGGGAGGCCATCAGAGATGCCTCTTCGTTGCTTTCTGCAGACAACAAGAGAGCAGATGTTTGTTTAAATCTTTCTGATGTAAACATATTGTGCCTGCAGGCTATGTGAGGAGCGTGTTCTTGTAACTTTGTATGGATGCCATATTCTTTGAGATGTTCAGAGATCTGATAAAGAGAAAGGATGGATGTGTGATAGTTATACTCACTTTCTCTTTTAAGAGCTGTCTCTTATAAAAGCTATCTGTTGTGTCTGTGATCATGTCATCCCTGGATAGTTCCTGTTTCCTGCTCTTATTTTTATTATTCTTGGTTAAGTAGGTTTGTGAATTAACAGGTTGCTTTTTGGACAGTGTTTTAGCATTCAGTTTCGTATCATTTAACAATGTTAAGGAGCCAGACAGCCCCTTTAATGGGCCTGTTTTTCAGGCTGAAACATGTTTTTATATTGTGTTTATACTTTAGACTTAAATATGAAAACACTGAAGGGCAGGCACCCTGGAGATAGGTCAGTTTGCTCGGTTTGCCATAGCAATTTAGCATGGCACGTGTTTATGGGAGTAGATTAACTTTAGGTTTATGTTGCAAATAGATATATCTATCTTCTTCTTAAGTGTTTGATCTTTTAGGGTGTTATGACATTCATGTATGCCCAATATGAAGCTACACTCTATATCTGGCTAGCTTAGCTTAGCATGTAGACACACATATAGAGTTAGAAACAGCAGATACTTACACCTAAATGACAGAAATGGCTAATAGCTTTGGCAAATTTACTGGGCGAGCATCTCCAGGCTGGAATTTCACAACAGCATAATAAAAAGCCTGTTATTAAGAGGAATTTTGAATCTCTCTAAGAATCCATTAAAAATGGCAAAACCTGCTGGTACCATGGGACTTACATGCTGACAGCTGTGTGTGTAGTACACATGATGCCAGCTAAAGTATCATGTAGTATATTTGCTAACTCTTTCCTAGCAAAAGAGCAAAGACACATTAATCAAGCTAGTAATTTGAAATAGATGATAAAAGTCTCATATGTGTATCCCCTAAAAATGAGATATTGAACATAAAGACTATTAGAGATCATTTTCTTGTCTTTTCACCATATGGTAGGTCTAGATCATAGTTGTGTTATGGGTTCAGTGCTCTTATCATGGAGATATATTTTGAGAAACTGACTTTCAGTTTTCTTTTTAGAGTTGCTGCTGTATAAACCTAGTTATTTTATTTTTGATCCAGTGTGCTGCAGAGTAGAGCATACATGGTCTAAAATAAACAGTAGCTGAGAAAACAATCTGCCCTCAAGGTTCTGGAACTTTTAATTATGTCACATAAGCCTTTGAGAATATGAGAACGATGCACCACTGAACAATTGACATCCTGCTACACATCGTTGGGCTGACTCAGTCTCATCTACTGTCATCTACTCTCCCATTTCTTCCTGTATTTTAATCTGTCTGCTATTTTTTTAATGAAGTGATGAGTCAAGAAAACCTGTTTTGGGATTTAGGCCCCTGTGTGGATTTCTGTTGTTCTTCCATTGGCTTGACAACACTTTTGGTAGTTAATGCATCAAAACAAATTATTACATTTAGTCTTTCTCCTAGTTGCTCGAGGAGGTGGAAGTATTTCAGTAAACTGAATGAGTTACCTATCCTGTCTCTCTTGAGTAAGTGAAAATAAACATAGATTATGCAGTTCCCTTTAGGGTTTATGCATTGTAATGGTTCTTGTTTTGGATTTTCGGTCTGAAACGTTTCACAGTTTAGTCTAGTCTCAGTGCTTTTCCAGCCTCACATCTAAAAGCAGTAGGTAGCAGTTTTCAGCTCTGATAAAACCTACTGTGCACCACCTGTCCAGCACCAAACACACATTTGACACAGCTAGAGCCAAATGCAAAATGTGTGAAAAAAAAAAAAAACAGTCAGAAAAGACTGTTGTGACCTCCACCTGTAAAACCATTCCTGTTTTGGGTGTTGTCTCATTGTTGCCCCTGTATTGAATCTGTTGTTAATTTAATTAACATCAAAGCAGCTGAAACTGGTAACACCACCCTCTGCTACTGAAGTGAGCAGATTGATATCTCAGAAGTTGAATTTACTTTTTCGTTTGTGTTCCTTCTGTAGTTCTTTACCCATAAAGTCCAAAAGTCTTAGTTTAGTTTTCTGATTACTTTTAGGATATAACTGGTTAGTTCTGTTTGTGTCCATTTACCATTAACCCCACATCCCCACCCCCACCCCCCACCTTTTTCCTGTTCCATCACTGACTTGTTGTGTCATCGACTTACCTGTGTATCTCCTCGCCCTATGTTCCCTGTGCTTTTTTAAATTGCATTCCTAGTGATTTTTGGTATTTGGATTGCCTTGCATTGTTCTTTGATGATTTTGGATTTCTGGACAACATTTATCTCTGAACTATCAATATCAAAAACTCACTTTAAGTTTCATGCCTGTCTCCTGTTCAAATTAATCTACTGTAAAACTCAGGCAGTGTAATATGATAATACAAGTAACTAAAAGTCAAGGTCACTATACTAGTTTGGAAGAATACTCTACTAGTCTAGAGCAAATGTTCTGCTGGACTCAATAATTATGTGAGCTTGAGTTGAATTATATGCAAATTAAGCAAGGGGCTTAAAAATACCCAACGACTGCAGTAACTATCACAATTCTTGTCAAAATGAGTACAGTATATTGACTCATCTGATGTAAAGGATGAAATCTGAACTAAAACACACCCAGAAATTCAGCTGTGTCAGCATAACATGACAGCTTAAACCTCCATTTCATTTGTAATGTTTACATATGGCTCATATTCAGAACTGCCATCTGCTGTGGTATCTGCACAAATACATGATCATGCCTTGACATAACAGTTACAGCCCCAGTGCGTAAATAATTAGCTGTTGTTTGTCATTCCGAGATTATCCCAACAGTGAAAGGGTAGATCTATTGTCCACTGGCTATCATGCAGGTAACAGTAAACAACTGTTTATTTATATTTTCCTCCACATTTACTGACGAGTTCTGCCAAAAAAACAACACTCTCTCTCCCCCCACCAGCCTGAGCATTGGGTTATTCTGTGTTTTTTAATACATTTTTAATATGTTTTCAGAAACAGCCTGTAACCATAGACTGTATATAAAACAAGGATCTAGTGACCCTGACATCAGCTTTTGGTTTTGTAATGTGCAGAAAAGACTGTTTGAATCAAAAGTTGGAGTACTAGTTATCAGCTAATGCTAGATAACTAGATTAAGAGTTTGCATCCAGTCTATGAGTACAATACAGAGACGACCATACCTGCTAGCCACAGACCTTTAAACATAGCATTTTTACTTACCAAAACTCAAAAACTCAAGTAAACCCTGCTTGGAACATTTGTACCACATCATGTTTTTCAGATATATGCACATTTTTCACATTTCTTTCATCTAAGAAATATTGTAAAATACAAAAAAACAAACAAACCTCTACACCTTGGACCTTTTAGTACATTTTCATTTTCTCCCATGCAGTATTGTAACTCACTTTTCATGATTACCACTCAAGCCTCCTTGCACTTGAACTGGTTCAGAATGCAACAGTTATAATGTTATAGCAAAAACTAGCAAGCAATAACCTATCCCCCTTGCTTATGGTACCCTTCACTGGCTTTCAGTGAAATTCAGAATTTACTTTGCAGTTTTATTAATCCCATAGCAAGCCTTTCATGAGAGGCAGGAATGGTATTTCAGCAGTCTAATCCTTCTAATCATCTGACCACAGCAGTTTAACTGTAAGACACATTTTAATTCCAGAGGCGATCACACTTTTGAGGTTGTAGTTCCTAAACAGGTCATCACTTCATTCACTTTAATTAACTGCTGGAAAGTTGTTCTTATAGATTTACTTAAACATTTTTCTGTGGTTCACATTGTTGCTTGTATGTCAGTATGTATGTTTGAATGTATATAACAACATGTGTACATATATATGTACTGTATGTTGGATAAGGAATGAGTGCATTTCTTAAATGTCTTAGTGTTCTTAGAGAATTCAGTGGCCTAAGACCTGCCTCTATGGTCATGATATTGTGTGTTTTTTGACTCAAGAAGTGACAATAAGCTTAAATAAAATTCTGTCATCACAAGCTCTGGTACTTTAGGTATCTGATGAAAATCCCACTCTCTCACATCCATCTGGGAAAACAGCCATGGCACTCTGGTGCTGGCAATGCTTCAGGTTGGGTGGAAGTTATGTGGGAGGAGATTGTGCAGGCTATGCTTGCTACAATCATAATCCAGGTCTGGATAAGTGATGCAAAACTAAGAGCTGAATTAAGTACCAAGGTGTATGTGGTAGAGCCTTTAAGACTTGTAAGATCCAGGTAGGATGTACTACAGATCAGACTGTTACTGCATATCCCAACACCCACAATGCAATCTGTTTCTGGACCACCTCATCACTGCTGAACAGGAGTATGCTTTCAGTCCCCAGTCCTCAGTTACAGCAATATTCTAACCGTGTCACGTGTGCATAACAATTTGTCTCTTGCATTTTTTTCACAACAGTCATCCAGTTTTATCCCCAGGGGGTCAGTTAATATTACTGGTACTGTTTCACTTACACACAAGGATTACTCTTTATTCGTTTCTTGTACTAAAGTAGTTTTTAGTGCCTAAAATTATCTAGCAAGTAAAGGCAAGATTGAAAAGGAAGTGAAGAAAAGCCAAACAACAAGGTTCCAGCAAGATACAAACTAGTTTGTCTAAACTGCAACCAACACCTAATCTAGACTTTCTGGGTCTCTAAAGGGGTATTGGCTGGTGCATCACCCAAGTGTGACACCATGGGTGTAGTGAATAGATACAGAGGTGGTATCTCATAAATCAGCATTAAGTTTCCTTTCAGAGTGAGAATGTCTGGTGTCTCTGTGATACAGACTATACCATGATAGTGTATTTCCACTGATACCACATGACAGCAGTCAATTTTCCACTGCAACATGGAGCATTTTTACTCATCATCAATTTTACAAGGAAATTACCAAAAGGTTTTTGAATTGTGAAATTGAAAGAACATTTTTCGAGCTTACTGCAGCATAAGCTTATTTTGGACACACTGTACTTTTGTTAGTTATATAACCACAATCCCCAAAATGATGCTCTATAAAATGTAAATAAAAAATGATTCACAAATTTCACACACCCACATTTGTTTCACATTAGAACATAAAAGATGTAGCAGGAGGGGCTATGCGCTTACCTGCTGCTCTGGCAGGTAGCTCCATGCCCTCCTGGGTTTTAAATGCACCTTAGAACACACATACATCAACACTACATATGAGCGGGTGGAGGGAGGTTTGGAGTCTTCTCACACCCCCGTTCTCTGCGGCCTGCTGGAGCGGGGGGGCTAGGAGGAGGAGTTGGCCGTCCGACTGGGGTCTGGAATGTGGGGCCTCCCTGCTGCTGCTGATTTGGGGATACATCAGTGCCCATGGAACTGGCAGCTTGTACATGCGGAAAGGCACCAGCTGTACTGAAAGTTATACACCAGTTTTAGAGCAGCATATACTCACATCCAAATTAGGGAAGCTCATTGCTTATTTCAGCAGGAATGCTGAACCACACACTGCATCTATTACAACAGAATGGCTTCATAGTACACACAATAGAAAGGTTTAAGTTAATAATGTATTGAAAAATATGACAAAGAACAGTCATGAGTGTTGAGCTGCTAGAATTCTGTAGCAAAATTCCATTTCCAGTTCCCAGAAATTACGGACTGCTGTTAAAAGAAGAGGGGATGACACTGTCCTAAACATGGTCCTGTCCCAACTTTTTTTGCAATGTGTTGCTGCCATCAAATTCAAATTAATTGAATATTTTTCTTAAAATGGATCTTTCTCTCACATTAAATTTTTATGTTTTCTGTGTTCTGTTGGGAATAAAATATTATTTTTTTTAGTCCACTCAGACTTGCATGTTTCTTATGTACAACACTGTAAAGTTTAATTATAGCCAACAGCAGGTAATCTCACCTTTACCCTTGTTGTAACACGGTGCATCATATTGGTATGCAAACATTTTCTTTCTGCAACTCAGAGAATGGGCATTGTAGCTCACCTAATAATGTAAGTAGCTGACTTGAATGCTAAATGGCAACAGAGACCCCTTGCTAAGGACAGGGTAGAAAAGGAAAGGAGGCCTTTTCTGGATTTAATTTGTGGATTCAGGGAGACAAGAGGCCCTGCCCTCAGAGATAACAAGGCCGGGCTCTGTGATGTGTGAATAATGGCCGGACAGAGGTTTAGAAATCATTAGAATAATCAGTCCTGATGTGGATGGAGATGGACCAATACAAGGGATGCCTAGTGATGGCTGATGTACTAATTAAGATGCTGCTGGTGCACTGTTCTCGTTTTCCACAACGCAGACATACTATGTTCCAACCTCTGCCTGGGAGTTTTGTTTTAATATGCTCCTGCTCATTGTTCCATCCTGATTTGCCTATTAAATTTTATTCATTCATTCATTCATTAGAATTACATGTTTTTTCTTGTTCTCCGTTGTAGCGGAGCGCTGCTGGAGAGTTTTGATTGAGCAGCATTTTACCTTTTCTTTCAGTTGTACAGTTAAGCTTTCAGCAGCATTTAAGCTGTAAGTCATTGCTGCTGTTGAGTATTCAGCATTTTTGAGGTTTTATTGCAGTCGGCTACTCATCTTGCTGTCTGCCAGATTGGAAACTCCATTGATCATATCAGATTTGTTAAGTAATTGATTGTTACTGGTTATTAACCTTCCAGAACTTTGGACCCACTTGCCAGCCACTGAGAACAGCCTGTAATCAGTCACAACTGGCAGCCGCTAATGAAATTAGTTCCTGGTTCTGCCTCACAACTTTGTTTGTTCCACAAAGTATTGGCAAGGGCATAGAGATGCCATGGTTTACTCTCCCCAGAGAATGAAGTGATAGAACAACAGAATGCAGATAATGAGCTGCTGTGTCATTGTTGTCTCTTTGTAATTACTCATGTGTCTGACCAAAATATAGAGAACATTAAAAGTTATACTTTTTTAACTACCATCCACAGAGACGATGAAGACATGGACATGATCACTGCACAAAAAAACAGCTTTACGGGCCATTATGGGCCATTCAGCATCCATCCATGCACCCAACTAACTTGCCTAGATTTGGCATTTTGTAATTCTGTCATTGATAAAACAATGTCTTAAAACTTCAATACCTTTTAGAACAAGCTGTAACTGTAAATATTGAAATCGTGGCCCTTGCCCTTTCTCGAATTGCACATTATACCTTACGTGCAAAGCTTCTCTTTGACCTGGGAGCTTGAAGGGTGAGCTTTCATGTTTGCTTCAGCATGCAACAGTTCCTGGAATTTGTCTGTACGCATTTATATAGTTAAAGCCAAGAAATCACTAGTGACCAAGGAATGTATGAAGTACATTCCAGGGGCCAGAAACAATTAAGCTAGGTGTCTTATATGCATTTATGTGTAAATGTGTTAGTGAAGCCTCTTTAATCCTCTAAAGCCTGACCTGTCGCTGGCATCAGACATTTTTTTAATGGGGCGATCGTGGCTTAAGAGTTGGCAGTTCGTCTTGTAATCGGAAGGTTGCCGGTTCGAGCCCTGGCTCCAACAGTCTCGGTCGTTGTGTCCTTGGGCAAGACACTTCACTCGTTGCCTACTGGTGGTGGTCAGAGGGCCCGGTGGCGCAAGTGTCCGGCAGCCTCGCCTCTGTCAGTGCGCCCCAGGGCAGCTGTGGCTACATGTAGCTTGCCATCACCAGTGTGTGAATGTGTGTGTGAATGGGTGGATGACTGAATGTAGTGTAAAGCGCTTTGAGGTCCATAGGGACTAAGTAAAGCGCTATACAAATACAGGCCATTTACCATTTTTTAAACATCTGTTACTCCCGTAACTCCTGAACCATTTCCTCACTTGGAAAGCACTGAACTGTGCTTTCAGTGATATTAGGGTTATTATGGTAATCCCAGACACAAGAGAGAGTGACTGAGCATGATGGAAGTCTCCTCGCTGCATATGACCCTGATACTGTGGCTCCTCTGAAAAACAAAGCCTCAAATCAAAAGTCCCTGGTATAACGCAAAAACATACGCCTTAAAGGAAATAACCCACAAACTTAAGGGGAAATTTTTGCCTAAATAAAAATTTTACTATTAGAGAAAAAAAAAATTTATTCATAACCCTCCCACAGGCTCATCATTTTTTACAGCTACTTTCAGTACCGATATTTATTTAGTCTCTAAAATAAACCGGATAGGGAACGTCTTTTGGAAGAATTGTGTTGGACAATGGTGATTATTTTTCTGCTGGCATGTTGAATTTATCAGCTATCTGTACTTTTTTACCTCTTAACACCCACTATGTCACCAACAACTAGTTTCAGGCTCACATCTTTATATATGAAACCTTCCATCTATGTGGCATACCTAAATATGTGTAGCGCTACAATGTTAATAATGACACAAGAAAAATAATTTTGAAATCTGTTCTGTCCTATCCTTTTTATCAAAACATAACAAACACAACAACGAAAAAGACCGTTCGTTTAGAGCTTGCATTGTTAGCTTACTGTCAATTGATTATCAGCCTAAAAACTGGTTTCCGTAGCTGCTTTTGTAATTCTCATTTCAAAGCTCTTCTTTAAGTGCAATTTCCACCATTATGCTCACCTGTCTGTGTATTTCATCTGCTGTATTCTCCAGAACCAATTTGATTGCAATAATTGCAATAATCAATCATGTTTGCTTTCAACATTTTCCACAGATTAGTCTGAGCTTATCAGTAGGCAAAGCAGGCCGATTGTTTCCAAAAGCATGACCACATGACTGATTGGCATTGTGTTGGGTGATGCCTCTCATCACCCGACACAATGAAACGAGATCGTCATAACCAGAGAGTTAGCTTTTGTCGAGACTTGACCGAGTTGCATCTTATCACCTAGTTCCAACAATTTCACTACATGACATGTGAAATCTGGATATTACAGAATATTAAAAGGGAAGTGATGGCAGTTATACAGTGGCCAGTATTACCAGAATGTGCTAGGCTGATAAAAGACTGCCTGATAGTGGTTTGGAATGTCTTGCTGTGCATGTGATGATTTCGGGCTTGAAAAGGGTTTTCATACTGGTGTCTGTTTGTGTTTGTAAGTGCTGAGGTCTGTTCCCCACAATTGGGATTGTGTAGCCATGGTGACGGCTGTGAGGGACTGTGAGAAAGCAATCTCCAGGAAGTCATAGCTGCAGGGTGAAGCATATGTAGCATGAGGATGGCACCAGAAGGACGCATCGTAGATGTCCAGTTGGCCATCTGTTGTGGTCCTGCAGACAGGGCCAGGAAGCTCTCCCCACACCCCCCTCCCTTTCTCTGAAAACACACAGAAAGATTGACATTTTCAAATACCAGGGCCCGGGACAGCACTTGCTGCCCCACGGGAGTTCCTCGGCACATCCCAGACACTGAGCCAGACACTCTCAGTGGGACTTCCAGAAAACATCCTCAAGTGGAGTGATGACTCCATGTGGTGCATTTATTGGTGTGCAGAATGAGAGTGGAAGTGGCCACAGCATGGCTCACTCATCGGCCAAAGATCATTACTCTTCCTTATTGCTGGCCAAGTCCTTAGGCTTTTCCACTCTGCTCCAAACAGGGAAACCATTACCAGACCAAGTCACTGGAGGCCTGTCCTGAGGAAGAAAGCTAGCATTACACTGCTGGTAGGATGTTGGTGTCACTTCTGTAAGATCTAGTATACTACAAATAAATTACTAACACTGTGGAATTTCTTATGACATCAAACTAATCATTTAACAGCATCATAAGTTATTATAGGTGATAAACTTAACAGTATATTTTAAGCCAAAACGTATTTTCTTTTGTGGAAAAACTGTAAATAGCTTTAGATGTGTCATTGTTTTCTGTTTAACCCCCTTCCACCAATACACACACACGCACACATATACACACCTTGTTAAAACATCAATTAACTATGATTAATAATTTAAAAAAATGGAATAAATAAATGGAATTAATCACGCGTTTTTGGAAAGCTGATTTCAAATTCACACCACATTCAGACCTGATTACTGCTACACTTGCTGAATATTAAAAAAAACACTTTAAAAGAACCTGTTTGGCAAAGTAAAGTAGGCTAGAAATCTCAAAAAGCAACACATCATGCTACGATCTAAAGAAACTCAACAACAGATGAGAAACAAAGTCACTGAAATCTATCAGTATGGAAAGGGTTACAAAACCATTAATGAGGCTTTTGAGACTTCAGCAAGCCACAGTAAGAGCAACTGTCCACAAATGGAGAAAACTTGAAACAGCCTACCAAAATTGCTCCAAGACGACATCTGCGACTATACCAAACCCAGAACAGCATCTAAAGGACTGTTGGCTTCACTTGCCTCATTTAAGCTCAGCCTTCATGATTCAGCAATAATAAGAAAGAGACTGAACAAAATGCCAACTATGGTCGTTCCAAGGTGAAAATAACTGCAGACCAAAAAGAGCACAAAGGTTCATCTCATTTTTAATAAAAACATCCCCAAAACTATAGGGAAAATATTTTCTTGACTGATCTGGAAGGTTTGAATCCCCATACATCTGGTATAAAACTAGCACAATATGTTATAAAAACAAAACAAAACACTACCACAAAACTACCACAACAGTCAATCATTGTGGTGTTAGGGCTGCTTTGCTGCTTCAGGACCTGGACGCTCTCTACCAGAAAGTCCAGAAGGAGAGTGTCTGGCCATTATTCGTCCAGACTTAAATCAGACCTTAAACAGGATTTTAATGCCCCCCCAAAAACCCTTGAGTGTGATTGAATTAAAGCAGTTTTGCCAGTTATTACAAATGCTTTAGTGCAGTTCTTGCTGACAACAGTGGTACAAACAGTTATTAGGTGAAGGAGGCAATTACTTTCTCACACAGGGCCAGCTGGATTTAGGAAGCTTTTCCACCTTAACAAACGAAATAATCATCACAGTCAACACAGCATTTTGGATTAACTTTGATTAGCTTTGTGTAGCATTAAAAAATTTTGGATAACCTGTGATATTTAACTATCATAAAATAAAGCAGGCATAACATCAGAACACTCACTGTGAAACAATTTGAACCATTTATTGCTTCAATAATATAAATGCAAAAAAAAAATAGAACAGTGAAAATTTATCACACTTTCCACATTTGCCTACTCTTCGCTAGACTTCTCTGTCCCTCTGTGTTTCGTCCACAATGCTCTGCAGCATTGTGGGTGAGTCTGCAGCCCCTGAGCTCTCCTACTCAAGCCTGACACTCATTCAATTCAGCTGCTCTGCTCTGGATTTCAGTTTTTACTTGCTTGGAATACTTCTCCGTTTGGGCTGTGCTCATCGACGGTTTTTGCAATGCTCTCCACTGCCAGCAACAGGTCTGGTTCTCCATGTGTCATCCACTCTGCCCCGTTCTGTCCTGGCTCAATATCCCATAACTGACGTATTCAGGCCTACAGTAATTGTTTTTCTCTTATCTAAGTCATCTAATCTAGCAAGTTCCGGCTGATGATATAGCAGGCAATAAGCAACAATCAGTCACTAGGCAGTCAGTCATGATTGTTATTTTAAATGAATTTCCATGGAGTCAAAATGACCCCTGATGTTCTTCTAGGTATAAACAGCCTTTATTATTCTATTCAAAATTCCACGATGAATAAACTCTCAAAAATATAATTTGGTTTTGTTTTAACAGAGTTACATGATTTTAACATGCCAAAAGAGTCAACATGACCAATTTGGCAGTTCTAGTGTTAATAAGCTGACACTTAGAGTATTCAGTACTGCTGTGCAAAACTTTGTGATCGATCTAAAAAACAAGTAAACACAGAGCAAGTATTGCTGATAGCAATACTGATAGCAATACATTTACCCTATGAGGCCAGTTTATATAGAGGGAGCAATGTGACATGATATTTGACACAAATCGTCATCAGTTTACAAATTATGAACATAATTTAAGTCACCGTGAATTTTCTTTCCCACAATAATGAGTTAATACCACAAAACACACCTTTCACCTTTTCATGTATTTTGAAACGGGGTTTTTGGAGACCTGGCGTGTAAACGTGCCTGTGTCTAAAGCACTTTGAATCAGCTTCTGTTGTTTAAATCTGCTATAGGCTATAAATTAAATCATTTTCAATAAATAAAATACATTTCAGACATGTTCGAGGTATATTTTTTCAGTGTGCTACATACTGAACTGAGATTCAATTCTAGCTATCATAGTATCAATTTAATATCAATATCAGCATTGTTATAGATAGTATTGATATTTATCCATCATCCATCTCTATCAGCAAGTGTCGGCAGACAGCTGTGCTTTAGTGTCTGCTCTTTAACTTCCAGTTTGAAGGTTGGAGGGTCAAAGCCATAGCAGTCTGAATGTATCAACTTGATGTTCTTTTTTCGTTGTGTTGTCCCTCACTGCAGCACATTATGAAAAAGCTGCCTAGCCCCAAGGAACTGTAAGAGAAGGGGTTGTGTATTTGATTTCACTCAGACAACTGAAGCCTCATTAACTATCAGAAGCTGTGCTTTATCTTATAATGCAGACTTTTTGGTTAAATATTGAGTTTGAAATTGATATGTGGCTGTTTACCAAGCAGCAAAAGTATAACTATAAGCAGTATAAAATGTAAAGAAACATGTGATTTTTAACTTTATCACAGTGCAGCATGAATGTGTTCGGGTCCCTTGAAAGGGCTTTGTTGGCTTTGCTGATGAAATCATCCAAGCGTAGACTAAAGGGCCTTTGTTTCATTTTGATTCTTTTCCCTTTTTTTGGTGGTGAGGTATGACGATGGTAACGTGACAGCTCACGTGCATGCAGAGGAAGAAAAGCATGTTCATGACTTCACATCCTGTGTCTAATGTCCTTGTGCTTCTGTTGAACCAAAAAAGTGTCCCTCTGACATATGAGTTGTGTTATTATGCTTCAGCCTCAACTTTAATCCAGTGCCCTCTGGTTATTTCCTTGTTTTCTTTCTTTCTTTTTTTTCACGGACCATCATTCTAAAAATACAATCAGCTGAGATGGCTTTTGAAGAGCCTGACTTGAAATATTACTGTAGGTATGTGGGTGTATGTTACACAACCCTGAGGAAACATAATGGCTACTTTTTTCAAAGGTCAGATGAAAAGGAGGCCAGATAAAGTCTACCGCACGCTTGGCTGTCCTTTAAAGAAAGGCCACGGCCAGATTGGAAGTGAGAGTGAGAGAAGCTTAAGGAAAAGAGAACAGTTCTTAAGCACAGATTAGTAAGAGAAGTTTGTGGAATAATGAACAGTTTCCCCTTAGGACCATCACCTGCTCCACGCTACATTCGTATGCATGAGAGCCAGCAAAGTGCGGCCGAAAACTCTCATCCTGCCATTGACAATCCAATCAAATAAGTGCAGAGAGGACAACCTTTCTGGTCCTTTCAAACAAATGAAAGTAGCGTGACACTTTAGCCTTCTGACTCAAGGTCACCTTTCACTAAAGCAGTTTGGTCTCACTGCAACTTTCTGTAAAGTGTTATTGGTGCATGTCTGACTGAGCAATTTTTCCCCACTAATAAAGATTCAGCTGGTTCCTTTCAGACACCGAATAACCACTTAAAGTATCGATGATTTAACCTCAAGCTTAATGGAACAGTTCCATTTCAAGCAACTCAGGGCCCATATAAGGGTTCCTCCGAATCTGACTGGACCAAACTGACCAAATTCTGACTTTGCTTGAACACAGTCATGGGAAAAGGTGCAGTTTGGGCCAGTGTGTGTCAGATGATGAATGGCGAAGCTCTGGGAATGATGTTTAGACACTTTGGAATTTCAGGAGCTGTCCAACAACTTTAGCAATCAGATTATTTGCCTTTACTGTAGTATCAAATGAAGGCAGGATGTGCACTGCTGTCTTACTACTTTGCAGAAAGACTAAAAGGCAGATGTAATGCGTGACCTTTGCATTGCTCAAGTCTAAATAAGGACATAATAAAGTGCATCCTGAGCTTTGTAGAACAGTTCAGTGTGACTGTTTAGAGTAGAAGTGAACCCAAATGAAACAGTTATCTCCTGTTGTTTCTAACTAATGCACGTTTTGTGTAAGTACAAATTCAGATCCTTTAATTCAGATACGTTTTAAGAGTATGTAACCTGTAAATCTTTACAGCTGAGGTCACTGATTAAGATACTGGTTTTAATTAAAATGTGATAATTTAATTGTAACAGCTTAATTTTTACAGGCTTTTACAATGGCTTGTACAATCTCACCACAGTGTGCATGTGGGACCACTGGGCGATATCCTACAGTTTTTGGCACTGGGACAGCAGATTCTCTGGGTACTGTGGATTGCAGGGCATGCATGGATTGGGATTGTTCCAAAACATCCACTATGTGCTTGATTGGATTATGACATGTGGAATTTGGAGGCCAGTGCAACTATGTGGCATCTTTGACCAATTTTGTGGTATGCTTAGAAAGGCTTCTTCTGTGGGGAGTGGCACTGGAGTCTTAGCCTATAACATCATTCATGTCATTTCTGTGCTTTCCAATTCATCTATTACTGGTTTTAATATTGATTTGTGTATGGTATGTAACTAAACTTTGGACATAAAGTAGAAGAAAATTAATAAAGAAATCTTTAAGAACAATGCATCCAAATGCAAAAAACTAACAGTTCTTTGCTTAGCTACAGCGGAGGGACAGGCTGAAAATGAGTATAGGACAGGTAGTAAATAGGAAAGTCAAATGCCTAGCTCTTGCTGTGCGTTCAGCTACAAACTAATTATTAAACAAAAACTATCACTGTTGGAACTGAAGAAGTACATTATATTCAGCAGAAGAAAGAAAGAAACTTCTTGTGAAACGGCATCAAAGTCTAGAAAGTAGGAGGGTATCGAGATCAAGCTGTCATGACCACACAGTGATCGTGAATCGTTTGTGTGAGGCTGATGGTTACACTAATGCTTATATACCCATGATTGGTCATTACCATATTATTGTTCATTTTTCTTGAGTCATTGTTTTTTTGCTTTTGGTTACCTATTTACTAATATAACATTCCCTCTCTTTTTAAACTAGTTAATTTTATTAGCTTATTCATTTATGAGTTGATCAGGTATGACATTATCAGTGACAGAAAGGTGCACTGTCATGCTATGCAGATGGCATTTGCTCTTCCCCCATCTTTTCCTGAGGTTATTTATTTTTCATTACCTTTTCACTTACCATGAGTGAAAGATTCAGACATTTCCCCTTCACACACAGGAAAGAGACTGTTACATAAGATAATAAAAATATAGATTTTAAAGAACCCAGAAAGTCAAATTTTTATAATTTACTATTTCAACAACCTCTATGCCTCAAGTGCATCCTGTCATCATAACACTCTCAGACAAATTGAATATTGTATTTTTTTATCTGTTGGAAAAGGGGAGGAAATCTGCTCTGAATAAAAACCTGTTTTGTTTTGGAGGGGGGGGTTCAGTCACAGTATAAAATAAAATAAAAAATTAATCAATCATTTCCTAGTGGGTGGTTTAAATGCTGCCAGGTGCAGGGTTCAGCCTGAGCTTGGTAAGCTAATTTATCATGTATGTGTAGGGGCGATCAGCCCCGCAATGTAGGGGTGTGGGAAGGCACAAGTTCCCTGGAACGACTGTGAGGTCATAGGATCTTAGACCGTGACCCCCCTAGTGCAAATGACCCTGGTACCTAAAACTGTAAGAATGTTTTCACCTGTCTGGCTGCTGAAGGTATGGAAGACGGGCTCTACACCTTTAACAGCCAGAAGGGATAGGTGGCTGCCTGGATAACAGTGTAGGACAACAGTGTAGTACAATTCCCCTCTGATTTTCTGTACCAAACCAGGCAGGGTGCCCCCTACTCCAGAGCAACTTGGGTTAAACATAAATTTCAAACAGTCACTTCTAAAGAACATAACACTTGAATTTGTTCAGCGTGAATTTGGTGAAAAAGAACTCTGACATCAAGAGTGGTGCCCTAACATATGGAAAGCCAAGAACTTTTACAGGGTGTCAAGTAAGCACAACAACTGTGGCCTCACCTGTCTAAAGATCATTGTTTCAAAAGCCTCCTGGCAACCTTTCCAAACAAGATTCCTGTCTCAGGCATCCAATCATTGCAGTCTTGACTATTTAGAAAGAAGGCAACTGGACTTGGTTAATCATGAAGATGTTTTGCTTCTCATCCAAGAACCTTCTTTAGTTCTAAAACAACTGGTAGAGAGTCTCAGGTATTTGATCCACAGTGGGGGTTGCCAAACACAAGCTAAACAACATAGTGTATGCTGTACAGTGTAGTAGGGCATGCCTGGACTTTTAGACAGAAGAAATAAAGAACCACTCCACAATCACATGGCACAACATATGACAAGGAAGAAATGACTTTTTTCCAAGAATGCCAATGTTCAAATTTCAGCCAGAGAAGACAGATGGTTTGACAAAGAGGAGTATAAAAGGCCTTCTACGGCCTCTGTGAATGGCCATTGTTGAACAGAGGCGTTGGCTTACACCACCGTCTATCAGCTCTTTACAGTTCAGTCTTGAGATCCTTTACCAGGTGTTTCAACCCATATTCACACCTTACTATTACTATTTTATTATCTAAGCCACTATTTCAGGGAGTTGCTAAGCTTCAGACTTTGCTGGATTGTTAACCGACTAACAGTTAGTGTGGGGAGAATCATTCTATGAGAGTGGCGAGCAAACTGTGTCTGAAAAGAGGATTTCTAGGACAAAACAATCAAGGAGAATTACGAAAATTGGGAAATGGGATGATCACTTAATGGACTTTGTGTTGAACTGCTGTTGCGCTACTTCACCGTAAATAAGTTCACTGTCACATTTAAAAATAAGAGTTTGCCTGAGTTCTGCTTTTGCCAAGTGGCACCATTACACAGTGTTTTACAAAAGTTTCACACTAATAATGCCCTAAGCCTTTTTTTCACACCTTGGCTCATGTGACAAATCAAAAGTTATCGATGACCCTTACAACCACCTCAAGCCGGACAGGCCCCCGTATTAGAAGTTAAATACCTGGGACTCTCCAGTTGTTTTAGAACAGTGAAGGTGTCTTTTGGATGAGAGGTGAAATGTTTTCATAAAACTAGGAAAGTCCAAGTTTTGACTTTTTAAGCACCAAAGAATTTCCTAATAAGACTTGTTCAGTCTTTTTCCGATGGTACTGTCATTAGCTTTAACTAACATTTAACATGCTATTTGAGGCTGTATGACATGTAGTGTATGGACATAGCACATGGCGTCAATGACACACAGTATAGCCTGTGTTGCCCACATGTGAACTTGTGTACATCTGTGGGTCAGTCCATCCACCATATTGTCAGAGGGGTTCTTAGTGCATGCTGTGAAAGCAGAGGTTTATGAAAAAATCTTTAATAGTAAAATGTTGTACAGTGTGTCAACTGTGGAAACGTATTCGCTGTCGTTTAGTTTATATAATCTTTCAATGGAAAATCTAAAATAAGCTGAAAGTTTGGCATTTGACATAGGAATCAGAATCAGTGTAACAAATGTTTTCAGTGTTTTTACTGTAAGGCATTGCAATGTCTTATCTCTCTCTCTCTCTCTCTCTCCATATATGTGTGTGTGTGTGTGTGTGTGTGTGTGTGTGTGTGTGTGTGTGTGTGTATGTATTACATGTAATTGGATAATATATTTAAAACTTTAATTACAATGTTAACTTTGAATTAAGTTTAGCTGACTAAATTGAATTTTAGTGAACTCATTATTTCAAAACATCATTGTTTATATCCCAGTGTATATTGTATTAAGTTAGAACATTTCCCAGAAATCCTTTCTTTTATCATATGAGAAAAAATACATGATGTTTGGCACCTATCTTGTGTCACAGGAGTCAGATGCTCTTCTAATCAATGCAAACCATGATGAAGCCTGCTCCTGCACTGCTAAACTGTGCTCAAACCAATGTGGAACACTATTAAGGGACTGACAGTGATTTACAGTGCTGTTAAAAAAATAATTACTATTAATACTACTTTTCTTTAAAGTTAATTGAATTCAATTTATAACATTTACAAACGTACACACAAGAGTTTGTATCGTAATATAAGGTAGAAGCAATTATGCAGTTAGGCTTCACACAAAACCTAAAGTGGGTTGAAAACTGTGTAGTAGGTCAACACCGAAGCCACTTTTAGCATGATGTACATATATATGTGTTTAAGTTTAACTGAAAGGATCCTTAACCCTCCTAGGATTAGGGCTGAATCAGCATGAAAAAAAAACAAACAAAAAAAACCCATTTGAACAAAACAATCCCACCAGAAACCAGAAAGAAAGAAAAATATAGTCTGATCTTCATCTGAGTCACACTGATAGATATGCAGTCTGACCAAACCAACTCTCTGGGAAACTTAGTCATTGTGAATGAATGTGTGTTAAGTACTGTAAGCTGTAGAAGTTCATTTAGTAGCAATAATCTCTTAGTCATGTCCTGTTGTTGCCTATGACACTGGAACAAAAGAACCACTAGAAGTTCCTTTTATCAATATTTCATAAATAATTTGATTGAAAAGCTATCTTCATGCTTTAACAGGTTAGATTTAGGTTAGGGAGGCTGCATGAAGATAGTGGTTGTTTGGGTTTGGTTTAGGGCGATGAACTGCTTTTCAATTTTGCAGTTAATCTAATGTCCATCACTGGTCCCCAGGTCTATTGATTTCCCATTGCAGAGTTGCAAGCTTCTCCATGATTTTATCCATATTGTGTTCATTAAGTACAGTCTGAGTACTCGTGGCTCTACCCACCGCTTCAATCAGTCCAGCCAGCCTTGTGGGATTTTGAGCAGCTTTAACCGCTTTCATTAGTCGTCGATAAGCCAGGGCAGTGCCAGCTCAGATCAGCAAGAACCCTGTTATCATGGTTCCGAATAGGTAGATGTCTTCAATGTCCTCCATTGAGAGTGTTGCCAGGCACACAACACGCCGCTTCTCCCAGCCGTCCATCGTGTTTCCAGTAACAAACGTTCCTGCAGGACAATCAGGCTCCCCTTAGCCTAGGCTTCTCATCAAGAAGAGGGTGTCAGTTGCGTTTAGAGACCAGTAGATCAATTATACTCTACAGGTGTTGAATTTATCATGGCAGAGAGCTTCTTTCTTAATGACCGTGCTTTAATTTTTGGAAGGTTGCCGGTTCGATCCCCAGCTGTCTGTCTTGGCCGTTGTGTCCTTGGGCAAGACACTTCACCTACCGCCTACTGGTGTTGGCCAGAGGGGTCGATGGCGCGATATGGCAGCCTCGCTTCTGTCAGTCTGCCCCAGGGCAGCTGTGGCTACAACTGTAGCTTGCCTCCACCAGTGTGTGAGAGTGAACGAATACTGGAATTGTAAAGCGTGCACATGCTTCCGGTATGATGGCGCCTGTGTTCGGCCTTGCCGCTGCTGGTTGCAATTTCCCTCGCTCTGTTATGCTGCTGTTTCTGACTGTCCTGCTCTCCTTCTTTGTCTCTGATGTACTGCCCGCACTAGTCTATGATCGTCTGACACTACTGTCTATTCGCTCCTCTATGGTGGGCCTGGATATCGCTCCTTCATACAATGGCTTCTTCCCTCCTCCGCCGCCGGTGTCTGGATTTTTGACAGATGTCGCCAACAGCACCCTTTTGGGTCCACTCAAATCTCGGAGGAGGAGAGGTAAAAGAGCAGGTGTCCAGGTGAAATTTAGACTCCTCTTCAGACGTGGATTAGCGGGTAAGCGACGTCAAGCATTTCTGGTTACCTGTGCTCAGACTACCTGTTCGGAGGTGAATCTGTTTCCCCCGTCCCTGCTGGATTGTGCAAAGCCTGGACTTATGAGATCGTGTTTCCTTAGGAGTGTTCATCCAGACTCTCCTATTATTTGGCCCGCTGCCCCAGCAGCGAGCGGTATCTATGATCGTTATGGATCGAACCCCCAGTTTCTACGCCCCCTAAAACGGGTCAGTGTTGATAATGGTTTGACTTATTCCTCGTTGAGCATGGCGCTTCTCAATGCCCGATCTATGACAAATAAAACGTTCTTATTAAACGATCTTATTCTTTCCAAAAAACTGGACTTATTATTTTTAACCGAAACCTGGCAGCGTGATGGTGACTATTCTTCTCTTATCGAACTTTGCCCAGGCGGGTACTCCTTCGTCAGTCGGCCGCGGACTTCTGGTCGTGGCGGAGGACTGGCTGTGGTGTATCGAAATTGGTTTCACTGTCGCTCATTGATGGTTGAAAAAATGTCAACGTTTGAACTACAGCTGTTTAAAATTGGAATTAAAGATCCGTGTTACTGTGCTGTAGTTTATCGTCCACCTGGACCTAACAGTCAGTTTTTAAAGGAATTCAGTGACTTTTTATCTTCCATCTTGAAGTTGTCCAGATTTTAACATGCACACTGATGATGACTCTGACCTCTTTGCCAGAGGTTTTCTTAGCATCATGGACTCTTTTCATTTCACACAGCATGTATCTGGCCCCACCCACACCAAAGGGCACACTCTGGACCTTGTTTTTACTATTGGCTTAACCATGGACTGTATTAGTTCTGAGGATATTTTTATCTCAGACCATCATTGTATTATATTTAATTTGTCTTTTTATTTGCCTCCTCCTCCTGAGCGTCGTGCTCTTAGCTCGCGCGTCTTAGATTCTTCTACTGCTGCTAAATTTTCTGACGTTTTTAATTTGGTTCTGCCTGTTTCTAATGATGTTGATTTATTAACAAATCTTTTTAATAATTACTGTCTTTCTATTATCGATAATATTTGTCCTATTAAAACTAGACTTGCCCCCATTACAAAACCCTCGCCCTGGATAAACGACAGCATTCGCTGCTTAAAGCGTGTCTGTCGTAAAGCTGAGCGTTTGTGGAGAAAGACTCATTTACAGGTTCATCTCTTTCATTTAAAAGACCTTTTAGTTTCTTTTAACTCTTCAATTCGTGATGCAAGGGCTGCTTATTTTTCAAACCTAGTCTCTAGGAGCAGAGGTAACCCTAAGGTTCTATTTGACACAATTAGGGATATTGTTGCTCCGGCTTCTGCTGCTGTCCCTATTTCTTCGAATGAAGACTGTGAAAATTTTCTTTCCTTCTTTGTTGAAAAGGTTAGCAATGTAAGGAGCAACATCTCTCCCTCCATGTACCATTTGCCTGTTCCGATTTTAACTAAGCCTGTCATATTTGAAAGATTTTCACCAGTGTCTTTACCTGAGTTGTTGAAGCTGGTCTCTTCAATGAGATCATCCTCTTGCCCCCTTGATATTTTATCTGGGTCTTTACTTAAAAATGTTTCTGAGTCTATTGGTCCTAGTGTTCTTAAAATTCTTAATGCATCTCTACTCTCTGGTCAGGTCCCTGTTTACTGTAAAAGTGCTGTCATTCACCCACTTTTAAAAAAACCTAAACTTGATCCTTCTTTGCTTTCCAGTTACAGACCCATCTCAAAACTGCCTTTTATTGCCAAGATTTTAGAAAAGGTTGTGGCCAAGCAACTCACAAATTTTCTAGATGAACACAAGGTTCTTGATAAATTTCAATCTGGCTTTCGTAAGGCTCACTCTATCGAAACTGCACTTCTTAGAGTGTCTAATGATATTTTGATGAATTATGATGCTGGAGAGTGCACTGTTTTGATGTTGTTGGATCTGACCTCTGCTTTTGACACCGTTGATCATCTTATTTTGTTAGATAGATTAAACCACTGGGTGGGTGTATCGGGTACCGCATTGGAATGGTTTAAATCCTATTTGTCTAATCGATCTTTCTCTGTGGCTACCTCTAAGTTCAGATCCGCTGTCAGCTCTCTTGCCTATGGGGTGCCTCAGGGCTCTGTCTTGGGACCGTTATTGTTTTTGTTGTATTTACTCCCTCTTCTGCAACTTCTTAGCTCTTTCTCTGATATTTCATATCATTGTTATGCAGATGATATTCAGCTATATATCTCTTTTAGGCCACCTGATTTTTCTAAGCTCCAAATCTTGCAGTCCTGCTTAGATTCCGTTAGAGATTGGCTGGCTGGTAATTACCTTCAACTAAATGCTGATAAAACGGAAATCATTGTCTTTGCTCCTGAGAAATTTGTTCCCCACGTGGTTAAAAATCTAGGCCCTCTTGCTTCTTACATTAAATCATCCATTAGGAACCTTGGTGTTACATTTGATACAGCTCTGACGCTGGACACACACGTTAAATCTTTGGTTCGCTCTTGTTTTTACCATTTAAGAAATATCGCTAAGCTGAGTCCCATTGTGTCACGTTCCGAATTGGAAATGATTATTCATGCTTTTGTTTCATCCCGCTTAGACTATTGTAATTCCTTGTTTACTTGCTTAAGTAATGCCTCCCTGGAACGGCTGCAGGTTGTTCAGAATGCTGTTGCTAGGCTTCTGACAAAGCATCACAAACACTCCCATGCCACTCCCCTCCTGATTCAGCTGCATTGGCTCCCTGTCAAGTTCAGGGTCCAATTTAAGATCCTAATCATGACTTATAGGGCCCTGCACAGTGTAGCTCCAACATACTTAAGTGATCTTCTTCTTTCTTATCACCCCAGCAGGTCCCTGAGGTCTTGTGACCAGGGGTTGCTGGTTGTCCCGCATACAAGGTTAAAAACAAAAGGTGACAGAGCGTTTGTATCAGTGGCTCCCAGACTCTGGAACTCGCTGCCTTTGAGTTTGAGATCTGTGGACTCAGTCATGTCTTTTAAAAAGCAGTTAAAAACCTATCTGTTTAAACTCGCTTTTGGTTAATTTTGTTTTGTTTTGGATCTTAATGTCTGTTTTCTGCCTCTGTAAAGCACTTTGTGATTTTTATCTTGAAAGGTGCTATATAAATAAAATTTTACTTACTTACTTACTTACTTTGAGTGTCTAGAAACGCGCTATATAAATGCAATCCATTATTATTATTTGATCTTCATTTTTGTTCTTTAAGGCTTTTTTTAAGATTTCAAATAGACTGTTAACTATAAGGCTAAAAACGACAGGTTCAGGTGTTTCTATACAATTGTTTTTATAACTTTTATCTTTAAACTGACGTAAACGTTCAATCGTGCAGTAGATCATCAGAAATGTTGTAGAACTTTTGACTTGCTTGAAGCAGCAATGACATGACTTTCTTTATTCCTGTTATATTTTGGTGATGGAGGATGGCGCCACTTCCTGACCATAGACCTCTTCTTGTTAAATTGGAGTTCTTCCTTGTTTTTTTCACCAAGTTGAGCTCATCAGATAATTTGCATTTCCTTTCTACCTTACAATATAAAGTGCCTTCAGACAACTGTTGTTGTGAATTATACTATTGCCACATGCTTGATTAAAACTGAATTGGAATTGTGCTTTACTTACTCTCGCCTCTGCAAAATGTAACACAAATGTAAACAGCTTCCCATAAAGCTGGAATTGAGTACTATTTTTTAATGTCTCCAATCCATCTAGGGTCTCTTGTCACTGGGCAAAGTTGTCAGTTTTTACAGAGCCTAGAATCAGATCGGTCAATATTCTTTATACTTTTAAGGCTGAATTATTGCTTTAAACTGAAACAGAATGGAATTGATTCTGTCACACACAACAGAACAATCTGTCTCCTGTTTGTTGTGCTTCAAGGCTTCAGGATATTAACTTTACCTTGAGCCAAAGTAAACTGCAGTATTGATATGTTATGCTCTCTTAAACAAAACAAACAAAAAACACAAAAAAGAAGCCAAACCATTTCTTATTTTCTTATTGACTAGCTGTAGTACAAAACATGTGGGGACTACTTTTTGGCAGTGATGCAACACTTCTCTGTAACTTCCCTTTAAAGCTTGCAGCTGAGACATCTCAGTCACTGTAAAGCTGAAGCCACCTTGCTTGGCGTCATCTCTGTTGAAGGTGTCTCTGTCAGCTTATTAGCTTCCAGACAGAGTGGCCGTCTCCATGGTTCCCAAACCCAATTAAAGAGGTTGTTCCAATTAGAAAGCAGTGAGAGCTCGGGTGTGATGGATACGAATGACGAAGGCCGTGGCCTTACCCAGCAGGCATGCAACTCCCTCTTGTCCCTGAGCTGCCAGAGTACTGTACTTTTGTACCTTAATTCAATGTGTATAGACACCAGTCATCTAAACAGTATTTCATTGAGCCCACATGCTGTAATTTCTGCCAAATTAACTTTCTAGGGATACAGCATGTGTAAAATAAAACCACTGAAGTAGTTTATGGGTATATGATAACAGTGTTTAGTACTAACACTTCTTAACGTGTGGACTGAAATCCCTTTTCTTACACATTGTTACGTATTAAACCAGACTGCTTCTTCTATTGTTTGCCTTCCTGAGGCCAAAGCTGTGATAGAGAACAAACACAGATAACACATCTTTTGAAACTTCCCCTCTAACGGTTTACTTGATACCTACAAATCCACACATGCTATTGAAGTGGAAAAGAAAACACCATCATAGATCACCAGATCTTGTTTATGTGATGACATGATGTGTTCTGGGGGGTGAGGAAGATAGTGTCAGCCTGCTAACTGCTCCACTTTATTACTGTAGGATGCCATTAGCCAGTTTGCTTCAGTGCAGCAGTGGTGTCATAATTTGTAATCAGTAGAAAACATACTGATGTGCTCCGGCATAAGTCCTGACGGAACATTGGTGGTGTATTTTAACTAGCAGTATGTTTGTTTAATGACAACTGTTACTGACAGCAGTCATGAAGTTGTAAAAATCTGGGCTTTTGATAAGGAAGCCTTGTTGTTTCATGTCCATCCAGGGGTTTTGGTCAAGTGTTTTCTCATCCAAACCACTTTAGACTAGACTTGAGAATGAAGCGTCATCATATTGCAAAATTCCTCATGAAAGAAAGACACTGTTATATAGAGGCATGTTTAATGTTTGTAATTTTTTAACTACTATTACTAATACAGTTACATCAAAAATCCCATCTTGTGTAACTGTTAGCATTGCTGTATTACTGCATTCCTGCATTCTCACTTCGTAATCTATAAACTTTAAAACAAGAACACACAGGTTATATACAGCTATACACCTAGTTAATTATTATTATTATTATTATTATTATTACTATTGTTATTTAAAAATAAAAGTTATGCCAACGTCAGACACGCAACTTTGTGTTCTTTTTCTTTTCGTTTTTTTTGCCTGTCCTGTTCGGCACTGTAGCAATCAGAATTATTGTCTGAAAGCCAAGAGAAATGCAGATTTATTATAGTGGATCATTACAGCTTTGCCATACTGGTCTACGTTATTATTCTTTATTATTATTTATTTATTTATTTTTAACTTTTAAGTTATTACAAATGGAACAGACATGACTGGGAGATTGGAAAGGGAAAGATGTAGACAAGAGAAGGTCAAGAAAAGGAAAGGGAAAGAAAAACAGAAGAGGACCTGTATATGAGAGGACCTGTATAGAAGACATTGGAGGCTTAATGTACAACAAAATGTTAGTTTGAATTGGCTGATGAAAAGTCCAAAGAAACAGAATACAAAAAGTTCACAAGAAAGAATAAAAACAAACAAAAAGCTAGGCACTAGCGTCATCTATGGAAAAACATAAAAAACAAAGGAACAAGAAAAACAGGGCTGCAACACAGGAAATCAGTAGAACAACCAGACTACTTAACCCTCTGGGGTCGACGGACGCACCGGCGCATCAAAATAACACAACCAATTTAAGACGACACAGCAAGAAGATGCAGCAACCCAGAGTCTCCATTTGAACTTGGGTCAAAAGTGGGGACTTCAAACTATATACCAGTGTTTAAATTGTGTTGATAGGCAAAGTAAAACCAGAGTTATGATTAAAAAAATCACACAATGTTATTTTTGGAATACAACTTTGGTAAAACTTTGGTACAGCGGGAAGAAACAGTAAAAACTCTGTTTTCTAAGGACAGCGCTAGCAAACACTCTCTGCTTGTGAGCAAAAAAAAAAAAAGAAAAAAGAAAAAAACACCTTCCCTATTGGTGTTAAAGTGTACCATGTCGACCAATCAAAAATCATATGGCAACATGTCGCATTTGGTTTTATTTAGGAAGAGGAAGAAGTTTTAGGAGTGATGCTGGCGAGAGAGCGAACGAGCAACAGAAAGAGAGATGACGAGTTTTGAGATGTGAGAGATTTGTGACGTTTAGCGTGTCTGGAGTCTATAGTTAGCATGTTGTTTTGTGTAGTTAGTATGTAGCATAGTTGACAGTTTTGTTTTGAGTGTCAGTTATACTAGTGAATTTCTCAGTTGCTGCAAAAACGCCACTAAAGGCAGATTGCAGCGTAAACACTGTCTCCAGGTCGAAAACAGGAGGAGTGATACACCTCCTGTTGTCAGACCTGCAGGGTTTGGGCCTGTGGTGTTCTCCTCTGTCTTACAGTGAACAGAAACAATTTTTTGGAGTGGCACAAATAATTTGTGTGATTTCTTATTTGATGCATAACACCTGATTATTCTGTAAATAGTTTTAAATGGTTATATAAAAACGCCTGAGGCCTTGGCTGCATTTTTAGGTAAACAGTTGCATATAACTTTGTTGTTTGCAAAACTTGTGCATATTTTTTTTTAATTTACCATTTCTATTTGTATTTCAATTTATGACAATTATTCGTTAAACATGATTGTGGTTTTGACAGTAAAAAATATAACTTTTTCTACTCGGATTTTATGTTTTTTGTCTGAATTTAGATCAATTGTGCTAATACAGTATGTCAAAATGAAAAAATAACTATAAATTCAGACATGTGAGGTTTTGCTGAAAAGATGAAAAGAATGATACCAAAAAAGGCAAGATAAAATTGTTTTAAAGGTGAAATATAGAGGTAAAATCAAAAGTAGTCAAAAACGCCAATTATACCCTGGACCCCAGAGGGTTAAAGGAGCACAGGACTATATTTACACAAGTGTGGGATTATTTGTGACACGCAGGAGGGAGCGGAACAAGGCTGAATGCAATCAGTGAGTCAGGGTAAAGGCCATTACACACTGAGTGCATTGCGAAAAAGCAACAAAAACTTTCAATTTTTTTAGGTGCAAACTTATCATGTAATGTATACACACATTCCAAAAGTTGATCCTGTTCATCTGGACATGAGGTCAGTTCCTTAATCATCATCCACTGGAGCATAAACTGGGTGCCATCAGGACGCTACAACACAGAGTGAACACCATCCCCACTGACACATGGAAGCAGAAGAACATCACATCAAGAAGGCCCTGAGTAAATGTGGTTATCCCAGCTGGACTTTTGTCAAAACTGGGAAGGTGCCAAAAGAAAGCTCCAGCCGATCCAGGAGAGAAGGACAACCGCTGCCTAAGCGAAAACTTGTAGTGATCCCGTATATGTCAGGAGTATCGGAGCAGTTGAGACGCATTTTTTCTAAACACCGGGTCTCTGTGGCTTTTAAACCCCAAAACACGCTGCATCAAAAATTGGTCCTCCCCAAGGATCGGGTCCCCTGACACAAACAGAGTAACATAGTGTACGCTGTTAAGTGCCAGGAGGATTGGCAGGATTTATACATCGTGGAAACCAAACAACCTCTGGCTAAGAGGATGGCACAACACAGAAGAGCTACCTCATCAGGCCAGGACTCCGCAGTCTATTTACACCTACAGTATGTACTGTTTATAAGATTGGGGAAACCTGCAGTCAGCTGAGACTGAAGAAGTCACTTGGATGAGTGACGAAACGTTTCTTCCACTGAAAACGCTACGTCCAGATGAACAGAATCAACTTTTGGAGATTTACTTACCTGGATGATTGAGCATGCATCAAGACATATACACACACTGACATCAACTTGACATCAAGTGATGACAAGCTGGTCCTGATGTCACTAAATGAGAAAAAGAAGGAACAGAGATTCTGGGTTCATCCAGTTCTCATGAGCAGGCAGCAGCAATGGGAATTTCACGGTTTTATCCAGGAGTTGAAGCTGTGTCACAACTGCTTTCGTACATATTTCATGACGTCAGTGGGCCAGTTTGAACTCTTGTTGGCAGAATTAGGACCACATCTGAGGAGGCAGAAAAACCATTTCAGAGAGTTGATTGACCTAGAGCAGTGTGTAGCAGTATGTCTGAGGTAGAATAGGATTATATTACCATTTGTATATTCCTCACTGGTATATGTTTTGAACTTTGAGCACACTTATTGAAAATATAGTGATCTGATTAGTCAGATCCATTTATTTGCATCTGAAAAAATCTAAAAACAATCACTTTAAGAATAGATGAGAATGAACAAATTTTGTCTGTGTAAAAGCCTTAAGACAGATACTACATGAATATTCAGTCTAAAACAGACAACTGATATACAGACTAACACTGAACAAGATGTCAGATAAAAGGGAGCACAGAAGAACACTGAGACTGAAAGAGGAGCCAGAGGAAGGAACATATAAGGAAAAACTGAGGGACCTAAACACTGAAATAATTAAAAAAGCAAATAAAGTCACAAAATCGATAATGGAATCATTAAATTCATATCAATTCCTACTTACATGCTATTACGATGGCAAAGTAGCTTAGGACATTTAGGAATTTATGTTTTCACTAGTCAAGCATTTTCAATAACTTCCTAGTCAGTGTTGAGCAGTGGGTGATGTTTTTAAGGCTAAATTAAAAATGAAAGGCATTGTGTCATGCAGGATGCCTTGTGGTATGATGGAACTCAACCTCCCTATAAATTTATACCATTGGTGCCAATAAAAAAGTTATTTATTTTGCTAATGATATTTCGTGTATCTCTGAATGGATGCACACTTGTTTTTTTCTTTTTTCTATCTGAAGAAAAGGTTCTCAGGCAAGCTGGACATCCTTCTACATGCCTATGTCTATTAGTCTATTCCCTCAAAGAGCAAAGCCATTTGAAACCAGTTGTATGTTGTTTTACAAATGATCAAGTTCTCAGTATACTGTTGAGTATCTCAGAGTGAAGAATTTTGTTTCTTGATTTGTTTCTTGTTTCTTGTCACTTATATCTAAAACCAGAGCTTCTACATCATTTGTGTCAGGTAATAGTTACTGTGTGCTGATGGGAAGCCAGTCAGGAATCACATACAATACTCTCTGTTGCACCAGTTACTAGTGCATTAAGAAACAATAGATCTGTTGGTTCACAGTTCTTCTTCATTCCCTTGTTTACTGTGCCTTGTCTTTATCTTCTTTCCATACTTCGATTTTTAAAAGACTGCATTGAAAACTGAGGGTGTAGCGATATGCGATCATGCTCGTGATAAAGCTGCCAATTACTGAAGACGCTGCAGTTTGTAGGTTCATAATGGTTGCTATAAATGGTCACTGCAGTATGTAATGGCTGTGTGCAGAATACTGCTCTGACCCTGCTGACTGACCAAACCAGTGCAATAGGGTACATTTTCTCTTCTTATTTTATGTTGTTTTCATAAAGGGGCCCAGAGAGCAACACACCAAAATGCATTAGTCCATCCTTAGGAAATAGACAGTGCTTAGTATATAAGCTGGCAATGGCTCATCAACAGGAGGAATAAACACTACTGGCAGACATGGACATCTGCTATATTGGACAATTCTGCAAAACCTGGCTTATATCCAGTGTCATCCTCATGGTAACTTTAAATATAACATAAAGATTTTGATATAGATACAGATTTTGATTATGACATTAACTCTCCCTGTCTTAAATTCAGAAGTGCAAAATTGACTATACCCGGAATAAGGGTGGGAAATATAGGCAAGCGCACTTATTTCAGGCTAATTGTCTTGGCTAATTTACTTTTTGTTGTTTTTACTTGTAAAAGAATAAAACCTTACTTGTAAAAGAGACACATTTCCTGACAGTCTATGCACATTTATTGAGCTGTACTGCACATACTTAGTTTGGGTTTACTTGGCTGCTGGATAAAGCTTTATATGAAAAGCTTAGTGCACTACTATGTGTACTGCAACACATTTTTTGTCATTACATTGAGCCATTGCTTGTGGTATAATATCCTTCCATGGACTTTCTAAGTCATCATGGAGCTATTTCAAATATTAGTAACAATATGCTTTATCATTTTTTGTTTACTATAAGGATAACTTTTGCTTGTACTACAAAAAGTTCCACATACCAAGAACATCTTTTCTATATATGGCTGGATTTACCTACTTATCAATTATAAGTTAACCAAGGCTTTACGAATCCTTTATGTTTACATAAAAGTCGCAATGTTTGCAGCATTTGGCCAGTTAGAAAATGGGATGATAATAAATTCAACCTTCTTTCTCAAGCAGAAGGCATCACAGTTTCCCAAAAGGGAAGACAAAATATCTGAATCACACTCATTTCATTTGAGAGCTACAAGTTATGTGAAGCATGAACATTAGTAGGGGGTAAAGAAAATAATAATAATGTATACTTTATTGATCCCCGTGGGGAAATTACTCTCTCTGCATTTGACCCATTCACTCAGTGAAGCAGGTGCCACTAAGCAGGTGCACCGGGGAGCAGTGTGTAGGGAGGGTACCTTGCTCAGGGGTACCTCAGGGTAGCCGTTCAGTGGATTCGAACCCCCGACCTTCCGATCACGTGGTGACCAGTCTACCTACTGAGCTATCCCTGCCCAAAAAAAAAAGATCTATGAAAAAAAACTGCAATTCAACTAATGGCCACTCAAGACTTGCACCAAAGCTTGTTTACAGCTTTGTGCAAAACTGTTTCGGTCTCATTTTTCCAACAACTAAAAGAATATTAAATCTTAAAGTTAATAATGTTGGGTGTAACATGCAACAAAGTAATGTGTCACTGTCATCACATTACATTTTTTGGTGAGGTAAAGTATATTGCTGTACTGAATTCAATAATCACATTACGCTTACATCTATGTCATTACTTGTGCTACAAAGGTTCTTTAAGAAAAAAGAAAGAGAAATGAAAATTTCAGTTTGCATGCAGCTAGGAGGAACGTGGTTGAGCGCTCTCCTTTCAAGAAGTGGGCATATGGATGTTACTTTTATTTTCACTGCATGAAAGGACAAGAGTGTGATGGTAAAGGACAGAAACAACTCGATTATACTGCTAATCATCAGCCCTTTGGAAGCATCTGTACAGACAGCATGTTAAGCTAGCAAAGAACCAAGAGTGAGTATGTGTCTAAGCCCAGCAGTCCAGAGCTTCAAAATGTAAGAAAGGCAATGATGAGAAATCAGGTTTGCCGCACTGTAGTCTCCATTTCTACCCAGGCCTGGGCAATATCTAATATTACGATGTTTTTTGGCTATGTCACGATACACAATATATATCGCGATATGTTTAAATAACCTCCACAAACAAGGGTTATTTTCAACCATATAGTGCCTAAAATTGCACTGGCATACTCATTCAAATCAACCATTCAATTCAATCCATTTTTCTACTTTGAATATAAAACATCTGAATGAATTGAAATGCTTTCTTTTAACAATCTCTTTTAACAAATTTTTTAACCATCAATTGCACAGTTTTTTCACAAATGACAATACTGTGACAGTTCATGTCTTTCTGTGGTCAACACTAGACCTTTAACAAACAATGAAATATAATGACTAAAAAAGACATCACACAAGAATTCACAAGACAGAAAAAACAAATTGAGCTACTGCTACCTTTTGCGTCAATAGTTTTATGACATATTTTGCAAATTACCGCATTTTCTTCTACATCCTCCTTGTGTAATCCAAGCCTTGGGAGGCAAGGCCTTGAACTTTATGGCCCGTCTTCTGTGGAACCAGCAAGGGTTGCTTGATTGTTTGGGTTTCTCTCTATTAGCATCTTTACCTTACAATATAGCTCCTTGAGGCAGCTGTTGTTGTGATTTGATGCCAGATAAATAAAACTAAATTGAACTGAACTGTTCCGCTCCTGAAGAACATTCAACTTGAGTTCATTACCCGTCTGTGTTTTCATAATCGTCTAATTTTCCTGAAAAGTGTTTTATAAATATAATATTTGGTCTTTTACACCACTTTTAGACAGCCTATATTTGGTTGTACTTTTGTATTTGCATTTTGCTGTTTAGTTATGCTGTCTGAACTTGCAGCACTTTCTGTGTTTGGTTGTCGTTTATCACTCTGCAGGGTTTTTTTTTTTAAGATGCTGTGCATGTGTTGTCAGATTGATGAAGGTGTTTTCTTCATTTGCATGCAAATAAAGCCATTGCAGTCATGGCATGACTTTAAGAATGTGAGTGCTGAAATCAGGATTGTGCATTTATATGTTTCATAAATCTGACACAAGGGACATTTCTGCATTTGCACATAGTTACCGGTATTTGTCAGTGTCTTCTCTGTGTCAAGTATAACAGCATTTACACAGTGTTTCCTGCAACATATTTTGCACTCAGTCTTAAACGCAGTGTATTAGCTTTGAGAATTATGGGTTCAGTGACTTTTTTCTGGAGATTACACTGTCAAAGCAAACAAACCAGAGGCAGTATAGAATCCTGCCTCCTAGATTCTGCAGAGTACATGTGACGGTTCAGCTTGGATGGCAGGTGCCATTGCGAGGTAAGCTGGGGCAGAGTTTAGTTATGGAATAGAATGGGGTGATTTATCTCAATAATGACTCCTTTTTGGGTGACAAGGCAATTTCACTGCCCAGAGGTGTTTTTTCCCCCTCTACCTTTCTCAGGCGGTGCTGATGGAATGGTCTGAGATCAGACTAGGGACGAGGGAGGAGGCTTTAGTAAACGCACATGAGCAATCTTTAAGTTTGCCTGTGTCAGCTAGAGAGGTGACAATAAAGAGAGGGGATGAAGCAGAGCCACTTTCTCACCAAAGAGAAACTGATTTTGAATTCTTCCTCCTTTTCTTCTCTGAAGAGGTTACTGTCAAATGCTGAACCTCAAAACACACTGCCTTTTGATTTTCATTCTTCCCTTTGATCCTGTTATACAAATCCACATGGCAGCATGTCTGTATCTCCAAGTATTCACATCAAAAAGCTTGCAAGAAAACCAGCAGCCACTTTGTTCTCTTCATGGTATCTGCAAAACTTCCTTTTACTTTAATCTCATATTAAAAGCCAGATATCATTTGTAGCCATGGGGCTTTGGAACTCTACAAAGTGCTGCATTTAAGCTATTTTAGGGCTTAATCTGGCATAGCTGTAGGATACTAGTGTGTGTGTGTGTGTGTGTGTGTGTGTGTGTGTGTGTGTGTGTGTTTCTGTATATTGATATACATGGATTTTTGATTTTTTTTTTTTCATGTATGTTCATGTATTTCAAATTCTGGACTGTACAATCAGAAAAAATAGAGGGGTTTAAACAAACTGACAGATCAGGCAAACAAATGACTTTTATTGTTCATAGCTATCAGTAAACCTGACAGATAAAATGGGTAGATAAATGTTTAAAAGAGTAGAGTTTGATGGATTATGCAGAATACACTAGAGGACACTTAAAGTTATTAGATTCTGCACATTGTTTAAAGATGTATTTCTTTGTTGTTGTTGTTGTTTTTATAGTGAGAACACTAAATGTTAAATACAAGTAGAAATAAACTCTGAATTGTACATGTAATTTGTAAATGCTATTCTGAAAGGTCTAATCAGAACTAATCAGGAAGTATGTTTATAAAAAAGCTCAATATTTGAGGTTATAAAGATAAAATTTACAAGTTAAACTAAATAAAACTGTATCTGAATTGCCTTCTATGAAAGCACTGTGTGAGCAAAACGATTCTAAAAGCCAGTAGCACATGGGGACTGCAAACTACCAAAATACAAAACATTATTTGGTCAGTCCTCATTCTCATTCAAAGGTCCTCAGATTTTGAACAGTTCACCATCTGCAATAAAAATGTTAATAGATCATAGTTTTTAATTCCCAGGTGAAACAATGGCTGAAACAAAAACAAATCTGTGGACACTGATGTAAACCAGCCTGCTTTGCTGTGGCTGGATAACACGCTATTTGTCAGGTTGGCAAAAGCAGGACCCAAACACAGGACTTCCTGAGTTGAACACCGTGCGTTTATTTACAGTGAAACAACAACAATGGTGCAAATAATCCACAGTGCATGCTCTCATCGTGTGCCCGTTCCCAGCTCCCATGCCGTGACTTCCCTGGTGAATATTCCACTCCCTTCTGTGTCTGTGTACAGTGTCCAGCTCCCTCCACACATTTCCGCAGTCCTCCTATAAACAAAGGATGCTGCAGTAAGTACACTCCAAAACAACTGGCCGACAGAAACACTTTCACCTAACGACCTGGAGAACTGACTGCGTTCCTCAACGATCCAACAAACTGAACCGGACACGCTTCAGTTGAGAGACATGAAAGATGTTATGGATCTTCATATTTCGTGTTAAGGTCAACCGAGCAGTCACAGGATTAATCATAGTCATAATGTCAAAAGGTCCAATAAAGTGAGGAGCAAGCTTTTTGGACTCGCTACGTAAAGGGACATTTTTAGTAGACAACCACACTTTCTGACCTTGTGTATATGGAGGAGGAACAGTCCTGTGACAGTCAGCCAGTTTTTTGTTTTACTCACTGATCCTGAGGAAAGCTGCCTGGGTAGACCTCCACAGGTGTCGGCAGCGACGAAGGTGATGCTGGACCAAGGGAACTTTGTGCTCCCCTTCCGTGAGTGGAGGGTGATACCCCAACAATGCTTCAGATGGGAATATTCTACCCATGCAAGCGGTGAACTTCAGTGAGACTGGTTAGACGAAGCCACGTGGCGGAGAGCAGCCTCCAACTCCTGGTTGGCCCTCTCTGCCTGACTCTTGGTTTGGGGATGAAACCCCTAGGAAAGTGTCATTTGGGCGCCCAGTTCGGAACAAAACTCCCTCTAAACCCGAGAAGTAAACTGAGGACCCCGATCAGACACAATATCTTGGGGAATGCCGTGCAGGCGAAAAACATGATTGGTTAACAGCTTTGCCGTCTCTAAGGCTGTGGGTAACTTGGGCAGAGCAATGAGGTGTGCAGCTTTAGAGAATTGATCAACAAGTATTACCTGAGGACAGAGGCAGTCCAGTGATGAAGTCCAGTACAATGTGAGACCAGGGCAACCTTAGAATAGGAATTTCCCTGAGGAGTCCAGCAGGAGGGACTCTTGTTAAGTTAGACTCTTTTTCTCCAATTGATCTTTCTGAGTTAACTTCAATAATTACTTCCTCCAAACCATCAACGTGTCTTTTAGACCCCATTCCTACAAAACTGCTCAAAGAAGTCCTGCCATTAATTAATTCTTCGATCTTAAATATGATCAACTTATCTCTAATAATCGGCTATGTACCACAGGCCTTCAAGGTGGCTTTAGTTAAACCTTTACTCAAAAAGCCATCTCTAGACCCAGCAGTCTTAGCTAATTATAGGCCAATCTCCAACCTTCCTTTCATATCAAAAATACTTGAAAGAGTAGTTGTCAAACAGCTAACAGATCATCTGCAGAGGAATGGCTTATTTGAAGAGTTTCAGTCAGGTTTCAGAGCTCATCACATCACAGAAACAGCTTTAGTGAAGGTTACAAATGATCTTCTTATGGCCTCTGACAGTGGACTCATCTCTGTGCTTGTCCTGCTAGACCTCAGTGCAGCGTTCGATACTGTCGACCATAATATCCTATTAGAGCGATTGGAACACGCTGTAGGTATTACAGGTACTGCACTGCAGTGGTTTGTATCATATCTATCTAATAGACTCCAATTTGTTCATGTAAATGGAGAGTCCTCTTCACACACTGAGGTCAACTATGGAGTTCCACAGGGTTCGGTGCTAGGACCAATTCTGTTTACATTATACATGCTTCCCTTAGGCAGCATCATTAGAAGACATAGCATAAATTTTCACTGCTATGCAGATGACACCCAGCTCTATCCGTCCATGAAGCCAGGTAACACACACCAATTAGTTAAACTGCAGGAATGTCTTAAAGACATAAAGACCTGGATGGCCGCTAACTTTCTGCTTCTTAATTCAGATAAAACTTAGGTTATTGTACTTGGCCCTGAAAATCGTAGAAATATGGTATCTAACCAGATTCTTACTCTGGATGGCATTACCTTGGCCTCCAGTAACACTGTGAGGAACCTTGGAGTCATTTTTGACCAGGACATGTCCTTCAAGGCACATATTAAACAAATATGTAAGACTGCTTTCTTCCATTTGCGCAACATCTCTAAAATTTGAAATATCCTGTCGCTTAGTGACGCTGAAAAACTAGTTCATGCATTTATTACTTCCAGGCTGGACTACTGTAATTCATTATTATCAGGATGTCCTAAAAACTCGCTGAAAAGCCTTCAGTTAATCCAAAATGCTGCAGCAAGAGTCCTGACAGGGACTAGAAATAGAGAGCAGATTTCTCCTGTATTGGCTTCCCTT
Source organism: Pelmatolapia mariae (assembly GCF_036321145.2). NCBI lineage: Eukaryota > Metazoa > Chordata > Actinopteri > Cichliformes > Cichlidae > Pelmatolapia > Pelmatolapia mariae. The sequence goes on along the minus strand of NC_086236.1, from coordinate 39,832,777 downwards.
CATTGGCTTCCTGTTAAATCCAGAATTCAAAATCCTGCTCCTCACATACAAGGTCTTAAATAATCAGGCCCCATCTTATCTTAATGACCTTGTAGTACCATATCACCCTATTAGAGCACTTCGCTCTCACACTGCAGGCTTACTTGTTGTTCCTAGAGTATTTAAAAGTAGAATGGGAGGCAGAGCCTTCAGTTTTCAGGTCCCTCTTCTGTGGAACCAGCTTCCAGTTTGGATTCGGGAGACAGACACTATCTCTACTTTCAAGATTAGGCTTAAAACTTTCCTTTTTGCTAAAGCATATAGTTAGGGCTGGACCAGGTGACCCTGAATCCTCCCTTAGTTATGCTGCAATAGGTGTAGGCTGCCGGGGATTCCCATGATGCCTTTCCAGTCACCTTTCTCACTCAGTATGAGTTAATAGACCTCTCTGCATTGAATCATATCTGTTATTAACCTCTGTCTCTCTTCCACAGCATGTCTTTCATCCTGTTTTCCTTCTCTCACTCCAACTGGTCGCAGCAGATGGCCGCCCCTCCCTGAGCCTGGTTCTGCTGGAGGTTTCTTCTTGTTAAAAGGGAGTTTTACTATGGAAGAAATACAGTATCATCAGAATCCAACTATTTTTAGACATTGAATTTATAACACTGAATTTTTATCCTCCAAATTTCCCTGCAAAAATATTCACCTGCAAAAATTCACCTGCAAAAAATTCACCTGCAAAAAATTCACCATCAAATATTCACCTGCAAAAAATTCACCTGCAAAATTTCATCTGCAAAAATTCAACTGCAAAAGTGATGACCTTAAATGGCCCAAGCCAGAGCAATCAGCACTAGATCGAGTCGAGCGGCTCTCAGCCAATTAAATTACGCTGTTTGATCACATGACACCGTTAGCCAGCAGTGTGTCTCCTGAAAAGAGAGCTGTTTAGGGGTGATTAAGTTTTTCTCCTAAATAGAGATCATTACAGAACGCCTAGTCCTACTTAAAATCCCATTCATTTTTCTTTTATTTTATCATCTACTCGAACTGAGGAAAACGTTTGACTAACTCAAAGAAAATTTCCGCGCCTCCCCTGCCTGTCTGCAGAGGCAGTTTTGAATTTAGGAGCGGCAAGATGGCAGCGGCAAACCCTGGCGGTTCTCCGGTAAGTATATTGTGTTTTATCTTCAAGTTTGTCTTTTGAAACGTTAATTTTATTTAAATCCGTTGGTCACGTATAAGGTACACAAACGGGGTCTTTGCTCAACTCGTCTGAGGCGTGTCTCACTAAGCGCTACATGCTAGCATCCTGCTAACCGAGCTAACCTTTACATGCTGTGCTCTACAAAATAGGATACTCGGTACAAAACCATACTCCGCAGATATTGATAGATAGACGAACACTGCAAATATAATGTGGGAAACGAGAACGGCATTTGGTGAAGGGGTAAAATACACCATGAATAAAGCCATAGAGTGAATGGCTGCCATGGTTGCAGAACGGCCTGATTTAATGACAAGAATGGGGAAGAGTGAGGTGAAGTGAACCAAAGCCACAAAACACGGTCAGGCAAGGCGGGAATAGGGCAGTGATATGTCCGTCAGTATGAAGTTGGTGTGTGCTTTGGTGAACAAAAACTCGAGACCGGTAGCAGGAAGATGGGTGACTCGTGTTTCACTGGAATAGTGGTGAATTAAAACATCCTTTGTTGGGGAAATTTAGGTGTAAATGCATCCATACAGGTGAGACAGAGGCAGACCAGGCAGTGAAGAAAACAAGGCAAACATTAGAAATATTAAAACGGAAATGTAGGATTAATATAACATACAATTAGGGAAAATTAAAGGAACACAATGTAAATTATACTGTAAAGTCATTAAAACAGCATAACCTGATTAAAAGAAACATGTAATTGGGTAGGATGGTGATGATGATGATAATAATAATAATATTAAAAAACATGTACAAGATGGGCATGTATACTTGTACCCAGAATTTAACAACTATAAAGTTGTGGCATGCCAGTACCTTACCCCATCCATTATATCCACACTTTCAGAAAAGGATATGGTCAATATCTTTACAAATACTATCTAAACTTAAAAAGATAGCATAAGTTAAACGGGATATTCCCTCTGCGTTCTCCTAGAGAGAATACATCAAATTAAACAAATAAGTAGTCTATGGCATTTAAAAGTGGTTACCTACAATTCTGAAATGATAATACTAATTCTTATTGATGATGATATTGTATTTGAAATCCTGGTGTAACACTGAACCCGACATCATAAAATGATTACCCTTGTAATGTCAGGGAGCTACAACCAAGGAGGGAAAATATTACTATCTCACCCCTTGTATCCAATTACATAACAGCACTGCTTGGTAAAGGTGTTGAATTAGCTGGGTCGCTCAGTTTGGGGAAAATTGTGGGTAGCCTGCAAGGGCCTCAACTTCTCCATTCCCACAATGTGCAACAAATGGGCACAGCTGATCTTCAAGAGTGGAACATCAGCCAATTACTTCCAACTTTAACGTATTTTTGCAAAAATATTCTTAAAATTGTCTCTTTACACAGATCATAATGATACAAGATGGCACTTGTGTAATTTCCTACAAATTCAATAAATCTAAATAATTGTTACTATCCTGTTAAATCCTGAAAAATGTTTTAACAGCTGTGTTAAATTAAACTTCATACTGACACATGCTGGAAAGTGCATTCATGAGACAATTTTTTTTTTATGCCTTCTAGAGCAGTAGCAATCAAAGATTTTAAGGATTCTTTTACATTTTTTTTAAAACACTTTGATTAAGGCATATGATGTTCTTTATTATCAGATCTAAGTTTGTTTAAAGCTTCGAATGTTTTGAGGTACTTTTCTTTGTTTTCAGGGTTCGTGGCAACCACAGATGGGAAAATGTGGAGGTTGCACGGCTGATGTTTACTGTTCGTGGCACAGGAAGAGGCAGTTTCATTTCAGGAATGAGTGTGCACAATCAAAGGTTTGTTCTCATAAAATACTGTCAACCTCAAATGTTTCTGACATAAGATGGAAGGTGTTGCAGCTTTATTTCCATTATTTAAAAATGCATAAACATTTAAAGGGTATAGTTTTATGAAAAAAGTTTTATAGTAAAATGTCTTTAGAGAACAGTGCCCTATCCAGCAGGATATATTGTCTGATATGTGTTAGGTGTTTTTTGTTGTTGTTGTTGTTGTTGTTTTTTCTTTCAATTTCCATTATTTACCCCTCAAGGAAGAAAATATTGGACAGGTCCTACAAACCCCAAAGAGCCTTCAGGACTCTGCCCTATTTTTAGTTATTCACACACCTTTTCCAGTCTGTTACTTCCTTCCCTGAATGTTCATTCTGTGTTAATGGTCTGGTTGTCATCTCATGTGTTGCCACTGATCATTACAACCCTTTTGGCACCTTTTAAGTGATATGCCTGGGTCCTTCCTACATGCCCTGATAATGTATTATTACTGTTGTCATGCACACATTTCATGTAGGGTTAGAAACAAGCAGGGAATTTCTCATACACACCAAAGAAAGGCCACACCTAATTAAATATTTTTTATATATTATTTCAGAATAGAGCGACTGTGGAGAGACCTCTGGGTGGCCGTTACATGCATTTACTACGATGTTCTTCACAACCTTGAGGAAGAAGGCCTTCTTGACATTTCAAATGCTGCACACCTCTTTTGCTGCCATTACGTCTTTCTTCCTCGACTGGAGGATGATTTTAATACATTTTGCAGTGGATGGGACAACCATCCACTGCGAACAGAAAACAACATGAGTCCCAACCAGCTGTGGGAGTTGGGTCACAGACAATGTTCCCTCTAAGCTGCGCACGTGCGCAATTGCGCACTGTTGGCACGGTCTCTGCGCAGAGAAAATCTGCGTTGCGCACACAAAAAAAAATTCTAACCTGAATTGAAATTAAAGTAAATATGTGCTGACACCGGAGTTTTAGCTAGCAAAGCGGCGTGGCTGATGTGGAGTGAAGCCACGTTAATGACAACGTGTACAACCTTTGGAGATGTGAGCAGGACAGACGGAACAATTGACGGAAAAAGTGTGGACTTTATACCAGTTTTTAAATTGTGTTGATAGGCCACGTAAAACCAGAGTTATGATAAAAATATATGCTTGTTTGGTTTTCTTCCTGAATACTATCGTTGTTCATATTTACTGCGGGAAGAAACGGTAAAAACGGCTTTTTATAAGGAAAACGCTCGAAAGCCTGTGAGCAGAGACGAAACCAAAACACCCCACCCTTTCCCATTGGTCGAAAAATGTACCATGTCGACCAATCAAAACATGGCATTTAGTTGTTAAGAAACGGGAGGAAGTTTTAGGAGTGACGGCGGTGTTTTGAGACGTGAGAGATTTGCAACGTTTAGCGCAAATCTTGTGTAGTTAGTGTGTAGTGTAGTCAATAGTTTTGTTGTGTGTGTCAGAACAATGAGGTGACTACTGAATGTTACAGGTGTTACAGGAGTGATACATCTCCTGTTGTCAGGCCTGCAGGTATCAGGCTGTTGTTCTCCTTTATCTCATAGTGGACAGAAATAATTTTTTCGAGTGGCACAAATAATTTGTGTGGCATCAAATTTGATGCAGAACAGCTGATTGTTCTGTAAATAGTTTGAAATGTTTGTTTAAAAAACCGCTTTGGCTGCATTTTTAGGTAAACAGCTGCAAAAAACTTTGTTGTTTGCAAAACTCAGTAACTTTTTTGAAGAAGTAACTATATAATTAATTGCCCAACATTGGTCATTATATACTGTACTTTGCAGACAGAGAGTTACAGGAGTCAGAGCTTTATTAAAAAAAAGAAAGCTGTGTTTTCCAAATTGCAGTTCAAGTTATTTTTACTTCCAATAGTGTTAAGATATTACACAGGTCATGAACAAGATTTTTTTTTTTTTTAATTTTCATTGTAAATGGGCTAAAGCAGTTAATTAAACGTAGTCTAACAGAAATGTAAATGCTGTAATTTTATTATTTTAATAAACCATGTAACTTGGATGGATTTGCGGCTGGCGTGAACATAGTGCACACGTCTAATGTCGCTCACAGTGGTCCACGAGATCGCTCAGGGAGTTTGTGTGTTCGCTCAGACACATGAAAAATTAGAGGGAACATTGGTCACAGATATCACCCTGTTCCTGTTCCAGAAAACACACAGGTAAAGGTGCACATTTTTAGTACTCATTGATTCTCTTACAGAGAATGTGATGATTTGATGGATAATTAAAGTCAGTCATATATCCACAAACACAACAAGCTGAAAGTCAGTGATGCTGCTCGGTTTGCAGTCCTGAATATCACGGCACAAGCAGGATTCACTGCACTGTTAATGTTAGCTATGTTATATTGCTGCCTCTGTTCGGTGGTGTCGAGCCAAACGGACTTTAACGTGTGTTTGAACGAGCTGACGGTTCACTCGTTAAGCTGAAAGAAAGATGCTTTAATCACAGGAGTCACACATGTGTCCACTGGACCATCTGGGAACTCTTCTTGTTTAGCACTCGTAATAACATAAACACTAAATCCTCCTTCTCTTGTGCTGTTTTGTAGCAGTGTATACACCTGAGACTGTCACCTGTCTGTCTGTCCTGCACTCTCTCTCTGTTTCTTTCTCTCTGATTGTGGAATAAAAGTATGAACATGTATTTATAAGTTACACTTGTGTTTGAATCCTGCAGCTTATCACACATTTGATTTCCATGTGTGACAACTGCAAGTGTCCAGAGTGAGGACAGACTGAGGGACCCACTGCTGCACATCATCTGTGAGGCTTTGCACCCCTGATGATCCACCAGGACAAACTCAGCAGTGTGTGAGGAAGAGGAGGAGGAAGAGCCAGCAGCAGCTGACAGATGGAGAGAATAGACAGACTGTTCCCTGTTTGTGAAGGACTGCTAGGAAAGTTTAAAATAACTAATTGTCTGTCCTGAATCAGTCTTATTAGGTAATGTTCAAATAATTATATCATTCCAGTGTTTTCAGTGTGGGAGAAAGTACTCAGGGCCTTCAGGTTACACACTATGAAAGGCAGCAACAAGTTTAATATTCAGAAACCTAAAGTATGTATCAGCAGCAGAATGGAGCTAAAAATAAATGTTTGTTTCAGTTCTATGAAGCTTTGAGTATTTTGGATTAGTAGTACTGCTGTGTTTGTTGCATCATATTGCTGTAATTGTTTATATGCTTTATATATTCTGAGCTAAGTTGATCTATAGTGTTACATCATATTCTATAAGGATGTTATGTGTTTGTGTACTTTCTGCCCAGTTTGACCCATTTAGCAGAAGTCAGCCTGTTTAAGGCTCTGATATATATTCTGTATGACTTAAAGCAGTTATGACATGGTCTGATTTTCTCACCCAATAAAGGAATATTTCATATATCAGTCTACTCTTCATTCTATCAGAAACAGTTATCACAGCTCGTACATTTTCTTTTTCCACATATATGTAAGCATTGAGCCAAATTTAGTAATGCCAACATATTAAACAAACAACATTTGTCTTTTATATATGATACATCTATATATGCACTGTCAAAGATACTTGTCTTTGAGTGAAGATTTAAGGTGATAGGACTTATAAATAACTGGAACTTGAATCTTTACTGAAGCTCAGTATTTGACACAGAGTTCATTCACATGAATTTCACTCACATGTGCTGTACCAGTGTACCTGCACATGTGATGTGACAATAGAAGTGATTTGATTTGAGAGTTCAAACTCACTGCTGTAATAACTAATAATGATTAATATAATAACTATATTATTGGCCATATCATATTTACACTTTAGTCTCATGAACAACATTAGCTAATTGTTATTTACTAGCTAATCTTAAATTGACTGTTCAGTACAGAAATGAAGCCCAACAATCATGTTTTACAGTCCTGTGGTCTCAGCCTCAGATACTTATTAAATCACACAAAGTTTGTGTAGAAACAAACACACGAACAAAATATGTTCTCCTTCATTTCTGTCAAACAAAGCTGTATGAAACGTTTCCAGCGGTTGGTGTTATGGTTGCTAGGCAACCTGGGAAGCGCGACGGAGGCTAGACCGTCCCATTTCACGAGCCTCGCACTTCCGGCCTTAGCGGTCTTTGAGTACGCGGCCCTTGAGGATCGTTGAGGCTGCGTACTTTAAGGCTGCAGACCATGAATTGGGATACAGCCCCTGAATTGGGATACAACCTTAATCACTCACCTCTAAACAGCTCTCTTCTAGGAGACACACTGCTGGCTAACGATGTCATGTGATCAAACAGCGTAATTTAATTGGCTGAGAGCCGCTCGACTCGATCTAGTGCTGATTGCTCTGGCTTGGGCCATTTAAGGTCATCACTTTTGCAGTTGAATTTTTGCAGGTGAAATTTTGCAGGTGAATTTTTTGCAGGTGAATATTTGATAGTGAATTTTTTGCAGGTGAATTTTTTGCAGGTGAATATTTGATGGTGAATTTTTTGCAGGTGAATTTTTGCAGGTGAATTTTTTGCAGGTGAATTTTTGCAGGTGAATTTTTTGCAGGTGAATTTTTTGCAGGTGAATTTTTGCAGGTGAATATTTTTGCAGGGAAATTTGGAGGATAAAAATTCAGTGTTATAAATTCAATGTCTAAAAATAGTTGGATTCTGATGATACTATATTTCTTCCATATTTTTCCTTCCCACTGTCGCCAAAGTGCTTGCTCATAGGGGGTCATATGATTGTTGGGTTTTGTTGTGATTTGGCGCTATATAAATAAAATTGAATTGAATTGAATTGAATTGAATTGAGGGGAGTTGGACACCTTGTACTGCACACAGGTGGAACAAGCAGAGACAAAGTCCTGGACGTCTGTGCCAATGACGGCCACCAAAACAAGCGTTGCATAAATGACACTGTGTGGTTCTTACCAAGACTGCATGAAAACTTAGCTGAATAGGCCACCTGAATTACCTTGCTGCGAACTGCAGAGGGTACATATAGCCAATTCAGTGGATCAGTCCCAGGGTCTGGTTCCTCCCGCTTTGCATCCCTAATCAGTGACTCAATTTCCCACGTGAGGGATCCAATGATGCAGACAGAGGGTAGGATAGCTTCATCCTTCTCAGAGGCCTCAACTGGAAAGGAGAATTGCCGGGAAAGCGCATCTCACTTCACATTCCATGAACTGGGTCTGTAAGTTCACCTCCAACAAATGGTTGAGAGAGGTCAGGCTGAACCAAAATAGGTGCGGAGGCGAACCTCTGTTTGAGTTGGTCAAAGGCTTGTTGCACCGCTGGGAGAGGCCAAGTATGTCAAAGGCAGAACAATTAGACTAAAGTCTCAAATATAATGTCTGTAGAAATTGGCGAAGCCAAGAAACGTCTGCAGTTGCTTCGGAGTCTCGGGCTCTGGCCATTCCACAACGGCCGTAATCTTGGCCGGATCAGCCCAAAGCTGACCTTGCTCCACAATATACCCCAAAAAAGAGACAGACTGAACTTGAAACTCACATTTCTCTCCTTTGACAAACAGCTGGCTCTACAACAGGCGCTGCAGGACTTGGCGGATGTGATTCTCATGTTCTGTGGTTAATTATATTCTTCAATACTTCATTGACCAATGCCTGAAAAACTGCTGGGTGTTGGTGAGGCTGAAGGATATGACCAAGTACTTGAAATGTCAGAGGTGAGTATTGAAGGCTCCCATTCGTCTCCCACCCTTATCTTGACCAAATGGTAAGCATTCCTTAAATCCAGCTTAGTGAACATAATGGTCCCCTGAAAAAGTTCAGGTGAATAGTGGGAAGCGAAGCACCAGGGAGCAGATCTATCCCACAGACGTATGGACGTTGTGGAGGGAGGGACAGAGCAGGAAAGTCTTTGCTAAAGAAGTCATGATAGACCGAAGTCATGATAGACCGCCAGAACAGAAAACAAATCAGGTAACTTGAAGGATTCGGATGGAGCGGAGGATGAGACACTGGGTGTGGCTGAGCGCAGACAGTTCTCATGGCACCACAGGCTCCATCCAGCAATACAGCCCTTTGACCAGTCTATCTGGGGATTGTGTGTGTTGTTTGTGTCAAACAGAAAGAAACTAATTTCACAACATGGTTACCTGATAAGAAAAGTTGAATGGCCTGAGTGTGATGGGTGATTTGAGTGAGCTTGGCACCATTTAATGCTAAAACCTGCAAGGGTTCAGAAAGCAGTATTAACAGATGGTTTAATTCTTTAGCAAGTGACTGGTCAATTAAATTTTGCACTGCACCTGCGTCAATTAAAGCCTTACATTGGTGGGTATGAGTGCTAAGAATGAGTTTAGTCGAATATTGAAGACCAACACCAAACAACAACGCAGACATGGCAGGTCGACCAGCGAGGACTGGCGGACCATGACACTATTTTTAACATGCATCTCCTTTGCAAAACCTTTGTACAAAATAATGGTTGCATTGTTTTATCATGTAACATTGTGCTCTCCTTGATTAAATAAAGTTAAATACCTAAAATGTATTCAAAAGAACTAAATTTAGTCAGTTAAAGTGGACTTCTTCTGCCAGTTATCAGGTATTATCAGTATTTGTGTTCTTTAACACTAAAGGAGGTTTACATTATTCACTTTTTAATATCATTGTTATTGCTCTTATAGTGTGCCTTGGTCCAGCCCCTCAGTTCATTCTCTCCTACCTTAAAGGTAACTTTCTTCTGACTGTGCCCCTTGAACTATGTCTGACATCATACAGAGCCAGGGGCAGAAAACTGTCCGACACATAGTGTTTTGAGCAGTCTGGAGCCTGAATTTTTGGCTCAAAGGGTTTACATGTACATAGTCAAACCTCCTTATTTGAAACTTAGCAATATGTTAAATCAGTATATTTTAGAAACTGCCAAATTTTAAATGTCAGGTCTTACACATGCATTTTAACATTATAGTTCTTCTGCTATACGGTTTATATTTTGGTGCGGTAAATTGGTAGAAAATAAATAAGAAAGACTAAACCTATCCTATCCCTCCACCTCTAACATTAATCCTGTTGCCAGGATTCTGGTGAATGTTAAGAGTTACTGTAATATGAGCAGCCATACAACTTCCTAGAAAATGATGATGCTGATATATTTTATTTCTCTTTGGAGAAAATATGGTTACTAATGTTTATTTATTTAATGTTAATCAGAAGCACTGTTGGGTATAATGTGTTGCAAAGCAGTATGTTACTGTAAACATAATTTCTCTAGCAATTCATTGCATTACTCTACAGTCATCAATTAAAATCATTTATCTGCACAATGGGAGGACCTAAAAAAAAAGTTTGTGTAGAGGGAGTAGAAAAAGCTACATTTGTGGAGAAGTGAAGATGTTAGCATCACCAGTCAAATGGGGTTTTAAGTCATCAATGTCTAAGAAAAATCCCCCATTCTGACCCATGAATTCCCAGATTCATCATCTGGGAACGGTGAATGTGTCAGCAAAACAGTTTGATGCATTCTCAGTCATCTGGGTAAGGAAGGAAGGATGAAACATTTTCCCCACTGAAAACACAATATCCAGATGAACAGAATACACTGGGATGTCTGCAAAATACTGGAAGATTTCAGTTGGTCAGCCCAGAATAAAATATTTTAACAACTCATCTGGATATTTTGGAGGATGAATTTTAAGTTGTCTAAAATGTTTATTGTTATTCCTTCGAAAATTCAACATATTAGAATTGTTGTTTGTTATCATGTTAGCATGAATGTTAGCTATGCTAACACATATCTCAAAGCACCGTAGTGCATAATTTAATTATCTATAAAGCATTAGTACATTGCGTATTACCCACTATCAAAGAGCTGTTTGACCTGCCCACAGCCACATATAAACCATTGGGTTTAAATGAGAGCCATTACTGAACACTGTAGAATATGATTCCATTAGACATTTCTGGGTTGGTAAATGAATCATATCTAACATTTGTATATTCATTGACCCAAGTCGCTTAATTGTGCTGTGCGAGAGTGATAATTAGACAGGGAACTTCAATCTGAGTTGGAAATCGTGATGTTTTAGATCTCAAAATTAGCAAGCTGATTAGGGTCAGTCTTGTCTTGAAGATGCAGCCCTACAGTCTTAATGGCCATCATGTTTCACGGAAATGATTCCAGACTACTGATAGGAATACGATTATACTAACACTGACCCTGGTCACACTGCTGTTTTAAATAGGTCTATTCATTGTTCAGTCTTCTTGAATAAGTGCACAATTGGTATGATGCTTTGGAGTTCTTGGTATGCACAGAAATATTCTGGCACATATTACACACACTCTAAGGGTTAGAGGAGATAAGCTGATATATGGGCCTGCCATGGCCTTTTATTAAATATATTGAACAGTCAGTGTCCACACTCTCAGAACAGCCCCCACCCCAACTAAGGAACAGGTGTTGTGCTTCACCCTGCCTTAATTGTAGGAGCCAGCTGGTGGTCTGCATAGTCAGAAATCAGATTGATTTCCTCCAGAAGCAGTTGCAATCAGTTCATTCACATCAGTATTAAACTAGTAATTTAACAAAACAAAAATGATGATGCTTTTACCTACCTGCTTGGTATGTCTGATAAATTATGGACAAACTGTCATGTGCTGTCTATCTCTTATGATATAAAAGAAGAAAGCAGTGTCCCAGTGTTAGAACTAATCACTGTATGTCAGTGTGTGCTTGTGTGTGGGGGTTTAGTAATTATAGACATGGATAGAGTAGTGGATATATCAAAAGCTATAGAAATTTCTGGTACAGACACAGATGACAACAAGCTTATATGGATGCTACACTTCATATTAATGCTTCATATTAATAGTGTAATATTGAATTCTGCAAGAAAATGGATAAAGCATGTGTTGCAGCACAGGTGTGCTGCAACACATGCTTTATCCATTTTCTTGCAGAATCTAAAGTTATCATAGTTAATATTAGGTATGTCATTGGGTATGGTATACCTAATATTAACTATGATAACTTTAGATTTTTGAATTAATGTTTGAGTCTCTTTACCGCCATCCCTGCTTAAAAATTCATTGCTCTATCAGGTTGGTTTGGATATGTGCAGGTTCCCCTCGGACTGAGACTATTTTTTGACTAATTGTGTTCATTCACAGGTCTTTGTCGGGTCAAGTCCAATAACTCCAGTGTTAATACATTGATATTGTTGGTAATGATTTGCTGTTAATTATTTTTTTAGCTCATGCAACCGATGTGAAACATCCTATTTGCCTTCTGTTTACTGTTGGTATATGGTTCCTTAGGCGAGTGTGTGCTGTGAAAAACAATTTTTGGGATTCATCGATACATTTGAACTCATCACTTAATATAACAACTTTGTTAGATGATTGTTGCATGCAATGTCAACATGCATGCACACTGGCCATGGCAGTATTTGACAATGACAAATAACAATTCCATGTTAGAGACCAACAATGTCTACATCAGATTGGAAGAAGAGAGGTGGTGACATTTTGCAGGTTTATGGGCCAGGAAGCTGTAGTTCCATGCCATGCTGGGACCATTGTTTTTTGTACTTTGAAGTTTTCCTCTCACTTCTTACTTTCATTTTCACTTGCGGGTTAGGTTTCGGCACTGAAAGCTTCTGTTGTGGCCATTTTGAACATGTTGTGCAAATGAACAGAACAGTTTTGACAAATTGCACTAATTGACACCTCTGGGGAATGGGCTCAGCATCTTCTCTGTTTTACGTGATGTGATGAGCTTGTTAACAAACAGTTGACATTCATCACATTACTGTATTTTGCTGTTTTCACTCTTCTCCACCACCTGACACAAATATTTTGTTCTGCACTTCGTTCACTAACCTATTTTTTCTGTGTAGTCTGTTGTTTGCTACTGAGAAGATGCAGTTGCCTTTGGTGCTCGTTCACTGATACCACCAGCTTCTGCTTCTTTAGCTTCTGTCCAGATGTGGGCTCATGAAAGAGAGATGTTTTCCTACTGTATAATGACTGAAATGGATTATTGGGAGCTGATGCAGCAGATGCTGAAATGGCATGTCTTAGTAGTGAAATAATTGCTCATGTTGGCAGTCGTGTAGGTTCCACTTTCTGACTAGACAGTGGGCTGGAACAATCTGGAATGTTGTTACTCGTTACCTGTGTCTTTTGTTGAGTATTTCAAACTGACAGGCATTTTAGTACAAACTACTTTCAAGGCAACTTTTTATGGGCTGCAGCCTGGTGGTCAGTTGGGTCCTTTCAGTCAATACCATGTGCACAGATAGTTAAAGAAATATTTTTTGCCAAACTGGGTTAATTTCTATTGTACAGTTTAAAGTACACTGGTGGAGGGCACACTGGTCATGGTCACCGCCACATTAGTTTCTGAATAGTGGCAGTCATTATAAGGAGGAGGCTTGGCACTCACTGGAAATTACAGTTTCCCCACCTGCCAAATCCTAAATGCTCAAAAGCAGCAACCTGCTGATGACCAAATGCCTTACACAGAAAGAGTTAATATGTTTCTGATGCTTAATGGCAGTGATTGAGAAACTCTAAATATTATATATTAGGGATGCACAATTAATTACATTTAAACCGCAATCATGATTGTTGCCTCCCACAATTACATGAGCATGAATGAGTGATCCTGAAAATGTGTGGTCCATCAGTAAACACAAAGCAAGAGCAAATCACGCTCTAAATCAGAGCACTGTACAGCTTGAAATTTCCTGGACTAGTCTGGTTCAATAGCTCTGCCTTAAAAAGACACACAGCGAAAATCAAGTGTCTACCACAGCAGAAGGTGAAGAGCTTGTCCCTTGAAGTGGATCATCATCTGTTGTGTGGAAATACATGGATTTAGGGCGAGTGGCAGGAACAAATCATATGCACAAACTGTAGTTCAATTGATGTGTGAAGGTCAAGAAAAACAATGCAATGGCTGCTAACGTGAATCATCCAACATAAAGTCAGCTGTCCATAAAAGTGAGCCTGTACAAAGCATCAGGATGCACTGAAATCACCAATTCCGTGCCATTCCATTTGGCCAAATATAAATGTCCACTAACCACAATGTCTAACAAAGGCTTCAGGAAAATGGACAACTTACTGGACAAACGATGCGTTATCTCTTTGCCCAGTCACATCCATCGCGTAGCTACAATGAAGGAAGTTTTAGATATTTTTTATATTACTGTAGCACTATATAAAAGTGAGAGCAGTGCACTGTCGATTTAATTTTGCATTATATTTTATATTTATGCAAATATTTGTACAAATGTGAAGGCAGTACTCTCTCTATAAAAGTTCTGATGTTAATGCAGATCAAAATAATTGTGCAGCACTGTTATAATATATATATGTATAAAAAGTTAACTATTATGGTTGATAATATCAGCACTGAATAAAAAGCGTTTTTTTTGTTTTTTTTTAACAATTTGATCACATCAGCCTTCATATACACACAGACGCACACACACATATTTATACATGCTCACTCACAGTTCCATCTCAGGTTGGCCCTTGCTTGTTTGTGATAAATGCAGCATTTGTGTCCAGGGCGTAGGCTTATTTCTGCTCAGTTGCCTGCTCAGGCTAAGCTAAGCCTTGTGTTGCTGATAATGACAGCTGTGAAAGGAGTAGGGAACTGAATGAAACCAGTGGGGGTGTCGAGTAGCTGCGGATCCAGTCATTCTGCCCTGCCAGGCCTGCATTTACCATCCTTCTGTGTCCTGCAGTGTCACACAGGGGTGCACACCACTCTACCTCACATCTACTCTGTTTACCAGTGTAAGGGCTTATTTTCCTCTAAAAGGAAAGGCTGTCTTCATTCAAAGGAGGCATTTGATGTGCTAGAAAAATCTTTGGAATTTTTGTGTGTTGTGAAATTGCATCAAAGCCACATGTGTACTACAAGAAAATCTTTTTTTTTCCAAGCACTGATGGAAATTGTAAATTCTTGCAATTCAAGATTATGATATGTGCTATTTTTGTTTCATTAGCCTTTATAATTTATGTTTCTTGTAATAATGCATCTCAAGGTCAGCATTTTCACTATCAACAACTATGGCGTTATTTTTGTGCCACTATTCTGAGCGCACGTAAAACAATTTTGAGCGCACGTAAAAAAAATTTGCAGGTGCAAGTGTTGCATTTTGAGGAGAAATTTATTTTGAGCGAAGAAAAGCTAAATTTGAGTGAACAAAATTCATTGCTGCTTGCAAAAAATGTATTTCGGTGTTTGCTATATACACACAGAATAGCAGCCCCTCTCGCTCAGTTTTTGCATTTGCGCTTGATCGCAATGTGTAACTTGCGCTCTCAACATTTCTGTCTGTGCGCATTCAACTCTTTCTGTACACAGTTATATTTGTGCCACAAAACCAACCAATCACAGACTTGGATGCAAAAAATTCTGATTGGCTGTTTTGGTCAACAATCAGCTCGAAATGATGAAATGCAATATCCCAGAATGCATTTCGTCCAAAACTCAAACGAGGCAGTGGCGGAGGAACACAGCGTGGCGGAGTTTGAAATAGTACTCTTTCTGGATCACAAAATAAACTTTTAAGATATTTTCAGGCAAGAATGGTGCTGTGTAAACTTCAAACATCTGCTCGATTTATCAAGACATCACATATTTGCAAAAGTGCTCTAACGTTTTCGGAGATGCCTGTTACCCACCAGCTGACCAGGTGGTCAAGGCGCACATCGTTTTCGACCCCTCCGTGGTCTTTCGCTACTCGAGTTAAACATAATATATAAGTCACTTAGATCAGCGGTCCCCAACCTTTTTTGCGCCACGGAACGGTTTAATGTGAGACAATAATTTAACAGGCTGGTTAACGTTTAGCGGATAAATACAACAAAATAAAATGATACGACCAAAACAAAAACTGTGGTATAATTACACAGTGAATTTGCGTTGATTATTATATTTACAAAATACAACAGTTTTTGTTTTGAAAGAATAATATTTCAAACTCCGCCACGCTGTGTTCCTCCGCCACCGACTTGTTTGAGTTTTGGACGAAATGCATTCTGGGATATTGCATTTCGTCATTTCGAGCTGATTGGAGACCAAAACAGCCAATCAGAATTTTTTGCATCCAAGTCTGTGATTGGTTGGTTTTGTGGCACAAATATAACGATGTACAGAAAGAGTTGAACGCGCACGGGCAGAAATGTTGAGAGCGCAAGCAACACATTGCGAGCAAGCGCAAACGCAAAAACTGAGCGAGAGGGGCTGCTATTGTGTGTGTATATGGATAATAGCAAACACTGAAATACATTTTTTGCACGCAGCAATGAATTTTGTTCACTCAAATTTAGCTTTTGAAAATAAATTTCTCCTCAAAATGCAACACTTGCACCTGCAAATTTTTTTTTACCTTCGCTTTAAAATTTATTTTACGTGCGCTCAGAAAATGTCACAAAAATAACGCCATAAACATCTTGCCTGCAAAAAACCAAATAAACGTGATTTGGAGGTGAGGGTCTGACTTTTAAACCACATGCGCATTGGCTAATGACTTGTGAATGACAAGTTATTAGCCAATGAACATGTGGGTTCATACCTCAGATGCAACTCAATCCAGAAGCTATGTCCATGTTTTATACTGTCTATGGTTTTTTCAAGTACACTAGGATTACCTAATGTTAGCCAGATGAAAGGCACCTTTGGCTTGCATATGACTCAAACTAAAACACTGTTGCTGCTGACATTGACCATAGTTTTCTCCTGCTGGGTAAATCTCTATTTACCTGGAAGCGCTGCATTAGCTCAAACTGGCTTTCTTCTGGCTAATGCTAACTAACAGTGGCTTATCTGCTAAACACAGATAAATCACTTGATGCCTCATAGCTGCCACAGTGACACCCAATGTAGTAGCTAGTTGTAATGGCTAACTCAGGATTTTTTTTGTTGTGTTGGACTCTGTTATGCAGGAAGGTGCTGATGGCTTGTTTTGCTCAATGTTAATGCTGGAAGTACAGTAAACAGAGCAAACAGAGTCCTTTACATAGAAATCAGTCAGCAGGCTGTTTCAGGTGAAAAAAAGTACATGATTAAATAAATTCTTATCCAAATAAAATAATCAAATCCTTAAATAATAATACATTGCAAAAAAGTGATATAGCTGCAAGATAATAAAATACTTAAACACCCAAACACAAAGTATAAGAGAAAAGTGGTATAGAATAAACATTTTAGTCTAAACACGCGACTTTGTAACTTGTCAACATTCTCCACTGTTCTGCAATGTCATGCACACTGTACACTGTTCACGATGATCATTATTCATAGTTTGTTTGTACTGGACTTTTTAATCTTTAATTTTTATCTTGTGGATATTGATGGAATTGTCACGACTGCGATGGCAGACATGTGGAGTTGAAGTAAGGACCCAAGTGCAGGCAGAGGTTGATATGAGAAGTAAGTTTATTTAAGTGGAGATGGCAAGGACAGGAACTAAGAAATAAACTAAAACTGGGAAAACCTTAACACATGGAACTGAAGTCAAAATTCTCAGGGTGATAGGCAGAGGAACACAGGAAGAACACGGAGGAACCACAGGGAGACTCAGGGGAAACAACACAGGCGGACCAGCAACTAACAGAGGCAAACACAAGGCTTAAATACACAGAGGGAAAACGAGGGAATGAGACACAGAAGGAGAGCACAGCTAGGAGTAATCAGACATGATGAGACAAGGAAGCAAAGCAGAATACATTACACACAGGCACATAGGACAGAGACTATCAAAGTAAAACAGGAAAAACAACAGGTATATACAGACATGAGCTTGACACAAGACATCGCAACAGGGAGGAAACACAGAACCAAAACCCTGAGGACTAAAGTCAAAACCCAAATGCACAATCAGAATAAACTAGAACATAATATCATAATAATGAAAAACACAAAATGCTGGGTCAAGTGACCCTGGACCCTGACTGGAATTTCTTAATTTCCCACTAAAGCATCAATCTGGCTAGCTAGGTAGCTATCTGTCATTGTTTGAATGTTAAGAATAAGAGCTGATTGGTATCATGATGAAATGGAAATTATAGGTGTACCAAAGGATTTTGTATCATGTTCATATAATAGCTGAAATTGGATATTTTTACATGGGAGTCTATGGGAAGTGAATTACTTTTGGAGAGAGCCTCCAGTGGCCATTAAAGGATGAGGAACTCTACACTGTAGGGCAGAGGTATTAAACTTACGGCCTGCGGGCCACATATGACTCACAGTACAACAATATCCAGCCCACAAGATAATTTCATATGTCAATTATTAATAGCCCATCGGTATGTGGGAGCCGAATCTTCAGCCCTGTTGAGATCCATGCAGGCAGTGGCAGGACTTTATTTTGATGAGCACATCATGCGGCCAATCACCTGCAAAGACAGTCTGGGATCATACCATCATGTGAAAGAAGGAAGGGGGGCAGACGTTCCAAAGGCAGCAAGTGTAGTGGTACAGGCCAGGGGAGCTGGATTTAAATGCAAGCGTGTTGGGGAAAAGTGAAGAAATGAGTTAAAACGTAAAATGAACATCTGGCTGCATTTCAGTGATGTTGATGGACTGCAAAGCTGAGCTCCTAAAATTAGGAGCTGTCGAAAGTGATGCTCGTTTTTATTTTCAGTCCTTTTCCATCGTGGAGGACAAAAGGTTTCAAACTTGTCCAGGCCTTAAACCTCATGTCTGTTCTCCCTAGTAGTAGCAAATGTATAAAAATAAGGCTTTTATGAAAACATTGGGCGGCAGCCAGGAGATGGAGGCCCTGGCAGACTGATTCCTGGCTACCAAGACTGGCAATTGGGATATGGAATGTCACCTCTCTGGTGGGGAAGGAGTCTGAGTTAGTGCGTGAGGTTGAGAGGTACCGGCTAGATATAGTAGGGCTCACCTCTATGCATGGCTTGGGCTCTGGAACCAGTCTCCTGGAGAGGGGCTGGACTCTGTCTCAGTCTGGAGTTGCCCCTGGTGAGAGGCGGCGGGCTGGGGTGGGTATGGCAATATCCCCTCGGCTTGCTGCCTGTACGTTGGGGTTCTTCCCGGTGGATGAGAGGGTTTGTTCCCTGCGCCTTAGGGTCGGGGAACGGGTCCTGACTGTCATCTGCGCTTATGCGCCGAGTGGCAGTTCAGAGTACCCAGCCTTCTTAGAGTCCCTGGGTGGAGTGCTGGAGGGTGCTCCACCTGGAGACTCTGTTGTCCTACTGGGAGACTTCACTGCTCACGTGGGTAACGATAGCGAGACCTGGAGGGGCGTGATTGGGAGGAACGGTCTCCCTGATCTGAACCTGAGCGGTGTTTTGCTATTGGACTTCTGTGCAAATCACAGTTTGGCCATAACGAACACCTTGTTTGAACATAAGAGTGTCCATAAGTGGTCACTCTTATGTTTCCGGGGGCGAGGTCACTGAGGCAGTTAAACAGCTCCTTGGTGGCAGAGCCCCTGGTGTGGATGAGGTCCGCCCCGAGTTCCTGAAGGCTCTGGACATTGTAGGGCTGTCCTGGTTGACACGCCTCTACAATGTTGCGTGGAGATCAGGGGCAGTACCCCTGGACTGGCAGACTGGGGTGGTGGTCCCCATCTTTAAGAAGGGGGACCGGAGGGTGTGTTCCAACTACAGGGGGATCACACTCCTCAGCCTCCCTGGGAAAGTCTATTCCAGGGTGCTGGAAAGGAGAGTTCGTCCGCTAGTCGAACCTCAGATACGGGAGGAACAATGCGGTTTTCGTCCTGGTTGCGGAACACTGGACCAGCTCTTTAGTTTGCCCAACCAGTCTACATGTGTTTTGTGGACTTGGAGAAGGCATTCGACCGTGTCCCTTGGGGTGTCCTGTGGGAGGTGCTACAGGAGTATGGGGTGTCTGGCCAATTGCTACGGGCCATTCGATCCCTAAACAACCGTTGCAAGAGCTTGGTTCGCATTGCCGGAAATAAGTCAGACTCGTTCCCGGTGGGTGATGGGCTCCGCCATGGCTGCCCTTTGTCACTGATTCTGTTCATAATTTTTATGGACAGGATTTCTAGGCGCAGCCAAGTGGCGGAGGGCTTTCACTTTGGTGGCCTCAGAATCTTGTCTCTGCTTTTCGCGGATGATGTGGTTCTGTTGGCTTCATCGGGTGATGGCCTCCAGCTCGCACTGGAATGGTTCGCAGCCGAGTGTGAAGCAGCGGGAATGAGGATCAGCACCTCCAAATCTGAGGCCATGGTTCTCAGTCGGAAAAGGGGGGAGTGCCCACTCCGGGTCGGGGATGAGTTCCTGCCCCAAGTGGAGGAGTTCAAGTATCTCGGGGTCTTGTTCATGAGTGATGGGAGAAGGGAGCCGGAGATCGACAGATGGATTGGTGCTGTGGCCACAGTGATGCGGACACTGCACCGGTCCGTCGTGGTGAAGAGAGAGCTGAGTGTAAAAGCGAAGCTCTCAATTTACCGGTCGATCTACGTCCCTACCCTCACCTATGGCCACGAGCTGTGGGTAGTGACCGAAAGAACGAGATCGCGGATACAAGCGGCGGAAATGAGCTTCCTCTGAAGGGTGGCTGGCCTCTCCCTTAGAGATAGGGTGAGAAGTTCAGCCATCCGGGAGGGGCTCAGAGTAGAGCCGCCGCTCCTCCACATCGAAAGGAGCCAGCTGAAGTAGTTCGGGCATCTGACAAGGATGCCTCCTGGGCGCCTCCTGGGTGCCTCCTGGGCGAGGTGTTTCGGGCATGTCCCACCGGGAGGAGGCCCCGGGGCAGACCCAGAACACGCTGGAGAGATTATATCTCTCAGCTGGCCTGGGAATGCCTTGGTGTTCCCCTGGATAAGCTAGAGGAGGTGGCTGGGGAGAGGGAGGTCTGTGCTTCTCTGCTTAGGCTGCTGCCCCCGCGACTCGGCCTCAGATAAAGCGGAAGAAGATGGATGGATGGATGGATGGATGGATGAATAAAACAATTGCCTCGCTGACTAAAGTTACAGTTCAGTATTGAATATTACATAAAGTATACAATACAAAGTGTCTTTAAAAGGCAGAGATGCAGAAATGTGTGCATGTAGCACAGAGCCATGGCTCATATGCCGAGTCTCACAGGCCTGAATGTGCGCTTGAAGCCATTTATAATTCTTGCACGAGCAGAAATTTTTACAGTTTTTCCTACTGATGAAAACCTTCCTCATAGCCATTCATACTACACAAGGTAATTAAGCAATAAAGAATTAAATGACAGAAAGGTTTCTGTTTTTCACATTCGGCAGTTTTTTTTACAACTAAGTTAAAACAGTTAACAAAAAATATGGTCAGTCTAAGCAATGAGCTACTTAAACTTTTTTTCTGTAAGTTTACACTTTTATTTCTTACAATTTGCTGACAGATTTCTTTCTTTGTCACAGCAGCTTTTTCTTTATCATGTAGAAAAACAGTTAAATGTGTAACTTCTTTACACTGACAGAAAGGGTTTCTGTCAGTTTCACTGGTCCGGCCCACTTAGGTCAAAGTGGGCTGTATGCAGCCCGCGATGTAAAATGAGTTTGACACCCCTGCTATAGGGTCTTTACTTTACAGGATAAATCACCTGAAAGCAACTGCTGTTGTGATTTTGCACTATCCGACAAATTTATTAAAAAGCTTTTGCTCCCAAAGATTGCCACATGCTAAAAAATAAATAAATCACCAATTCCTGAGGTGTTTCGCTCAGCATGCTGTTAATGCGGCATCATGTCCATCCAGTCTGTGCTGAGAATCAGCAGCTGTCAGTACATTCTCTCCTATCTTGACAGACTGATGTAGACTTAATTGCAGCTCTGTGCACATAGTTTCAGCTAAACAACAAAACAAGAAACTTAAAGGCAACAACCTGCTAGAGGGTAAAGGAGTGTTTAGCACCTTATCTAAACTCAGTGGTTTCATACGGTATGTTTAACTTAACAATAGTTTAACAATGGTTGAACCACAATGTTAAAGCCGTTTATACACAGGCTAGTCAAAGAGGCAAAATGACATTTGCACTGTCTCAGTCTGGCTTTATGACAACTTCATTCCTTGTGCAAATGTGTCTGTATAAATGATTATTTATCAATAAGAGAACAGAAGCAGCTCTTGGCCTCACTTTTAACCACAGTGATGATAATGTGACAGACTGCTGGGATTCTGAGGACAGGGCAAGCTCTGGTGACATCACCAGGGATGATGCCATCATGTGCATGAGTAATAGCACAGCAATGATTTTTAAGTTTCACCACCACTCTGACCTCAATTTCTACTTGTCTGAGAAGCTATCTGAACCAAGTGGGGGATTTATATTTCCACTCATTGGTGGAAGGGTGAGGTTTATTCAGATTTGTGTGAATGCGAATGTGCATCCATCCACATTACATGCAGACAGAAGTAGTGCATGTCCACACTTCATAAGGGATGTGTGTCACAGTCACTGGGCTTGAAATCAAGCAGAGTGAAGATTGTTTATGGACTGCCAAAAGTAATTAATCTCCCTTCTCAATGAAAATTAATCGGATTAAACCTTCTCGTGGCCCAGTGAATCTGTATCTGTCCCACTTTGCTCTCATTATGCCAGTCCTATAGGCCCGATTCACTGGCTTCATCACAACAATGGGCAGCTCAGTGACTCCAGTGTGTAATCATATTCTCCTGCTTGTCTGAATGCTTGTCTTTCACGGTCAGAGAAGGAGTTTTGGCCCTTTGACCAGTATCACATTCTGACCTTTGGTAGGCATGCTGAAGCAGTTGGAGAGATTTGTTGATTTCAGCGTCATCTGTGTGACTCTGGCCGCTGGTGAAACACATGTTCGCATGATTCTTTGACCTTTTCTGTAGCATTCAGAGAAGTATTCTCTGCCCACTACTCTTTTACTTTTCTAAGTGGGCTATGGGTTAACATCCTAAAGACACTGAAATACTTATGTTTTTAGTCCTTGCATGTTAGAAGGATTCAGCTGCTCCAGTTCCTTTAAAATGTAGTACTACGTACCTACATATAACCAACAGTGCTCTTTCAAGTAAAGGAATTTGACGATAAAGTAAGAAAGATCATATTCACAAATTAGCTGTAATTGTCACTACAAGAGTCCAGCATTTCTGCCATAGTATGAAACAAGACAATTCATGAAATAAAATGTTCATTCCAGTGGCAACACACACATTTGAGTATAAAGCCACTGGTAGCAGGTACACAATTCTATAAACGGCTCAAATACATCATCCAATGATTTGTTGCTATTATAAATCAATCCACATTGGCTATTAAAAAAATCTGCACATCAATGGAGTATGTTGCCATGACTCTGCTGTAAAGATTGATAGGCTTGACATCTTATGACCTTATTTCAAGCTGTAGGAACAATGTAAAGGCAGATATACGGCAGAATAGAGCATTTTATAGCAATCTAAGCAATGGATGAAGTGTGTAAGTCTATAACATCACAGAGTTGAGTTGTACACAGGCAATGAGAAAGACCTTTCCACTAAAGGTCTAGAGTTAGCCACTCCAAATTGCTGCGAGCCATATGGAAGGGAGAGGGAGCCACAACTGTGGAATAAGCAAACATGAAGTAGCAATGTGATACAACGTCCTGACATGCTATAGTTACCCAAAATTCATGTTAAAGACTAAATATTAATTAGTAACATGAATAACATGAAGCAATGTTAAGATACTATCATTTGGTGATGTGATTTCCATTTGACCTGAATAAATAAAGTCCTTGTGTTCTTGTGTTTTCTTTGCCTTCAAATGGTTTCTTTACAGAAAGTGAGTCATTGCTCTATTTACAGTTGTACTCACTATAAATTTCTACCTTTAACATAAGCAGGAGTCTTTCCTTGCAGTTCTGTTGCTTGAATCAGTGCAGTCTAGACCTGCCTTGAGTCGCAAAGTACTATTCTATGAGAGTTTGGCTGGTAACAGTTTAAGCAGCCCTACTTCAGCTGTCTCTACAACACAGACATAGGCACGTTGGATATACTGAGCTGTTGTTTCTTCAAATTTTGTTGAAAGCTTCAGTCAGTTGTAGAATGTTTTCATACTAGGATAGATATGAGCATTACTTTGACACGCAAA
This sequence comes from Pelmatolapia mariae, assembly GCF_036321145.2. Lineage (NCBI taxonomy): Eukaryota > Metazoa > Chordata > Actinopteri > Cichliformes > Cichlidae > Pelmatolapia > Pelmatolapia mariae. The sequence continues at coordinate 39,808,726 of NC_086236.1, read as the reverse complement.
ACCTTATTTTTAATCCATCGACTACATTGGTATTGTACAATTATGGATGCTACTGCTAACTGCGAATGCTGCAAGTATGTTGTATGTGCCCTTATGTTTTTTTTCATTCTTTATAGTAAGAAATATCCCATATTCAGCAAGAGTCACATTACTGGTTCTCGACAGAGATCCGAAAATAACTCTAGTAGGAATTTTATTTTCTCTTATGATTCCATCTGTACACGGTTTACATCTACAAATACATCATACAACCCATGTGTACTTAGTCACCTACTGTCAGTTCTCGGAGTGCATTTCATTTTACACTAGAAGAATACCAAAGTGGAAATAAATTACGTTCTTTTGTTTGATTCAGGTTATTGTTTCCTCCCCAGTCGCGTGCAGCTGACACTTCAGCAACCATCAGGCAGGATGTCATATGGGTCCATTGACAGCGGCTCCTTTGGCAGTCGTAACCCATTTGGAGGTCCTATGAGGCAGGGCTACCAGCCAGTAGGTAAGAACAGAAAAATGCTATTTTACGATGCCATTTAAGATATTCTACATGTACATGTTCATAACAATATAGCGATGGCTTAATTTGTCGTAAACCTAAAGTTTAATGCTTTATGTTATTAGACAGGAAGGGTCTTGACAATTATTGAAAGAAGTAATAAATAAATAAATACTGAGTGGTGCCATTGCTTTTTTGTAAATCATCAGGTTACAATTTTTATCATTTTAATTAATTTGAATACATGTCCAGAATACTGCTGCAGGTATTTTAGCATGTAGGTGGGATTTACCAAAAAGCCCTGCTTGGACAGCACGGCTTTTTGAAGAATTGTTACTGAGTGTAACAATTCTTCAAATCTATAGTTGAGTTCAATACCTTGTTCCTGGGCCAAAGTTTCAGTTTACAGTTGATTTAAAATTTGAATGCTGAATGGGAAAAAAAAATGCATTTGTTAATATTTTATTACAAGGCTCATCATCTGTTTAATGATATGCAAAAAATAAACCACCCTAATTATATTGTTGCATTATTGTATTATAGTTCCATTTCATTCTTTACCTGAAAAACCTTTTTCCATCTTTCAGTTTTCATCAGACTAGCATGCTTAATCAACAGCTCTACATGGCTCACCATATGGAAAGATGGAATTTTGGTATAATTCCAAAAATTTCAGAATGGCAAACATTTTCATTTTCAAATTTCCAGGTAGAATAGCTTTCTGTCAGAAAGGCCTTATAACACATGACATTTTGTTACAAACCATGATGTCTTTATATTTCGATGCCACCGTCAGGTCGTTCTAAACCAGGTGTGGGCAACATCTGTGTCACACTAAGAGAATTTGTCTTTCTTTTCTTTAACTTTATTACATTTTTAGAACTTCTGTTTGGTGAACTTGAAATTGCTTACTTGAAGCAGTCTATTTAAATGTCATTATGTCTGATTTTGAAATATTCACAGTAGAGTTCAGATGTTCATCCATCAGTTGGGATCTCTAAGGCACTGTAGTTTATCACAGAGAAGCTTTATTCACCTATAAAAATCTGATGGGCTGTATCTTGCAGCAGCACCACAGACTCTTTAAAGGAATTTGACTCATGATGAATATATAAAGCTGTTGTTATTTGTTTTTTGGGCAGTTTGCTTTGTTTTCCTTTTATGACATTGCAGGTCAGGTTGAAACACCTGAGAAGAAAAGTCAGTGTGTTGCCCAAACCTACTGTGTCTTATCCTGCTTACTGTAGCCTTTGGGTCTGATAGCTTTTAGAGCAGTGTGAAAATTGTGAAATTAGCATAATAACTAAGTTTTAGGGTATAAATAATAATTTATGCTGACAAAATAACCCATTACTATACCATTACAGTATAAATCACCTTAAAGCAACTGCTATCATACACACACACACACACGCACACACACACACACACACACACACACACACACACACACACACACACATATATATATACGTATGGGTTCTCAGGCCTCAGAGAGTTAAATTAGAAGTAATAAATGGCATCTGGCTGTAGGAAACACAGAAGACATATTAGAAGGTCTGCTGAAAAATGAAAATCAGACCACAAGGATAAGAATCTTTTATGTTAAACTTGGTCTGACAGTAAAAAGCAGAAGTGCTCACTGTAAGGCATGCTATTAAAATCACTTGCATGTCAACACTGTGGCTTTATGAAAGTTTGCATGAATTTTAGAAGTCACCCACGTTCCTACTCATAAAAGCAGGTAATCAGAGTCAGGTGTTGCAGTCATCACAACACATTTGTTATTCATAAAGAAATGAATAATTCAAGCAATCAACACTACATGTACATGAGTAAAAATACACACAAATACAACGACTGCATGAGAAAAAAAAAACACAAGTAAATGGCTGTATGAAGTATGATTGGCAATTTTTGGTTTGACGATAAATAAATCTGTAAGAACTCTCCAGTTCATCCTTTTGTATGCATTTATGTATGTTTGTTGATATTATGATGGAAAAATGTTTCCCTTTTAGAGGCAGATATGCAAATCAAAGGAATGGAAACCACTTTTCCATACAGCCGTGATACCCACCCACTTATCTTTGTTCTCTGTTGCATTTTTAGCTATGCAGGCTGTGTAGCCTTAATGACAGTCAGTAGACCAGTCCATTACTCGTGAAAATTTCTCATTACCTTTGGCAGGATTGCAGTTATATTCTTAAGGGTTGACCATCCTTTGATAATTCAGTCAGCCAACTTTTATGATCCCTTCATGTTTCCTGTTGGACCACAATGTAGAGCCACAGTGTAAGATCACTAGTTCACAAGCGTAATAATAATTAAGGACTGGATGTCAGGTGGAAGAAGGGCCATAACAGCCAGCACTACTTGTTCTTCTTTGGTCTTCTTGTAGTTCTATAAAGCTGTGAGGCCCTGCTTCCAGGTTTGGATAAAACCCGAAAATAGTGATCTCAGTCCTGCCACTTTCAAATAAATCTTTCCAGTTTGTGAAGTGCCATTCCATTTTGTGAGAATCGGGTCCTCTGTGTGTAGGAGACACTCTACTTTAGTTGTGTTTTCACTTTTTGACATACTCTGTGGTTTACTTTAGAGGGCTGTCTAGATGATGTGTAAAAAATTCAATGAACATGGCCACCACTCTCTATTAGTAAATTAGTGAATGAATCTAATATCGGCTGCTCTGTTTGCACTTTGGCACAATCACCTCTGTTGGATATTGCCTAGAAATGATCTGCATTGCTATGCATATGTGAAATGTTTCTGCTTTAAATATTGCAGAGAGGAAAGTCCTGACTAATCTGAGGTTTTCTTCTTGAATATTGCTAAAGTTGATTTTAAAGATTACAGAGTTTGGTGGCTACTAGCATTCAATTTTGTCAGAAAAATAATTATGCCATTAGAGGCTATTAAAATATGCTACTGCACTGCAAGGTGCTTCACTGCAGGGTTTATGTAATGATTAACTTGTAAAAATGATTATTTTTCAAGGTAAAAACTATATTTCCATGTTAGTTTGAAGCTATATAATTTGCTCATAATGCACATAAATATTGTGGCTGTTAACCATGTAAAGCTTGACTATTGTGTTGACTTTAATTGTTTCTGTCTGGAAAAAAGTTGCTAAAAGCATGTGTGCAGCAGTGTGTTTCAGGTGACCACAGTAATTTATGAAAAGTAAACCCTCCAATTACTGAGCAGAAAATGTAGTGCAAGACACTGCTGTTAGTGCAGAGCTTTATGAATAAAGCCTCCGGTCTGTTCTTCTGTAGAATGTTCCCAATTTAGCCAGTCAGCAAGAGAATGAATATGTACTTATATGTGCGCTTTGTACTGTGCATTAATAGCAGTCTGTACAAATGTGTGTTCACACCTATGATGTTTGACACTCCAGCAGAGTAGATGACACAAGTCATGATGCTGCAGTTCAGCTACTCAGTGAAGAAGCAAGGGAAGATGTGTCAGAGAAAAAACAAACATCGCATATGCTTTTTGTCTGTTGACTGCAGAATACTGTACTCGTGTGCATGCCTTTCATTCACTCTGACAGTCAGCCACTCTCTTCCAGTCTTCTCTATTGTGGACAGACAGATGGGAGCCTCAGTCACCAGAAGGGGGGTCTTTGATCACAGTGAAGCCTGGGTACATTATGAGGGATATGTGTAGTGGCGGCAGTGGTGGTGTAGAGGTGGTAAAGTGAGGGGGGTGGGGATTGTGAGCAGCAGAGCAGGAGCCTGTCAGATTTGCCGTCTGTTGCTCAGGCTGATCTGAAGGGGAGCTCAGGAAATGATCAAAGCGCAGGTTAAGTCTCTAATAGAGCTGTCATTTAGGCTAATCTCTCCTCTCCCTCCCCTGGCAAAAGCTTTCAACCCTCCACCATGATCTCTGCAAGGCAACGCAGCCAAGTGTCTCATTCAGAATGACAGGACATTAATATTAACACATATTGACATTCCATATGTACATTTTAATAATTGCTGCCTTGGAAAAAGCCTGAGATGGCACACTATAGACTCCATTTCACAGCCTGCACCAGCATCACACTTGTGCAAATGTTTTGTTAACATCCTACAGTTCCTGTAGGAACAACTGGAGCAGATGTTGAAGGTAAGGTCCAAAGTGGCCCCAGTAATAACAGGAATGGCTCCAGCAGATTCCAGGGACACCATCAGAGGAACAGTTAAGATCCAATGCACAATCCTCGAGCTCCCAGGCTAATCCCTTGAAAGCAGTACAAATGAGATGTCTTGCTAAAATCTCTGGAACATTTATTCTCTTATCATGCACCAGGCCACTGGCAACGCATCTAGGGTTAGCTTTAGGGTTTTGGTAAACGTCTACCCATTTTTTATAGAATTTCCACCTCTTTTGAACACACAAATGTAAAAGCTTTCAACAACAATTGTCCATCCTAAAATGACTGATACTTCATTTGAAACATCCAGTTTCTGAAAATGTTCCTATTTAGCATGAAAGGAGTAAAGGCGTGACAAGGCAGGAAATACAGCATTTGGTGATGTTCAAGGGTTCTAGACCCAGGAAGTTACTGACTGCAAAGAATTTCATTCAGTTTGTAGTTAGTTTGCTCAATTAGCTTGGAGCCTTTGAAAAGGGTGACTGTGTTTTAAAATGCTGCTATTGCTGAATCGTTAAAGCAACATTATATGTAAGCTCCTGGAATTAAAGCTGTTAATCTGCACTTGAATCACGAATCACATAAATTGTTTGATTTAAAATCCTATCTGGTGGTGTACAAAGACAAAACTACAAAACATAAATACATTTTTCCAAACACTTCTGGACCTAATTGTATCGTGTAGAATGAGAAAGATCTTCACAGAAGGTAACTCCTGACTTGGTGGCCAGTGGCCACACACCCAGTCTGCTGTGGAAGTGGAGGTGGTTCAGCTGTGACCCTAGACTGAGCCACAGGATTTTCCCGAACCTGAGTGTGCTGTTCAGCCAGGGCCTGCAGTGCTTCCGTCTACCTTCCGTTAACCCACATTTAAAGATGGCTTTGATCAAATGTGCCAAATCCTCAAAACGTGAAAAGAGTTGTTTTAACAGTTACTCTTGGGTTATGGTGAATAAACCATATATTCAGCAATTAAAGGGTTAACTATTCTGAAGCGCGCATGCATTGCTCTTAGCCAATGAGCTGCTGCAAAATGGCGTATTGTCCTGCCCGCTATCTCCATCTCAGAAAGCACAGGCCTTTCTCTTTTCTCGCTAGTGATGGGATTTCCGGCTCTTTTTAGAGAGCCGGCTCTTTTGGCTCGGCTCACTAAAAAGAGCCGGCTCTTTCGGCTCCCAACCGGCTCTTCGGGTTGTTTTGTTGCTTTAATTAATTTATTATTAACAACAATATAAAATTATGCACGAAAGGAATTACTAATGTAAAAAAATGTAATGTGGTTTTATTTATATATGTTTATATATAAATATATACGGTGGCCCCTAGAGACGAAGCATGTACAAACTCCAAAAAGCACGTACAAATTCCAAAGCACGTACAAACTCCAAAACACATTTCTAGCATTAACTGAACTTCCAAAACAGAGCTACCTAGATCACTTAAATTACACAATTGAAAGCATATGTGTATTGTTTGTATATTTATACACAAGCACTCATATATATTCAAATAATTTAAAAAAATGTTCATTTACCTGTTACTACCACACACCAAATCCGGTCGTTGGTACTTGCTGGCTTGTGTAGCCACTAGGTAACAAAAGCTCAACACTGCGCCTAGCATCCTGGAGCACTTCTGTTGTGTTTTGTACGTGCTTTGGAGTTTTTACGTGTTTTGGAGTTCGTACATGTTTTTACATGCTTTGTCTCTAGGGGCCACTGTAAATATACTTTTATTTATTCACTCCACATAAAATGTAATAAATAAATCATATAATACGAAAACCAACTATTTACATTTCACTCGCATCATTCACTTCAAAGAGTCGGCTCTAAGAGCCGTTTCGTTCACGACTGACACATCACTATTCCTCGCAGTTACCACATGAGTTCTGAACACGCTAGCAGGAAAAAAGGAGATGGAAAAGGTACAGAAATGAGACAGAATGACGAGTTTGCACTCGCTGCTGATGCTAAAAATCATTTTATGTGTAATGCTAAAACGATGCATTAAGCTCAAAACTATTAACTAGTTTTGGTTCTCTCCACATTTTTGCTTGTAGAAAGTCAGGGCTTAGAGGCAGCGCCATTTAACGCTCCTGCACTGTCCTCTTGTTCGATCAGTGAGCAATTTATTTTACCTTTTCATTGTTTATTTGCACTTTTTATGAGTTCACTGTGAGTAAGAAATAGTTTACAATGTTTTGTTGAAAGCTATATTTTATTTTGCTGAAAAATTTGGGGCTATGTCCTACAGTTTTATTTTTTTTAAGAATGGGATTGAAATTGTAAATATTTAAACTATTGAGAGAAGACTTAAGAAGCATTTAAAAGCAATGCAAAGATTATTACATATTTCACTATATTTCCCACAGTTTGGACGTTTTACTTGAAACTTTTAAGGACTTTTGCTGACTCTACATCTCCACACACAGGAAGTATTCTTGGTGTGGGCAAGTTGGAACCGTTCCTTCAAATGAAGGTTTTGTTGCAACCAGCTGACAAGGTCCATGCAAATAAATTTTGCCATTTGGAATTTTGCCATTGAAACTGTTTTTTATTTTGAAATGAAACCTGATTTGTATATTTCGAAGGGTACACCCAGGTAGGCTCGAAAGGTAACAATTGTGATTGTGAAACAAGGTTGTAACTGAGAAAGTGTTGGTACCAAAGAGAAGCTTTGATTTAAAATATTTTTATTTTTGTTTAATACAAATTTTCTTTTCCTAAAAAAGGAAAAAATATACAAGCCGGCATTTTCAAACTTTGAAACCTTTGTCTGAGTCTCATTCATTTCACTTCTGTGTGTAGCCGAACCATTTGGTCCAAATCATTTGAGCTCCTTTACATCAAGGTTTGGTAAAGCCTATCTTGAGTTAAGCATAGCAACTGGCTCTGCTACCATCTACATGTCTTTTCACATGCTGGGTGGAGCTGGGCCCCAACACACACAGTCAGGCACAACTCTCTTGTCACACTTGCTTTCTTTATTATTACATTACACAATGTTGGTAAAATTGAGTGGACTGGGCATTGTCTAAAAAAGACCATCAGCTGTCGCAGCGTTCCTGGTTGCCAATCCAATCAATTCCACGTACCATTTAGTCCCAGCACGCTGCTGCGTAAATAGAAGAGTCATATTTGTGCAACAGCTGACAATTATGCCAACCAAGCCTCTCCTGGCACTGCCAAATGAATCAAAACACATCCAGCTACCACAGTGGAGTTATAGATGATTGTTAACTTACTCCTCTCTGATATTACCACACTTTTTCATTTAAATTCAGTTTCAGCAAAAGCTATTTATCCATGAATGTTACATTTACACTGAAGCAATTTTGTTATTTGGATAAATACGTTGTTATCTTACTGGTTGAAATACTGGCAATGGCTTTTGGAAAAATACCAATAACAACTTTTGCAGAGCCCCAGATAATATATTCAAATGTATTGTTCTGTCTAAGAATAATTCCAAACCAAAGACACTGAGTTCATAAATCTCAACTGAAATAAGAAAGACCAGCAAACTACAGCAACTGAAGGCACCAGTTAAAAGCTTAAAAAAAGCATTTCAAGAAAAAAGAACACAGAACTTAGGTGATAATCTGGAAAAATAAGAATGTCATGTCATCTACTTAAGACTTAAAGAACTTTATTGTCATTGTAGTTATACAACAAAATTTGTTTGGTAGCTCACAGAGGCCAGCAGCAATAAAACAAGAAGCAGCATAGTAACATAATAACTGAGTAGTAAAAGTATAAAATATAAATTAAAAAGAAGGCACTTCGCACAGTTAAAAAAAAAAAAAAAATATATATATATATATATATATATATATGGTAGTTTGAGCGCAAACAGTATAATATAATATAACAGTATTTAGAGTGTGGTAGTTGAGTGCAAACATGAATGTCCCATAAAGTGTCTAAGACAATAAGTATAACAGTATTTACAGTGTGGTAATTTAGTGCAAACATTAATGCCCAGTAAATGACTTTGTACATTAGCAGCAGACATAATATGGGGTAAAGGAGAGAGAGGGCGAGTTAGCTATTGTGTGTTGGGGGAGGGGTGACACAGGCTACAGCTCTGGGGAAAAAGCTGTTCTTTAGTCTGTTTGTGCGGGTTCTGATTGCTCTATATCTCTTCCCTGATGGGAGGGAAAAAATCTGTGAGCTGGATGGGTTGAGTCCTTGATGATGCAGCTAGCTCGCTTCTGTAAACGGCTAGCATAGACCGTGTCGAGATTTGGGAGTTTAAATACACTTAAAAAAACAAAAACGCTGCTGTATGTCTGGGAGCTCCCAGCCGCTGCGTCTGCACGCGCCGCCATGTCAGCGCACACCTAAGTAAACTCTAATGAGTTTACTTAATCCATTTATTGCAATGTTTGTTATTGGACCCTTTCAACCAGTAGCGGTTTTAGATACGGGCGACACGGGCGGTTGCCCGGGGCGGCATCGTGGTGGGGGGCGGCATCACGGGCATCGGCAAAAAAAAATAAATTGCTCGTACTCATGCTGCCCCGACATCATGCCAGCGCATATTGGGAATGGCATAGGCACCGATCGGTTTTCTATCGCCCATTTGCTGGGAGTAAGGGCGCCCTCCGTTTGCGAGGTGCACCTGCTGCTTGCGGCACAGGGAGGAGAGGGCGGGGCGGCGGGGGATTCTCTGGGTGGCTGGAGCAGCGTCTAATAACCAACTTGCAAAATAAAACAAAATAAAAACAAACCAACAACACGAAAACAGCAGACATCATGATACAGACTTATAATTTGCACCGATGTTTTTTCGAAATTCTATACGGGAAAAGTGAACTTGAGAGCCCTCGGTGCACCTGCTCGCTGCTGAAGTCAAAGTAAACTTTATTGTCATCTCCGCTACATACAGTCCAGTATATAGAGAGACGAGACGACGAGGCTCCAGTTACAGCAGTGCAAGTAAACAAACAAGAAATATTTAAGAGTAAGAAAATAAATATACACTTTAGGACCAGGGGTAAAGGGATCAATAACAATTTAAAATGTATATTTTATATTTTGTTGATATAAAGTCTCACACACAACCCGTTTTTAAAGTTTAAAAAAAAGAGAAAAGAAGAGGAGGAGTGTGGCGACTTCCACAGTCGCTAGAGGCCGGGGATTGAGCCTGCCTATTTGCCTGACGCGCTGTCAACTTCACGCAATAATGCGAGAGGTGGAATTGCTTGCTTGTTTATTAAAGTGCTTGAAAAGTTTACAGAGCAATGTGATCGGCTCGCGATTCAAACTCTTAAAACATCACAGGCTCTAATGCAACAAGGGGAAACTCGTTGTGCTGCGGCCAACAAAAACTACGGCTACCCAGCCCTCCTCTCTGTCAAAATCAAACCAGTGAAAGACAGACTGACAACGCCCTCTTAATGGCACCGCTAGCACCCACATGACTCCCGTTACACATCACCATAGCAACCAAACAAATGAAAACCCAGTGATCATTAAAATTCAATACATTTAATTATGGCTCCTACAAGGAGAAACGAGCAAAAGATACACGTAAGCAGATGTGTCATTGGATAATGGCAGGTCATGTATCCTAAAACATTAAGAATCAGAATACTTTCTTAATCCCTAAGGAAATTATGTGGGTTACAGTTCCTCCAAGAAGAAATGGTAAAAATAGTAACAGTAACAGACTAAACTCCAAACAATATATACAATAATATAATATTAATTAGTCAGTGTCAATTGTTGATTTGTCCTGTTCCCATTGTATGACGAATTATGATGTCTGTTTGGTACCCGTTTGCATACTATGCATACTCTCTCTCTCTTCATATATAGGGTCATATATGTGTGTGTGCGTGTGTGCGTGCGTGCGTGCGTGTGTGTGTGTGTGGGGTGGGGGGGTGGGGGGTGCCAGAGGGCGTGTTCGCCCGGGGCGCCAAACAGGCTAGGACCGCCACTGCTTTCAACTACCGTATTTTTCCGACTATAAGGCTTAAAATCCTTTAATTTGCCAATAGTGTGCCTTGTGTATTAGTTTCTGGTTGTGCTTACTGACCTCCAACTGATTTTATGTGGTAAAATCGGTTCGACTTTGGTAAGCTATGAAGCTTGATGGATTGTCGGAGCATTACAGCTACCCTAGTCAGGAGCCTCACGGAGTAATGTGTTATATGGAGTAATATGTGCTTCAACATAATATTATGTTGTGTGTATAAGGGCCCCAAAATGGCACCTGTTAAGAGACATGCTTACGGGCCCAAATCGCCCAACTGTTGAACTCAGACCGAAAAAACACGGTAAGCTGAAAGGCTAGACTTTAATCACATGTAGATTACTTCTTCAAAAGTTTTGGTGTACAGAGGCAAAATGTAAAATAAATAGTCTGTCTTAATATTTATGGGCATGATTTTGAAATCCTTGATGTTCTTGACAGCAGTATCCCATCCCTCTCACAGTTATCACCCTGGTTTTATCCCAGCTGCAACAGCAGATTATGCAGTTTTGGACCTGACCCGTGGATGTGTTCACATTGTTAGTTGCCTTTGATCAGCCTCCTGGAAACATAGCTCTGTGTGTTTAAGATTGAAGGAAGCAGGAGGTTGGATTGGGTGTGACAAGACTGTGATGAGCGCTTCAACCTCCAACTCCATGTACTGCTGATAGGCATAAGTGACCAAAGTGGAGCATTTGTTCGACAGCCACGCACAGATTAATGGACCAACTGAGAAGCACTGATCTCAAGTCTGAGTTGTGATGGCCTTATGTTGGCATATGAGGACTTTGTTGTCTCTTCACTTTCCCTTGATTCTAGAGATGCTACAAGATGGTAGCACTTTTTGAACTTGCTCATGAAGCATTTTGGACTGTTGAGTTAGTTCACAGATGAAGATGCAGATTGCAAAAACTTGCAATGTGCAATTTCTTTTTTACTCAACATCCTGAACATGAATGTTTCCTTGAACTCTCTAGCATTTCAGAGAAAAATATTACACCTTTTTTTTTTTATCTTTCCTTTCGTTACTGGTTACTTTTTAGGTTTAGTCAGATGAGGTACCTGAATGATGCATTTGTCATTCATTAGGGAGTAGACTGTACAAGTACAATATCAAGGAATACACATATATTTATTTCTAGAAGGCTAAGCTCATCATGACTCACCAGAATAAAATATACAAATGTAAAATGTTTTATAGAAAACAGAATGTTGTACTCATAAATATGCATTGATTAGTGTGTAAATATGTCTTGCAACAAGTTGATACAGTTTCATAAACTTAAAATTAATGCATTAAAAATACCTAGGAACTGGCACCTGTTTATGAAAGCCGCTGTTTTGCCCTGTTATTAATCAATTCAATTCAGTTTTACTTATATAGTGCCAAATCACAACAACAATTGCAGCAAGGCTTTTTATATTGTACCTCTGATATAATAAGACCCTACATACATACATAATACAGATAAACCACAAACAATCATATGAGCCCCTATAATGGTAAATGGACTGGTTCTTATATAGCGCTTTTCTACTGAGCACTCAAAGCGCTTTACACAACTTGTGCATTAAAAAGCACATTTTCTAAGTGCTTTCTAACTAACATTCACACTCCGATGGATGCATGGGAGAGCAATTTGGGGTTAGTATTTTGCCCAAGGATATTTGGCATGCAGATTAGGGGAAGCCAGGAATGGAACCACCAACCTTCCAATCAGTAGATGACCTGCTCTACCGCCTGAGCTACAGCTACCCCGAATAAGCAAACACTCTGGCGACAGTCGGAATTAAAAACTCCCTTTAAACAGGATAAAACCTCCAGCAGAACCAGGCTCAAGAAGGTGCGGCCGTCTGAAATGACCAGTTGTGGTGAGGGTAGAATTATGAATATCGTAGCCTAGATGAGTATTGCAATTGTGACTATTCATGTTTTATGTGTGTACCTAGAGACCGAACACATATGCAGTATGCCAAAGGTGGTGGAGAAGAGAGCTTGTAGGCATTTGCGTGCCATGGAGGCAAATTTTAATTTGTGCCTGCATATAAAGGATCATACCTATGTTGTATTGTCTGGAGGCACCTCTACATTTAATCATAAAGTATGAACAGTATGAGGTAGGTAAAAAAGATTAAAAGATATTTATAAATCACAGATTTTTGCACTGTTATGAGGGCCACTGTGTCAATTTGCTAACCGCATGAACAGATCAAACAATGCTGTAGCATGTATGTACTTGTTTCTACAAATCAAATAAATAAGATCAAACAAATCAATAACCCTTCATTATGCAGTAATAATTTGCTAATCTACAGCTTGATCACAGGCAGAAAAATAATCTTATTATCTCTTGTTACTTATTGTCAGCTTGTGTCAGAGCTGCGTTTACCATCTCAGAGATGGATGTGTAGTTACTATCCTTTAATTAGAATGAGTAAAGACCAGAAAATCCAAATGTGCCATCATTTGAAATGTAGGGATGAGTCACGCTCCTGATTTTGCCTCAATGGGCTAGTGACATAAAAAAATATAGTACATCTAATTTAGTTTGAAATTCTGTGCAGCAGTTTTCCTCTCATTAAAGCACTCATAATAACTTCATTTGTCTTACATGCAGCTATAATTGTTTTGTGGAAAGGTCATGCTTTGTATCTGCTGTGTTTGTTATTTTTAGATGCCTATGGTAGCAATGGAGGATTAGTATATTCCTTTAGGAGTAATTACACTGGCAGCTTCCTGATACAGTCAATATTTATTTTTTAACTGAAAGTTGTTTTGTAATTGAAAAATACCTCTCATTTTTTATAAAGTTGTTAAATTATTAAATTTCCCTTTTAATAACATTTACATCAAAGCATTGAGTGTTTTGGCCTCACAGTTCTTCTGTTATGAAGACCTGTAAGGCCATTTGGGTATGTTATACAGGTAAAAATCCCAAATGTAAATCTAACCATAGACATTTCACTGGTACCCTGGTGGATTTCAATAGGGTCAAGAAAATATGTCTCATCTTGACATTAACCTAAACTTTATTTCAGTTTGGGTTTGTAATTGAATCCATTTGTGAATGTCTAATCTCACATCGCCACTAATGTCACTTTGGAAACTCAGCATTTGTGATCTTTGCAAACCTTTCCTCATACTGTGTGCAAATGGTCTGTCTCCCACTGAGCAGAGGAGAGAGGGGAAAATTACAAGGAAGCTTTCATCAAAGAAACAGAAATATCTGGAGAAATTGCAGAGTCTGAACAGCATGGTGTTTAGTCCAGTGAAAAGCTTTTTCTGATAATGCTTTAATGTTGGTCTGCATTTTCTGCACATTGTGCCTGCGAGGGACATGGCAGCTTACTAAACAGAGCAGAACACCTCCAGATGACTGCATGTGGGGTTGATGCTGCAATGCAATTTGTGTATGTGTTTTGAGAGCCTCCTCCTGTCAAGGTGAATCTTTTGTGGAGGTAAGCATGGACGACACAGAGCTCTCAGTTCTCACTCCTTCTTTATTCCGCTCCAACAACAACTGCACATATTGCGCCACAAAACACAGGAACACACTTCCTACTCACTGGGTGTGAGTGGAGCCCTCTAGTGGTCCACCACACATGCGCCCCCCCCCCCCCCCCCCCCCCCCCCCGAACACCCAGCAGAACTAGTCCAGGACCCAGGGTTTAAGCAAACGGCCAGAACGGCTGAACCGGGGGGGGGGTGGGGAACTGACAGAGGGAAACCCAGCCTGGGAGCGAGGCTGGCACTGGCGGTCAGAAAGAGCTGCAGACGACTCGGACTCCGTTGATTGTGGGTCGCTCCTGGGGGGAAAAACAGAATCCATGAGCCCGGTGGCAGGTGGGCGGCCGCGTCGAGGGGCCTGGGCCGGGACCACCTGATCCTCTTGCATAACATGTGCAGGCTTAAGTCTGTCAACAGAGACAACCTCCTGCCGACCGCCAAAGTCCAAAATGAAATGCTTTTCGCCTGGTTTAAGAACCCTGTATGGCCCGTCATATGGTGGACGCAGCGGAGTCCTATGGGCATCGTGCCTGATGAAAACGAAACGAGCAGAGTCCAACGACCTCGGAACAAAAGTGTCAGGCAGGCAGTGGTGCACAGGACCAGGAACAGGAAATGGGTCTGTCGGGGGGCGAAAAGGCAACAGAGAGGTATCGAAACACGGGGAGGGGCTCTCAGGTAAGAATTCCCCGGGGACCCGGAGGGGCTGGCCGAGGACCAGTTCAGCCGGGGAAACCCCGAGGTCTTCTTTAACCGCGCTACGCAATCCCAGCAAAACCCACGGAAGACGGTCGACCCAGTCGCCACCCGTTAAGGAAGCCCGGAGCGCGGCCTTAAGTGACTGATGAAACCGCTCGCACATCCCGTTAGCTTGCGGGTGGTATGCTGTGGACTTTGACCCCCAGGCCGTCAGCCATAGCAGACCAAAGCTCAGAAACAAACTGGGGGCCCCTGTCCGAGGTAATGTCAGCAGGGGGACCGAAACGCGAAACCCACGTTGACAAAAATGCTCTGGCCACCGTCGCCGCTGTCGTGGACGCCAGGGGTACCGCCTCCGGCCACCTGGTCGTGCGGTCCACCACAGTCAAAAGGTGCGTGAAACCCTGTGACTGCAGCAAGGGACCAACCAGGTCCACATGAACGTGATCGAAACGCCTACCGGGGACATGGAAAGGTTCGAGGGGTGCCTGCGTGTGCCGGTGGATTTTTGAGCGTTGGCATGGGATACAAGCCGCCGCCCATTCTTTCACCGTTTTGCGAAGGCCCGGCCAAACGAACCTGGCGCTGACCAGCTTGACCGAGGCCCGGATGCCTGGATGAGAGAGGGCATGCACCGAGTCAAAAACACGACGTTGCCACGAAAGGAGAACCACAGGGCGGGGGCGGCCGGTGGAAACGTCGCAAAGCAGGTGTGGACTGCCGTCCCACACCGGGGTGTCCTCCAGCACGAGGCCTGTTTTCGTTGACTGAAGGGCAAGGACGTCCGGGTCAGCACGTTGCTCGGCGGCCATGGCAGCGTAGTTGACGCCGACATACACCGGAGAAACCAACACGCGTGAGAGACAGTCAGCGACGTGATTGGACTTACCAACCACATGCTGAATGTCTGTGGTAAACTCTGAAATCGCCGCCAACTGGCGCTGCTGGCGGGCGCTCCATGGGTCAGAGACCTTGGACATCGCAAACGTCAAAGGTTGTGGTCAACGTACGCAGTAAAGTTGCGACCCTCGAGGAAAAAACGAAAATGTCGTGTTGCGAGGTGCAGGGCCAGCAACTCCCTGTCAAAAACACTGTACTTGTGTTCGGCATCCCGGAGCGTACGACTGAAAAAGGCCAGCGATTGCCAGAGACCTGAAACCTGCTGTTCCAACACCGCACCCACTGCCACGTCGGACGCGTCGGTGGTCAATGCGATCTCTGCCGACGGAAACGGGTGGGCCAGCAGGGTGGCGTCAGCCAGCGCAGACTTGGCTGCGGAAAACGCCTGGACGCGTTCTGGCAGCCAGTCAACAGGATCTTTGGCTGTTTTACCTTTTAAGGCAGCATAGAGCGGCTGTAGCAGGTGGGCAGCTCTGGGGAGAAAGCGGTTGTAAAAATTTATCATCCCCAAGAACTCCTGCAACGCTTTGACCGACGTGGGACGCAGAAAAGCCGAAACGGCCTGGACTCTGTCGGGCAACGGAACCACACCTTCAGCGGTGCCCGAGGAAATCCAGAACAGGCAACCCAAACTGGCACTTGGAAGGGTTGATGATCAGGCCGTGCGCTGCCAAACGCTGGAAAACCTGGCGCAGATGGGACTCGTGCTGGCTCGCTGAGCAGCTGGCCACCAATATATCGTCCAGGTAAACAAAAACGAACAGCAGCCCGCGCAAAACGGAGTCCATCAGCCGCTGAAAGGTCTGGGCGGCACCTTTCAGGCCAAACGGCATGCGCAAAAACTCGAACAAGCCGAAGGGGGTAATGACAGCGGTTTTAGGAACGTCCTCGGCGCGCACGGGAACCTGGTGATACCCCCACACCAAGTCAATTTTAGAAAAAATCGAGGTTCCGGCGAGATTGGCCAAAAAATCCTGAATGTGGGGGATGGGGTAACGGTCATTCTCCGTGGCATTATTTAAACGGCAGAAATCTCCGCATGGCCGCCACCGACCGTCCGATTTGGGCACCATGTGAAGCGGAGAGGCCCATGCACTGTTCGAACGCTGTACAATGCCAAGGCGCTCCATGGCTGTAAACTCTTCCCGAGCGACGGACAGTTTCGCGGGGTCGAGGCGGCGCGCGCGCGCGAACACCGGGGGCCCGACCGTGGGAATATAATGCTCAACTCCGTGCTTCGTTACCGTGCTAGAGAAATTAGGGACAGACAGTGATGGAAACTCTAAAAGCAAACGCTGAAAAGCATCGCCGGAGGTCACTACATTAGCCCGAATCAGGGGCTCAGCGGCCCGAGTAAAACAGGGTAGCGAAGAAAACGAGAGAGCATCAATTAAACGTCTGTTAGCAACATCGACAAGCAGTCCATGAGCACACAGAAAATCAGCACCTAAAATAGGTACAGAGCTAGCGGCAACAACAAAGTTCCACTGGAAATCCCGGCCATGAAAACAAACAGTCACCAACCTTTCCCCAAACGTTGTGATGGGAGAGCCATTAGCTGCAATGAGCTGCGGCCCACAGTTCGCTGCTAGTCCGTCGGCAGCGGTAGGGGGAAGGAGGCTCTTCTGGGAGCCGGAGTCCACGAGAAAGCGTCTCCCGGAGCGCGAGTCCTCTATGAAGAGCAGCCTTTCTGTATTGCCAGCGGTCGCGGCTGCTACGGCGTGCTGGCGGGTCCGTTTCCCTGAGCCGTGAAAGCGCAAGGCAGCAGGCAGCGACGCGCTCTGTCGCCAAAACGCTGATGGTAGAAACAGATGCTATTTCTGCGGTGCCGGCGAGTAGCAATCCCTGCCGTCAGCAAAGGGGCGGATGCTCCGGGGGAGGCAGGTGGAGGCGTGGAAGGTGCCGCCGGCGGGTCCGTAGCCAGGGCGTGAACGTCGAAAGTGCGGCTAGCCAGGAGAATGCGATCCGCTTCTTCAGCCAGGGAGCGATAATCCTTCGCAGGGAGAAGCAGGGAGTTGGCGAGAACAGCTCTCACGGCAGCCGGTAGTTGGCGGAGAAAGAGGTGGGCGAAGAGGAATCACCCGTCATCCGGCCCGAGCAACGACAGCATGTTCTCCATGAGCTGGAGAGCAGTACCGCCACCCAAGCCTGACAGGTTGAGGAGCTTTTCGGCCCGTTCAGCGTCGGAGAGGGCATAGCGCCGAAGAAGCAGCTCTTTAAGGGCGGCGTATTTCCCTTGGGAGGGTGGGTCCCGGAGGAGCGTCATCGCGCGACGGGTGGCCAGTGGGTCGAGTGAGGCCACCAGATGGTGATACTTCGTGTCGTCAACCGAGATGCCGCGAAGGGCGAACTGAGCCTCCACGTGTACGAACCATGACGGGGGGTCATGGAGCCAAAAGTCCGGCAGTTTCAGCGCCACAGCAAACGTAGCTGCAACAGGAGGCGGAGGACCGGCGGCCGCCGATGCATCCATAGCGCAGTCTGTGTTATCTTCGGCCTGTAGCATGCTCGAGTCAGGGGTCACCAATGTGGAGGTAAGCATGGACGACACAGAGCTCTCAGTTCTCACTCCTTCTTTATTCCTCTCCAACAACAACTGCACATATCGCGCCACAAAACACAGGAACACACTTCCTACTCACTGGGTGTGAGTGGAGCCCTCTAGTGGTCCACCACACTTTTATGAATTGTTGTAGGTAGCTGACCCAGCTTCTCCAGCCTTGACTCAGTCAATGTACCCAAAATAACCCTGATTTGATTTTTTGATTTAATTTAATTTAATTTAATTTAATTTAATTTAATTTAGCTATCAAGCTATTCTATCTCTCATTCCTAGTTAAGTTTTTACATCCTCAATGTCCAAATTTTTACAGCATTCAAATAACATAAAACCACAATACAGTAGAGATACAAAATTAAAATAAGTAAGACGGATACATGAATTAAAATAAATTCTAAAAATCTAAAATTTTGAAATTATAGTATAATTAATTAAAATGATGGTAGCTCTGATTTAATTTTAACCAACTTTTTGACCATTACTGCAAATGATTCAATTTCTGTAATAAATTGGTGATTGATAGATGACCAGCCTTTAGGAGACTGCTGATTGTCCTAATTATGTCATTGCTGTTCAAAATGCTCCTAGTAACCGTTTTGTTTTTGGATTTACCTAGAAAGACCTGCAGGAGCCAGACTATAGCTAGAAAAATTTTGGCTGCTTACTGGAAATGAAGCATATCCCTCAAAGAAATTCTGTTAAATTCAAATGATTTAGAAAAGAATGGAAAACAATCTTTACAAGGATATTTGGTGTATCATGGTGGCACAAATCATTCACAAAGAAAAATCAGCTCGGCCTCAATTTAACCATGCATGCTTCACATCGCTGTAAGTGTAACTCCTCATTTGGGTTTACAGAGAAAATTCAAATGGTTCCTTAAAAATCTTTAAGGAACCGTAAAATTAAAAAAAGATTTTTTAATTTTACGGCCAAAATTACGGACAGACTATATGATACTTGGGTAATAAAGGATTAACGATGTGCAAGGTTGTGAGCTGTGTTATTCCACTGTAGCACAAGATCTCACTCAAGTGGATTTGATCAACTCATCATCAGCCTCCATGGTTGATTTAAATGAAAAGCCTGGTGTACCTAAGATTTCCAGCAATGCATTGCTAATTAGCACTTTCACAGTGAAAACAAGCAGGTGGACCCCTCCACTGCACACAATGAGCTCTGATGCTCATGCTGCACACACAGTCCCACTGCTTGTGAAAAATAACATACTAAGACGTGGGGTACATTCATTTCTTCAATGTCACTGTAGTGATTTTTAAAAACTTTTTGCATCTTAAAAACATTAAAAGAATGTGCCAGCATCTGGCCTTGATGGAATACCCCCCCCAAAAAAAACAAAAAAAACAAAAAAACCCCAAATATTCTGCACAGGAATGTTAGGATGAAGGTGGCGGAGACAGTGACATACAACGATCACAGGTAAATCACCCAAAAGACAGTGCTGTGTCTAGACAGCAAAGCTCAAATTACAAAGATGTTTGAGTTTAATAAACCCTGTCACAACTTTAACCTCATCTCGAAGGACATATTTTCTGATCTAGAACGAGCTTCTCTTCAATATTCTGAGCTACTAGCGCCAGCAGAGAACATTTGCCTACGGTCTCATGGCATCTATTTCAGATGTTGCACACAGCATGCCAAATAAATAAATGCAAAACGTTGAATTAAATTCAGTGGAAGAGGTTTAAAAATTCTCCAGAAGCCACTCCAGGACTTGAATTTACCGTGGCAGCTGCTGGGATTGGAATGTGAGACTGGGTCGGTAAAACAGTCATGGTCATATCCTACGGAGAACAAAAATCGGAACTTGTAAGCCTCACTTGCAGTGCCAGCCGTTGGGAGCATGCCAAGTTCTTGTTTTCTCAGCCACTCGGTAGCTAAACTCCAGATTTTGGGGAAGAGTGAAAATCTGTCTTTCTTTAGTGAGGAGGGTGAAAACCACTGACCTCAGGCTTAATGAGATGGGAGCTCTTGATTAAGTTCCTCTCTGATTTGAGAGTATAATTGAACATATTACAGATATCACACTTGTGCTATCGACAAGCCACTCTGTGAGGGCATCGTGGTAATTCTTCCCCGCCATGCTCAGGACTCATTACAGTAGGAGAAATCAGGGCACTCTGTATTGATTATACAGCCCTTTCAAAAAAAGGAAAAAAGGAAAATCAACCACATTGTCTAACTGATCACCATGTCTAATCAGTTCACTAGGGTTCATCATTAGTAACTGGAACTATGCAAAATTAGAATGTCTATGTGATATTCTGTACAGAATAATATAAAAAGCCCAATAACTTATCAAGGACATATCGAGCAAAGCGAACAATTACGATTGTGAAAAAAAGCAGAAAGCTGTTAACCTTTTCCTCAATAAACAGTATCATAATTATTAATTTTCAATCAGTTTCTACTTCTTATCTCAGACAGCAGTGTAAACAGGGATATTCAGACCACAGATGTTCTTATGGGGGAACCCTGAGATGGAACCAATGGAATTTTCAGTGTGTGCTGTAAGACCTCAAATAGGACATGTGCAGGAGCCTCAGGCTGATTGTAAGGTGCTGGCACTCTGTCTGCATTTTTATGTTTGATGGCAATTATTTGCAACCTTTACCAATCTGTCTGTGAGTGATTACAGTCTGTCTGAGTCAACCACATTGTTTAGAGAGAGGTTGGCTCTCACCAAGTAAGCTGTGCATTCACCTTGTGATTGAAAGTAGTCACCCAGAGATTGAGGGTGTTCACACTCAATCTCTGGGTGACCAGTGTGTCCCCACAACGTCTTCCTGTCAGTCCCC
This sequence comes from Pelmatolapia mariae, assembly GCF_036321145.2. NCBI lineage: Eukaryota > Metazoa > Chordata > Actinopteri > Cichliformes > Cichlidae > Pelmatolapia > Pelmatolapia mariae. The sequence continues at coordinate 39,787,624 of NC_086236.1, read as the reverse complement.
AAATGTGAAAAAAGTCAACACAATCACTGGGCAACCACAGATTTTTCCCTAGTTGCAAAGCGGTTGTTTTCCTGTTTTTTTTGCAGGGTGAGCCCACACCCTGGGATCACCCTGAATCAAAGGGTCCCACAACCCTTTGATTCAAATCAAGTTGGTTCAAATTGGGCTTATTTATATACTCTAGCACCAAAAGACAACTACAGTCATCTTGTGGTAATTTGTATGATAAGGTACAAACCGTAAAGTTTTCGGGACCCCAATAAATGACTCCTTATGACCAAGCACTTTGGAACAGTGGGAAGGAGAAACTCCCTTTTAACAGGAAGAAACCTCAGAAACAGGCTCAGAGTGGGGCGGGGGAAAGAAAAAGTAACGAGAAAAAAAAAGAGTATAAGGAGACAAAACATAAAACTAAGGGAGGGACAGGACAAATTTAATGACATTCCACAAAGGTACTATATGTAAATATTTTAGTTAGTCTTTCTTTGTTAGTTAGTTCTTTGAGTTTGTACCTGTTGATTGTATTTAAATAGTAAGGAAAAATTAAAGATAAACATCAGTATTTTAGAATTGTCGTTGGTACATACTGACATTTGAGTTCGACAGTGGCTACAAAGGCAGAAAAAGTTTCTGTAGTCTTGGTAACATTTTATCATGTAAATTCTATTTCTTACACCCCTCATAAGCATTTTCAAAAATGTTTCTGTGGGAATAATATAGGACAGAATCAAAGTTCTGACTGTATCAGTCACCGCTCATACCACAGAGAAACTTAATTTGTCGAGAGCGATTTTGTAAGGGCACTGCATATCAGTAAAGCTTTGAAGTGGCATGCTGATATGAGCATGCTAAAGTGTCGACATGCTAATGTGAGAGAAAAGTTTCAAGTGGAAGAAGATAAAAAAGCTGCTGAAATGATCCAAACCATTTACCAAACACTGATTGTGAAATAACCCTCTCTCAGTCCCTCCACCTTCCAGGGAACACAGCGGCAGAGGAGTTTGTGAAATGAGCATGAAATCATAAGTGCAGATTATGTGTTGTGGGCTCCAATGTGAAAATTATGTTAAAAAGGATTGTGTAATACTTTCCCAAACTGGGCATACAGCTTTCACCCATCTGACGAAAAGTAAAAAAATAGGCAAAAGAGATCTTTACTAAAAGTTTGATCAAACATCATTAGATACAAAGGAAATGCTTTTGGTTCAAAGTGTAATAAAGGACATTTGGAAGATATGACTGGTAAACTGATATAGTTTCAGCCTAATAGCTCACAGAGGTAACCTTATTAAGATCAATAGCTCTTTTGCAGGAGATTCCACATACTGAGAGACAATGTGTGTGGCAGGCAGGGTTAGACTAAAATTCAGGACTCGGAAGCTAGACCAAACTCCCGATACAGCTTTATTGCTAGACTTAGAAAATAAAAGAATTTAAACTAGGTTGATATGAAGAATTTGCTACACTGGGAAACTATACACAAAAAGGACACGCAGCAGGAGGGAAGATATGTGACGTGACAAAGAACAGTACGAGAAATAGATAATATATACATATGAGGGACTCAGGGCAGAGAGGACATATCTGAGGAAGAGATATAATCTAACTGATGAGGTGGGGGAAGCGAAACTGACGCACACAAAACGAGAGACTGTCAAAATAAAACAGGAAGTAGCACACGCGCACAGAGTCAGACAAAGACAAGTGAGCTTGACATGGACACGGAACACAGAGAGACCAGACAGACACGCAACATGAGCTGAAGACAAGAAGCAGAACTTGAAATTAACAATCAAAGAATACAAATAGTAACACAGTTAACAAACTCAGATATTTAAAAAAAACTGTCATCAACCCAGGAACCAGGACTCAATGTGCACTATTGTTTGTTTACATTTTCCACTGTAAATTCTGTAAAGCTGGCTGGAGGAGGCAGCAACATAAAAGCCAAGTACTGTGACACTGAAACATAGAAATACAGATAGAGAGGCTTTATTTTATCTTACCCTCTTTAATTTATTATTGATAACAATACACCTATAATTATCCCTGAGCAGTACTTACACCATCCCCCAAAAGAATAAATCAAACAAATAAAGCCGAAAAAAACGTACAAATATTCAAACCTGCAGTTCTTCTAATGGCAGCTAGAGGAGCCCATCCCAACTGTCTTAGGGTGAGAGGCAGGGTACACCCCTAGCACATAGACACAGACACCAATTAACCTAACCCCACTTAAAGTTTTGTTTTGAGAATGTAAAATAAATGGATAAAACTTTACAGTCAGTTTGGCCATACACACATTTCACACTGCAAGTCACCAAAACTATTTCCAGTAAATACGTCTTCATTTCAATCTAATCTAATAAATAGAAACAATTAAAGTGTTAGACCAGTGTTAACTTGATGGAGGTGCGCGGGTGTGTAACTTAACAACTGTTTCAGGTGATTTTTACGGGGGCTAAGATGTTGTCTCTTTAATTTTGGGACAGGACTGTGTTGGGGTAGTTTTTGAGAGAGAGAGAAGACAAATCTGCTCAAAGTGCAAAGCCTTCAAATCCGTAGATGTTAGCAATATTTGTCCAGGCCTTCTTCTCTGCCACCTGATGTTTCAGATTTTCTTCTGTCAATTTTTTCCATTTTTTGCAATGTTAATCCATGTCTTTGACATGTCTGCAGTCTTTGGGTTGCTCCTTCTTCCAACTGTTGTTTCAGTTGGTCAGTTGGTTGTTGAATGACTATAAGCTCCTGGAATTGCTTCAATGTAGTTTCTTCAGCTTTCCTCTTTGGCTGAGTTCGTTAATTGGCAGGGATGCAGGAGCGAAACCATAGGTGTGGCCTCTACACTCAAAAAAATGAAATTTGGTGGTTGTTACATGTACGAGATTCAAACTTGTAATTTGAACTAAATAATTTCATGTTTCTATGGTGAATGTAATTAAATCATGTAGCATCTGCATGAGATTCAGCAACTTAATTTGTTCTTGTTGAGATGACATCATACAATCTAGTAAGAGTGGTTAGTTGCCTGGACTCACGAAATTCACAAGATCACATTAGACGTCAAACTGCAGGAAAATCGCTGGAGTTTTAAGAGGCAGACAACTATACCCACACCACGTGTTTGCTATCACTACTTATTCTGGTTTAACCTGTCAAGGACAAAAACGTACAGAAAATTCTGAAAATATTTTATTATTATTATAATCATCAATTTATTTCATTACTCAAAAAATGTCTTTTTAAAAAAATTGTCAGTATTTGTTTATGCTTTATTAGCACTCTGGTCTCATAATCAATCAATTATTACTCTTTTTTAAAATCCTATCCCCAAATTATTTTCTCAGAATTTAATGAATTAATTTATTGTTCTATCATTTTATTTATTCCTTTTATTATCTATTATCACTTCCACCTGTGTCCACCAGGGGTTAGGGAGTGGCCTGCAGAATCACCCTCCTTCCACCAGATGAAGACAGTTTGTACTTTACTTCAATCCTACCACTAGTTGGCACTAATGTTTTTGTTGTAATACCCTCTTTCGCACACGGTGTCGCACTCTGTTGAATCCGTGGTTTCTTCTGCACTCTATCACTCACTTCTGGTTAACCCAAGGTGGAATGATTTCTTTAGATGAAAACCAATTCAATTCAATTCAATTCAATTTTATTTATATAGCGCCAAATCACAACAAAAGTCGCCTCAAGGCGCTTTATATTGTACAGTAGATCGCACAATAATAAATACAGAGAAAAACCCAACAATCATATCATATGACCCCCTATGAGCAAGCACTTTGGCGACAGTGGGAAGGAAAAACTCCCTTTTAACAGGAAGAAACCTCCAGCAGAACCAGGCTCAGGGAGGGGCGGGGCCATCTGCTGCGACCGGTTGGGGTGAAAGAAGGAAAACAGGATAAAGACATGCTGTGGAAGAGAGACAGAGATTAATAACAGATATGATTCGATGCAGAGAGGTCTATTAACACATAGTGAGTGAGAAGGTGACTGGAAAGGAAAAACTCGATGCATCATGGGAATCCCCGGCAGCCTACGTCTATTGCAGCATAACTAAGGGAGGATTCAGGGTCACCCGGTCCAGCCCTAAGTATATGCTTTAGCAAAAAGGAAAGTTTTAAGCCTAATCTTGAAAGTAGAGATAGTGTCTGTCTCCCGAATCCAAACTGGAAGCTGGTTCCACAGAAGAGGGGCCTGAAAACTGAAGGCTCTCCCTCCCATTCTACTTTTAAATACCCTAGGGACAACAAGTAGGCCTGCAGAGCGAGAGCGAAGTGCTCTAATAGGGTGATATGGTACTACAAGGTCATTAAGATAAGATGGGGCCTGATTATTTAAGACCTTGTAAGTGAGGAGCAGGATTTTGAATTCAATTCTGGATTTAACAGGAAGCCAATGAAGGGAAGCCAAAACAGGAGAAATATGCTCTCTCTTCCTAGTCCCTGTCAGTACTCTTGCTGCAGCATTTTGGATTAGCTGAAGACTTTTCAGCGAGTTTTTAGGACATCCTGATAATAAAGAATTACAGTAGTCCAGCCTGGAAGTAATGAAGGCATGAACTAGTTTTTCAGCATCACTCTGAGACAGGATATTTCTAATTTTAGCGATGTTGCGCAAATGGAAGAAAGCAGTCTTACATATTTGTTTAATATGTGCCTTGAAGGACATGTCCTGGTCAAAAATGACTCCAAGGTTCCTCACAGCATTACTGGAGGCCAAGGTAATGCCATCCAGAGGAAGAATCTGGTTAGATACCATATTTCTAAGATTTTCAGGGCCGAGTACAATAACCTCAGTTTTATCTGAATTAAGAAGCAGAAAGTTAGCGGCCATCCAGGTCTTTATGTCTTTAAGACATTCCTGCAGTTTAACTAATTGGTGTGTGTTACCTGGCTTCATGGATAGATAGAGCTGCGTATCATCTGCATAGCAGTGAAAATTTATGCTATGTCTTCTAATGATGCTGCCTAGGGGAAGCATGTATAATGTAAATAGAATTGGTCCTAGCACTGAACCCTGAGGAACACCATAATAGACCTTAGTGTGTGAAGAGGACTCTTCATTTACTTGAACAAATTGGAGTCTATTAGATAGATATGATACAAACCCCTGCAGCGCAGTACCTGTAATACCTACAGCATGTTCCAATCGCTCTAATAGGATATTATGATCAACAGTATCGAACGCAGCACTGAGGTCTAGCAGGACAAGCACAGAGATGAGTCCACTGTCAGAGGCCATAAGAAGATCATTTGTAACCTTCACTAAAGCTGTTTCTGTGCTGTGATGAGCTCTGAAACCTGACTGAAACTCTTCAAATAAGCCATTCCTCTGCAGATGATCTGTTAGCTGTTTGACAACTACTCTTTCAAGTATTTTTGATATGAAAGGAAGGTTGGAGATTGGCCTATAATTAGCTAAGACAGCTGGGTCTAGAGATGGCTTTTTGAGTAACGGTTTAACTACAGCCAGCTTGAAGGCCTGTGGTACATAGCCAATTATTAGAGATAGGTTGATCATATTTAAGATTGAAGAATTAATTAATGGCAGGACTTCTTTGAGCAGTGTTGTAGGAATGGGGTCTAAAAGACACGTTGATGGTTTGGAGGAATTAATTATTGAAGTTAACTCAGAAAGATCGATTGGAGAAAAAGAGTCTAACTTAACATCAATGGTACTAAAAGTAGCTGTAGATAATATTACATCTGTGGGATGATTATTGGTAATTTTTTCTCTAATGATAAAAATTTTATTTCTGAAGAAGTTCATGAAGTCATTACTAGTTAACGTTAAAGGGATGGTTGGCTCAGTAGAGCTCTGACTTTTTGTCAGCCTGGCTACAGTGCTGAAGAGAAACCTGGGGTTGTTCTTATTTTCTTCAATCAGTGACGAATAGTAAGATGTTCTGGCTTTGCGGAGGGCTTTCTTATAAAGCAGCAAACTATTTTTCCAGGCTAAATGATGATCCTCTAAATTTGTGACACACCATTTCCTCTCCAGCTTACGAGTTATCTGCTTTAGGCTACGTGTTTGAGAATTATACCACGGAGTCAGGGACTTCGGATTTGAGGCCTTAGTTTTCACTGGAGCTACAGTATCCAGAGTCGTACGTAGTGAGGAGGTAAAATTATTAACAAGATAATCGACCTCTGTTGGAGTAGCGTTCAGATAGCTGCTCTGCTCTATGAGCATTGAAGATGATTACAGTGGGTGGATTATATTCTTAAACTTAGTTACAGCACTTTCAGAAAGACATCTAGTTTGATAAAGTCGACTCTCCATTGCTGTGTAATCAATCATTGTAAATGTAAATGTTATCAGGAAATGATCAGACAGCAGAGGGTTTTCAGGAAACACTGTTAAATGTTCAGTTTCTATGCCATATGTTAAAACAAGATCTAGAGTGTGATTAAAGTGGTGGGTGGGTTCTTTTACATTTTGAGAGAAGCCAATTGAGTCTAATAACAGATTAAATGCAATGTTGAGGCTGTCATTTTTAGCATCTACATGGATGTTAAAATCACCCACAATAATTATTTTATCTGAGCTGAGCACTAAATCAGATAAAAAGTCTGAGAAATCAGAGAGAAACTCTGTGTAAGGCCCAGGTGGACGATAGATGATAACAACTAAGACTGGTTTCTGAGTTTTACAGCTGGGTTGGACAAGGCTAAGCATCAGGCTTTCAAATGAATTAAAAGTCTGTCTTGGTCTTTCGTTAATTAATAGACTGGTGTGAAAAATTGCTGCCACACCGCCCCCTCGGCCTGTGCTTCGAGGTTTCTGGTAGTTAGAATGACTCGGGGGTGTTGATTCATTTAAACTAACATAATCATCCTGCTGCAACCAGGTTTCTGTAAGGCAGAGTAAATCGATTTGTTGATCAATTATTAAGTCATGTACTAACAGAGGCTTGGAGGAGAGAGACCTAATATTTAATAATCCACATTTCACTGTTTTACTCTTTGGTTCAGATGTGGATTCTGTATTGTTCTTTCTTTTTGATTTTTTATGTTTAAGTTTTTTATTGCTGGTTTTTGGTTTGTTTTTTGTCTTTTTGGGAGCTGACACAGTCTCAATGGAGATGGGTTTTTGGGGGGGTAGCAGGAGGAGAGAAGCTGCAGAGAGGCGTGTAAGACTGCAACTCTGCTTCCTGGTCCCAACTCTGGATAGTCATATTTTGGGGGGTTTAATAAATTGGTCCATATTTCTAGAAATGAGAGCTGCTCCATCCAAAGTGGGATGGATGCCGTCTCTCCTAACAAGACCAGGTTTCCTCCAGAAGGTTTGCCAATTATCTATGAAGCCCACATCGTTTCTGGGACACCACTCAGACAGCCAGCAATTTAAGGAGAACATGCGGCTAAACATGTCACTCCTGGTCTGATTGGGGAGGGGACCAGAGAAAACTACAGAGTCCGACATTGTTTTGGCAAAGTTGCACACCGATTCAATATTGATTTTAGTGACCTCCGATTGGCGTAACCGGGTGTCATTACTGCCGACGTGAATTATGATCTTACTGTATTTACGTTTACCCTTAGCCAGCAGTTTTAAATTTCCTTCAATGTCGCCTGCTCTGGCCCCTGGAAGACAATTGACTATGGTTGCCGGTGTCTCTAGCTTCACATGTCTGAGAACAGAATCACCAATTACCAGAGTTTGACCCCCGGCGGGTGTGTCGCCGAGTGGGGAAAAACGGTTAGACACATGAACAGGTTGGTGGTGTACCTGGGGCTTCTGTTTAAGACTATGCTTCCTCCTCACCGTCACCCAACCGCCCTCATTCCCCTGCTGCTTGGGGTCTGCCGGGGGAGAGCTAGCGGGGCCTACGCTATCGTCGGCTGCACCAGCTACAGGGGCCTGGCTAGCTACGGGTGAATGAAGGGTGCGAAGCCGAGTCTCCAATTCAGTAATCCTGGCCTCCAGAGCTGCAAATATGCTACATTTGTTACAGGTATCATTACTGCTAAAGGAGGCCGAGGAGTAACTAAACATCTGACACAATGAGCAGGAAAGTGCAACAGGGACAGGTGAAGTAGCCATGGTGCTAACGAGTCGGCTACGAGCTAAGCTAAGCTAGCGAAACAGTAAAGAGACAGTGAGCGAATACTTTGGCTATAAATTAGGTAGTGAGCACACAGAAAGGGTGATTCAGATGAAGCACTACTATGAAAAAGGGATGTATCAAAAGATTTCAATTAAATTGCTAAGCAGAAAAGCTACTCAGAAATACCACTGTGTTTGAGCAGGAACAGGAAGTGATACTCTACCACAAAGCGAGCGAAACACCAAAGGAGGAAAGTCAGAAAGACAAAGAAAAACGACGAACAAAAGACATTTATCCTACTTTGCTGCTTTTATAAAGAATTATGATATCCTAAACAGCTTAAAACCAGTGTAGTACCACATAATTATCACCATGTTGTTTTGCACAATTTCCTTTGATTAAAATATTTTAATTACAGTGGGAACTCTTTAATTTTACCATCCTCAGATTTTCCCGCACGATTTCATTCACTAGATACAGCTCATCGGATCCTGTTCCTTTTAAATACTCACAAGGGCCTTTAACCCAGCATTTTAACCATTTTCTCTAAAAAATACCTTGAATTTTCAAATATTTACCCCAACAAAAATACAGTTGTTAAAAAAGAAATTAGTTATATAACCATAAAACCTGGGTTCGGACTCTACTACCACATGCAGGCGATTAAAAGAAATCAAAAACAAAACAAAAAATAAGTTATATACATGTATATAACCCTAACCCATACATAGACACATACATATACACAGACCATAGCGCTATCGAAACTTCAACTTTTACATTTAAGAAATTTCATAAAGAGACTGATTTCTAATAATTTCTTAGTTCCTTACCGATTGGTCACTCATGACAGAATTACTCTAACCACATTACAGAATTAAATTTTAATAACAATGTGCATGTCTTCATTTTTTGGCCCCCCCTCTTTTTTCTTTTCCTCATGAGTGAACAACCAGTTCGCTGCCTTGACCAGGCCGAGGCTTAACTCTCACCAGTCCAGATTCCATTGGTCTCCTTCTCGTCTATCCAATCGAGCCCCACATTTGTGCGCCAATTTGTTGGTTTGGTTTTTGAGAGAGAAAGTGCATTTCCTTAAATTTATTAAGCGGTTGAAGGTTCAAGTTAGAAAAAAAAACAAAAAACGGCTGCCCTGTCTCTCTGCTTGCTCAGGAGACCCAAACAAACAAAAAGCACCACACCCAGACAGTAAATGTTTTTTATTATGTCTGATAAACAGGATACTAAGCTGATTGGTCAAAAGTTGGAGGAAAGCCACAGTTTAACGTTTTGGCTGAGATCCAGCACTTTGGCTCACATTTCTTCTTCTGCAGCTTTCTGGGCATCTCCTTATTTGGAGACGCCACTTCACCATGGCAACCACCTCTTACCCTCCAGGCCTGCATGGTTGAAGACGGAGCTAGGGTGCATACCATAACAGCACCTGATTTATGGCTGAGGTCTTAGTCTTGTGTCTGTTGGTATCAGAGTAACAGTCTACTTTCACTGTGCGGTAAACAATAAAACACACATATGTGATCCCAATTACAAGATATTAGCCTTACAGATAAAAATAAGTCCCCACAACTGAGCAAACAAAACAATCTCATGGTTCCTTCCCGAAAACGGGAAAAAAATGCAGTCTACACAATGAATTCCATAAATTCAAGGTTTTCCTAACTGATATTCAGTTTGTCTTTTGGGTTTTTTTTTTTTGCTTCTGTTGAAACCTTGTACATGCTCTCACAGTTACACAGAGATAAAAAAGAAAAAGAAAAAAAGAAGATGATATCATGATGTCAGAATTTTCATGAACGCTGTGCTGAAAACTGTTTCTGATGATTTGGCTGAACAATCACACGAAACAATATAGAAAATGCATAAAATAGGTGTGAATAATCTAAATTGAATAGTGTAAATAAAAACTGTATTCTTTGGGGGCAGGGGGCACTGCTTGCATAGTTGCTCAAGGAGTTTATCCACCTATAACTAAATAAATAAAAACTGTAGGCTGGACACTTACTGGTGGGACATACACCCATTGTTGCGTCCCACGGCGCAAAGTGACGTTGGTGTGACATCTTTTATAAGTCATTTTTGGACTTCCAATTTTGGTCGACTGGTTGTTTTGTAACGCCAGGCAATGTCTTTAATTCAACATCGGCTAAACATAGAGTGTTGTCGTTGGTAGGACCTCTGTGTACGGGCTATTTATGGTCGAAATGTGGTTGTTGTGGATGTCTTTCAAAGTCAAACTTGGGCTCATTTTATACATCTTTTTTATAATGCTTCCACATGTATAAGCTCTGTAATTCAATGTTTTCAGAGGGTGCAGGGCACGTTTTCTGTGCAGAAACAGTTACGTGTGAAGGAATGCAGAGTGATCACGGACATCTACACGATGGCGTGGGCTCTTGAGCTAAAACAAAAGTGAGCAGCTGCTCAGTCGATTTGGAGCAGAAATGACCCCAGCTTGTCACAGACAGTTTGCAGAATGCATGCATCGACGAAGACTGTTGAGCAGATAGTCCATAGTTCATACACACTTGCACAACTTCTAGTACTTTCCATTGCAACTTCTCTCAGAGTAGGTCACCGATCACAATCACACTCACTTCTCTTGCAAAGCTTTTCACACTAAAACAGGATACTTTTAAAAATGAACCATATGTAATGCAAATGCTCTTTTAAGTAATTTCACAAGTTTTCTAAATACTTAAAACATTTTTGTTTTACATTTTAACATGGATTTCAATAATATTTCAACACATTTTAATAAATGACATTTTTTAACCTGGTTTCAAACAAATAAGTTGATTAACTAAAATATATAAACAAGTTAAAGAAAAACAGGAAAATGTAAAATAACCAAAAATTATCAACATGTACTGAATAAATCAGTCTAACACATAATAGTTGTTTATACATAATCCATATTCATATGTATCATGTTGATAAAAACAATGTTAATATCTGTAAATTAAAAAATGTTAGATTTATTAATCATGTATAAATGACATCCAAAAAATTTAGTTCAAAGTTAAAACGTTGAACATCATATTCACTTCCAAGTTGGGTCACGGTTGGACGTCTAAATTGTGGAACTAGTTTAGACGTCATGTAGTTGTCCAGAATTGGTCATGGACCAACAGACCCTATATAGACATGATCCACACGTCTATCCAATGTTCAGTGTTTAGTGGGATTTGGAGTGTCTCTTTCAGAACGCAAAATTTTTGAACCAGAGTATTAAAATGGATCACAAAAGTGACATACTAAGCAGCAGACTGCTTGAGTAAGCAGGCAGGACTGTGATATTTGCCCCTATGAGTGTTAATTTATTTGGAACTCATAAATGGGGGGTTACCAGTAGTTTTAAGCACAATCCCAGAGTTTCATGGTTCTCTCCTACAGCAGCTTTCACTGACTTTAAATAATCACTTGAAATGTTTAGACCAAAGCGCCACATATTTCTGGCAGAAATGCACACACATACATACTGGTGCCCAATTGGAGTGCAATTGCGTAGCAAGCCTGTAAATGAATGTGCCTCCCCCTGGTGGATAAGATATTACCACTTCCTATTCCTAAATACTGCTTGGGGCGTTACTACTCGTGGTTGCATCGTCCACGTCGCAGGGATATCATTACGGTCAGCCATCCGAAGAATATATTATGTGTGATAAACAGGACACTAAGATGATTGGTCAAAACAGTTTAGGGTGGCCTTAGGTCTGATGTCGGCTCAGGCTTTAGTTTCTTCTGCAGCTTTCTGGGCATCTCCTTATTTCGAGACGCCACTTTGCCCATCACCATGGCAACCACCTCTTACCCTCCATCAGACCTGCATAAAGAGGAAGAGAAAAGGGGGAAGAGCTCCTCTAACCCAGAAATTTATAACTTTGTTTTTTTCTAACAGAGTCAGGCTCACAAATGTATGTACCTGAGGCCTCCACTAGCAACCCTCCCCTTCATATTCCTTAAAGAAGGGGCCTCTCTCTGTAATGCCTAATAGTATGAGAGTAACAGTCTACCTCCAAAACCTCTCGACAATACACTGTGATAAAAATAAATCCCAGCACTTCCACAACTTGCTATATGTTTAACCAAATTAATCCAAAGAGAAATCTTGCCAAAATGCATAATTTTTGCATTTCATTTGCTGTTTGTATGGAAGCAATAACCCAGAGTAGGCATCAGATCTTATTTAGCTGAACTTCATTCAAATGAAACTATCTGTGGCTCATTTAGTGAATGGGTAGTATGAGCTACATACATACACACACACACACACACACACACACACACATATATATATATATATATATAGGGAGGCAACAACAGCAGGAGTCCTGCACTGGTTTAAGTATTGGTGATTTTGTTACTTTAATGGAGCTTTGGGTATTGACCCCTATTTTTCAATCATTTTGAGGGGGGCTGAAAAAAGTCAATGCTGATGGATTCCTTAGGAGCTCGTATGATTTTATTGGTAAAATAACTAAGAGTGAAAGTTACAAGTTCATATTTTTAAAAGAGATGAACTTTCTGATAGGATTTGAGTTAATTTGAGTTTTTTTCTTTTGAGTGACATTCTTGTCTGTATTTTAGAGCATTTGTTAGTGTCATTATGTCAGTGTCTTCCAACTACCAATAAACATCAAGAAGAATGCAAAAAGTAGTATTCCTCCTGAGCAGTAATACTATCATCATCATCATCGTTTATTTATATAGCACTTTAAAAACACACCAGGCAAACCAAAGTGCTGAACAACACAAAAACGAAGAAAAGCAAAATATAGTATAAAATAAGGAGGGATGTAAGTTTCCCGCCGAGTTAAAAGCCAGGGAATAAAAACAGGTTTTCAATCTGGACTTAAAGAACTGCACTGAAGACGTTTGTCTAATATGAAGGGGAAGGTTGTTCCAAAGCATCGGAGCCACAATTGAGAAAGCTCGATCTCCTCTGAGTTTCAGCCGCGACTTAGGGACTGACAACAGCAATTGATCGGCTGAACGGAGCGAGCGAGTAAGAACATGAGGCTTCAACAAATTGGACAAATAAACAGGGGCCAGACCGCTTAAAGAATTAAAAACCAATAAAAGGACTTTAAAACGGATCCTAAAAACAATAGGAAGCCAATGTAGTGAAGCCAGAACTGGAGTGATGCGGTCAAATTTCCTTCTACCAGTTAAAAACACGTGTCGCCACATTTTGCACTAATTGCAAGCGTCAGGGTGCCCAACCCAACCCCAATTAAAAGGGAATTGCAATAGTCCAAACGTGAGGTAATAAAGGCATGAATAACAGTTTCCAAATTGCATTTGGAAAGAAAAGGCTTGACCTTCGATAGGCGTCTGAGTTGATAAAAAGCTGATTTTACCACCCCATTTACATGACCAACAAAGGTGAGTGCGGAATCAAAATTCACACCAAGATTTACGATTGAACTTTTCAGATGGTAGGTCAAAAACACTGAAATCTGCATCTGGAGAAACAAAGCGATGCGGGCCAAATAAAATTGCTTCCATTTTATGACCATTAAAATTTAAAAAGTTATTTGCCATCCACAGTTTAACGTCGAGAAGTATGGTGGCCAAAAGGTAAATAAAGCTGACAATCATCAGCATACAAGTGAAAAGATACTTTATGTTTTCCAAATATCGTGCCAAGAGGGAGTAAACACAGCCAGAAGAATGATGGCCCAAGGATAGATCCCTGGGGCACACCCCAATGCAGAGGGGGACATCAGGAGTCCTACCAAAAGGGTAGGACTCACAAAATACTGTTAAATTATTTTAATCAATTTTGTGTGTTATTTAAATGACCAAGGCCTGTCATTCTTGCTCTGGATTTTATCACTTTTATTTAAATAAAATACATTGAGCTATGGTTTAACTTCATTTTTTTCACAGACTGGGGTTACTCATTCACTTTATTTAAAATAAGCAGCTTAAAGGTGAGGAAATAAACACTGCAAAACATGAGAACATATTCAAAGTAATTATGAGAATCGTATTGTATTTCGTTTACACAGGTTAGTTTTGTTCTTTTTTGTGCTATCATGTTTTGGAAGGATGGCCTCTTGAATCTTAAGTGTGTGTTCTAATATTAATATATTATAATAATATAATATACTAATATATTATATTGTGTTTCTTTCAAAACAGGGAATGAGGAAGAGTTCGGTAACAGATAAGGGCCTCTGTTAATATGCATATCCATATAGAAAAGAGAAATAAATGTTTTCTTAAAAAGAGTAAAAAATATTAGTTTTTGTTAAAACAAATCTGTGAGCAAGTCATAAAAAGTAAAAGCTCATTTTTTGGGGGGAAAGTAGGAAAATGGAAAAGTGGAAGGACCCAAGTTCTCCTTATGTACTTTTATCCATTCATATGGATAAGATAGGTGGGCTTTTTTTAACTCTACCATTTTTCGTATTCACAGCAGAGTACTGCTTCACAGAATACCAGATTAACTCCATATTGCATAAATAACACAAAATTAATTACAAGTAATGAATTACCACTGATGAAAGAACACTGTTCTTTCTGGCTGTTCATATATCTGTCTCCCTCTGTGTTGTTTCCCTGTCTGTTTCTGACGCTTTCTACTCTTTCTTTCTGCTAATTTTGTGTGTGTATATATATATATATATATATATATATATATATATATATATATATATATATATATATATATATATATATATATATATATATATATATATATAAGTTATTTATTGTCAGTTATTATTTATTGTCATCTGCAAATAATATTATTTTCAAAGACTTTAACCTACATTACAAATGTAGGTAAATGGTTTCACAATACATCCAATAATATATTTTAATTAAAACCATATCAGTGCCATTACAGTCAGTTGATTTCTTGGAGTTAAAGGATGTAACTACATCAATAATTTCCTCTTCATCCACTCCCCTCATAAACATTGAGTTTGCTACATTAACAGTTTTAGTTTTAGGAGGGTATCCAGTTTTAACAATTTCTTTAGCCAAGCCAGGACCAACATCAAGAAAAAAGTCATTAAACCGTCAACATCTTGAGCATAGATGTTACTCCAGTCTTGGTTGTTGAGCTCTTCCTTAAGGTGGAAAATTGCTTCTTGTGTTTTATGTCAAATTAATTTCTTATTAGGTTCACATCGGTTCGTAGCTCTGTACTGTTGCAAAATCTGGTAGACGGTCACTTATGTCATTTATTATTAATCCACTTACATTCCTGCCAACAACATTAGTGAAAGTATTATTGATAAGTGTAGCACTATGTGAGGTTATTCTTGTTGGACGGCAGATGGTCCAACAAGAATGGTGTTCCCTCTCTCTGCGGTATCACTTTCTGTTCCTGTTCCAACACACAGTGATGTTTTTGTGTAGCTTTTTCTTCTCTTTTCTGTAATTTAATTAAAAACTTATAGATAACTTCTTATTTCATAGTGTAATCTTCATGTGCTTCATCCAAAGCTCACTCTCTGTGTGTTTACTCACTAATTTATAGTGACAGTATTCAGTCACTGTTTCTTTAGGGTCTCGCTAGCTTAACTTAGCTTAGCTTAGCTCGTAGCCGACTCGCTAGCAGCATGGCCTCTTCACCTGTTCCTCCTGCACTTTCCTGCTCATTGTGCCAGATGTTTAGTTACTCCTCAGCCTCTTTTAGCAGTATGATACTTGTAATAAATGTAGCCTATTTGCAGCTCTGGAGGCCAGGATCACTGAATTGGAGACTCGGGTTTGCACCCTTGAAAAACCCATAGGTAGCCAGGCCCCTGTAGCCGGTGCAGCCGAAGGTAGCATAGGTCCTGCTAGCTGTCTCCCGGTAGACTGTCCTAGCAGCCATGGAAACAGGATGGCTGGGTGTCACTCCTGGTCTCAGTGACATGTGTAGCCACATGTTCTCCTTAAACTGCTGTCTGTCTGAGTGGTGTCCAAAAAATGATGTGTGCTTTACAGATAATTGGGAAACTTTCTGGAGGAAACCTGGTCTTGTTAGGAGAGACGGCATCCATCCCACTTTGGGTGGAGCAGCTCTGATTTCTTAGAAATCTGGCCAAATTTATTAAGCCCCCCCAAACTGGCCATCCAGTTGGGACCAGGAAGCAGAGTTGCAGTCTTACACGCCTCTTTGCAGCTTCTCTCCTCCCATTAACACCCGAAAAACCCAATTTCCTTAGAAACTGTAAAGTCCCAAACAGACAAAAAAACAAAGTAAAAACCAACAAAAAAAAAAATCACAAAGCAAGAACAATACAGTTGTAAAAAAGCACCAAAAGCACCAAAGAGTAAAATTGTGAAATGTGGATTATCTCTACCTCTAACAGAAAGAGCTTTAGTGAAGGTTACAAATGATCTCTGTGCTTGTCCTGCTAGACCTCAGTGCAGCGTTCGATACTGTCGACCATAATATCTTATTAGAGCGATTAGAGCTCGCTGTAGTTATTACAAGTAATGAGCTGCAGTGGTTTTTATTGTATCTATCTAGTAGACTCCAATTTGTTAATTTAAATGGAGAGACCTCTTCACACACTAAGGTCAATTATGGTGTTCCACAGGGTTCAGTGCTAGGACCAATTCTGTTTACATTATACATGCTTCCCTTAGGCAGTATCATTAGAAGATATAGCATACATTTTCACTGCTATGCAGATGACACCCAGCTCTATCTGTCCATGAAGCGAGATAACACGCACCAATTAGATAAACTGCATGAATGTCTTAAAGACATAAAGACCTGGATGACCTCTAATTTTCTGCCTCTAAATTCAGATCAAACTGAGGTTATTGTACTCGGCCCTGAAAATCTTAGAAATATGGTATCTAACCAGATTCCTACTCTGGATGGCATTACCATGGCCTCCAGTAACACTGTGAGGAACCTTGGAGTCATTTTTGACCAGGATATGTCCTTCAATGCACATATTAAACAAATATGTAGGACTGCTTTCTTCCATTTGCACAATATCTCTAAAATTAGAAATATCCTGTCTCTAGTTCACACATTTATTACTTCCAGGCTGGACTACTGTAATTCATTATTATCAGGAAGTCCTAAAAACTCACTGAAAAGCCTTCAGTTAATCCAAAATGCTGCAGCAAGAGTACTGACAGGGACTAGAAAGACAGAGCAGATTTCTCCTGTATTGGCTTACCTTCATTGGCTCCCTGTTAAATCCAGAATTGAATTCAAAATCCTGCTCTTCACATACAAGGTCTTAAATAATCAGGCCCCATCTTATCTTAATGACCTGTAGTACCATATCACCCTATTAGAGCACTTCGCTCTCACACTGCAGGTTTACTTGTTGTTCCTAGAGTATTTAAAAGTAGAATGGGAGGCAGAGCCTTCAGTTTTCAGGCCCCTCTTCTGTGAAACCAGCTTCCAGTTTGGATTCAGGAGGCAAACACTATCTCTACTTTTAAGATTAGGCTTCAAACTTTCCTTTTTGCTAAAGCATATAGTTAGGGCTGGACCAGGTGACCCTGAATCCTCCCTTAGTTATGCTCCAATAGGTGCAGGCTGCTGGGGGATTCCCATGATGCATTGAGTATTCCTTTGTGTTAATAGACCTCTCTGCACTGAATCACACTTGTTATTAATCTCTGACTCTCTTCCACAGCATGTCTTTTGTCCTGTCTTGCTTCTCTCACCCCAGTCAGGCGTCGTTCTGCCTGAGGTTTCTTCCTGTTAAAAGGGAGTTTTTCCTTCCCACTGTCACCTAAGTGCTTGCTCATAAGATAAGGGGTCATTGTTGGGTGTTTCTCTGTATGTGTTACTGTAGGGTCTACCTTACAATATAAAGCGCCTTGAGCGACTGTTGTTGTGATTTGGCGCTGTATAAATAAATAAATTGAAATTGAAATGAAACTGGTCTTATGACCATTCCACTCTTGGCTCAAACAAATCTCTTCTGCTTGTTGCTTTCCTTTGTAGTGGTTTCCTAGCAAGGCTGCTACTGGAACTCTATGTGCCATTTATCTGGGCTGTAATCTGAGGTGCTGTTAATTTGCCATTTCTAAAGCTGGTGACTCACATTAATTTACCCTCAGCAGCAGAGGTGACTCTTGGTCTTCCTTTCCTGGGGCGCTCCTCATGTGAGCAAGTTTCATCACAGCGCCTGATTGTTTTTGCGAGGGACACATTGGGGACACATTCAAAGTTTTAGCAATTTTCCAGGATGACTGACCTTCAGTTCTTAGGGTAATGATGGGCTGTCATTTCTCTGTACTTAGCTGATTGGTTCTTGCCATAGTATGAATTCTAACAGTTGTCAAATAGGCTTCTGGCCACACAACTGATGGTCCCAACCCCATTAAGAAGGTAAGAAATTCCACATATGAACCCTGACAAAGCACACCTGTGAAGTGAAAACCATTTCAGGTGACTACATTATGAAGCTCATTGAGAGAAGGCCAAGGGTTTGTCAACAAAGCAAAGGGTGGCTACTTTGAGGAATCTAAAATATAAGACATATTTAGAGTTATTTAATAATCTTTTTCTTTGCTACATAATTCCATATATTTTGCTTCATATATTTAATATCTTCATTATGTATCTACAATGTAGAAAGTAGTAAAAATAAAGAAAAACTATACTCAAACAGTCAAAATATTGGAAACTTTAGGCATTTTTTAAATATGCTATAAAATAAAAGCATGAAATGATTACAAAAACACTGATGACGACCCTAAATTGAACCACTATCAAAGCTTGAATTTACCTCACACACCTGTACTACAGGCCTACTAATACTAAACTAATAAACTAACTCTAATAAATTTGAATTAATAACATGCTGTTTGAGACAGAACGAAGGTTTAGTTACTGAGGTTCTCTGTACTTAGATACCTCTCCTGTATTGTGTATTCTCTTCTTCTCTTTGACGCTGTAAAATAGGGCATCTAGGGCAACCTGAGTATGAAGCTTCGATAAATACAAAGATCTACAATACTAGAAGCTGGTATGGGTGAAGCAGCAGAAGGACTAGACAAAATTCAAGTATTATGAATTTTGTTTTACACAGCTTCAATGTTAATTTATTACAGTCAAACCAGGTCTTCAGATTATTTAATTCATTTTCTAGTTAATTCAAAAGTTGTTCCAAGTTACTTCCACAGCACAATAAGTTTGTATCATCTGCAAATAATATTATTTTCAAAGACTTTAAAATAGGGCATCTAGGGCAACCTGAGTATGAAGCTTCGATAAATACAAAGATCTACAATACTAGAAGCTGGCATGGGTGAAGCAGCAGAAGGACTAGACAATGAATAGCACTGATGCCATTGCAAAGTTTGTCTTTTGATGAACAGTTACAAGAAAAATAATTGCAAACTTTTTGGATTCGTCAGAATTTCTAAAAAGTCTTCGATACTATACAAAACTGTTATTAACACTAAAGGGGGTTCAGTGTGCTCTTTACTTTTTCCAGACCACTCTATTAAGTTGCTACTGCTTTTCACTAAAAACACATAACTAGCATAACTTTTGGTGTGTTATTTGGTAAGCCAGAAAGTATTTGTTTGTAACTGTACTGTTACAGTTTTCACTCACTGACTGAATACATTTTAGTGTTTAAACCATTGCAAACTATCAATTCTACTTTGAACAAGCGCAGTTATTTTGGATTTGCATGACCAGACAAGTTTATATATCTGCTGTACTGCAGATATAAATTAAAACTGCACTCATTGTTGAAAATTGAGTACAGTGCTTAGCTCCACAGTTTACTCAGTACTATATGATTTGCCCTCAGTACATTTGCAGTGTGCCCCGAGTATTCCTTCCCCTAGTCTTCCTGTGTACAGAGGGCAGGCATACTTTCTATAGGGCCCCTAAACCTCATGCCAGCGCTGGTCACCCACTCTATGGGCAGTCCACTGTGGGCCAAGGTGGACAATGCTTGTGTTAAGATGTGTATGTGTGTGTCTGCTGAGCTAACATTAAAATGCATTAAGGGTCTTTCAGTTGAAAAATGACCCATTTCCAAATGTATCACAATCTTGTAACACTGCTCAATTGACTACATGCCAGCATGTTATTGCCTGCACGATTTGTCAGTGTAGCTCAGTGGGTACAGTTAATGACTTGTGATCTAAAGGGAGGTCTCATAGTTCTTGCTCTGGTTCGCACCATGAATATCTGTTTCCTTGGTTTGTCTCTGACTTCACCTCTGTCTGCATGTCTCTCCTTATTTCATGCCAATATTTGATCCCCCGCTCCTCTTATACTTTGACTTTAGAGCTTTCTACCACCTCTACCTTTTATCTATACCGCTATACTTTTGACCATATCACTAGGGAAAAAAGCCAATTGCAGTCATTTCTGGCTGCAGTATCTGACAAAAGGGTGGGTGAAATGGCTGGCGTGAGAAGCTTATACAGGTTGTGATGTTGATCTCAGCCTGCTGTAATGGCACCGGGCCATTAACCCTCCCTGTCATTTGCAATGACATGTGCTTTTGAACAAGGAAAATAGCTCTGCCCATATAACTTATACAGCAGACTCTCAACTCCCACAGCCAGCCTGTGGCTTAGTGCCATGTCATTTTCCCTGTCCAGACTATCATCATCACTGCAGTTAGATTGTACCTAAGAGGCTCCTGCAGTCTTTGATGTCCATTCACTTTCCAATTCTATTCACTATTATAACAATGTACAGTCTTTTATTATAATTCATGTAAATGTCAGTTTCTCTACTATAACACACTTTAATGATATATCATTACTTAATTAATTCAACTTCAATGTGACAGTTATTTAAATTCTTTATATTTGTTTGTTGATCTCATTTTGACAGGTCAGCTTGGTCTCAAAAAAGTCCTACTGATAATGAAGAATTTTTAAACAGTTACTCCATGTTAAGTACATAACCAGCCATTTGCCTTGGTTGATAACCCCCAAAGTCCAACTGATGAATCCTTTGTATTCCTATTAACGGTATATTCTGGTTGTCACCAACAATAGTCTTGTCAGCCAAACCAATTCAGATCAGGCACTGGTTGCTCTTTTTCATGAAATCTGAAGAATGTGGCATTCTACCAGCCAGTCGTGGAGGGCATCTTCAGGCCGTTGTTGCTTGTCCCGTGGCTCTGGTTGAGGCAAAAAAAAAGTGCATCTGTTGTGTTGGCATATATTACAACATAGAAGCGGGAAAAAAACAAACCCGTCCCAGTCTAAAGTACCTCAGATGCCACAGTTCTACAGTGAGGTAATGAGAAAGTCCAACCCACTGGACAGACAGACTCTTGTGGAAATGTTCAAACCTAGATATTGTTTTGGTTTTTGTTTCATTGCTGTCATTCCTGCTGTTACAATGTTGTCTGCTCCATGCTTCACTGAGCTAAGAAGTGTGTGCTCATATTATGTTTTGTTTTTTTTCTAAAGCCACACAGGTCAGCCCCTCAGAACTGCAAGATGTGTTTCAGGAGACCTCCTCCAATATCTTCCAGATCAACGCCAATGGTAAAATGAGTGTCTGTGTGCTTTATTTTAAAAACTACTGAATAAGTATATTTTTAGTAGTGCTCTGTTATGAATTCTACCATTAGTCTCTGTCTATGGGTGAACACAGATCAGGGCACACTAGTTTTGTGAGATTAGGGTTAAATGTATTGCTTCGATCAAATTAACAGTGACAACATTTTACGATTAAGATTAGATAAGATTAGATTAGAGGTTAGGATTACAATGAGGACTATATTAGGGTTAAATTGTAACATTTAAAACTGGCATGGCTTAAATTTGGAATTGAGGTCATTGGTTTTTAAAATTAGAGTAGGTTTGTGGATAAAAATCCAATTTAAGATTAGTCAATGTGTCTTGGAATACTGATAGGATCAAAACTTTACAGAGTAGTTTTGGAAATTGAAATTAACTTCAATTTCTTCTGAAACTTTTCATTTCCGAGCTATGTTTGAATTCATGGTTGAAATAAGTTTCATGTTTACTTTGGCATTAATTCTGGATTTAAGATCAAGGCTATCACTGGGGTGATCGTGGCTCAGGAGTTGGCACTTTATCTTGTAATCGCAAGGTTGCCGGTTTGAGCCCCGGCTCTGACAGTCTCGGTTGTTGTGTCCTTGGGTAAGGCACTTCACCCGTTGCCTACTGGTGGTGGTCAGAGGCGCCCCGGTGGCGCCAGTGTCTGGCAGCCTCGCCTCTGTCAGTGCGCCCCAGGGCAGCTGTGGCTATAGCTTTGGGGTCCTTAGGAACTAAGTAAAGCGCTATACAAATACAGGCCATTTACCATTTCACTATTTATTAGATGTGAACTGAAATATGAAAATGCTGCACCTGGTATAAAAGTTGTAGCTTGGTTTCCATTTAGTGAGAGATAATGCCATATCCCCGGTGTTTTAGCTTGGATAATATTTTTTTGGTTAATTTAATGCTAAGTTTAGTCTGAGGTTATTTAAAGATTATAACTAACAACAGATTTATATTTGAGTTAAGGCAAATTTATATTTTGGTTTTAGGTTTGAGTTTTAAAATTGGTACTTTTAAAACTAAGGATGAAAGATTAGTAGCTGGGTTTTATTTCAGCCTAATTTACACATCAAGTTAAAAATTTTATGGGTTTAATTTAGAATTGAGGTCAGATCAAGTAGTAATAATATCCGGAAAAATTAAATAATGGTTAAATAGTTTAATCAGTTTAAATTCTGTTAATTTGAAGATAAAATCTTAATTTGGTTTGGTCAGATTTAAAGTTGAGTTAAGGGTATTTAAATATACAGCTAAGTGTGGAAACAGTGTGAGAGTTGAAGTGAACTACTTTTGCTTAGGATTGGGATCATCTTGATAAGACATTTTATCTACCTTAACAGAGACTTAACAGGGACAGAATAGATGTTGAAATGATTCAAATTTCAGCAAAGTTTTTCTTTCAAATCAAGTGTGAAAGAGTATTTGTGAGGCCTGAATACACCTCTTAACATTTGTATCATCCATTTGTTCCTCCAGTGGTCACACTAGAGAAAAATCTTCAGTCACTGGGAACGTCTAGAGATACCGCAGAGCTCCGACAGAGTCTGTGAGTAGCACTCACTCCATATAAAACCACATACTTTGATTCTACGTACTTGCTGGTCCACTTCAGTGTAAGAGTTACATTTATCTCCGCTGTCCAGAAAAGTGCTTATTTTCTTTTTGTTTCACCACCCTCTTATGTATTGATTGTTCTTTTTTAGTTGAGCTGCCAGCAATTACCAGATTCAACACTGATGACAAAGTGTCCAATCTAAGATGATTGCATCTGTTTAAAATGCATTACATCCCACTGTGATTGCTGGCATGTCATCAATTCTATTGAACACTTTTTTATGATCGCCTTGGAGACTTACTGACAATGCTTGGCTGCTTTTATTTTCAACTTCCCATTTTCCTTCCACGGTATTGATGCAGTGCCTCCGACTGATGCAAATTGCATCCAGTATGGTGCTTTGTGTCATTCAGTTGTTCTCACTGTTTGTTCAAGAGTAGTTTGTCAGAAATGTAACTTTTAGAGCTCATTAACTAGATGCTTCTGTTTTGATTGGCATATTTTGTGGATGCAACAGTTATCTGCTGTCACCAGTGATAAAGTTAGGCACAAAGTGATTCATTTTGCATATTATGGGCACATTCACAAAGAGCATGCTTAATGACGTTATGGTTTTGGTTAATGCTTTCACCTTGCCAGTCTGCTGATTCTAAAGTTTTCTGCCACTGCAAGGGGTAAAGGCTTTAATTAGCAATTATCTGGTGAAAACGAACAACATACCTCTTGACCTCTTTGTGACCAACTTTTATATTCTACATAACTAATAAACAAAAAAAGCGCTTTACTTTGACATTTAACAATAAGAACATCTTTTGTACATTTATTACACAAAGCAGGCACCATGTGGAGCATTCTTGACGAGGGGCTATTGACTGACCTGTTATTTTTGTTGTAAACGCCTATTGAACTGTTGTTTTCCTCCTGGGATTCTATTGACTTAGATGCATTTTAAATAAAGCCAGTACCTGTAAGGTTAGCATGAAAGAGTTGATCTGAAAAAAGCAAAAACCTAGAACATGGCTCAAATGTCAGCCATTTCTCCATTTTTAGTAACACACAATGTTGAAGAATTGAGTATGTTGTACTGTAGTATGTGGTCAGGAGCCTTTCAAACAACAAGCCTTATGTGAACATCACGTTTTTTGTGAAAGGCATTAGGTACTGCAGCTATAAAATATAGTTAAAGGGAAGTTAAAAATGCTGGAAGAAAGTAAAATTTTAATTTTACTTTCACCTAATTCTAGTAATGACCACACATTAACCGAAGAAAACTGGGCTATTTAGGGATTCAGTGACTTCTTCAGGATGAAAAAAGTACAGTGTAGGATTTATATTGGAAAGTGTCTATAGGGGAGAGTAGTGCAGCACATAAAAATCTCACACAAGATCAGCACTAACAGAAAAACAATTTAGGAAGCTGCTTGTATCGAGGAAGAAAAAGGATAAAGATGTGGATCCAACTTTATAGTTACAGGAGGATAAGGACAATGGGAAGCCAATCAAACATCTTTAAAGCTACACAATTTGCTCAAAACTTAGCCTAGCAACATATAAACTCAAAAAACAGCTCAAATTAAGTTTGCTGACGTTGTGGTATGTAGTCTTTATCCTGTTGTGAGAGTGATTTTCAGGTGAAACTGGCCTTACATCAGCCACAGAAAATGCACTTAGAAGTATCTCTAGAAATCTGCTAGAAATCTTTCTCACTCTGGAAAAATATCAAAAGTTGATGTCCACAGGTTACCTCATGCAGCTTTGTTGCCTAAAACCAAACCCCAATGTTTTATATGAACATGCTGTTTGCTGACTCATCAAAACCATAAAGAGTAAATAGAGAGTAAATACCATCCTTACAATCGTGAGTCAGTGACAATGATGTTATTAAACCTGTCTGAAAGTTCTTACCTGCCATTTTAGCCTGCTTTCAAACATCAGTTAATGCAGTTTTGTCAAAGCCACAGACATGGCTCACTTACACACAAATTCACCCTCTGCATCTGATCCCCGATGCACAGGTTTAAGGTACTGTCACTGCTGACTGGTCATTTATGATGATGAGGGTTTTTTTTTTTTTTTTTTTTAATTTTTGGACCACTTATCCATCCCAGTAAACAGTGAATTTTAACTTACTTTGCCTGTTTTTCAGTCCTTTCATTTAGCTCCTTTTGTCCTGTGTATAATGAAAGTCTGCCTAATCTGCACACTGTAACACGCCAAGCTTCAAGTGCAGATTTGTTGGTGTCTAAAACTGGACAATTATCTGCTTCTGTGGGAAATTAGACCAAACCACATTATCGTAGCAGAACAAGGTGGTCCTTTTTTTGAATTTTCCACACTCAGCATATTTTAAAATTGTGGTTTAAGACCAGATAAGGTCAGGTCCCCGTATAGGAGCCTCTACTATAGAAAAGATTAAACAATAGTGATGTACCCATGTCTACATAGAGAATAACTATTCTTATTCTCTATACTGCCTGTGAAGCCATTTCCAGAACTTAACTCCACTGTAAGAAAAGGGAAATGAAATACAGCCCCTAATATTCTCTCTGATTAAGCTTGCTTGAGTCAGCATCTTTCAAAGTCACAGTCTAATTTCCTCTTTCATTCCTTATCATGCTGTGGTGGAGGAATACCTACTAGTTTCATGCAGGTTTTGTTGCCAGAACCAATTAATCACATTGTAAACACAGGCAATCAGAAGCTTAATGTGGTGATACAGATTTACACATATGAAAAAATACATACAGTAGCTACTATAGCATACAGAGTATTAATTTCCATGTACACCCTCATAAGCTGTTGTCAGTAGCTGCCGTGAAGACATTTTCTTCCTCACAGTAGCTGTCCTGCTGTGGAAATATCATCTGAGAAATGGGCTTCATATGTTAAACGTTGATTCTCCCATCTTTGTAAAAGGTGTATTCACCTGACAATGAACGGAAAACTAACTGGGGAAAACAGTTGTGCGCTCACTTTGTCCTTCAGAACACCCTTGATAAACACAGACACAAATTGTATTCTTTGTCTTGTAAATTATAAGGGGGTCTAGAGGACAAGCTAGAGCAACTCTTGAGATGTTGCACAAACACAAATAACAAGATTAACTGCCTATACAGACAGTAGGAATGGGAACCTCAAGTCTTAAGTTTAGCTTGAGAAGTAGATGAGGCATGCCAGTGTCAAATGACTTGATTCTCCTTGAAACAGTGTCCATAGTAAAGCTAGTATATTTGAAAACAACCAGAAAAAGGTAGCTCCTTTAATCATTTAAAAACAAAGCAATATAAGTAATAATAATAATGATAATACTAGTAGTAATAATAAGTAAAAACATTTTTGGTTTAATACCTTTGAAATCTTTCAATATTTCAAAATTATAGTGATTTACTTTCACATTAATTGTCTCGTGACCCCTCCAAGTTTAGCCTTTTAGATGATCTGAACATCTGGTTCAGGTCAATTCAAATCAATTTTATTTATACAGCGCCAAATCACAACAACAGTCGCCTCAAGACGCTTTATATTGTAAGGTAGACCCTACAATAATACATACTGAGAAAAACCCAACAATCATATGACTCCCTATGAGCAAGCACCTAGGCGACAGTGGGAAGGAAAAACTCCCTTTTAACAGGAAGAAACCTCCAACAGAACCAGGCTCAGGGAGGGGCGGGGCCATCTGCGGCAACCGGTTGGGGTGAAATAAGGAAGACAGAGAGCCAGAGAGATGATTGAAACCTGCCTAAACTACAAAGTAGTTAAAAGTAGCACATTGATGTGTAGAAGCAGTGAATGCGCCAGTATTAGTAATGTAATTTATTTTGTAAACACAAGAACATTTAGTTGGCAATAATTCTGTACTATTTGCAAATTTGGCATTTATACTTACATGAGATTTAAATGATTCTTTATTTTGTGCATATACTTGATAAAGGTCAGATAGACAGATTTGTAATTAAGAAATATTTCAAGCAGTAACAGTAAAGGTATCATGAATAGCTATCTATTCATGTTAACTTTGCCCTCCCCAATTCTATTACAGAGATTTAGGAAAGTGAAAGTCACATAGTGTTTAATGGGGTAAAAAGTTCAAACTCCCTACAGCTATCAAAAAAAAAGCATTTTTACATGAAAATTTTCTAAGGTTTCATTTTTAGTTTTACTGCCTGTAGTAACTATTTTGCTAATTGCACAAAGCATATTCTTTCAGAACAACCTGCTGGCTAACCCAATCAAAAGGTGGGGATTATTTCTTCCATCAGAACCTTTAATATCTGTTGCTTCATCATGGACGGTAGTATCAAGTGGAGAACTACAGCACTCTGATCTCAAGCCACTTAATTCTGAAAAAGGCCCCATAGACTCATATGCTGCAGTTGTCCTTTGAAATGAATGCAAGTCTTCTTTGTGCTTATGGTAAGAATGGCACCCTCACCCCTACCACCAAATCTCTTGGTTAATAGAATTCGACCCGCCCCGTAATCATGGAAATGCACACGGCGAAA
Source organism: Pelmatolapia mariae (assembly GCF_036321145.2). Taxonomy (NCBI): domain Eukaryota; kingdom Metazoa; phylum Chordata; class Actinopteri; order Cichliformes; family Cichlidae; genus Pelmatolapia; species Pelmatolapia mariae. The sequence goes on along the minus strand of NC_086236.1, from coordinate 39,760,000 downwards.
AGTGGATTAATGGCCAGCACCCTCTGAGTGTCATTGTCTTTGTTAGCATATTAAGCATTCACAGATGTTCTGGCAATAATGTGCCAAAGTACAATGGGCCAGTGTTTGAGGGGAGCGCCCCCAAATGAATGAGAACCTCTCTGCAGATGCAAAACTCCACATCATGTTACTGGCTTTTAAGTATGGAACAATAGCGACTGAAATATGAATATTTGGAAAATTAAAATGTAAAAAATTGGGTTTTTTTTAAGTTTTCAGATTAGCATTCGTAGAAAGTAAAATAGGTCTGCTGTACAGTTAAATAGGTTATTAGGCATACATTTTCCCATGATGTTTCAGATACATATTCAAATTTCTCCCCTCTGCATTTAACTGTCTGCTGACGCTATTTTGGAGATAAACATATGACATGCTCAAGACTATAATTAATCGAAATATTTTTATGCCACAATTTTAGGAGAATAGCCAATGTATAGTCATGTTGTAAGATTGATTTTTAAAATTATATCATATGCTATTCTGACATACAATTCTGTTAAGGTAATGAATATGTCTTGATGCATTCTCAATTATCCAGGAAAGTAAATCTCCAAAAGTTGATTCTGTTCATCTGGACGTAGCGTTTTGTGGGAGAAACGTTTCGTCATCATCCAAGTGACTTCTTCAGTCTCAGCTGACTGCAGGTTTCCCCAATCTTATAAACAGTACATTTGCATAATGACTGAAACCAGCCCACTGAAGGAACAATGGGCTGGGAGGTCAGTTCCTTAATCATAGTTATGCAAATTCTCATGACCATTGATCAATAACCACTGATCAACGGCCATGAGTCCCATTCACAGAGAGTTGGGGAATGGCTGCAATCACAGCATTGTAAGATGGCGAAAGATGTACCCTTAGGCCCCCTCCTCGATTCAGAGATGGTCTTTCCCTTTTCACGTAAATGGCCTCCTTGACTCCGCCCTCAAACCAGCGTTCCTCCCTGTCCAGGATGTGTACATCCCCATCATTGAAAGAGTGTCCACTGGCCTGTAGGTGTAAATAGACTGCAGAGTCCTGGCCTGACGAGGTAGCTCTTCTGTGTTGTGCCATCCGCTTTGCCAGAGGTTGTTTGGTTTCCCCGATGCATAAATCCTGCCAATCCTCCTGCACTTAACAGCGTACACTATGTTACTCTGTTTGTGTCGGGGGACCCGATCCTTGGGGTGGACCAATTTTTGGCGCAGCGTGTTTTGTGGTTTAAAAGCCACAGAGACACAGTGTTTAGAAAACTGCTCCGATACTCCTGACACATATGGGATCACTACAGGTTTTCTTTTAGGCAGCGGTTGTCCTTCTCTCCTGGATCGGCTGGAGCTTTCTTTAGGAGCCTTCCCAGCTTAAACAAAAGTCCAGCTGGGATAACCACATTTACTCAGGGCCTTCTTGATGTGCTGTTCTTCTGCCTCCCTGGCTGCTGTGTCAGTGGGGATGGTGTGCGCTCTATGTTGTAGCGTCCTGATGACACCCAGTTTATGCTCCAGTGGATGATGAGAGTCAAACCTTAAGTACTGATCCGTATGTGTAGGTTTACGGTACACGTCAGCTTTTAGATATCCCCCATTACTGATGGAAATCTCACAGTCTAAGAAGGCTAACCTGCCACTTTTCATATCCTCCCTGGTGAATTTGATGTGTCGGTCCACCGAGTTAATGTGATCTGTGAAATGTCGTACGTCCTGAGATTTGATTTTCACCCAGGTGTCATCCACATATCTGAACCAATTGCTTGGTGGTGTTCCAGAGTAGGATAGCAAAGCCCTCTTTTAGGTAATGAATATTTTTTCAGAATGTTTTACTTGTAGCAGATCCCAGGACAGACCCAGAACATGGAGATATTGTGTGGCTTGAGATGCCTCAGGTTCCTCCTGGAAGTGGTGGCTGGTGAGGTGTTTAGCTGCCTTCAAGGCCAGGACTTGGGGATCGATTGCTGGATGGCCGGATACTTTAGAAAATGATTTGAAGCCTTCGTCGGGATTTTTATATAATATCATTTTTTATATAACCAAACTGAATTCTTCAGTTCTGTTTTTTTACAGCTAGGTTTTCTCATCTCACTTTGACAACAACTGTTCACACTTCATTCTCTCTGTCATGAGGTCATCAACCTGAGTCTTGAAGAAGTTCCCAGATATGCTGAGCTCATAATCGGGTTGCTTTTCATTGTGCTCCACCTCTTGCTAAACTAACATGGAATGATGTTGAAGGTCAGGAAATCTTATATAGCACTGCTTTGTCAAGCAGCTATACATTGTCCTCCTGAAAATTTCCCACTAAGCTTAAACCATATGAGAGCATGTGTCACTGCGGGATATTGTAGTAGTCATGCTGATTACATGTTGCCTTGCATTCTTGAAGAAGATTGGACAAAAGAAACCAGCAAAGCCAACCAAACACCATCACAGCTCCTCCATTTCATGGTGGGAACCACACAGGCAGATTCCATCTGTTTTTGTCTACAACCAAAACTACACATTTACGCTCATCAGACTGAGACCATATTTTTGATCAAAAAGTTTCTTGTGTCTTTTCTAATTGATGTCCAATGGTATGTTACACAAAAACGAATCAGTGCACCTCAGAGTTAAATATTCTGAATATTGCTGCAAAGTCAAAATTGTATTTATCACAAGACATTTTTTGTTTTTTGGGTTGTTATATATATATATATATATATATATATATATATATATATATATATATATATATATATATATATATATATACGCTGTATATAGTTGCATCTATACAATACAGTGTAAAGTTTATTATTCATATACAGCTCATTATATAGGTACAGCTCTAACTACAAAACATGCTACTGCCATTTACGAACATTAAAATATCTATAGATGACTTTCTTGTGTGTATTTCACATTTTACCGTGAGGCCAGGTTGGGTATAAAATTATGTGAGAGAGACTCATAAAGCCAGACTGAAAGACTACCTCAAACTCCCTAAGAGTTAGATTTCTTTCATTCCAGGATTGCTATTCATCCATGAAGTCTGGACTGTTTTATTATGTCTTTTCTAGTCTTAATCTTCCAAGTGTAGCCCATCAACTATTATTTGTTTCACTGTGTATCTCCCTTGATGAGGAACACAGTGTTGTGTCACCAGGCAGATGAAAGTGTCAGTAAACAAACTCAGAATATGATTACTTTGTTGCGTGTGCTGCCAGAAATATTAGCTAATTTCACCTCCTCGTTTAAAAGAAACACACACACACACAGAGTTGATGAGGTGTGAAGTTTATTATTCATAAAACGAACATGCTAAACAAGCCAGTGTTTATTTCTGTAAAATGTACCATGGAGTGAAACTATCAACAGAACAGAGGGAAAGTGTCACATGCTCATGCAACTTAATAACGAACTTGAATATTCTGACCCTGCTGCAACAGACAGAAATGTATGTGGTCTATATTTAAAGAATAAATCATAGGTTTGGGTAGAAGATAGATGGCGCATTAATGTTAATGGTTTGGCTGCTGCTGTGTGTTTTTGTGTTGTTTTGGTTTGATTTGACACACGTATAGGAGAATAATAAACTATTAGTCAGCAGTGTTGGGAAGGTTACTTTTAAAATGTATTCCACTACAGATTACAGATTACATGCCCCAAAATGTATTTTGTAACGTATTCTGTTATATTACTCAATGAGAGTAACGTATTCTGAATACTTTGGATTACTTAATATATTATCATGCTTTTTACAACTACATGAATGTACTATTGCTGTGTGATTTATTACTATTACTGAAGGTTACTCGCCATACCAATACCAACTAGATGTTTAAATCTTAATATAAATGAGTAACAGTAGGTGGACATTAGGTAAGACTGCACTTTTTGCAGCGATCTCGTATAGAAAACTATTCCGCGCGTATATAAAACACGTCTGCGGCTCTGAACCATAGTAAAGGGACCTCTGGCTAATACGTCGGGTTCGTGTCGGGCTCGTAGCTGAAAACTAGCTTTACTTTGTTGTCTGGGTCAACTTTGCTAGCGAGAGACAGAGAGAGGCGTTGAAAGGCTGCTGCAACTGAACTTATTGTTTCGGAGGAAAACACGAACACGGTGTACAGTCGAGTCTTACTAGCTTACTTACAACTGGGCTCGTCAGTCACTATTTTTGGCTGCAATGGTTATTATTATATTTACATGCTTCCAGCTCCCGTTTCTGCTCGGTGACAACTCGTACTTTTTGACTCTCCTTTTTCTCCCTCCCTCGCTCACAGACACATCACGGGTATGGCAGTCCATTCTCCCTGCAGCACGGACTACACTGCCCATGATGCTATGTTCTTTAGGGCTACGCCTGTAACACTCTGCCTATTGCCTTCTTATTAAATAATTTTTGTGAATAATTTGTAAAAATGTTTCTTCACGTCATTATGTGGGATGCAAGTAGAGGTGACATGGGCCGCGAGATTGAGACACAGGCATTAGAGCCTCTTAATGTGTGTTTTGTTTGGGTAGAGAGGGCATAGCCTAACATATGAAACAGGAAAATTAATTTCAAAAAAGTAACTGTATTCTGAATACCACCTTTTTAAACGGAAACTGTAACAGAATACAGTTACTCATATTTTGTATTTTAAATACGTAACGGCGGTGCATGTATTCCGTTACTCCCCAACACTGTTAGGATGTCACCAAACAATAACTTAACTACAGAGTTCTTAAACTGTCTGTATCACACAACATGCAATGTTATTATTATTATTACTACAATTCCATTTAAAATATGGATAAGCAACACCAGCATGGCAGATAGCTGCAGTCCAGTGACTTGAATTAGTGACTTGAAGCCTCGCAGACAGGTCCCGGTGTCTGCACACTTGCCAATCAAAGCAGCCACACTGTAACTTAAATCAGCATCCAAACAGTATCCAGATGGATGATTTATAAAGTGATTTGCCACTCTACAGTTGTTCTGAATGATCTGTAGAGACAGAAACATTTTGGACATGCTTTTTTTGGATTCAGTCTCTTGTGGCTGTTAGAGTTTTTGTCACGTACGAGGATGTTGACTGGATTAAACTAAATGAGATACTTTCTGTTAAGTAGCAAGTTAACTGTTTGGCTCATGTTAAACTTTGGAAACAAAGAAAACAGACAGACTTTACTTAGTTCTTTATGCTAAGCTAGGCTAAAAATATCCTGACTTCAGAGCTGTACACTGATCCTCAACAATAGTGTACATTTCACAAAAGATGCCGTTTTGCTTTAAAAATATTATACATTAAAGTTGCATATTGTATAAAATGCAATAAACATTCCCTGTTGCTATGAGATAATTATTCACTTTCTCTGTTTAGTCAGAAAGTTCCAGCTACACTGAAATCACATCAGAGATTAGGAATAACAATCAGTTCTTACGAGTACACTATACCAAAGCATTGAAATCTAACTTTAGTCCAGACTTTGACTAGGCCACTTCAAAACCTTCAAAACAGGATTTTCTGGTAGAGACCAGAATTCAAGTCAGTTTCTGAAGCAGCAAAACAGCACCAGACCATCACACTACAACCACCATGTTTGACAGTTGGTGTGAGGTTGTTTTTATGAAATGCTGTATTACTTTTATTTTAGATATAACGTAAACACCAACCTTTCAAAATGTTCAGCTTTTGTTTTGTCATTCCACAGCGTATTTTTCCAAAAGTCTTTGGGATTATCTTGCTGTTTTTGATCAACAGTGGTTTTTGCCTTGGAACCTTCCCCTGAATGTCAATTTTGCCTATTCTCTTCTTATTGCTGAACCGTGAACATTGACCTTAACTGAGAAAATCTAGAACTTTAGATCAAATCAATAAGTGAAAATGTTATTTATATAGGACTACAGATCAACAACAACATGTGCAAAATAAAAACAGCCCCAGCATAGTCTCTCTCTCTCTCTCTCTCTCTCTGTGTCTCACACACACACACAGATAGCAGTGTGTGCTGTCAGTGAGGAAAAAACAGGGACTAGGTAACAACATTAAATGAATAAATAAATAAATGCAAAAGATTAGAAAGCAATACATAAATAATACATAAATAAATAATAATAAAAACAATAAATAATTAAAACAAGGCAAAAGGTGTGAGCAAATAAAAGCCAGCTCATAAAGGTTAACATTGTCTGTTATCCTCAGCTCTTCTCTACAGTAACTTGAGAGGAAAAACCTGCCAAAAAATGGGCATTTACTCTCTCAGTCGTCTTGAGGTGATAAGTAGTCTTAGTTACCCTTCTTTGTTGCCCAAAAGTAAGATCTGGGCAACTTTTGGGCAACAAAGAACAAAGACGGGCTTTGGGCTCTCTGGGTTTCAGTACTAATAACTAAAACTTCTGTTTTATCCTGGTTGAGCTGTAAAAAGTTTTAATTTCTTTTTATTACCAGATATACAATTTAAAAAGCCTATAGGCCTAGGGCAGGGGTGGGCAATCTCAGTCCACGAGGGCCGGTGTCCCTGCAGGTTTTAGATGTGTCCTCGAACCAACACAGCTGATTTAAATGGCTAAATTAGCTCCTCAACATGTCCTGAAGTTCTAACGAACTAATCATGTGATTCAGGTGTGCTGACCCAAGGTGAGATCTAAAACCTGCAGGGACACCGGCCCTCGTGGACTGAGATTGCCCACCCCTGGCCTAAGGTCATCAGGAGACACAACCAAGTAAAGCTGGGTGTCATCAGCATAATCACAGAAGTTAATGGAAAAAGTGTTGGACCTAAAGTTTAACATTAGAGAGACAAATCAAATTGTGAAGTCTGTTTAGAATGGAGTGGTCTACATTATCAAAGACAGCAGTTTAATAAAGTAGAACTAAAACTGAGAGCCTGTTCTGACTCATATTGAAGGACATTTAAGATCTTGGCTAATGTAGTTTCTGTACTGTGGTTAGACTACAACTCAGACTGATATTTCTTGTTTATGTTGTAAGAAATAAAAAAATATGTAACTGATTAGAAACAAGTTTTTCAGAAATTCTACTTAAAAATGATGGATTTGCCAGTGGCCAACCTAGTTCAGCACAGAAGTATCCAGGTTGTCTTGACGCATGCTCAGTCATCCAGGAAGGAAGTCCTGAAAAGTTGATTCTGTTCATCTGGATGTAGCATTTTCAATGGGAGAAATTTTTTGTCACTCATCCTAGTGACTTATTTAGTCTCAGCTAACACCATCCCAGCTGGACATTTGTCAAAGCTGAGAAGGCACCTAAAAAATGGTCCCAGGCGATCCAGGGGAGAAGATGGACAACTCCTGCCTAAGCGAAAACCCTCAGTAATCCTTATGTGTCAGGAGTATCGGAACAGTTGAGACACATTTTTTGTAAACACCAAGGCTCTGTGGTTTAAACCCCAAAACACGCTGCGCCAAAAATTGGTCCAACCCAAGGATCGGGTCCCCCGACACAAACAGAGTAACATAGTGTACTCTGTGTCAGGAGGATTGGCAGGATTCATACATCAGGGAAACCAAACAACCTCTGGCGAAGCACCTATTTCACATACAAAGGTCAGTTCTACAGGCAGAAACATGGGTGTGCCATGGGTTCCCCAGTTTCACCCATCGTGGCCAATTTGTACATGGAAGAAGTGGAAAAGAGGGCTTTGCTATCTACCCTGGAACACCACCAAGCCATTGGTTCAGATATGTGGATGACACCTGGGTGAAAATCAAATCTCAGGACGTACCACAATTTACGGATCACATTAACTCGGTGGACCGACGCATCAAATTCACCAGGGAGGATATGAAAAGTGGCAGGTTAGCCTTCTTAGACTGTGAGATTTCCATCAGTAATGGGGGACATCTAAAAGCTGACGTGTACCGTAAACCTACACATACGGATCAGTATTTAAGGTTTGACTCTCATCATCCACTGGAGCATAAACTGGGTGTCATCAGGACGCTACAACACAGAGCGAACACCATCCCCACTGACACAGCAGCCAGGGAGGCAGAAGAACAGCACATCAAGAAGGCCCTGAGTAAATGTGGTTATCCCAGCTGGACTTTTGTCAAAGCTGGGAAGGCTCCTAAAGAAAGCTCCAGCCGATCCAGGAGAGAAGGACAACCGCTGACTAAGCGAAAACCTGTAGTGATCCCGTATTGATTGATTGATTGATTGATCATACTTTATTCATCCCGAAGGAAATTGGATTAACGCTGACAGCCATGCCAGCGCCATAATGTATGGCATATGTGTCATTTTTTCTAAACACCGGGTCTCTGTGGCTTTTAAACCCCAAAACACGCTGCGCCAAAAACTGGTCCACCCCAAGGATCGGGTCCCCCGACACAAACAGAATAACATAATGTACGCTGTTAAGTGCCAGGAGGATTGCCAGGATTTATACATCGGGGAAACCAAACAACCTCTGGCGAAGTGGATGGCACAGCACAGAAGAGCTACCTCGTCAGGCCAGGACTCTGCAGTCTATTTACACCTACAGGCCAGTGGACACTCTTTCAATGATGAGGATGTACACATTTTTTTTTTTTCTCGTTTGGCTCTCAGCGAAGGCGGTCGCACTTTCTCCTCTCCTCCTTCCCCTATCTTCCCTGCTCAGCCGCTTATGTCCTTGTCTTGTCTCGTGTTTTCCTTCTTACTTCCCTGGAACACTCTCTCACAGTCTGTGTCTAAAACCTAAAGAGAACTATGGATTTGATCAACTGGTCTCTGAATGCTATTGACACCCTCTTCTCAACGAGAAGTTTGGGCTCGGGAGAGCCTGAGTGCCCTGGAGGGACTTTCCCTGCCGGATACACGATGGACGGGTGGCAGAAATGGAGGATCGTGTGCCTGGCGGAACTGTCGATCGAGGACGCTGAAGATATCTACCTATTCGGAACCATGATAACAGGGTTCTTGCTGATCGGAGCTGGCTTGGTCCTGGCTTATCGGAGAATTAAGACAGCGGAACCGGCTGCTCAAACCCCCACAAAGCTGCCTGCTGAGATTGAATTGACGGGACGAGGCGCGGCTTCTCAGAAAGGGCTCACAGACGGGGACATGGTCAAGAGCTTGGAGGCTATTGCGGCTGCAGTGAATACTCAGAATAACATCTCTGAGCAGATACTGGGTCACATCAGGGAAGAATCAGCTCAAATCAACAACAATGGGCGGAAGCAGGAATACATCACGGATCAGTTGGCTGCAGTCGTGAGGTCTCAGAATCTGCTCTGTGAGCAAAGGATTGACAAGACCACGGAATTGAAAGTAAACAACATCATGTAGAAACTGGCGGCTATCCAACGGGAGATGGAGAGACCAGTGTCGGTGTGCTAAAGCAAAAACAGCTCGAAATTCTCATGAGTTGTTGGAAAGAAATCGCCATCTTAATGCGGCTACCCCCTCCGGCGCCAGCTGCGGGCTCAAGGCTGGAGCCGAACAAAACAATCCCTGATAACGACTATGTTGACACTGTTCCTCCCCATTCCATGCAAGGCCACCTGGGTTGGCTGGTAGACTGTTTACTTAGCCTGGTAGGGCGAAGGACACTGTCTCCGCTGAACTATGGACACGCAAACACATACACTTACACTGATATGCAGACAATCACCCCCCTCCCTGTCCAAACGCCTTCCACGCTTGTTTCCTCTGGGGGAGCACGGCAGGTCTACGTGTGGCGCTGGATAAGATAGCGACATGCGAGGCGGCTGCTGGGTTCGCTTCAGATTACTGCTGACCCATCACCCTACTGTGTGGCCTGTGTGGCTTGTTATGTCTTCACAATGTTGTGCTGTGGACATTTATGTGCTTTTTGTGCAGAGGAGTTTTTTTTGTTTCCTGTTCCCATGCTGTTCCACCACGGAGGCACAGCATGAGAAGGGGTCTCTTTTTTTCCTCTTGTACTTTCCCGTTGTAATGTACATTTCAATGTTTTTCTTCTCCAACGCTACCAATCTCCGACTTGTATCCCATGTAATGTCTGTGTGTGTATGTAAGGTCGGGGGGGGGGGGGGGGGGGGGTCCCATTTCACCGCAGGGCAACCTGCATGTGACAAATAAAGCCTTGATTGATTGACATCCTGGACAGGGAGGAACGCTGGTTTGAGGGCGGAGTCAAGGAGGCCATTTACGTGAAAAGGGAAAGACCATCTCTGAATCGAGGAGGGGGCCTAAGGGTACCTCTTTCACCATCTTACAATGCTGTGATTGCAGCCATTCCCCAACTCTCTGTGAATGGTACTCATGGCCATTGATCAGTGGTTATTGATCAATGGTCTTTGATCTGTGGTTGTTAATCAATGTTCATGACAGTTCGCATATTAATGATCAAGAAAATTACCTTACAGCCCATTGTTTGCCAGTGGGGCTAGTTTCAGTCATTATGCAAATGTGCTGTTTAAAAGGTTGGGGAAACCTGCAGTCAGCTGAGACTGAAGAAGTCATTTGGTTGAGTAATAAAAGTATCCGGTAGTATCCAAGCTATTTCTGAGGTTTTACCACAGCAGTCCTGAGCGCTGTGGCATATAGTGCTGCCATTCTCCCTTCTGTTAACTCCAACCCTTCAGTTCAGATCAACATTTGTCCATATTTATCTAATCCCAGTAACATCCCTAAATTGTCACTTTTGAGAGAGAAACTGGCAGTGACAAGCTGACTTAGTCGGTCAATGCGTATGCAAAATGGCAGTTTAGTAATAGTACATCACCTCGGTATATTCTGCACTTGATGGTGACTTGGGCAATTCCCTTTGAGTTGGCTTCCAGTGTCTTCGTCCACAGTTCCTTTTAGTTCCTGATTAATGTTATTAGCACACTATCAACCTTGTGCACTGCCAAGCACTCCAGTATCCATCTGTGAAGCACTAAGACATAGCGCCTTGAGGCGACTGTTGTTGTGATTTGGCGCTATATAAATAAAATATAATTGAATTGAATTGAGTTGAATTGAATTGAATTGAATTGAATTAAAGACATAGACGGTCTTGTAGTCAATATGCCAATGCTCGTATGTTGGTCTCCCTGGTCTTAGAGTCATGATGTACTGTTTTATCAACCAGGAGTTTGCTGCTTTGGCCCATTGGTTACTACAATGCTTAATAGGAGCTACCATGTTGTGGGAAGGCAGGTTATCAGCCAGTAGTTTGATAGTGTTACATCTTTATGGGTATCCTTCATGATAAGGATTGTTCTTCTCAGTGTTAGCCAGTCTGGATGAATACCCCTTTATTTGTGCTACCAGGCAGTCATGCAGTGCTCTTCAGCCAGTTATCATCAATCAGGTCCTGATTAGGGATGGACTGATCCGATATCACGTATCGGTATCAGTCCAATACTGACCTAAATTACTGGATCGGATTTTGGAGAGAAATAAAAAATGTAATCTGATCCATTAAATATCACGAAAGCATCTCACAAAACTTTCGACATGGCGTAACTCAGGTCATAACCTTGGCACGTCGGAGCAGTATGCATCATGTGATAGAGCGGCTGTGGCGTGCGAGACCTGTCGCCGGCCTGGTTGAGCATTTGGACTGGAGCCTCGCTACCAAACCGGCATTTCATCTCCGAGAAAGTTATCCCAGGGAGAAGTAAAGCAAGTGTGTAAGTTCATCTCTGAATGTTTGTAACGCATTCCCACGTTAAGCTTAACAACCAATACATGGAGCTACTGCCTCTTCTCTCTCTCTCTCCTGTTGCTACTTCAATCATGAAACTGATCAATGATCAGCTGATCGTCTTTTCTGTCGCGAGTCTGTCTCTCTTGTTTGTTTTTGGCCCACTTTGCACCAAAAAGAGGAAACAAGCGGCTAAACAACAGCAGCACGTTTAAGCTTGATAAGCTGTTGTTAGAATTTACTTAATATTACTTTCTACACCAGGATCCTTTTCTACGTAGCTGACGGCTGGTAACTGTGCAGGGGCGGGTCTAGCAAAGCTTTGCCAGGGGGGCAGGTAGGGCATTAACAGGGAAAAGGGGGGTACAAAGAAATACTTTTCTTTCTTATTCTCATTTAAAATGTCTAGTTTTTAATAAATAATTATCTGAAACTTACACCCAAAGTTTTAATCTGATGTAAAATGTATTGAAGTCCATTACTGTATATCACATGTGTCAAACTCAAGGCCCGCGGGCCACATCTGGCCGGGCGGACATTTATATCTGGCCCGCGAGATCATTTTATATAGATTTATTATTATTCTTATGCATGGCCCGGCAATATGAGGCGCTAATAACACACAAACTACAGATCCCAAAATGCAGCTCTGCAGCCTCCTTGCCAAGTGCTAGGCTAGCTGGGAACATTCCCGCGTCAATCAAGTCAAACTTCTGTTATTGCAAAGCTTGCCCCTCACAATGGCGAAGAGAAAAGTTGATTCTGAAAGCAGAGCCTTTCAGCGCCAGTGGGTGACTGAATATATGTTTACAAACATTGCCGGTAAACCCGTGTGTCTTATTAGTGGAGCTAATGTGGCTGTAATCAAGGAATTTAATTTAAGACGGCACTACGAGACAAAACGTCAGGATAAGCTGAAAAACCTAAATGCAGAGCAGAAACTACAGAAAGTAGAAGAGCTAAAGAAGAATCTAACATTTCAGCAGATGTTTTACACCAGAGCAAAATCACAAAGTGAAGCTGTTGTGAAAGCAAGTTTTATTGTTGCAGAGGAGATAGCCAAATCAGCCCAGCCATTTACCGAGAGAGAGTTTCTGAAGAGCTGCATGATGAAGGTGTGCGACGTCTTGTGTCCAGACAAAACGCAGATTTTGGCAAATGTGAGCCTGAGCAGAAACGTATGTCAAAGTGTAACCGACATGAGCCACAGCCACCTGAGCTCAGCAAGGAAATATACTGTCAAGGCCTATGACTCGATATATATATATATGTATGTATATATATATATATATATATATATATATATATATATATATATATATATATATATATATATCAATCAACACCTACGCCCTACCTGTGATCAGGTACCCTGCTGGGGTAATAGGCTGGCCAAAGGAGGAGATAGAAGCCACTGACATAAAGACAAGAAAGCTCCTGACCATGCATGGAGCGTTTCACCCCAAGTCCAGCATCCTGAGGCTGTACGCTAAGCGGAAGGAAGGAGGCCGGGGACTGGTGAGTGTCAGCACCACAGTCCAGGATGAGACAAGGAACATCCACGAATACATCACAAAGATGGCCCCAACTGACAGCATACTCAGTGAATACCTCAGGCAGCAGAAACCCAAGAACGAGGAGGAAGGCGAGGAACCATCATGGAAGGACAGGCCCCTGCACGGTATGTACCACCGGCAGATAGAGGAGGTGGCTGATATCCAGAAATCCTACCAGTGGCTCGACAAAGCTGGACTGAAAGACAGCACAGAGGCACTAATCATGGCAGCACAGGAACAAGCATTGAGCACAAGATCCATAGAGGCTGGGGTCTATCACACCAGGCAAGACCCCAGGTGCAGGCTGTGTAAAGATGCCCCAGAGACAATACAGCACATAACAGCAGGGTGCAAGATGCTAGCAGGCAAGGCATACGTGGAACGCCATAACCAAGTGGCCGGCATAGTGTACAGGAACATCTGTGCCGAATATAACCTGGAAGTCCCGAGGTCAAAATGGGAGATGCCCCCAAGGGTGATAGAGGATGACCGAGCTAAGATCCTGTGGGACTTCCAGATACAGACGGACAAAATGGTGGTGGCTAACCAACCGGACATAGTGGTGGTAGACAAACAGAAGAAGACGGCCGTAGTGATCGATGTAGCGGTTCCGAATGACAGCAACATCAGGAAGAAGGAACACGAGAAGCTCGAGAAATACCAAGGGCTCAGAGAAGAGCTCGAGAGGATGTGGAGGGTGAAGGTGACGGTGGTCCCAGTGGTAATCGGAGCACTAGGTGCGGTGACTCCCAAGCTAAGCGAGTGGCTCCAGCAGATCCCGGGAACAACATCGGAGATCTCTGTCCAGAAGAGCGCAGTCCTAGGAACAGCTAAGATACTGCGCAGGACCCTCAAGCTCCCAGGCCTCTGGTAGAGGACCCGAGCTTGAAGGATTGACCGCCCACAGAGGCGAGTGGGGAATTTAATTTTTTTTATGTGTGTGTGTATATATATCTTTTTTTTTCCTCCATTCTGTCCTGATCCTCATTTGTTTTTAGGTAGGAAATGAAAAATTATTTAGACCTGGAACTGCTTAACTATATCACACATAACAACCAAATAGCTGGAATCACCACTCATCATACTCTGCCAGGGCAAAATGAAAGGAAAACATGATGGTCATCTTTTCAGGCTGAGATTAACAGTGTGTGGATGCACCTCATATTACTCCTCCACTCTTACACAACAAGCCAGCATCCACTCTGCCTCTCAAACCCACGTTAATGTTCATCTCTCATACCATATAGCCATGTGTTGCTAACAGTAGGTGTACTTTCTGCACATCTAAATGTCAGATGGATTTCAAAAACTGCAGTTCTGTGTGTGTGTTTGTGTGTATGTGATGATATGTAAATTGAACTGTACTTTTATGGTACACTCACTGAAAGTCTGTTTCAATAAGCACTTGAAATACATCTCTGCAAATGTAAATATAAAATGTCAAGTGTGATTTGGAATAGACACTGCATGTGAAATCAGCATGTAAGGCATGGAACATTTTCTAAAGGAGGAATGCTGTTAACGGAACCCTGCAGAGTTTTCTTGTAAACAACCACAGTTATATTTATTTTTTTCTTACCAGATTGCACTGTGAATTCAAAAGGCTTAAGAAAAATAGTTAAATTAATTCTATATGCAAACCTCATTCTTTGAATCTGTGCTACCATAAATGTTCAGTCTTGACCTCTCTGAAGAGCAGCATGCTGAGGAGCTTTCAAAATCTTTGCCTCGCAGTCTTCAGTGAATTAAATAATTTGCGTGTCCTTATAATGCTTTTTTAACATTAGCAGCTCTACAAAGCATTGTACAATATAATTCTCATTCACCTCTCCACACACTAGTGGTTGCTATGAAGGGTAGCATGCTAGTGTAGTAGCTCTTGATAGCCATCCATCCATCCATCTAGCCATTTATCCAGAAAATGAATCGAGGGATGTAAAAGATTATAGACAGACTTTATTTTTAAGCTACTATAAGCTAGAGTATTCACTGTGGCACTGAGAGCAGGAGAGCTATTATGGCAAAGCAGTCATTTAGAATTTTACTAAAGGGATGGGAAAGTTGTCATTTCTTTAGGTGTATTCAAATTCATTCATATATTGAAATATGTTGAAAAAGTTAACTAATGTATGAGTACATTACAAGAGGTCCTAACCTTTTAGTTGTGTGCTATTGCAGAAGAGGCCTCAGTGAGATAATGTAAATCAGGGTGCCAATCAGTCCTGAAACATAAAAGCTTGCAGCTGCTGTCAGAAGTTTACATACACTCATCATGGCCAGCAAAACAAGTTATCACATAATAAAAACAATCTTTAAAAGATTAAAAAAGATTTTCTCTAGCCTAGCCACTCCAAATGAAAATGTTATCTTCTTCCACTTTCAGCGCTGTTGCCTGTTTGTTAGTGCTACTCTCTTCAAACCATACCATCTTGTAAATCTTGCCTTTCGCTCTTGCTGCTATCCTGTCACAAATTACCTCTGACAATCACCTGCACCCACTCCATCCTGCCTGCATTCTCTTCTTAACCTCTTGCATTGTTTTAGATGGTTGACCCCAGGTATTTAAACTCATCTACTTTCACCATCTCTACTCCTTGCATTTTCATCTTTTGACCTGTCTCCCTCTCAATGACAAATATGTGAGAAACTTTCATTGCTTTACTCTCCAGAGTATACTTCCACTCATACAGGTGCTCTTCCACTTGCTCCCTACTCTACGCGAAGGGCCTCAGAGGTGATCCTTTTGTAATCCCACCCTCATTTTGGACCCATCTCACACTCCTACTGCAAACCTTACCACTGTCTCATTGTCCTCGTACATGTCCGCACTTACCTCACATACATTCTTTGCTACTTGTGACGTCCTCACGTAGCGCCACAGTTCCTCTCATGGTAACTGTGTTACTACCTGGAAGTTACATTTATTCTTCTTATATACATTCAAAATAATCACCAAGTTAAGGTGGTCTTATTTTACATTCCCATGGCATGCAGAATTATAGGCCTGAGTGATGTACATAACATTTTAAAAATAGAGAAAAGGAAGCACAAAAAAGCTAAACCTTTAAAGCATCCTATGGGGTTATTAAAAAAACAGCACTGAGTTACGGTTGTATACACTGATTTTTAATGAAAACAACGCAGCAGCATAATCAATATCATACCTCTCCACTTAGTGAATGCTGACTTGGTACAAATGTTCTGCATTGTTATCTGTGCCAGTGGGAGGTCAATGTAAAAAACAAATACAGTTAGTGGTTTAATCCTTGTTACAGCCCAGTCAAGCTCTGTTGTAAAGCATTGTAACTACGATTTCACTCGGAGAACAGCACCACTCCTCCACCACGTGCGTCCTCCACACTCATCCTCCTCCATTCCTCACACCTCCCCCTGCAGCCAGCTGCTCTCAGGCTCCTCAGTTCTCCTTCACTAGTCAGTCAGACCTCAAAGGAATATGAAACACCAACCAGGCAGGAGAAACACACAACTGAGGTGACTGATTGAAATTCACAGTGTGAGTGGCTCCAGTCTTTTGCATGCTGTTTTTGGCTGCTTAGTTCTCAAGCTTGTTGTGAGGGAAGACTGTGACTAGCAGATGTATCACTGTGCAGCGATACTGCAAAGGTCCTCTTGGGGTCCTCAGAAGTGGGCGAGCTCTGATTGTTTGGTAACAGCGTGTTGATGGTGGGCAGGGTTTTACTGACTCATGGATGATCCATTAGAGATCATCAGAAGAGCTCAGACTATATTTTAGATGATGGTTGCAAGTTTTAAAGGATTCCCTTTATTGGCTTTTTAAGGCAGACTTGTAAATGAATTCCTATTAAAAAGTGGCCCCTGACTGAGTTACCAGTCAGTGAACAGAGTTTATGTCTGCACTCAGTATGGAGGAAACTCCAGACATATGACTTACCAGTGATTATTTGAGTACTGTCTCAGTAGGAAGTAAAATAAAATGGCTTTCATAGAAGTTTTGTTGAAAGAAAATAATTAAGCCAAGAGAAATATTTTGAAACTGTTGTTGAGGCCTGAATGAAACTAAAATGTAATAGATGCAGAAAATAAACAGCCAAAGATACCTGAAAAAGGCAAAGCCATCTAAAGGCTTCCTTTCAGATGGCTTTGCATTTACCCTAAGGTAATAGTTAGTTATTAATTAATTACTAAACTTAGATATTGCCAAAAGTACTTGCTCATGTGCCATCGCGTATATGAACTCAAGTGGTATCTCATTCTTAATCCACAGGATTTAATATGATGCCGGCCCACTATTTGCAGCTATAATAGCTTCAACTGTTTTGGGAAGGATTTCCACAAGGTTTAGTAGTATGTTCTGGGGAATCTTTGACCATTCTTCTCGCAGCATATTTGTGACATCAGACACTGATGTTGGATGAGAAGGCTTGGTTCACAATCTCTGCTCCAGTTCATCCAAAAGGTGTCCTTTCAGGCTGATGTCAGGACTCTGAGCAGGCCAGACAAGTTTTCCCACACTACTCATCCAGATTTTTATGGACCATGCTTTGTGCACCAGTGCACAAAGTTGGGAGCGAGAAATTGTCTAAAATGTCTTGTTATGCTGAAGCATTAAGAGTTCCTTTCAGTGGAACTGAAAAACAACCCCCCAACACAATCCCCCATCCACCTAACTTTACACCTGGCACAATGCAGACAGATAAGTACTGTTCTCCTGGCAACCGCCAATCCTATACCTGTCCATCAGATTGCCAAACTCTGCCTTAGTATCTGCTGACTCTGCTCTATGATTTTAAATGCCTACCACTTTGTGTCTGAGTGGCTGTTGTTCCCAATGACTTCCATGTTTTTATAATATACCATATTTTCCGCACTATAAGGCGCACTTAAAATCTAATTTTCTCAAAAATTGACAGTGCGCCTTATGTATGAATTCTGGTTGTGCTTACTGACCTTGAACTGATTTTATGTGGTACACGGTGCCTCAAAATCTGTCAAAAAATGTTTCAGTCTGACTTTGGTAAGCTAGGAAGCTGCACTGCTTGATGGATTGCCGGAGCATTACGGCTACCGTAGTCAGCAGCCTTGCAGAGTAATCTGGGTCCAAAACTCCGTCCATTCAGGTCCCAAAGTCAAACGAACACTGCAGCATCACTGAGAGTTAAAACTGTCTAACTTCTTTCATCTTTAATAAAATGATCAGTGTTGCTGCTTTACCAGGTGTAACAATTAAATTTAACATCCAGGCATCCATGAAATCAGAATTTATTAAATTTAACGGAGTTAGAAGTTAGCAGGAAGTTAGCTCGCTTGTTTCCATCTAAACATGATATAGCATGTTCTGACTGAGAGATTTCTGAAAAAATTAAAACGTACAGCTCTGCTATCACTTCCAACATAAATGAAGGCAGAAAACTAAACATCAGTGATGTTTGTAGGGTTACTGAAGTTGGGCTAGCTGGTATATAATGATGTGCTACGTGATCGCTAGCGACACAGCTATGTTAGCATAACATAAACACAGAGAAGCTGGAGGATGAACGCTAACTTTTTTCCATTCGATAAAAGTTAACGTGAGGGTTCCTGATGGTTAGGGACAAATGCAATCACATGGCAGGATGCTGTAAACGGACCAAACTTCAGTCAGGAGAACAACTGAGATAATTCATCCACAATGCGAGGTTAGTCATTAATATACTGCAACAACATGGGAATAGAGTAGCTGGAGAGAATTCAACATTAATGAATCAGTGGTATGGAAGAGGAAGCAAGTAAATGAGTTGAGTAAAGTTTGACTTATCTGACTTTGTTTTGCTTAATGCACCTTATAATCTGGTGCGCCTTTATGTATGACAACAGACCCATTTATCGACAGTGCGCCTTATGGTCTGAAAAATATGTTAACAGTTGACTGTGGAATATTTAGAAGCAAGGAAATTTCAGGATTTGTAGATCTTTATTGATTTATCAACCTATATCAGACTCCTTTCTCAAAGTTTTACTCTTCCAGAGTAAATAGACATGGAGATTTCTCACCTGTCATTGAGAACTGAGGTAAAAAGTGGCCTTCTACAGATGGTGAAAAACTCCGGGGAAGATCTGGATCCATTTTAGTAGTAGTAGTAGAAACATGTCAGCTACTGCTGTTGTGGGGTGCAGTCTAAATTCAATGTTTCTGATCATTCCTGGCTGACTAAAGCATGATTGTCTTAAGGCAGCCACTGTCGCTGGGATTATTTACTTGAATTGGGAGGGGTCAGAAAATAGAAGTAATTTGGTTGGAATCTGCAATCTACTGACATGTAGTGGTGAAATTTCACACACTGTAACTTACAAAAAGGTCAGCATTGACCTATCTATGCTATAGATTTGGTTTAGCCTCATGCTAAATATGCTAATTTAGCATCTTGCCCAATTTAACCTTAAAAAAACAAACTTTTTTTGTCCTTTTTCTGTATATGTTCTAATGCGATGAGATGTATAAACACAAGGATATAGGAAGACATAGACCACTGTATTTCACCACATAAAAATCTTCAGCAAGTGCGACACACACACAAAATTACTTTTTACTTTGTGTGACAGATTTTCTGCTAGTGAGATTGTCTTGACACTCTGACAGCTTGTGCGATAGATTTGTTACTTCTGTCAGAGATTTTAATTTATTTATATTTTTTTCTTATTGGCACAAAGAGCTCTCTAATATATACACCATATGTATATATTAGTTGTGCCTTGTGATGTTAAATTGATTAATTGTAATATTTTGTATTTTACTGATTATAATACTATTTGCAGCAATTAGAACCAGACTTTACCATTCACCTGATTGGAAGTGGGATGTATATGTACTCTAAAAGCCGATTAGGAAAGCTATGGCATTGCCACCCACTGTCTTGGTGGTAATTTGCACCAGCATTCAGTACTGAAATTAGTAAATATCATGTGGCTCAGAAGGCACTTTTCCAAACACCATCATTACATTCGAGATGGAGGACATCTCAAATTTGTACAAGATGTACCTAGAAAGTGAGCACATTATTATCCACTGGTTTGATTTGGAGATGATTTGAAATCTAGAGAATGTCTTTATGTTCAAGGACATATTTTTTCCAATTGAAGCTAAGCACTTCTAAGCTAAGCAGGACGAAGCAGCACTGAGCATCATTTGCATATTAGTACAATGTGCAAAGGCAACAACTGAGGGCATGATTCTTAGTGGCAATATACTGATATCTATGGTGAGTGGGGTTAGCGTTAGAGTGGGTAATGTCCAGTTTCATGAACAGTACTGTTTAGCAGCTGAAAACTGATCAAATTCTTATGACTGGATTTGGACTATACATTTCTAACAGAGGAAATTAAGGATAGAATTAAAGAAAGAATACAGGTTCCATGTCATGTTGCTGTTGCTGCTCATTTTTAAATGTGTTTTGTATTGTATGTAAGTGCAGTATAAAATCATTGGGGAATGTACAGTGCAAAGTACACAACTGCAAAGATTTTTTCTCATTCCTTAAGATCCCTTATGTACCAGCCATACAACTCTGCTGTGTCACCTTAGTGGCTAACATGACAGAGCATTAGCTGGATGTGATTTTAAACTAATCCTTCACGTCTTTTGCTGCCTTATGGCTAAATGGTGATGCATCAGGGTGAAGTTTAGCATTTCTTAATCTTTTTTTATATGTGCGTATATGTGTGTGTGTGTGTGCACTCTGTCTGAGTCTGGTGTGTGTAAGCATTCTAATCATGCAGCCTACTGTTATGGCTGATCATATAGAAAAATCAATACCAAAACTTAGAAATCTGTGATTTTATACAGGAGGGGAAATCATTTGATTACATGGTGAATTTGTATGTTTGGTTACTTAAAACTGAACAGTCTGTAATTTTTTATGGTCGTTTCATTTAAATGGGGGGAGAAAGAATATCAACCAAAAATCCAAAAGAAGCACATTACATAAAAGTTGTGAACTGATTTTTGTCCCATCTTTCTCCCCTCACCCCCAACTGGTCAGACTCGGGTCTGGCTCTGCTGAAGGTTTCTTCCTGTTAAAATTAGTTTTTCATTCCCAATTTACCAAGTGCTTGCTCACAGGTCGTTGTCTGACTGTTGGGTTTTTTACTGGATTATTGTAGCTTACAGTATAATGAGCCTGGAGGTGACTGATTTGACACTTGATCAGTTGATACCAAAGTAGTTGATTTTGATTTCATCTGACGAACGCACTTTCTCCCAGGCATTCTATGAATTGTTTAGATGTTAACTGGCAAACTTAAAATGAGCCTGTACATGTGCCATCTTGAGTAGGGGACCTTGAGGCAGTTGCAAGATTTCATTTCAACGTATGTGTGTTACCAATGGTGGTCTTATTGACTATGGTATACTTTAAACACATCAGGAGAAATCAGAAGTATTTGTAATTGATTCATTGATTGATTGATTGTAATCCCAATCAGTGGGAGCCAGAATTCTGGCTGGGTTAATATATATATATATATATATATATATATATATATATATATATATATATATATATATATATATATACTTCTTTAACTCATCGAGTTAAAACGAATTCATGGTTTTAACCAGAAGGTCAATCTGAAAAAACATTAAAATGGCTACAACTGTTACTCTGATCAAGTCTGACAACTATCAACTATAACAGAAGTTATAGTAGAAGATTGGAGACTTTTGTGATTCATATACATATGTCGTAGCATTTGTATTTGTAGTATTTGTATTAGTACTAAACACATCGTCTGGCATACATGGAAATAAGGAGAAAAGAGAAGGCCAGTTTTACTGGATGTAAAATTCCTTTAAACTGTGTTTTTTTACCATGTGACTAAAATGCACCTTGCCCTTAAGTGGTTAACTGGTGATTGGACAGGTGTTAAGAGGTTAAAGTCTTAAATCTTGATTAAATAATAAATATGAAACTTCTGCACAGAAACAATTCTTCTCTATTACGACTTTGGTCAGGAGAAGTTATTGGCTGCAGTCCAATTTAATTATTTCTTTACAGTAAAACTTTTATTTTAAGCAGCAAAATTAACTTCAACCTCTTCTAACTTCCATGGCTTTATAACCGTCTTTAACCCTGTTCCACACAGATAATAGCTGGTGTTTTTCAGACGTCCCCCCGTGACACTTTGTTTTTTCTCACAACAGACAGTGACATGCTCCTTCCGGGCTAGTCCACTGGAACCTGCTTGTCCACCCGTTCTTCCACCAGCTTTATGTAGATCAATATTTGAGTAGCTGCAACAGAGGTGTGTTTGTGGAGCTCCCTATCTCTGTGGGGCAGCCTGTTATAGTGTCAGGTTTGGAGGATGGAAGTTCAGGGTGTGTGTAAGCCCAGGATGACCTGACAGCTTAGATATTTAATAACTGTCTTAACCTGGCCTTCCAGCGGATGTGCTGCAGAGTTATGAATATGGCTGCACTTTCAACCTTACACCCCAGCGGGGCTTGAAAGGAAAAAACATGAAAGAACAGAGAAGATTTGGCTTTTACACTCTTCACCTCTATCATACTGCTGGTAATAGTCAGTCTCTCCACTGGTCAAATGTAATCTCAACCCACACATACCTGAGGGTAAGGTTGCTCAAAGTCCCAGAAGAGTTAGTCAAAAGGGTTAGCTTTTTTTATATAATGTTGTAATTAATTTTTTTGGGAAAACAAGTTTTCTTCTACCTCAAGAATATCTGCCTTTAAATACTTTGTTTAGGTATTTAAAGTCACAATTTTCAAAGCTGGCAGCAGGAGCATCCATCCATCCATAGCTTGGGCTACTCCAAGACAAGGATGTATCTGCAGTAAGATATATTATTCAGTATTTACTGTTGAGAAAGAGCGAGAGAAACACAAGACTTTTTGCAGTACTAGGGTCCTAGCTGTTCTAAATGGAACAGTCCTGTTTTTCCTGGACCAGAAAGGACCTTACGTGGACACTACGCAGAATAGTAATAGTCCACAATGAGACTGTGTTGGATTATCTGACACTTCCCTGTTGTACATATTACACAGACGTCTTATCTGATAAACATGTGTTGTGATTCGTATTTGGCAGAGGTATTTAAAATAAAATCCTTCTTAACAACCATCAAATTGGTGTAGTAGCACTTTCAAAATCAAATATAGATTTATATACACACATACACATTCTCTGGTTATAGATTATTATAGTAATACAGTATTGGCATATCTAATGTCTTCTCAATCTTTAGTAAATGTACTCTCTTTTTGCTTTCACACCATGTTTTTTTCCAGGCACTCCACTCAGCAGCAAACCAACAAAGTCATCACCAGCACAAGCCAACTAATCAAACAGCTCTCTGATATAATCAGTGGCTCTTCACGGGTATTTTATGCTCCCTTTCCTCCCTCACTGAATATTAGTTTGAAGAATAAACAGTAGATTAAACAACATTTGAGCTAAATGAATCTAATTCTGTTTTGTTGCACAGCAAGACCGTCTGCGACT
This sequence comes from Pelmatolapia mariae, assembly GCF_036321145.2. NCBI lineage: Eukaryota > Metazoa > Chordata > Actinopteri > Cichliformes > Cichlidae > Pelmatolapia > Pelmatolapia mariae. Next base: position 39,736,369 of record NC_086236.1, on the reverse strand, counting down.
GACCAGACTAAAGACTGAGCTCTCTGAGTCTGTGCAGCGATATGGGGATCTCCAGAAGGTATTTACATGTTGAATGCACTCCTTTGACACCTGAAATTGATGCTATGGTCATTTAATTTTACTAAAAAGAGAACTAAAGAGATGCTGTTCCGCAGATACAAAGTCACATTTGTGCTACTTGTTGTGAGAGTCCTTGACCCTGTCTCCTCATATGCTCCTCTTTCAGAAAATTGCGGAACGCTCAAGGGCCCTGCTCCCTCCAGCACAGAAAGACAAGAAGAAGGTGAGCTGATACGGAGAGCAAAATGCTCCTTTTGTTTCACTGTCATTCGTAACAAAGTAGGATGATGAGATGGCATTTCTCCGCTCAGCTGCATTCTCACAAGGGCTCCTTTGAAGCTCAGTCTGGTCTCTTCCACTCTGTTATAATACAGTGGACTCCATTCATCACATCCCGCTCTTGTGTGCTGTGAAATTTCTTTCATCTGATTCTAATTTTGTCACCGGTGACAGTTTATTTTCACCATGTGGCCCAGCGAGAGCCAAAAGATGGGAGCTTGTGTTGAAGATATTAAAGTAACTCCTCATAGCCTGCCTGTGCACAGTTCCTTATCCCTGATTACTGAAACCAGACCATATGAAGTTAAATGTATTGAATATCCTTTGTGCATGAGATGGCTGCATGTGCACAAGTAATAAAACAGCAAATTTATCAAGGTGACTTTACGCATGTGCTTCAGGTTTGGTTCAGCACTTGCTGTAGAAACACAATTACCAAGCATAAAATATAAATATTCAACCCAAACGGTGGTGTTTTAAAGGGAACCTGTTATAATCATTTTAGATGCTGGATGCTCAGATTTATCTAAGAAACCTCCCCAGACAGAAACTCTTTGTTCGCCCTTCAGACTTCGTATCACAAACGAGGGCAAAGCGAAGAGCTCAATTGTGATTTGCACCAGTTTTAACCTTCAAATATGTGATCCTTCCCCCCCCCCCCCCAATTATGCCAGTTTTAGAAATCCTTCCTAATGTTTTCTCACATGTGAAGGCTGGTGAATCAAAACAGCCCATTAAAATATTCATACAAGTAAAACTACTAACATGTTAAACATTATGTAATAATGTCGAAACCTGTTTATTCAGGTTCAAAACCTACTTGTCATGTGAGAAGTTAATAATAAAATATTTGTCAGATGTCCTCTCGTTTCTTATGGTAGTTTATTGTGCGTTATGTGTGTTATTAGCTTTCAGCTTGTTAACTGACATGAGGGGAATACTACATTGGAAGCTCAACACAGCCAAGCTTTATTTGCATTAGCTGGATTGACAAAACCTAAAACCCCAGTCAGAGGTAACAGGTATGACAGCGTTTATCAGTTTTGATGGTTAAGTCAGGCTTTGTGCTTCAGACTCTGTTCAGGCCCAAAGGGGCGGATCACGTGCCATATGACTCTTCTTCTGCATAAAAAACAGTTATGAAGCTATGAAGAACATTAGAAAAATAACAGTAAATGTAATACACTGGCATCACAGGCTTAAAGGACTTACCAGGGTGTACACTACCTCTCGGCCCAGCAGCTGGACTTGTTTTCAGCCCCTCCGTGACCATGAATTGGATAAGCAAAGAAAATAAAATTCAACATTGCTGCAAAAAACACAAGTATTTAATGCTGCAGAAAATCATTAATTTGGGGATTTAGTGCGAAGAACAGAAAATAAATATTTAAATTCCAGTTAATTATTTAAACACTGAGTTATTTCTAAGGTGACAGCCACACATTAGAGCTGTGACACCTTAAACTGGATGCATTTAAACAGTAATGCATACCATGCCATACGCTGATAAAGGAGATGTGGAAATTAGTTTATTTTGTCACCGATCAAAGTGAAATTCATTTTATTGGTTGAAGAGGTATTCTTGGTACGTGTTCTGTATTCTGTTAACTGCAGCAGTATAAAACAAACTTTGAACCAAGTTTAAAAACATTTTTACCTTTTCTGCATCATCAGTGGAGTTCATGTGGATTCAAGTGACAATGTGATGCGGTTTGCACTGCTGTCACTTTACAGCTGGACGTGACATTAGTAAGGTAACAACACATTAATACAAGAGCAAATCTCTACTGCACTTAAAACATGTAAATAAAAAATCAGTCGAAACACTTTTAGCAAATTTCAAACCAAAAGTCAAGTTTTCAGCATACGTTACCGTGGTGATTTAGCGAGGTAATAAGAGAGAAATGTTTGTGGCCCAAAACACTCTGACTTTGTGCTTGACGTAGCACACTTAACCCATTAATCTTTCTTCATTGTACAACCCTCAATACTGCAAGGGAGATCACCATGGTTGGATCAACATTCAAAATAAGGAAAGCAACGTTTCTTTTTGAAATCTATCTTTGATCTAAAAATATCATCAAATCAGATCCATTCTTTCCCTGGGCAATATATCCAACAGTTTTTAGAGAGAATTAAATTTCCATATTTTTTGTGTACTTTGCTAAGTTAGCTGGCTGATGTTATTGTTTGGGTTCTAGACATATTTGAGTTTCTTTTTAGGTTTTACTGGTATTCTAGTGTTGACCCTGAGATAGGCTGGTGACCTATTCAGGGTGTACCTCACCCCTAATAATATAGAATGAAAAAGACAGCTGCAAAAAAACAATCTTTTACACTAAGTGGATAAAGTATAGTGTACAATTGATTGCATGCTCAATCATCCAGGTAAGACACTTGAATGAGTAACTAAACATTTCTCCCACTGAAAACGGTACATCTAGATGAACAGAATCAGCGTTTTGGGAGCTTAGTTCTTGGGACATTAATTTCTGATATAGCCTAGCATTAGCATTTAGCTTCTTGTAATTCCATTTTATAAAAGTACAAGCTTCAAATTTGACAAACTTGTACAAGTTTGTAAAATTAGTGTGAACATTATCTTGTGAAGTAAGTTAAAAGAATCTTTTGTTGTGAATATTTTTCTACTGCGGCAAATTGTTTGGGTAATTGGGGAGAAACTACAATGACATGTAGGTGTATCACGTATAGCTAAGAGGAAGCAGCTCTCTTTCTCACTCAATATCCACCAGGGTGTTTGAAGGTCTCAAACATGCTTTTCTGTTAAGCTGAAAGGAGAATGACTTGCAGTTTGAACTGGTTGAACAGTATTCTGCAAAGAACCATTGTTACTACACACACCCTCTAAAAAGCCATCTTATTTTTTTGCCCAAACAGAGAGATGACTCACATGTATTAATGTTTTATGCCTCCCTGAAGGCCTATAACTAAGGTCTATTATACTGCAAGCTTTAGAGATAAAGGGCTATGGAGGCGGCAAACTGTATAATACATTACACAACTTAAACTACATTCAATGCATAGCAGGAAGCTCTCTAATCAGTGCATATATTATGGAAGAAACAACTGGTCAAATATTATTTTATGTAACCATAACAACAATATTCTGACTTCTCTGCTGTACATGAAGTAGAAGACGTTAGTAGACAGGAAGTGATGAGAGGTACCCTGACGTTTGGAACGTCATCCATATACATGCAGAAAAACACTTTTCAAACCAATGCAAATGTTATTGACTGTTTCCCACACACATCTTCAATGAACATCATAGATGACCGGAATCAACAGCAGGGAGCTGTGTGAACCAGTGTGTGAACTTGTGCAATAATGTGTCAGAATGATTGTCTTGAGAGTCCCTTTCCATCCATGTAATGTACTAATATATTCTGGGGTGTTATGTATGTATGTGGAGGAGTGAACACCCAGAGTGTGCTAAGGAATGGTGAGTCACAACATGGCCAGTAGACAGAGTGCTGTGACTAAGCCTGAGTTGGTTCCTGTGCTCTGACCCACACTGGTCCCTCTACCATGAATTAGCTGTGCACTCAACCACATAAAGGTGAAACACATTAGCAATGCAAAAGAGTAAGCAGACCTCTCTCCGTGTCTCTCCTCTTCCCTTATGCTTTTGCTTGCACATGAAACAAAATGTGTGCATGTACCACATGTAGCCTCAACATTCACGATCTCCACTAACACACAGTATATACTGATAATGGCTACACCACATGCTCGTAACAGAAATGTTAACAAATTTGTACCAAAACAAATTCATGGTTTTAACCAGAAGGTCAATCTGAAAAAACATAAAAATGGCTACAACTGTTACTCTGATCAAGTCTGACAACTATCAACTATAACAGAAGTTATAGTAGAAGATTGGAGACTTTTGTGATTCATATACATATATATGTCGTAGTATTTGTATTTGTAGTATATGTATTAGTATTAAAGTCCTTAGTCAATAGACCTCTCTGCATTGTTATTAATCTCTGGCTCTCTTCCACAGCATGTCTTTATCCTGTCTTCCTTCTCTCACCCCAACCAGTCGCAGCAGATGGCCCCGCCCCTCCCTGAGCCTGGTGCTGCCGGAGGTTTCTTCCTGTTAAAAGGGAGTTTTTCCTTCCCGCTGTTGCCAAAGTGCTTGCTCATATGGGGTTGTATGATTGTTGGGATTTTCTCTGTATGTATTACTGTAGGGTCTGCCTTACAATATAAAGCGCCCTGAAGCGACTGATGTTGTGATTTGGCATTATATAAATAAAATAAAATTGAATTGAATTGAATAAACCTTTGATGCAAAACACTGCTTATACAGTTTCTGTGATGTACACAAAGAGCAAAATGCAAACTTGAAATTCAAACTACAGAAAAAATCTGCACTGATGCACTTGTAGCTGCTGATTTAAGAACAGGAAAACTAGGGAGCCAAATGTACAGCTGGAGGTTTGCTAAAAGAAATTGATTTAATGGTTAGCTTAAAGTAGGTTATATAATAAATAGGTACATAAACGTAACATTAATTAATCAATTTTATTTGTCAGTGCATTTATATTTATACAGCACTAAATCACAATAACAATCACTTTAAGGTGTTTTATATTGTTATATTGTACTGCAATAATAGAGAGAAAACCATAGCAATCTCGTTTCCCTCTATGAGCAAGCACTTGCTGACAGTGGGAAGAAAATCTCCCTTTTAACAGGAAGAAACCTCCAGCCAAACCAGGTTCAGGAAGAGCAGCTATCTGCTGAGAGTGGTTGGGGCCGATAGAGGGTAATAATGTTTAGCTAAATATAATTAATTTTTGCTTACAAAATATCAAATGAAATAATAATTTTGAAGTAATAAGATCATTTAGCAAAAAGTGAATGAAGCCAAGACAAGATAAATTGAAATTACATTATAATAATAGAAAAGTAAAAAATTTAAGAGGCTATGTTAATGGTGCTAATTACACATTTGAAATGTGTAAAATGCTTAGTCAAAAATATATTTTCACTGCTGTTGTTATATTTCATTCTGACACATATCACTAAAAAAACCCATCAAGCTCAGAGTTGGATTGTCCATGAATTTTAAGATGAGAGATAAAAGACAGCAGTAACTGGTAGTTGATGTGATAATAAGTTGCTGCTACTTAATCAAAAACCCGAGCACTTGTATTCCCAGGCAACAGACAAAGTAACTGCTCACTGTCTGAATTTTTGCTGTTACTGCTATACCTTTTAAATCTAATGAAAGCAAATGTCTTTGCTCTCACAGAGTCCCCAGACTCCATCCAGTGAGCAGACAGAGGAGGGTCCACTGTTTGGAGCAGGCTCAGAGGGAGGAGGTCAGGCTTTCCTGTCTGAGATCAGTGAGGAGGACGTGGAGGTGCTCCGTCAGAGAGAGGAGGCCTTGCTTCAGATTGAGGTAAGAACAGTGACATATCATCAGCTCAGCTGAATTCATCAGACACAGAGCTCGTATAGTTCTCCTACTCAAACACCTACTAGAACAATTCCAGTCAGCTGATGGTCAATGAACAGCTCCACAGAAGCTGCTGGAGATTAGAAGCCTTACTTAACTATAACTGCACCACACGCCATCAAAAAAGAAAAGAAAAATGGCGTGCGGAATTTCCACAGTCAGTATAGGTTGTGCTTGTAATCACCACAGATGTGGTCCTGTGTACACATATGGACACTACTGTAGCCATCGTCTATTGCATCTTTCAGCAACTTTTTGCAGGCTGCCTGACTGTAAAGAGCTGTTTGTTGCACCGAAACTCTGCATTTTGTTGAGCTTATGAAAGAAAAAAAAAGAACCCAGCTCAGCAGATCTGCACTGACACTCAGCTCCCCAGGTTTCTAAAATATTATACAGCAGTGGAGAAAAATACAGGAAACCAATATATGTAGTAGGAGAGGTTATTTGTTCTTAAAGCAGAGCAGAGTGTTTTAAATTAACTGTTGTAATATAAGCTTACTAATGCTTTGGCTCGAGTCAAAAGAAAATAGTGTGGTCATATTTCTTGGTATTGTGTACATAAACTGTAAAAATAAATTATCCAAACCAAAAATAAATTAGTCTTACTAATAAGCATTGTGTGCAGTGTGTGTATCATTGCCTGATAGATATTATCTGATTAATCTGTGCTAGTGAACTTTACTGTTGTCCAAAAGTGAGCATCAGTGAGACAGTCTGTTGCACTGATTCACTGACGCTCTTTCATTACAACCAGCACACACTGCTGTGTATTTGGATTTATTCTCACATATGCCCTCACTACAAATAGTCCCTTACAAATTCATTCTCCTGTGTTGTATGAGCTCCCCTTGTGCCTCGGGCTTATTTAAAAAAATGAAAGTTATTGCCAATATAATAGAAGCTTTCTGTGGTCAAGATTATCCAGCAAATGCCAGACTACCCACGTCCGTGATGAAATGTAAACAGGTATCTGAACAAAACTTGATCCAATTCCAAAAAATTAATTTTACCTTCTCAATTGAAGACAAAACTGAAGGCAGAGAGAACCACAAATACGCAGCAATTGAAGGGAGGAAACACAGAATTTAAGTATTCCATGTTTTTTTATCTTCAAATAATTTTCACGCTGCTATTAAAAATAATCCATGTATATAAAATTGTTTATACATACAGTTTGAGCCTCTGAAAATGGGGTACAGTGTATTCAAATGACTGTAATTGAAACGTTTTGTTAAACCCACTGAATTAAAGCTGAAAGTCTGCAATCACATCAATCATATCTTAGCTGTTTGCACACTACCAGAGTGGATTTTAAATCAGAGGTAAAAAGTGTCATTGTCCAGGAACGTATGAAACTAATAGTAAGCCTCTTTACTTATACTCCTAGGATTACTAAACTACTTGCACCGCAATGACAACTCATTTCTGTGTGCAGAAGTTATATGCAGTAAAAATAAAATATGCTGGCCATTTACTTTTAAAACAGCCACATACCTGAAATACCACAGCTGAAGAAAACACTCTCCAAAAAAACGATGAAGAAAAACAAATTAGGCATTTGTTTTCTTCAAATACTGCCTCCCAGGAGGCCAACACATGCCAAGTTAGTAACTAGAAACTCAAACAGGCTTCGTCTTCGTCTCCCACCTCCAAAAGCTTATTAGTATTTTGTCACAGTACCCCCATGCTGCTGCAGGATATTGAATGCTGCCCAATTACTAAGGTGCTTATAGCCTTGTTTGTTCCCTTACCTAGGTAAAATGTGTATGGAATCATAATGCTTCTCAGCTAAAAAAAGTCAGCCACTCTGTTGCCAACACCCTTATCAATAATTGGGAAGATGCCCTTTCATTTGGGTGCTTATCCTGATTGCCAGTATTAGGTTAAGTGAAACTAGATAACAGAATGACATACTGGCTATGTTGAACTCACGTCATGGCAAAAGCCTCAGGTTGAGTGTTCAGCGCATTTTCAAAAAGGTATAGGGACTCAGAACATGCTCTTCAAAATTAGGGTAAATATCATCCTTGTTAGCTGCTAAATGCCACTGCTATGTTTGGCATCTCAAACTATGTCAATAAGCAGGTTATACAGGGTGGTGCCCACTGTGGTTTTAGGCGCCTGCTTGGTGGAACCCAGGTTAAAGCAATCAGGCTAAGACTATCGTTAAAAAAGACTAGAAAATTAACAAAGAGCTTGAAAATGATAGCAACAGACAATGGCCCTAATCCAGGAAGCACCTCACAAATCTGGTTTTCTGTTCAAGAAAGCAAGTGAACTTCCACTCTGAGTCAGTTACCACGGTAACAGACTGTGAACTAAACCTGCTCACTGGCAGGTTTTCTTCAACAAACTCTGAGTTTCTCTCTGACTCCTCCCCTACTGCTGCCCGTGAAACAGCTGAGTGCCACTCAGATGCAGCTGAGGGGTACCTGCAGGCCAAGTAGAACATGTATAGTGCAGGAGGAATGCTGCTGATTTCAACTGAGGATATAGTCAAACGTTACAAGGAATTCTTTGAGGACCTCTTCCATCCCACTGACACGTCTTCTGTAGAGGAAGCAGATTCTTTAAATATTAAAGGTTACCGTCCCAAAGCCTAATAAAGGAGACAGGGAAATCACTGCAGTTTTTCCGCACATCAAAGTGAAGTTAATTTTGATTGAACAAGTATTCTTGGTATGTGTCCTGTATTCTAGTCGCTTACCTAATAGTATGTTCAACTGCTATACTGTGTTAATACATACAAAGCCTCACTATTTGGATGATTGACCACTGTAACCACTTAACATCGACCAGATCTTTTGGGAGACAAAATCCATGCCTAATCCATATACAGCTGTGACAAGTGTTGGGTATTATTTTAGTTAAATATTCAGATTCTCAGAAACTAGATTATACATTTCAAATAAACTCTTGTGAATTCAGGATTTTTTTCTTTGTTCTTTTCTTAAAAGCTTTTCTATTTAGATATTCCAAACAGGAGAGAGCCTATAAAAAGGGATGGATAGCAACCAAACCTAAATCCTAATCCTAAATTTGATAGGTGGTGATTTTTAGCAACCACAGTTTAATGTTTGTCTTAACTTAACCACACTAAGACTCATGATGTTGCTTTCTGGTCCTAAATAGGAATGGGAATCAAGAACTGGTTCTTGCTGAGAACCGGTTCCCGGCAGTTTGATGCCCTGGAAGTTAGTCGCCTTGCCTTATTGGTTCCACTTGAACTTGCATTACCATCAGCTGGTTTCAGGTCATGTGTCAGAAGAGTAAAACAGTGATATGGTCTGCACTAGAGATATGGACAGTACTTTAACTTTTTTCAACTGTGATGATCGCTTTGAAGTCTCTGTGTTGGTTTTCATCTTTGCCTTGTGCTGTCAGCTTTGTGTTCGTACCTAAATACTAAGAGAAAGATCACATGTGTGTTGTTATTAGGATAGGGTTTTCTGTTGGTGTCTGGGAGTGGTAGTTATGAGACAATATGTTTCGTATGTAACGTAACGAGTAGCGTAACGAATTGCTTTCCCTGGCAAGTAATTAAGTAACGTATGGCATTACTTTCAAGTAACCTTTTCTTTGTAATATGTGTAATACTCTATTTCTTTGTGTAATGAGTACAACACTGATCATAGCAAAAGGGGGGGGGGATACCTACAGCATGCTTAAGCAATGGTGGTGATTCTTGAAGCAGAGCCAGTGAGAACTTGATACGTAATATCAATAATAGAATTGGAATCGCTAAATTCTTGTCAATTTCCATCCTGAATGTTGTGCTACCGCCATCCACCCAGCCACGTCTGCATGATTTCCATGAATCACATTACATACGCTTCCCACACTAGAGAATTATTGCAGAAAAAAACAATGCACTAAGTAATACTAAACACTCACTACACCAGTTGTGATTTGTATGTTTCGACAAGAATCCTGATGTGGGGGGCTTACTGAATAGTCCTCTCTGGTTGTACACAATCTGCTGTTGAAACTTTTGAAGACATATTGTAAAACTTCACGAGCCATCTCAGAAGCATATGGCTGAATGATAGAAGATAGAAGCCCGGCACATGCCGCAGCAGTCAGCTTTTAAATTGACAAGCCTTTATGTGACAGTCCAGCATCAGATGGCAGCTTGCCGTCCAGCAGTTTGAAGAATAATGATAATGTTTTAGGAGCACTTTGCGGTATAATGAAGATGTATCTCTGTGCCCAGTCAGAGCTGTTTGAACTTCATCAATGTTTCAAATCAGCTAATCCCACCGCAGGAGCTGAAGCCTGAATAGGAACAAAAAAAAGCAAGCGCATCAATCTCTCTCTGCAGAGTGACACACAGTGAAAGAGCTGCCGCACGAATGACAGCTTCATTTCAGCACTGCAGCAGAGATGGGCCAGGCAGATGATTGGTGTTCAGACAGGGTCGTCTGGTCCTCGCTTTAGTTATAGCAGCATGGATAAATGTCATCGTCAGCACTTAGGCAGGTGCTGAGGGGCTTGACGCTGTTTCTTTGGGAAAAGCGATAGCATCTGACAATGTGTTTTTTCACCTCCACACCACCCTTCTCGCCTCTATCCTTTCAGTCCAAACATTGTACCCGAACATCCTTCCATACCACTAAATCAGCAGTGTTTGCTGTGAGTCCCAACATGCCACTTTTTTTTTAATGGCTTTACTCCCAGAGGAGCCATGTCTGTCATCGTTATCAGTCTCTCTCTTTCTCTCTCTCTCTGGGAAAGGTTTGTGGTTCTGAGGTTAATTTTGTACTCCTCAGAGACTCAATGTGCCATATATGCGTGCTCTGCTGAGGCCTCCTGGCTGCAGCTGTGATCCTGATGCACTGACTAGAAGCTACAGAAGTCTTCCTGTCAGCTTTGCTCTCCAAGTCCATTAATGGCTCCCGTACTTTTAATTCCTTAATATCAACCAGGTCAATGGCAGATAACGTTAGAGCTAGGATTTGGAATATCCAAATACAAAAGGCTTTATCTGCAAAACTGTCATTTGAAAATGTCTGAAAGATAACATCATCAGGTTTCCTAAAATGTTCATAGAAAATCAGCCTTAACTGGATGGCAGCCTTAAAAAGTGTGTCGAAAACTATAGCAGTAAAATCTTAGTTAGCTGGATGATTAATAACCAAGACAACCAGGAGATGATGTTCATTCACATAACATATGACACATAAAAATAAAGAAAACACAAGGATTTCAAAAAAACATCTTTATTTTATCTGACAACGAGGACCTTGTGTTTAGAAAAATGCTGCGAACACCAGACAACACCGAAGGCAGGGATGAGATGCAAAAGGCACAGGTGTGTCCAGTTCAAACAAAGCATCACAATATAATTGTATAATAATATAAAAAATATAAATGTAGTTTATAACAGAATCATGGAACAATACATAAAGACCACACACAAATATCCATTCATCCATTCATTTTCTTCCACTTATCCAAGTCAGGCTCATTACATATATCAATCAGGTCAATTTAATTCATTTCAGCTCAATGTAATATGATCGACAAACAACTATACATCTTATGCACGTGTGTGCATGCATCAAAGTCATATAAATTGGGCAGGCAGATATACCACATATCCTTCTTCTTGGACTATTTTTTAATTTTGAGATGTAGTTTGACTTATTGAAAGTTTGGAACTGGACTTATTTGGAATTGGTTACTAATTTACAACCTCATCTGTCAAGCAAAAATCACATGTTCTGTGTTAGTTCTTTTATTACGAGTTTGTGGAGCCTATGCTTAATCTCAGGTTAGGATCTGTCTCTGCTGATTAATTAAGTGCAATCTGAATACCACACCTGGCCACGAGAAGCAGTGGAAAAAAGGTCCACAGCAAAGTCTTTCTGTCTTATTGATGCATCCTCAGGACAATCCATCCACATAGTTACACTTCAGATACAGTGGAAAGACCCTCAGATAAATCAGTTCACAGGCAAACAAGACTTTAATAGTTGGAGCAGAAAGTGTCTGAGAGAATTTGGTTTATTAGCAAAAACATCTGTTATTAACCTCTACCATCAAAAGTGCATTGATTTTCCTGTCTTTATACACTGATGTTTCTAGCATGATGGCAGATCATCTAGTGTGGGTCAACAGATAAAAAGAAGATTGCTCTCTATGAAATCTGTTTGCGTCTCACTGCACACATTAAATTCCTTTTAACATTTTTCCATTACTGTAAAATTGGGAATCAGAATAACACGATAACTGTCACAGCAGATAAACTATGGTATTATTTCTGATATACAGTGAAAATGCCATACAACAACAAACCACATTAAAATATTTCAACTAGTTCTGACATGTTGCTGAAATTGATTCAACTACTGATGAGAAAAGCCCTTTAAATAATATACAGATAGATAATATAGAAAAAAATGATATTGATATTTCATTAAATTTTAATTAAATTATAATAAAGTAGGTCATTACATTAAAAAAATCTAACAATTCCAAATATTTTCTCTTTTTTTTAATTAACTGTCATAACTACATTCACCACAACTGAACAATTACATATTTAAAATAAGACTATACAGTTAAGACTTTTGTAAGGATTGGCAACTCAAAAAACCTTGAAATAGTTGAAATGACATGGCACTAAAAAAGAAAATACATTAAAAAAATCAGATTCATGATGCACGTCCCCAAAGTCAGAAGGGGACAGAAAATTCCACATCAGTCTTTGTGGTGTCTTTCAATGGGCCCACCATACACAATGTGTCACCAATAAAAATAGTATTTCTTTAAAGATTCTTTTGTATATATACTAGAAATTGAATTTGCTTATCTTTCAGTTAAGTACAAAATTGTACTCTACATACCTTCAAGGAATCTCACACTTCCACCAAAGTCAGTCAGATGAATGAATGCTGAATGATGAAGTTAACCTCTGTGCCCACAAATATTAAGTTCTACCACCATCTGTTCTCTGTTTAAGCTGATTTGATCAAGTGTAGACACGGGGTACTGATAAGTGCTGATCATGCATTAGAAACTTTTTGGGATGGGGCTAGACTATAAGTCAGAGGTAACTTTAACTGTTCTGGGTGCTGAGCATACCCTCAGTTATTTCCACAGCAATCTGGCCAGCAGTGACGATAATGTTAAGTGTTGGTGTGAGCCAAAATGTTGGGTGAACAGATGGACAGATCTGCTGATTCCAGGCCCATCGCTTGTGTAGAAAAGCTCTTGAACAGTGACAGGAGTGAATGTCATTTGTTGCCTTCATCCTTTTGTTCTGAAAAAAAAAAAAAATCACACAAGGGGAAGCAGATTGAGCCTCAGCAGACTCCAACGTCTGTCTTTAATATTTCAGCTTGGTCTCCTTGTTGACCTTCAGGTCCTGCTGCTGGCATTCACATTGTTCAGGGATGTCTAGTCCTTGGGCTACTGCCAAAGACGAGACATGATTTTACATTTATAAACAGTTTATTTAGTCACAGCGAAAAAAAATAGAGATGTCTCTCATAGACTAAATGTTGTAAAAAGGTCATTTTTTCCTCCTCTTCCTCCCCCCTTTTCTCACCAGCAGGCGTGCACGTAAATCTGCTTAACAGTTTTTCTGCTGCAGCAATGACACTGTGTCCTGTTGCCCAATGCCTTTAGACTCGGGTGGTAGATGTGGAGAGAGTTTCATATCAGCATTAAGCACACGTATCAAAGACAGTGAGAGTGGGATAGGCAGGGATGTTTTAGTGTCACAGAAAATACCAGACCTACTATTTGTCCTTCATCTAAGCTACTTGTATCTTCAATATCTTTACATAACAGTGCTTCTTACAATCCACCTGATGATTACAGTGTCTTATTGGCGTAACTCTTTTTACTCAGAAGTCAGCTTTAGCTGACTGGAGAAGCAAACTCGCTGGGCCAAAATTCCTTTAGTCTTGTTCAAAACATCAGAATTGGAGTGAAATTTGAGACTCCATTTAAAGATGAGTGGATCCCTTTAGTTTATTTTTTGACAAGTAAACAACATATAGTTTTTCCTCAAGATCCATAACCAAATAATGTCATCCAAACAATGTTGGTCTTTTAGCAGGGACACATAAACGTATCAGTTTTGACGGCGTTTTAAATTAATTCATAAAAACTTTAACTCCTACTAAAATTAACATCCCATAAAAAATACTGAAATTTTCTCTCATCGAAATGGACGTTTTTCTAGAGCTCCATATATACTGGTCAGCTACATTTTAGCCTGATCAAAAGTTTAAAACCACTTGAAAAAAGGCAAAAAAAAATCACATTTTGCATGGTTGGACCTTAACAAGGTTCCAAGTTCAGCTTCAACATGCAACAAGAAGAAATGGGAGTGAGATTGAACATTTTTTGAGCATGCAATTTATTGAAAACAATGCCTAAACTGAAACAGGCTGTTTTACAGCGAGCCAGCCATTTTGATCAATACAGATCTTATACAGTCAAAACAAGCCACTATCAACAAAAATGCATTTGCACTGGATGAACTGGGTAATGAACAGATCCAAAACAGATCCAGAAATGATAGGATCCAAAATGTATCTGGGTTAGTATCTGCACAGAAATGTGCACCACGCACATTTAGACTGACTGGCATTCCTCTGAAAAATCGACTTTAATCATTAGCTAACACACGTATTAGCTAGCTAATGCTACCAAGCTTGTGTTTGTTACGCATGCCTTGCAGATGCAGTTTGTACAAATGTATAATTCCTGAAATAAATGCAAACACACTTGATAAAACTAGCTTGTCAGGCTATAACCCCAGAGTAAACACAGGCAGCTTTCTCTTTTTAATTCATCCAATCTGGCACAAAAGTGTTGAAATTTCTTTAAAATTTTACATGCAATGGAACAGTGCACATGTGGATTGTTGATATTTAATACAAATATCTGAAATTATTACTAAACTGAGGTAATTTAGATTGTGGAATCATATCATCCGTGTTGTAGTAATGTTAATCTAGTATGCTTTAAAAGTGCCTGCATTGTCCCCCAGTCATTCCAGGAATATTTCCTCTTATATATCTGTATTTGTTCTTTCAGGATTCTAAGCAGAGGACCAACATTACACACAGCACTGATGAAGTCTTTACTGTCCTACATTTAGCAGCCCTTTTTTTTTTAGATACACATGTTAAACTGCTAATTGATATAAATACTCCAAAATACAGAATAGCTCCTGTGAACCTCCCACATTTTGCCTCTTGTCCCAATTTCTTGAGAACCAAATTACATGTCAGATATAACATCTCAAATGTAAAAATTTATAACATAAGTTTTTTTGTTTTGCTTTTGTTGATACATGCCTATTATAATTGTTAAACATATTTATTCAACATAAACACAAAGAACAGTAATTATCGACAGGAAATTATGTCCCACCCCATATGGAAAAGAAATAGAAAAAACTTATAAAAGACTTGCATTAGATGTGGCCTACTTCATATAGTGAATCATAGAAGGCTTATATGATTTACTCATGAAAGTGGCCACTTTCTCATTACTTTCATATATTGTTTTAGTAAGTATCCAAAACATACAAGTTTCATTTATATAATTTTTCAAGGGATCTTATATCTGTTTTCACTCTTGTATGCTTTTCATACAAGTTTCACACAAGACAGATACAAACTTTATAAGATTTATATATATCTTTTCCATATGGGACGACATATATGCAACACTGAAACACATTTAGTCTGGAATAGGAACAGACAAAAGTGAGTGACATGACAAGGATGTGACATAATCAACTACCACTACTCTAATTTTAACCATGTTACTATATCATTTTTGATGAAATAATCATAAATCTAAATAATTGCTCACAAGCGTCTAATCTGTTGCCTTTGTGAATAGTTTAAGAATAGTGTATATGAGCAAAGACTTGAAAATATATACTGAAATTACTATATAGCATCTGACTATTGAAGAGTTAAGGTACTGTAGATTTTGAAAGTTGCGTAAATTAACATGTTAACTCTTAACTGAAATTGAATGAGTATTCAGTATGAGGACTTATTTTTCAAGAATTTATTAAAGATATATTTTTTTAAATCTATGTTTTGGGGTTCTTGAGTACTGGTGACAGGATTGTGCCAAGCATAGCACACAAAACCTAAAATATGTCACAAGGCTCATCTAAACTGATTTCTCAAATATGACAATGAGTTCATTGTAATCAAACACTCCAGGGGAGCAACTTTGTGAAGTGGTGATGATTTGCCTCATGTATATGAGGCCAGAAAAAAAGCAAGATGTACCTAATAAAGTGTCTCTGAGTTTGTATAGTAAACAAACTGTTATTGTTACTGTTGTGAACCCTCACATCTAACATAGCTAAAGTTTCAAATAATAAGAAGTGATGCTTCTTCTAAGCCTCCACACCGAAGCACACAATCACTGCGTAGAAGACGATAAAGACACAATTCAGGTGAATTGAGGTAATATACTGGAGAAGTCTACAGGTTTCACATTAGATATGTAAAACCAAAAAATCATAAAAGCTACATTAGGAATCAGGGCACTTCTCAGGGCCACACGACTTCTCCTGATGTAGTGAGGGTGGAGGTAAAGAGGTCCATCTTTCTCAGCATGGAACGCTCATTTGCTGATGTTAAGGAAACAAGACTTGTTTGAACCATCTTTTCTCTGTGTTGATAGGATAACTCGTCAGTAACCATCTGAATGCAAGTACTCCTCCCTCTCACTGTATGTATCTACAGCATCTAAATTAATGTTGTTGGAACACTTACCTCTGTTATTGTTCTCTTTGAGACTTAATCTGATAAGATGTCTGGATTTTTACATTAAAATGCTTTGTTGCTTTATCTGAGTTCATTAAGGCCTCAGACTTATCTATCTACAGGGCTGATTGGGAGCGTGAAGTCACACCAAACTGCTCAGCTTGTGAATTGTGAGTTGGTCAGCGAGAACAAAAGGAATCAGAAATGACAAGCGTTGACAGAGAACAATGACTAATGTGCCTGCGGAGAGTAGATACGTCATCAAATGCTGCCAAATCACAACTGACATGACAGAGTCTGCTGATGTGCTCCGTAAACCAGACTACACCTGACAAAATGCAACTGACACTCTAAAACATAATAATGTAACACTGGTCTGATTGGCTCGTAGTGCTGCCATGAAAATAAGAAAATAAATTTTCTGTGGCCATCTTACAACATTAGTTTGAATAAAAAATAACAGAAGTTATTGAAGCTTTTAATAAGAATACATTTTCATGGTTACATGTTTTGGAAGAATAAATTAAAATAGTGCCTTTGACAGCGTTAGACAACATATAAAAGCTAGATGTAGCCGATCATTGTCTTTGGACAGGACATTTTAAGGCCTCAACATTAGCATTTTGGTTACTGCCATGATGTTTTTTAGACGTAAGACTTGACCGTAACAAAATGGTGTTATCAAGTTTAAGTCACAGTCTATGTCCAAGAATTGTATAGCTGCAATGCACAAACGCAGGTGTAGCCCAGCTAGGAAAAAAGAGCAGTGGAAAGTAGTTTTTTTGGTGTATGATGTAAACAATTTAGTAATTTCTTTCTTTTTTTGTTCAAAGGAAGATGTGGACAAATAAGATTATCTGTTGTCGTTTAACTTGGCCAATCAGCATTGAGCTCCCAGCAACCCTTGCTGTTGACCTTGATCACATGACTTTCTTGTAGTTGCCATTTCGTTCTTGTTCATACAATGCCATGTGCCAGAGAAACTAATGTTCCCCAAGTCGAATTGCTAGGAGTTGCAAGTGAATCTGCTGCAGTTTTTTTTGGTCGGTCAGAGTTTCACCCTGTCATCGGTCAGGTTTTTTTTGTTATCTGGTAAAAGGATGACTCGACAGACGGACCCAGTCTGAAGCAAGCCCTCATTTTGGAGCAGCGATTCCACAGTTCCAGTTAACTGGATGGCGAGCCAACCCAAAAGTGAACAGGATTTGCTGAGGTTTTATTGAAGCCAAAGTTTCGTTCCCATTGAAGCTTCAGATACCTGCAGGACTACGAACTTTCTTCCTTCATCGGAGTGTGGTAGCACAAACGTTAAACAAACTGAACGGGCCCCAACGATCCATCATTGGATCATCACCAGACATTATTCACTCATACATTTGACTCAGAGAAAGCTATATGCGCGCACTTTTATTTAGTTTGTTATTTTGGGGGGAAATATTTTGTATTTTATTTTATTGCTTTCATTACATTTGTTGCAGCTGCTGTGTGTCAAATATAACAAATTTGTGAACAGTCTACTGTGGTGTGGTCTCTCCTTATTGGTGTTTATACCTTGGGCTCCTGTCGATCCTAGATTTTCTGATACTGGCTAGTAGGAGTTCGGTCATTCTTAATAATAATTCGTAAGTTGGGTTACACAGGCACCTGCTGCTTCTGTGCCAGACTCTTAAATTGTAATGGGACAGTGGGCATTTTAACACAGGAGTCTTTGGAGAATGACTCTTTTTTTGGGGGGGTGGCCATCAGAGGAACGGCAGTTTATGGCACGAAATAGTAGACTTCTTTATTCATAATTTTGGGTTGGTGTTAAGTAAAAACTCATGAAATACTACAATCAAATACTAGTAACAGGGTAAAATCAGAGGGGTGACATAATAATTAAAAAAAAGAAAATGATAGAAATGAAAAAGCAACACCTCCTTTTCTGTCCATTCATTTCTTTTTCAACAACAGAAAGAAACAAGAATCCCAGTACAGTCAGACTGACATTGTTGGTGTTGATAAAATGTTTTGCCTGTTGATAATGTATGAAACATCCAGTGGTCCTCTGGTTAAACAGTAATTGAGAAAAAGTCCATAATGGCTATATCATTAACATTCATAGTAGTGAGATTATGTTCTTCAACTTTAACCAAGTTCAGTAAAAAATTCAACAAAGTTAAAGTCACAGAATGTTGATCTCTTTTTCCTTGTTACCCTGACAGAAAAAAAAAGGAATATATGCAATGTAAACAGATTTCTTCAAAACACATTTGCCTGGTTGGCTGTGAGGTTGGAATTAAACATTATTTAGGGGGTAGGAATAGCTTCTCAGTGAAATTCAAGCTGGTTTATTTGAATATACAACCACGTTCTATACTCAAGTTATAGGTGTTCATTTGTTTTCTTCATATTTAGCACTACTTTGACAGCGCTGCATTTGAAAGTGTTGGATTTTAAAGCCTTGCATCACATTTTAACCAGGATCCAGAACAATGCATTTTGCATAATGCAAGCAAAGGCTTTAGGGTTATTTTCACAGACTGGACAGAGGTGTAAAATTGGTCAGTTCTCCCACTAAAAGTCAAATTTTGTTCTTCCTTGAAGAATATTAATTTGTTGTAAAATACTAAGTATAGTATAGAACACTTATAATCACGTACAGAACTATAATCAACTGCTCTTAACCAGTCCAATAACGTTACGAATGAACTTATCTGTCACCAAGAGTACTGATCCTTAACACAGTGTTAGGTGTTGTAATTTACACTAACAGAAATGTCACAAATAATTCCTAATAGTTGGGCCAACCTGAGACCTTTCAAGAACCATGTTATAACTTAAATGTAGTGACATAAGTAGATAACATATGGCAACGTGTCCTCACAGTAGTTCGATTGCATTCAGATCACGTTCAGATTCTAGTGGAGGCGCCACTTTGGCTTGGGAATGTACTGAGAGACCCCTTTCTCAGCGAGGTCTCGCTCTGATTGCTACACTCACATTTGGCCAAAAGAAGCAAACTAAGTGGGAGAGAGCACTTCAGAGTTCCAAGTAACTTCTCTGAGCAAAAAAGGTGTGAAAACGCCTTAAATCTCCCAGACGCCTCTTCAGGGGTCGTGTCATCTATCGGCACACCCCCTCCTCATAGCTGACTTGCATGCCTAATCGGTTCTTATTACTGATGCTGGTTCGCCTTTAAAAGGCTGACATGAGCACTCTGCTGTGCCATACTTCCCTCTGCAGGCACTAGAGGAAACCTCTCATAACAGCCCTGCAGTGAAAGATGGAAAGACATATTTGTGTGACAGTGCTAGCCGCTGCAAACTGCAGTCTGCGTGAAACTCTTCCTGGGAGAATCAAACCTTATCTAGCTACTTTGCTGTCATATATTGGACTATAAATTACCTTCATCTTGATAATACCTTGAAAGAATCAAACTGTGAAGAGCAATTAAATACAAAACAGAAACAGACTAGAATAATCACACAAGAGACCAACTCTGATGCTGATTTCTGTGTGGATAAATAGAACAATATCTTGGTAACACAAGCATGAAAGTATAGAAAAAGAAGAGTCCCTTTTTCCGTCCTCTATCAGATGATCTGCAAGTTGCAAAGCTGTGGATTGAGCTGCAATCTCTCTCACAAGTGTTCATATCAGCTGCTATCAGAAACATCTTTATGACTGGAGAAATGCGAGGCATGCAGTTCTAATGACTGAGGTGTCAATCAGATGCTGCCGGCAGGCTTGTTGTGACTATTTTATCTTGGCCTCAAGTTTAATTGTGTTTTTGCTGCCTTGGCAGTGGCCCAAGTGTCAGATGAAACTGATGTCTGAATTGCGGTCTGACATTTTAGTTGCATGAGAATATACAGACCCTCAGAGCCTTTCGTTTATTCAAGTATGTTCTTTTTATCAGTCATACACAATAACAAGAGCAGCAGGATTGACAGACAGTGTCAGAGGACCAGCAGAGGTGAGCTCTGGAACTGAGGATTAGTCTGATTCTTTGGCTATCATCATAAAGAATTGTGGCATGTAGCAAAAGTTCAGTGACATTTTATTGATCCCTATACAGCAAGCTCGGTTTTTGCATGTGCGCTACAGTGGGAGGTGAGGTCAGGGTGAGCTGTAGAGCACTGCCCCATGGAGCTGGTGCAAATTTAGAGTGAATTACTCAAAAACTGGTGTCCTTTCAGTTTTCCTTGACTTTGATGAATAACATTGTGTACAGACGGAAAATGTGTCATAGAAAGAAAATTCAGCTGAACCGGCACAAATGCTAATGCACTAGGGCTCTCTAAGATGTCATTATAGAAGAGCAAACAGGATAAAATGCCCTTTAAGGTGCCCACACAAAGGAGAAAACATACATGGTTGTCTTAGGTCTGGGTCAGTCAGAAATGGAGGGCTCTGTAGAAAGCCCCTATATATGATGGAATGCAGTGTCCTCGTAGGTGCACTTAGTGGAAAAAAATATCTCCATAACCTCTGAAAAGTAAGAAAGCACGATGATGTGCATTTAAATGAAGAGCTTTGTTATAACTGGATGAGGTGGACGTTTGGATGCTTAAGTAACTTCATTTTAACCATCTAAACTTTTCACAAGCCCTCTGAGGGCTTAAACTTCCACCAAGGCAGATCGCTCTCTGGGCAGTATTTACTTTAATGGGAACAGACGTTTTGTCATTTTTTGACCAATTAATCATTAAGCTGACCTTGAAGACCAAGTTTAAAGGGATCGTTGACATGACCCCACTCAACACCCCTACAAAGTTTATTAGAATTCATTCAAAACTTGTCGAGTCATCGTGTTTATAGACAGAATAACACAAATACAAAGGCTGAGTTGTTAAACTGTTGTAGTTTTCAAGCTTTTCGAGTGAGTTATCTCATAGTTCTCTCAATGTATATTTTGCTTTTGGATCAAATACACTGAACTTTAAGCCAAATAGTGTATTATCATTTTTATTTTGTCAAGATTACAGGTGTCAAAGAATACTTCGGTTCCCTGCTCCTTCAGGTCTACACAGGAGCTAAAGCAGAACTCAAAGAAACACTGATATACTCTGCTTGTATGATAAGAAACCCCCCTGTAGTAAACCTGAAACTGAAAACATAATAGTCAATTCCACAGGCCTGGTTCCTAGCCTGATGCCAGTATCCAGTGGCTTCTGGATTGCTCATGAGTAGAATTTGAAGCCCATGAAATATGGAAAAGGGCACAGTGTTGGCTCCAAGCCTGGCCACCCACTCAGCCCTCAGGCAGGGGTCCACTGCACCCACCCACCCACGGTCGCCCCAACCCACCTGGGTGTGTACGTGTGTGTGTGTGTCCCTGTCTGTCTATGCCTATTCGCAACACAGTGTTTGCTAAATTGGTTACACACTGTTCTGTCATTATGATAAAATGAGCCCTGATTGCCCAGTGCTTTGCCAGGTAAAATAAATTTATTATTCTATTACAGGGTGATGGACAGGGTTGCCTCAAGATAAATGCAAAAAGTCTTTAGCATCACAAGCTTTGCCAGAGGCCATTTTTTCTCCATTCAAATGGTTTTTGCCAAGTGGCAGGATGGCTGCCAGTTTCCACAGCAAACTCCGCCACCTGTGATGGATGGCCCAGTGGGTTAGGCTACACAAACGCAGCTGTGATTGCACGGTGCCATAATGGAGGAAAAGGGGGGACCTGCGAGCATGAGATAGACAGAGGTTTTATAAGCTTTCATATTGCTTTGAGCTGAAACATTGAGAGCAGATTCAAAGCTCTGAGACTGTGGAGAATTAGCTGCGGTCAACCATAGCTGCACCAGTTCGCTCTGTGCCTTGACAGTGGAATAATTGAACAAAAACTTTAAACTGCGTTTTTTTTTTTTTTACTTTTGGACAAGCCAAGCACAAAACATTTAGGATTAGACACAAATCCACTGTCAATTAAAGGGACAGGGAAATTGAATTAGAATTGCATTTTCTATAGAAATCCTTCATAGCTGCACAACTATGAGCAAAACATTTAAGAATGACAAAAAGCCACTACAGTTTCCTTCGATTTTTTTGTTGACATAATATCAGTCAAAACTGGCTTCAATTGATCTCTGTCCATCTGAAACCATGAACCATCCTTTCTACTACTACTTTGATCGATCAGGATTGATCAGGGTGATAAAGAATATGCAAATCCCACCTTTGCACTTTAGAGTCTTTTTTTATTAGATAAAAATAAAAAATAAAAAAAATGTAGTGAAATGAAATAATGTTATGTTATTCTGTTACCTTACACATTCTGTTTCTGTAATTAAGCCTGACTGCCTGCTCACATATGCAAGATGACTTTGTGCATTATTCAATATTGATAATACTTTGCATTTAGTTTAACCTCAAGTAATAAAGATGATAACATCTAATAAGACCAAACAGTGTAAATATGGAAAGTAATATTATTAATAAATAAATAAATAAATAATAACCTTACTTTTCAAGCTATAATCTTTAGTTTTCCTATGTGTAAAATAGCACATTGTCTCTCATGGACTGATATGTACGGAGGACTAACATGAGCATTCACTGTGATTTCTCCATAGAGAGACATGCTGGATGTCAGTCAAATCATGAAGGATCTGGCCAGCATGGTCCATGAACAAGGAGATGCAATAGGTAAGATGCTGCCCCATCTTGTTGTGTATGCCTTGAATTTTTACACTGCCGACTCTAATTTATTACAGATAACCTTTTGTGGGCTCATTTTAATATGATGTGCTTGACTAATGCCCTAAGCTTGAACGTTCTGCTGGGCAAAACAAACTTTTTAACCTCCACCTCCCTGCCACACTGACAAATTTTCTGATGAGAAGCAAAAAGATGTGGGTTTAAAAAAACACAACAGTGCAGAGTGTTTGAGAAAATCCATTTAGACACCCTGATATCTATAAACGGCTCTCCACTCCCTGCAGTGATGTAGACTTGGCAAAAAGAATGAAACTTAGCACACAGATATAGGGCAGATATAAAGGCTTTTCTGCTGGGTCACAAATGTGCCATCAGCTATGTCTGGCTCCGTCATGAGCATTCACTGCAGAATTAGCTTTTACTTGGTGTCAGCCATATGGGAAAAAGGGACATACCTGAAAAATGTAGGTGTGATTTTGGCTTTAGATCAAATCTAACTTGAAGTGAAAGGCAGATGACTTTCCAAATTAAGGTTACTGTGTTGAGCCGTGGTCAGTGTAGCATAGGGCTGGGTATCGTCACTGATTTCTATAGCTGGTTTAATTCTGATTCACTAGGTCTGGATTTGATTTGATTCAATTTGGACTCAGTCAGAAATATTATAATTGATAATTTATCAGTACATATCCATATTTTTATATTTTGTATAAAAACAAAGCTTGTGAGACTTCATCAGAGGTTTAAGCATCACAGCAGATGCCTTTGTGTCAAAGTAACTGAGGATAAAACACAGAAAAACATGAAGGAGATTTCTGGCCTGGCTTTTTATAGTGGATAAGCTTAAAAATATTCTGCAGTAGATCAAAAACTGAAGAAAACCATGAATCAACTCATGAACATTACCTGATGCTGCTGAAGGAAAGCAAAAAGTTACAGAGTAAACTTAAAGAGGTTTTATTAGAGACACAGCTAAGCGTTTTGAAATTTGGCATCATTTACAAAAATGTTAATTTCTTCTGTATTAAACAGAAGAAATTAGGCTTTCTTGTCAGAGGTCATTTTTTAAAAACAAAAAAGCAGTGGCTCACTGCTGAGTAATAAGCAAGCGAATAATGTAGAAAACAGAGATTTTTGATGGTAAACTGGTTTCACTGAGAGAGAGAGGGAGCTGTGCAGAAAGTGCGATTTTAATCGTGGTGGAAGCCAAACAGCCAAAGTAAGAGGGAATTTATTTCTGTGTTTTTCAACCATGAAGTGTAGTTTCATCTTCTTTTGCTGGTGGTTCAGTGAAGGCCCGACAGCATTAACCTCTACTTTCAACCCGCATAATGACGTGAAGAAATATTGTTTAAAATTATTGTTCAAAAAATGATTTCATATGAAGGCAATAGGCAGAGTGTTACAGGCATAGCCCTAAAGAATGTAGCCTCATGGGCAGTGTAGTCCAGTTGTAAGTACACTATTAAGACTCGACTGCACACTGTGTTCGTGTTTTCCTCCGAAACAATAAGTTCCGTTGGAGCAGCCTTTCAACGCCTCTCTCTGTCTCTCGCTAGCAAAGTTGACCCAGACAACAAAGTAAAGCTAGTTTTTGGCTACGAGCCCGACACGAACCCGACGTATTAGCCAGAGGGCCCTTTACTACAGTTCGGAGCCGCAGACCTGTTTTATATACGCACGGAATAGTTTTCTATGTCCACTCTACTGTTACTCGTTTTATATTAAGATTTAAAAATCTAGTTGTATGGCCAGTAACCTTCAGTAAAAGTAATAAATCACACAGCAATAGTACATTCATGTAGTTGTAAAAAGTTTGATAATATATTAAGTAATCCAAAGTATTCAGAATACGTTACTCTCATTGAGTAACGTAACGGAATACGTTACAAAATACATTTTGGGGCATGTAATCTGTAATCTGTAGTGGAATACATTTTAAAAGTAACCTTCCCAACACTGTTTAATGGCTAGACTGAAGGCTTCTAAGAGGTCAGACCTCAAAAACACTTGGTGACAACTGGATCAGTTGAATCAAAGCAGGATTTGACAGACAAAAATTAGCACACCATCAAGTCTTGCACTAGTGATGGACAAGCAATTTTGTCTAAAGAATTTTTAAAATTTTTGTGTCTAAACAAGGTCATAGTCTCAGAGGATGCATAGCGTCTATAAAGACATACTTTGTAATGGAAAAAATTTATTTACTGATGAATCCTATTTTGTGGTTCGTGGTAGTAATGGAAGGGTGTTTGCAAGGAGACTGACTGAAGAGAGAAACCACACAACAATGTATCAAACCCACAGTAAAACACTGTGAAGAGATCTCAAGGCTTCATCTTGCACTCTGGTTCGTATCTCTGTGGAGAAGGATTCATATTCATAACTCAAAGATATGAAGAACCATTTCAACCCAAAGACCAAGGGCAGCTGTTTATTATGGACTTGTTAAACGTCACCACAAACCCACTGAAAATTTTGGGGTAACTTAAACAGTCAAAAAGATAAACATTCCTGATCTCAGGAAAAACACAATAGTGCTGACCATAACTATGGGTAGCTTTATTTAAACACACACATACACATACACACACACACACACACACACACACCTACACACACACACACACACACACACACACACACACACACACACACACACACACAGGATGATACTTCAGTGTCTCAAAATACTCGGGATTAGTTGCATTGCTTTATGGAGTAAAAGGTGTGGGTACGTAATGGGGTTGTGGGTGTGTGATGAAGTTTCCTAGGAAGAATGGGAAGCAATAACTTGTGCTAATTGCTACCTTTTTGTTACAGAGTGCCCTTTTGTTTGCTACCTTCAATCAGGCTAATGTAGATACCCTTTAAATACCCTTTAGAGTCAGGATGACTAAAACTGGCTTATCCTAACTGCAAGAATGGATAATAAAATGTTTTTGTTTTTGTTTTCTTCATTGTTTGCTCTTTTCTCCAATGTACTAGTCTTAAGTAGGCTGGCTAAAATGTAGAGATATAAATGATGCGACAAATTCAAAACTGTTTTTAAGGGTAATTTTTCTCTGTTTTGTCATTATTTTATTATCTGTGAACTTTGCAAAATAAGCAAGAAAGCTGATCCCACTAAAGGTGGAAACAACAAACTTCACCACTTGAGGATTAAACTGCCATTTCATACAGCAGGAATGTAAGGTGGATATACTAGCAGCTAGTGATGTGTAACCCAAAGTAAACAAATGACTCAACCAGCTTCTCTGGAGGATTCACTGGCGCTCCATTTGACAGGGAGACCAGGGTAGATGAAAATTATTGATGTGGGTACATAGTGGTAAAATGAGGGCTTCAAGCAACTTGTTAAAAAATGCTGAGCCAAAATGCAAGGTCCTGAGTAGAAAATATTTATCAATTCATGTTTTAGTATGTTACATTATTACACAAATGAACCCCACCATCAGGAAAATGAACCATAATTTGATTTAAACGGACTAAACACCACAGGTGTGAAAACACCTGTGAGAGGTTTAGTGTTACACACTCAATTTTTTGATATTTCATTGTAAAGCATCCTGGTACTTGTCGAGCTGTTCCTGTGGCTATTTGTCATGCAATTATGCACTCAAAACAGTGAGTATAAGTATTGTAATAGCCACAATTACTGTATACTGTATACACAACTGTAACTGTATACACAAAAGGAAAAAAATGCTAACATTAGCACCGTTCAACTAACTCTGTTAGCATGGTACTAACAGAGGCACAGGGTGATAATTTTTGTCTAGCTAAAAAAAGCAGGGAAAAAACCCCACACAACGTTTTTACTAGAAAAAATGAACAGCAAACACCTTAGAGTATCTTTTTGTAAGACCAGACTAATGAAGGTACTTTAGGACTTTATTTATCTGGGTGAGATTGTATAGGTTTTCTCATCCAAGAAGCTTCTTCGGTTCAACTGGTGGAGTCCAAAACAGTTGGAGGTAATAAACCGCTAGTGGCGGGTGTCATCTTGGAGCTGGCCCTAAGGGTCGTCAGCACAGTGTTGATCACGTTGTCACATGAGACATGACGAGGAGAGAAAACGTGGGTCATTCCCATCACTGGGCCCACAGGTGAAACCTCTGTGAGACAATGACCCACCCCACCATGATGTGAGGTATTATGGTCACCTGAGGCCAGATGTGAATGGGAGTTGAAACGCCTGAAATGGATCTCAGGACTCCACTGTTGGTGGGTGATAGCGGCTACAGTAGACGTCGATGGCGCCCTTTACTCGTATCTTAAATCATGTGTCTTCTCTGCCCAAAATATAAACACTGGCATCCTGGAAGGAGTGTCTTAATCTTAAAATGCAGGTGTAAAGCTGTTTTGTTTCCTGTTTGTAGAGAGGAGAGCTGTTTGTCCTATGTAGAGATCTAATCACTTCTCGCTGCACTGCACCGCATACACTGTGTTGTTTCGCTTGTGTTTGGGTGTTTTGTCCTTAGAGTGAACCAGTTCATTGGCTCACCCTCAGGAAACAAGGGAACAACCTCCACTAGGCATTTTAATACATGGGACCCTCCAACAGTTGGTCTACGACTGAAGAAGACTTTTGAATGAGGTGCAAAATGTCCAGAAGTCCAGTTGCCTTTTTTTCAAGCTGTTAAGACAACCATAACCCGGCTGACGGAGACCCTAGACCAGGTATGTCGAACTCCAGGCCTCAAGGGCCGGTGTCCTGCAGGTTTTAGATGTGTCCTTGATTGAACACAGCTGATTTAAATGGCTAAATGACCTCCTCAACATGTCTTGAAGTTCGCCAGAGGCCTGGTAATGAACTAATCATTTGATTCAGGTGTGTTCACCCAGGGTGAGATCTAAAACCTGCAGGACTGGAGGCCTGGAGTTCGACACCCCTGCCCTAGACAAACAACATCCTCAAACAATTTTTATAAACAGGTAAATAAGCTAGATACATACCAGATCTTTTTGTATAACACTGTAAACATGTTTAATTATGCTCTAAAATTTGCCGTTTTAATGTGGAAGTACTGCATTTTTTCACGCTGTACATTGGCGTCACTTTGTTGTCCTAGAAGAAGTCCAACATAACTAGTGTATAGAGGACAGCTGTAAAAGTACCATCAGTCACATTCTCCTCTTTCAAATGTTGACTGTACGTCAGCCCTCACTCAGATAAAGAATAAACTGAACACTTCCTTCTGTCACGTTTAGTACTTTTATCCTTTTGCAAATTCTGCCACATCTCAGGCTTGCTCTGCTTATGAATGAGGTACTGCATTTGCATGTGAAAGACTGTGGATGTAGTATTTTGGACATGGTAGAGGAACACAGTGTGATTCTACCTAAATGAGTGAAGGAAGAAATAGAAGAGAATACTGTGGAAGACTGCAGAGTTCAAAGGCATTATACCAAAGCAGACATCCTATCTGATCACCACAAGCCAGGCAATAATGGACCTGTCCCCATTAAAAGAGATGCACTGAAATTGCCCTGACCTGTTTTTTTTTCTTGGTGTAGTGGCAAATAGAAATAATATTTGATTGTGTTGTGGAGGCATTTGTGGAAAAAGCAGGTAGCACAAAGAAAAGAATTGGCTAAAAAAAGGAAGGATTAGCACTTTCACGGCCTATTCATGCGGGCTACTCTGGCACACTGCTCAAAAGAGCTTCAGTTTATACACATGAAAACAGTACTTTCTTTTTATATACAAGATCTGTGTTTGTTTGGTATTTCCAGAGCCTTTGTATGGTAAGAGTGCATCAGCGGGGATCCAGAATGTGTAGTTATCATATGGATTACATTCACAGTTCCCAGAAGTGCTTAATGAGCAATTAGAAGATGTGACTATAGAGAGAAGGAATTAAGTTTTTCAATAATTAGAAGTCAATAAGTGCATTGATTTGGATTTTTATAGCACAGCAAAGTGTATGAATTTACATCCTTTCATCCACCGGGGTTCTTCCCGGTGGATGAGAGGGTTTGTTCCCTGCGCCTTAGGGTTGGGGAACGGGTCCTGACTGTCATCTGCGCTTATGCGCTGAGTGGCAGTTCAGAGTACCCAGCCTTCTTAGAGTCCCTGGGTGGAGTGCTGGAGGGTGCTCCACCTGGAGACTCTGTTGTTCTACTGGGAGACTTCAATACGCATGTGGGTAACGACAGCGGGACCTGGGGGGGCGTGATTGGGAGGAACGGCCTCCCTGATCTGAACCCGAGTGGTGTTTTGTTATTGGACTTCTGTGCAAATCACAGTTTGGCCATAACGAACACCTCAAACATAAGAGTGTCCATAAGTGCACGTGGCACCAGGACGCTCTAGGCCGCAGGTCGATGATCGATTTTGTAATCGTATCACCAGACCTGCGACCATATGTTCTGGACACTCGGGTAAAGAGAGGGGATGAGCTGTCAACTGATCACCACCTGGTGGTGAGTTGGATCAGGTGGCGGGGGAGGACGCTGGACAGACCCGGTGCACCTAAACGCGTAGTGAGGGTGTGCTGGGAACGCCTAGCAGAGACCCCAGTCCGTGAGATCTTCAATGCACACCTCCGGCAGAGCTTCAACAGCATTCCGAGGGAGACTGGGGACATTGAGTCTGAATGGACCATGTTCAGCATCTCCATTGCTGAAGCTGCTGCATTGAGCTGCGGCCGCAAGGTGGTTGGTGCCTGTCGTGGTGGTAACCCCCGAACCAAATGGTGGACACCAGAGGTGAAGGGGGCCACCAGGCTGAAGAAGGAGTTCTATCGGACTTGCTTAGCCTGTGGGACTTCGGAGGCAGCTGACAGCTACCGACAGGCCAAGCGGAATGCGGCTCGGCCAGTGGCTGAAGCAAAAACTCGGGTGTGGGAGGAGTTCGGAGAGGCCATGGAAAAAGACTTTTGGACTGCCTCGAAGAGATTCTGGCAAACCGTCAGGCATCTCAGGAGGGGAAAGCGGTGCTCTACCTGCACTGTGTATAGTGCTGGCGGAGCGCTGCTGACTTCGACTTGAGGGCGCATGGGAGTTTACCCAACCAGTCTACATGTGTTTTGTGGACTTGGAGAAGGCATTCGACCGTGTCCCTCGGGGTGTCCTGTGGGAGGTGCTACCGGAGTATGGGGTGTCTGGCCCATTGCTACGGGCCATTCGATCCCTATACAACCATTGCAAGAGCTTGGTTCACATTGCCGGCGATAAGTCAGACTCGTTCACGGTGGGTGATGGGCACCGCCAGAGCAGTCCTTTCTCACCGATTCTGTTCATAATTTTTATGGACAGGATTTCTAGGCTCAGCCAAGTGGCGGAGGGCTTTCACTTCAGTGGCCTCAGAATCTCATCTCTGCCTTTCGCGGATGATGTGGTTCTGTTGGCTTCATCGGGTGATGGCCGAGTGTGAAGCAGCGGGAATGAGGATCAGCACCTCCAAATCTGAGGCTATGGTTCTCAGCCGGAAAAGGGTGGAGTGCCCACTCCGGGTCGGGGATGAGTCCCTGCCCCAAGTGGAGGAGTTCAAGTATCTTGGGGTCTTGTTCGCGAGTGATGGGAGAAGGGAGCCGGAGATCGACAGATGGATTGGTGCTGCGGCCGCAGTGATGCGGATGCTGCACTGGTCCGTCGTGGTGAAGAGAGAGCTGAGTGTAAAAGCGAAGCTCTCAATTTACCGGTCAGTCTACGTCCCTACCCTCACCTATGGCCACGAGCTGTGGGTAGTGACCGAAAGAACGAGATCGCGGATACAAGCGGCAGAAATGAGCTTCCTCAGAAGGGTGGCTGGCCTCTCCCTTAGAGATAGGGTGAGAAGTTCAGCCATCCGGGAGGGGCTCAGAGTAGAGCCGCTGCTCCTCCACATCGAAAGGAGCCAGCTGAGGTGGTTCTGGCATCTGACAAGGATGCCTCCTGGGCGCCTCCTGGGTGAGGTGTTCCGGGCATGTCCCACCGGGAGAAGGCCCCGGGGCACACCCAGGACACGCTGGAGAGATTATATCTCTCGGCTTGCCTGGGAATGCCTTGGTGTTCCCCCGGATAAGCTAGAGGAGGTGGGAGGTCTGGGCTTCTCTGCTTAGGCTGCTGCCCCCGCGACCCGGCCCCGGATAAAGCGGAAGAAGATGGATGGTCTAAGGAGCTTGGAAAGAAAAGAGTCTGGACGTTTCACCTCTCATAAGAGAAGCTTCTTTAGTTCTAAGGGTCAAATGGTGGAGAGTCCCAGATTTAAACCCAGTGGGAGTATCCCGCAAATAGAGGGACAAAAGGACCCCCTGATGATCCTCTACCTAATCACATGAGCCAAGGTGTGAAAACGGGTGTGGGTCACAATCAGCCAGGGTTTCGGGTGAGCTCATTGTGAAACCTGGCCCCACCCTATCATGTGATTTCCTGAGGTCAGATGGCCCAGGATGTGAGTGGGCATTAAGGCATCTGGGAAGGGATCTCAAAACTTAACTTAAAGAAGTCCAGATGCTTTTCTTTCCAAGCTCCTTAGACTACGATGACTTGGATGACTAAGAACCTTCACAGACAAGAAGATGGATGGATGGACGGATATATATATATAGATTAGTCTGAAAGTCTTAGCAAGCCTTATCTGTCTTCTTAGATATGTTGGTGTTATATATAATTAGATATTTTATATAATTTCTTTATATATGTATATAATTTCAGCACTGGTGGCATATTTTAAACTCATCCTATGTATTCAGTCTCATTTGAGTCTTCCATCTTCTCTGCTTTTCCCAGCAGTTGAGCTGCAAAAGAATACAAACAGTAATGGTCAACAGGAACGCAGAGCCTACCCACATAGCAAAATTGGTATGGCCCGGATCTGGTCCGCACAATGTGCTTAGACATGGCCCACATACCGCAAAGAATGACGGCCCTTTGGTGGCCCAGATCTGGTTTGCCAGAGGTGGCTCACACATGGGCCAGCACAAGGCCAGTTGCAGACACAGTGGTGGTCCTGTGCTGGCCCATGTGTGGAAGTAAGTTGTGTGCAGCCACGGGCCAGTTGTAGACACACTGCTGGCCCTGTGCTGGCCCAGAACAGTTTCAGCTCTGGCCCCAGATGTCAGCCTAATGTGTACCTTAATCAAGCCATGTAATGACAACATGTGCCGGAACATGCAAAACAGTGCAAAAGTAACATGGCGAAACACTGTTCAGGCAATGAATGGACTGACTCTTATATAGCGCTTTTTTAGTCTCCAGGATTACTCAAAGTGCTCTATACAACATGCCACATTCACCCAATCACACACTAACCTTCCGATCAGTAGGTGACCTGCTCTACCTCCTGAGCTACAGCCACCCACTGGCAAAGATGAGTAAACCCTCAATAGGTTTTGGATAAAGTGTACACTCACAAACCTGTCAAACCTGCATTTGAAACGTTGGCTACCATAGCAGTATAGTATTGAAACATGGCATTTGGGTCTTCTAACTAAAATAGGAAAATAGGAACATAAATAGTGCCATCATTGCCAGACATGGCCCACATCTGGTTGACATACACCCTGCCATGACACCAGTCAGTCAGAGGTGCCAGGTTGATGCCGGATCCAGGGAAGACCTGTTTTCTATGGGCCCAAACCACAATCGAGCCAGATATGGTATGCCATCACATAGACAGTGCCATCTATGCCAGGCCTGGCCCATATCTGGATGACATACGTCTTATCATGCCAGAAGTCAGCCAGCAGTGCCGGCTTGATACCAGATCCGGGCCAGACCTCCTTGCTATGTGGGTAGAAGCTATATTTATGAGTCTTCTCAAATATGCTCCGACTCTTTATCTATAGCCATATTACAAAATAGATAGTTGTTCCCCTGATTGTTATGCAAGTATCTTTTTTATCATAATAGCTCATACTCATAATTAAAAAGACCACACAACTACATGTCAATAAAGTTATATTTAGCCAGCAAGAAGTTCTGTTCTGAAGAACTTTTTTTGTTTGATCATAATGCACATTGTGTTTGCTTGCCTAATCTGCCATCAGCTAATATCCAAAACCTACTAATTCATTGCTGGATAACCTGCTAACATGTTTTAATACACAAGGTAATTTGATTCGTGTGTTTCGGATAATATACAGTCTTGTTTTTAAGAAACAACATTTTAGCCTTTACAAG
Source organism: Pelmatolapia mariae (assembly GCF_036321145.2). Lineage (NCBI taxonomy): Eukaryota > Metazoa > Chordata > Actinopteri > Cichliformes > Cichlidae > Pelmatolapia > Pelmatolapia mariae. The sequence goes on along the minus strand of NC_086236.1, from coordinate 39,703,024 downwards.
TGCGTCTCAAACTTTTATTGTGCTATATCTCTGTGACTCAGCTAGTGTATGTTGCTAACGTCCAGGAACTGTTGAGACGCTCCATGATCCGCCATTGCTATAAATAAAAGAAAAAGAACAAAATGGTCCATTAGAGTGAATGAAGATAACACAACCATCCAGAGCCCCAGCTATTCCTGCAGTTTGTCCAGAGGGAAGGTTCTGGAACTCTCTCAAATATACTAAAAGAGTCTTCTCTTTGTGAGCATATGTGACAAGCTGAGCTGAGCAGGAATAAGGACATAGTAGTTTTTGGAAAAGTGAGGTTCATTTTACCCCGAAAAATGCAAAGAAATATATGAATAAATAAAAAGTCAAATGATAGTTTTAGGCTCTAAAAGGAGGTCAGATAAACAGAACTAAACACAAACTGTAATGATAACATTAGATACAGTACAATAATATGCTAATTACTCAAAAAGAACCAAAATGGATAAAAACAAACCAACATGAATGACTCTATCCTCTTCCTGAGAACCAGTCTATAGCCTCTGTAATAGACACTGTTTGTTATTTGAGATACCCTGCTAAGTCCTGATGTACTGAATAGAGGACATCCTGGGCTTTCCATTGATATCTCGTGTGTTTGGGTGGCCTCTTTTAGCTCCAAAGAAAGGAAATCACAAAAAAGTTCAATCTGAATATTTTTTTCTTTGGTTCTCAGGAGGATATCACAAACTGCTTTGTGCCACTGTATTATGTCCTGGAATGACAGTGCTTCTTAAAATTTTTTTTGAAATGATTAAAATTACCTATAGACATACAGTGAATGTGGGGCTTATGGGATCATCAGTGGTCCCTTGTCTTCAAGTTGCAGTTGCAGTTGCCTTCTATACCCTTTTGGTGAAATGGTGGATCACCTGAAAACCCATTTAAACACATTTAAACTCTGGTACCCACAAAATCTTACTTATTATCTTTAACTACTGGGTTTAGTTTAAGTTACCTCTTTAAAGCCAAATATTTCCCAATCATGGCAAAGAACATCCTCTGAGCAGAAGGGCAGAAAAAAACAGAATTAATTAGTGAGTCCATTAATCAGGCTTACTTCTTGAGCTGGTGAATCTAAGCATGTATTCCCCATCTTCTTTAACTCACCATTACAGAGTAAATGCTTTTAGTCAATCAGCACAATTCATTCACCCAACCACCTCCTCTCGTTAAGTTCAAAAGTTAATTCTCTACAAGCTCAACTGGTGCAGTAATTATCAGGGGCCACTGAAGCCTTAAACATAAGACACATCTTTGAGCTGGCTGCAACCTTTTTACTCTCACTACACCAAAACAATCAATAGTACTCTCACTGTTATCGGCCAGCTGTAAATATATGTGGGTAACTATGTGGTGATACCAAAGATTTTGAACCATCCACTTCATTAAACGCATCCGTCTCATCCCATTAATGTCTGTGTATTGACAAGCTTAAAAGAGGAGGTCTTGCTGCTGTAGCAGTGTTAACTGTTAGACCAGTAGCTCCTGGTACCGCTTGATATGTGTCAAGAGTAACAATGAAGAGTCACTTCTTTAACACTGCTCCCACAGGTGGCAAAATATTCCAACCATTGGTCTTTTCATATTACGCAGAAGCATTAAAATTCTAACTTTCTTTTTTTATGTTTATAAATGTAAATGTATATTCATGGATCAAATATAGAATATTACTCCGGTGCAAACTGTTATTACAGATGAATCAGCAAGGTTGCATTTAGTGTTCTTTCTGTCATTTATTTGAATGTTTTTTTTTAAATGTAACATCATCTGCGTATGCCAGTGATGACAATGGGAAGTAACTACTAAATCTGTGTTAATATTATATATTTGCTATATTTGCTCATATTCCTTTTTTGTTAATTTCAGGGCACATATTTCAAGTGCTATGACCGCAATTCCTTTCAGTGGTAATACCTTGAAGCCTCTGTTAATGTACTGTACGAGAATTAATCATAGTTAAAATAACAGAAAATAAACTTTTTTTAAAGTCGGATTCCTAATAGAAAGATTTAATACTGTAAATCGGAAGGGGGGTCGGATGCAGACGGGCAAAATCACAAATTTACTTAATAATCTTGAAATGAAAGGCCAAGAAGAGCATCATTAATGTGTTACTTATGAATATATCTGAATCACCACAAGATTTGAAACATTTGTTTTGATAATTTTTCAGTTAGATAAGCAGTGTAGGGCTGCAGTGGTTAAAAACAGGAGTGCATAAGGCCTCAGCTACCTATGAACTGTGTCTTGGTCTTGTTTCTGTCTCTTTTCCTGCTTCTGTCCTTTGCACCATCTTGACTTTCTCAATATTTCTGTCTCCACACACAGAAAGGTACAACAGTAGTACCCATTAGGCTATTGTTCCAGTGACTTGCGGATGTGGTGTAAACACAAGTTATATGAGATTATAGGAGGTTTAACGAGGCCACACCTCGAGGCCAACGTCAAAAGCTTTACGAACTGCTGACTTTGTGAACTTTATTTTGACAGATTACTGTAACATGTCTTCCCATTGAACATTTATTGATGCTGTAGTGTAAGAAAGCAGCTCCTGCAGGGTATACTGACTACCTGCTAACTTCACCACGAGTAATTGTTTTAAGTCCTGCTTAGCACATGCGGGTTGATAGCAGCTGCATATTAACAGGCTTCAGCCATCGTGATATTCACATGAAATGTTTAAATCGAAAAGAATCTCACACAGTTTGCTAAAAAAAGAGTAGGCTTTACCTCTAAACCAGGGGTGGGCAATCTCAGTCCACGAGGGCCGGTGTCCCTGCAGGTTTTAGATGTGTCCTTGAACCAACACAGCTGATTTAAATGGCTAAATTAGCTCCTCAACATGTCCTGAAGTTCTCCAGAGGCCTGGTAACGAACTAATCATGTGATTCAGGTATGTTGACCCAAGGTGAGATCTAAAACCTGCAGGGACACCGGCCCTCGTGGACTGAGATTGCCCACCCCTGCTCTAAACTATACAAACGATGAACAATAGAGATGTCACCCATCTCTGAACATTGGAGCTTTGGCTGCTGCCATGTTGGCCTTTTGAAGCCAAAGTGACTATGTTTGTAAAGCAGATTTTACACTATCTACATCTATAAGTTCACTACGGTCTGCTTGGGTCCCAACGAGATAAATTTCATCCTCAGACAGTAAGCGTGAGAGTCCATCAGTGTGTCTTCCTGTTTCTTATGGCCATGTGAACTAGTCCACAGAGAGTTTACATAACAATCCACCAAGCATGTTTATGCCCAGGCAGACTTTAAAGAAGTATAACAGGAATGGCTACTCAGGTCTCCAGCTATGCACAACTGAGTTTAATCTAGTTTTAACTTAGCACTCCACCATTATATGTAAACATGGAGCACTAAGTTAAAGTATAATGCATCACGCGCCAGGGTGAGTTCTAGTAATTACAAGTCCTGGTTGACATCTAAGCTTGTATTGTCCCATCTCACATACTTCATCTTCCCCATCTTGGTCCTTGAATACAGACCCAACAGGTCAGTGGATGATGCAGTTATTATGGCACTGCACTTGAGGTTGCTTTTTATGGACTTTAGTTATGCTTTTAATACCATCCTGCCAGCTGGGCTGCAGGATAAGATCTCCCAGTTCAATTCAAGGAAGCATGTGAGACTGGTATGCCATGGTTTAGACTTTCAGTGGATCAGCACTGCTTCCCCTCAGGGCTTTATACTTTATCCTCTGCATATCTCTCTATACACTAACAGCTGCACCTCCAATCACCACTCCATTAAACTCCCGAAGTTTGCGGTTGACACCACGCTCTCAGGGCTCACCTCAGGTGGGGTTGAGTCTGGAGCAACATGGAGCTCAATGCTATCAAAACAGTAGAGATGATACTGGACTTCCAGCTCCACCGGTTCCCATCTTCCAGCATGCCTGTCCAGTGGAGACAATCAAGTCCTTCCACTTCCTGGGAACAATCTCCCAGCACCTAAAGTGGGACCTAAAGATCAGCTACTTCAACAAGAAGCCACTTCCTGCACCAGCTGAAGAAATATAACCTGCCTAAGTCAGTGATAGTACAATTTTACTCCTCCATCATTGAGTCTTTCCTCACCTCCTCCATCACCATCTAGTACGCTGCTGCCACTGCCAAGGACAAAGCCAGACTGCAGTGTGTCATCCATTCCGATGAGAAGATGATTGGCTGCAATTCCCTACAAGACCTGTACACGTCCACAACGCTGAGATGGGCAACTAAGATTGCTGGCAATCAAATCTTCAGCATGATGATGGCAGAAAGATTGTTTCATATTTTGAAGGCCTTTAAAGTATATATTTGCAACACTGGTTTCTGAGGCATGATGTATGGCAAATATGTAGTGCATTGTTTTGACAGGGGTGTTTTTGCTTCTATACTACTATTACAGATATTGTGTATCATTTTTGTTCAATATGTACAATGTTATAGGTGTGCAGTGATTTCTGATGAGGTAAAATTCCTGCAACTGTAGTACTTGTGAGGCTCTACAAACCAGTAGTGAGCAAGTCAGTGAATGAATGAGTATTGTTGTATGTTGTTATATTAAAAGGAATCCAATCTGTTCTTTGTTTCCTCAGATAGTATTGAAGATTACATCCAGACAGCTTCTTCTAATGTGGAGTCAGCCAATCAAGAACTCGCCAAGGCCAACCAATACCAGGTAAGCACTGAATCGTCCCATGCTGCAGTGTGCTCCACACCTTGGAGTCATTTTGTTCCATTTTCATTTTGTGTACTTGACTGAGCCTTTTTATTGTAATGCACTCACACGAAGCTTAGCTTGATCAGCCATGCAAACAGGGACTTTGCTAACTAGATTACACAGCTTTATCACATCCCCCACTAGCATAATAACAGAAATGATGCAATTTCATGTCATACTTTACTAGCTTTTGCCTTCAGTTAAAATAATTGTATTTACAGACAGAAACATAAAATGCCTGCCTGGAGTCTTTTAAAAACACAAATCCATATACAGTATGCAATTCCTATTCTGTGAGCATGTTACTTCTACTAAGATAATTTTATGTTTTATTCTACAAGTGTATTGACTTTGGGAGGAAAATGCATTAACGGACAACAACAGCAGACAGAAATTAAATAGAATTTATTTTTTCACTCTCTGTGGTTTTTGGGCTACAATTTTGACTTCACAGCACATATTGGAGAGAGGTTTTATGAGATGCCCAAGGGCCTGCTTTCACTCTTTCTTTTTGAGGAAATATGTGTGTATTCTGCCATTTTGTCAGGGACTATCTCAGTAGGCCAGAGCTCTGTTTGGCTCTGTGCTGTGTAGGGCCCAGGCTATGGTAAATAATGTATCGACTGAAGTGTCTCTGGGTTAATAAAGGATATACCTTTTCCACATGTGTGACATATCTCTCTAGAGGTGCATCCAAAGTCTCTACCCACATATTTCGACAGACAAGCACATGTATTCTGATGATTGACATTTAGATTTAGGTAGAAATCCATCTGGAAATTGTTTTCAGTCTGGTATTGAAATGATATTTCCTTTGAATCATGGTTTGACCACTGGGCTAAACTTTCGTTTTGTGATAGTCACATGAATTTTTAACAGCAGCTTTAATATGAAAACAACTGCTGGGCACTTTCCAATGCCTGCCACGACTGCAGTGCTTTCTGTCTGTCTCTACATACTGCCGTTCGACTCGCAAGTGAACAAATGAGCGAATGGCAACAGCTTTCTCATTAATTGTCATTTCATTATCTCAAGGAGAGCTGAGCTGTGACCGAGCTCGCGCTGAGCAATTTAGCTCTCAGCCAATCCTGACAGCCTCTGTCTTAGCAGAGGCAGAGCAGCTGAAAGGAAGCAAAACAATAAAGGAAGAAGACGGAGAGAGAGACAGACAAGCACAAAGTCAGACAGACGCTCTCATCGCTGTCCCATGGCAACTCTAATCTGTGGAGAACACTGGCAAACAGAGCTGTCACCGAGAAGTCATATATCAAAGTACTGTTAATGACAGCAGCATTTTCATCAAATGCATAAATATTTATAGACTTGCATCATTCGTGCACTGTCAATGGTGCAATCTCTGTATGTGGTTGAAACACATCCAGTGTCTGTATATGTGTAACAGTTTGTACTGTATGCATTATCTGCTCATTGCAAGATTTTACTGACTTCACTGATTTCACTTTTATTTACTGCTGTCACTGTTAACCTACCAAGTGACACACTAACAGTGCGCACACACAGTCTGTCTGTGCTTCCACTTCATCTGATGGTTTGTCTGCTTTTAGTTTTCACCAGCTTTCAGTGCATTTGTCTTTGACAGACCCTTTCTAAATGTCATCTCACAAAATTTACTTCTGTATTCTTATGCTTCAACCAAGCACCAATCTCTGAAGGTGAAAATTCAAACAAAACACTAGTTCCTTGAATGGCCACTTGAGGCTGGCTGCAAAAGTGGATCAATCCACTTTAAAATGGACATGAAATACTACATGTATCCTGACAATCACAAGTGCTTTCTAACTTTCACACTCCAATGGATGCACCAGAAAGCAACTTAGGTTTAGCATCATGCCCAAGGATTTTTGTCATGCAGATTGTGGAAGCCAGGAATTGAACCACCAACCGTCCCAACCAGCAACTGACCTGCTCTACCTCCTGAGCTACAGCAACCCCGCACTTACATTTTGGTATTTCCTCAAGTATGAAGTTCTACTCAGTGAAAAGCAAGGACATGAGGTTTCCATGGTTTGTGCATGGGAAAAGAGAATATTCTATTGCTTAAAATAGTACTGCTCTGCCAGCTGATTGCGCCGCTCAGCCTGTAGACCTAAACCAGTGAGGAAAAAACAAACAGGGAACTGACAGTGTCAGACTGGTAACTAGCTTGTCGGTCAGGTGAACCACAGTGCGCCTGACTCAAACAACTCTCCTCCACACAGTCCCCATTTATAAAGGGCCCCACAAACCAAAAGGTTGATTTTCCACTTTCAGTGTAGCTAGCCAAACAGCAAAGAACTACTTACTGCTTAAGTAACAGAGAGTAAACGTGGACAGTATATCTTTGGTTTCTTAACATAAAATTTATTTCTGCAGCCAGGGGCAGTACAAAAGTGACCCCCTTACACTGCATTTTAGTTTTAGTGTCCTTTTTTTCCACTGAGCTACCAGCTCTGTCACTAGTTAGTTAATATAAACCAATGTAAGGCTACTAGTAGCAACCATCCAGCATCCAGCTTCACAGACAGTGTTAAATCTATGACAGTTTTCTAGAGTATGGTTCCATCATCAAAATTATCCTCACTATATGTAGTATTTTATGTTCACTTTTAAGTTCTCCAGGTCTCTGACACATCTAAGTAGCCAATCACATGGCAGCAATTTGTCTGTTTAAGATTTTAGACATAGTCAAGACATTTAGACAAGGCATGTAGACATGGTCATTCCAACTTGTTTTCTGGAACATCAGATTTGTGGCCATCTGTGTTCAGAATCAGAATCAGAGTCAGAAAGACTTTATTTATCCCCAAGGGGCAATTAACATATAATAGAGCAGCATGACGTTGAAGATAAGGACAGGGCATAAACAGGCAATAAGAGTGAGATACAGTATATACACAGTTTTAAAATTACACAGTTTTAAAATTAAAGGGACTGAAAGGTGAATAAATAACTGTAAGTGAGTAAAAGTGAATAAAGATGTTAATCTCCTATTTAATTTATTTAGATCATACTCATTTGGTACTAAGGGTTATGAACGAAATCATGAAAGAAAATACTGTCCACACCATTTCACACCAGTCTGAAGTGTTGATATTGTTGAATAGCTCAAGTCAAATGATTCCATGCTGTGGTTTAATTTCAAATTTCGACCTTACTATCAAGATTTCGCAGTAGGAATTGAGACTTGACGATAGATTGAGAGAATAAAAAATGTAAATTAAAGAAAACTAAATATACTAAATGTAAAGGTGTAGACTTTAACTTTTCGTAATTCAATTTCAATTCAATTCAATTTCATTTAGATAGCGCCAAATCACAACACCAGTCGGCTCGGGGCATTTTACACATTTTTATACTGTAAGGTAGACCATATATACAGAGAAAACCCAACAATCATATGACCCCCTATGAAAGCAAGCACTGTGGTGACAGTGGGAAGGAAAAACTCCCTTTTAACAGGAAGAAATCTCTGGCAGGACCAGGCTCAGGGAGGGGCGGGCATGTGCCGCGACTGATTGGGGTGACAGAAGGAAGACAGGATAAAGACATGCTGTGGAAGAGAGACAGAGATTAATAACAAGTGATGATTAAGTGCAGAGAGGTCTATTAACACATACTGAGTGAGAAAGGTAACTGTAGAAGAAACACTCAATGCATCATGGGAATCCCCCAGCAGCCTACACCTATTGCAGCAAAACTAAGGGAGGATTCAGGGTCACCTGGTCCAGCCCTAACTAATCTTACAAGTAGAGATAGTGTCTAGAAGCTGGTTCCACAGAAGAGGGGCCTGAAAACTAAAGGCTCTGCCTCCCATTCCACTTTTAAATACTCTAGGAACAACAAGTAAGCCTGCAGTGCGAGAGTGCAGTTAATTAAAACATTTAGAATACAAGAATAAGAGGGAGTGGGCACATATTGTTCACATAAAGTCATTGAGTGATCACAGAAATCACGTACAAGCAGAGAGCAGCACCCTGCTGAACTCAAATTTTAGGCCGTTTGCTCAACCTAGCAGTCATCACAGTGCAGTACTTCCCTGCAGTAGAAATGAGACTGTGGTAGCATGCAGATGCTACGCAGACAATATGCAAACTGGACAAGTCTGTTGCATCCAAATGATTCTGATTTACTAACATACACATGAGTGCACAGCTCTAATAGTGCATAAACTTTCTTCTTTTTTGCCCAGGGCAAGATTCCATGTACATATTAGTAAATGAAGGCCATTGTTATCTATGTCTACTTCAACAGAAGAAAATACATTTATGGTTGTGAACAGAGTGCATTTTGTTAGCTTGAGGCTGAAGTTTGATTCTGTGCTTCAGTTAAACAATTCATATTTGTGGAGTTAGGAGGTCTGCCCACTGTTGAAATCACAGACATTTTACTACACCACACCCTTTCCCATGATAGGTTCTGATAGGTCTCCACTGTGCCACCAGTTAAACACAAAAAAAAAAATAGAGACAGACTTTTTTTCTGATCCTGTAAAAGTACATGCATCAGAATACCAGGAACTGCATGAAACTAATATATAGCACCATGATCTGAGTCGGGTACAGCAGCTAGTTATCAGTTAGTGGGTGTTAGATCTTCACCATCACTCACTATTTCAAAAGGTAGTATGTTGAATTTTTTAAAGTAAAAGTTAGAAACTGCAGATGCTTGCGTGCCAACGCCAATATTGTTATCATAAAAAGATTGAGCAGGACACAGAGGAAGAAGTGGGAGATGCAACTGGGCACTTAAAGCCAAGCCTGATTGTTGCTGAACTCCTTGATGCACCAGTGCACAACACCAGCAATGGTCAATTAAGAGCGGTTGTCATTTTCTTCTGGTGTCCCGCCTTGTCAACTCACTTTACATTGAAAATAAATTGAATCTATATCCATTATGTAGAGGCAGATTACTCTCCCCTCTGCAAGTGTCTCTAGTTGCTGTGATGTTTTATCACCTCATCTGTGTTCAGCGGAGCACGATGAACTCTGATTGTTGACGGTTGTACAAGAAGGTTTATAATTACTAATAAAACATGTGTTATTGCAATTCAGTGAGCAAAGGCTAAAGCCGTTTAAAAAGTGGAAAGACTCACACAATGACTGAACCATTATTGACTGGAAAGGGGATGTTCACGCCAATGATGATGTCATTGTTAAGACTTACAACTCCATCTATCTTCAGATTTGAAAATTGATCTCCCAGTGAGCACCTACTTTCTCTGACTCTCAAAAAATCAATGCACAGTTTTCCTCTGGCTAAACTGAGAACAGTATACAATGCTGGCTATCGTGATCATAGGAGGACCAATAGAAGAGGGAAGAAGAAGACATACAAAGGGATGATGCTTGGTAAATGAATGGACCTATCTATATGTATACACATCTAAAGTGGTGCGCTTTTCACAAGTAAAGTAAGGAAAAAAGAATCACAGCATTCCAAATCTCAGCGATCACTGCACTTGAACTGAAAGGATGTGCCAATGCTGACAGGAAAACTGGCTTTTTGCTCACTCTTCCTTTCAGTCCCTCTGGACTCTTTATGTCACTTTGAAGGATATGGAGTGGAAATAACAGTGTTTGAAGTTAACCAGGTTGATGCCAGTGACACTCCTCTGGCTCTGCCCCAATCAGCCACAGCTGGGCTGAGCATTTAAAAAAGAGAGCGAAAGCCTAACTGCAAATAAAACTTGGATGCATTTCAGAAATGTTTGTGAATACACATTTTTTATTGGATCTAAAAATATATGGGACGTAACCAGTAAATGTGGAGTACAGTATAGCTTAAATCCACCAGACTGCTCGCAACTTGGTCGGGTTAAAGGGTTTGGCATAAGCAAAGTTCATCATCGCCTTTTACAGACACAATAAATGTCTAATGGCAGTCTTGATGTGAGGTTATGCTTCTACACAAAGAGAGGCAATTCAATCAACACTGAGGCTGCAAAACCCAGCAATGAGACACAAAGATGATTGACTGGTTGGATTTGTCTGTCAAAATTAAACGTTACGATGTATCTTTTGTTGAAATTTGTTTTGCTTTTTGCTTTAACTTCTGCTACATGCTCTTGGTGTGTGACTGCAGTGTGTTGGGTGTGGCAATGTGTCAACTGAATTTTGAATCTTGGAAGCTAAATTAGTAACTTGTGACTTTGAAACTAGCTGGTAGCATGTAAGAACTAAGGGAGAAGTTTGCTCACAAAATTCTTTCCTCCGGTCACTAGATCAGGCAGATACATGCATTTGAATTGATTTTTATTTCTGACACCCATCCTCCCACAAAGGGTGCCTCTCTCTGTCACAAACCAGAGATCTTTTACATGGTAGCTGAATGCGTTAACCACTACATTATGGATTATATTAAATGTTGTGACTCATCCTCCTCTGACTCAGTGAAGCAGCTTCTGCACTCTTGTTCTATGGCAGACAAAATGCTGTGCAGGCATGGGGTGGATTTTTTTTTCTTTTCTTTTCAAGTTTAGAATTGAAAGTAAAGGAACAATTCATATTTACAGATACTCTGGCAACAAACTGCTGCCTACAGAACTTTGATTAATAGAAAATCCCCAGTCAAAGAACCTAAGAAAAAAAAATAAGACTCTCTCAGAGGCAGTCATGCTGTTTGACTGACATGTGATCTTTGGAAAACACTGCACTAGAGCAGAAATCAGGTCTGAGCAACAAAGTATGAGGACAAACTGAAAAGAACACAGACAGCAGCGATTGATTGCTTAGCAGTAACATTTCAGACAACAGACTAGAAGACAGAGAAGAGTTATAGATTACCAATTTGTGTGAAAAGGTTGCATTGCTGTCCTGTGAGATGTAAACATGCCTTACATCACTATTTGTATGTTACTGTAGGTTTGTACACTGTTTCTTTTGCATGTGTGTCTACTCGTCAAGATGTAGTATGACATTGAAATTCTGTCTTGCTTCCAGAAACTCATTTCTACCTCGACTGTGACTTTGGTTTCTACAGCTCTAGGAAGCAAATGTCAGCTGGGTTGAAAGCCACAGTAGAGTGACTCTCAATGACAGCAGCAGCACAGAGACTGCTGGTGCTTGACTCTGACTCCAACACACTCATGATGTGAAAAGCCTTATAAAGCAAGGTTTCCCCCTATTGAATCCAGCATAACTGTACACACTACACATCACTGTGAGATTAGTTCACCTTGCTTGCTTAAGGTTAACCCTCAATAGCAGTGATGAAGGCTTCATTGTAAGTCAAGAAAAGCTTTAGACTAGCTTTATTATATTCTCTAACAGCTTAGTCGAATGAGCTGTGTCACTATAAATCTTATCTGTTATCTGTTTAAACAAAGACAGCTGAAGCAGCTAGTCAGGCTGGTTTCTTTAAGGCAACAGGCAGGAAATTACCAGTAACCAGTACCAGTGTTGGGAAGGTTACTTTTAAGATGTATTCCACTACAGATTACAGAATACATGCCCCAAAATGTAGTTTGTAACGTATTCCGTTAAGTTACGTGAGTAACATACTCTGAATACGTTGGATTACTTAATATATTGGTCATGCTTTTTTCACAACTACATGAATGTACAATTGCTGTGTGATTTATTACTATTGCTGAACCGAACATGATTATTTGCAGCTAGCAGGTTGTTAATGCTATCCATCAAGTCTAGCTCTCTATGCACTAACCTCAGCTAACACCAGCTAACAATGTTAGCTCGGTTGCAAGTAGCCTTCAGTAATAGTCATAAATCACACAGCAATAGTACATCAAAGATACTGATGTGGCACATAACCCTGGTAGCTACCACAACTAAAACAAGCTAGTTGCAGTAGGCTAACATTAGTTTTTTTAAAAAGAACTTACTTCCAGATGTTTCTTTAGGCTGGAGTCTTTTGATGCTGAGAGCAGGTTGGTTGCCGGTGTTGTGCCAAAAAGTGATTGCCTGCCAAAAACTGATTTCCAATGTAGCCGTGTGTTTTTTATGTGTAATATCGTTACGTATGTTCCTAAATAGACTTTGGTGAACAGGTATTACAAAGGGGTTATATATAAAATTAAAAAATTACCTGTTTCTCAAGTATCTTTGTAACTGTCTTACAATCAGCTCCTTTTTGTCCACTTAAAATATGTTTACAGAACTATTTTTGCATTTGTTGCAATTTCAGCCGTCCTCTTGGCCAGATTACTATTAAAAGAGACATTTTTAAAGTCAACAAGAATTTTTTTAACTGCATAAATAAAGGATACATAAAAGTCACTGCCACAAACTGATTGCACTGCTGGCTCTGTTGTGCTGGCTCCAGGTCCATGGCGTAACTGACACCACCAACTTTAACAGGACGCTTACATTAGAGCCTCTTATTGCGTGTTTGTTTGGGTTTCTGGGAATGCGTGGAATTACCAAAATTAAAGAGGGGATAGCCTAACATATGAAACAGAAAAAGATCGCTGTGTAATCCATTTATATCAACAAAGTAACTGTATTGTAATTATCACCTATTTAAACGCTAACTTTTACGGAATACAGTTACTCATATTTTGTGTTTTAAATGCGTAATGCTGGTACATGTATTCCATTACTCCCCAACGCTGACCAGTACATGACCATGTCTAGGTCCACAAATCAACTAGATCAGGAAATACTGAACTCCAGATTGCACACACCCCAGGTGTGTGAATATGGTGAACAAAGTTTGTAATGTAAAATTTTTTGAATGCTCAGTGAGAACTGGAAAAAAACCTTCATTAACACAAGTCTATTAACATGTAGACATAGCTCGATCCAATTTTATTTTTATAATTGAGAAAAACACGGCATCTACCAGCAGCTTCCCACCTCCATGGTCGATGCTATGTCTGAAAACTGTGCTATCTCACATGATATTTTGTTTGGTACTGATTGCTAAGAGTAGACAAAGGTGTGATCAGCATCTATACCTGAAATCTTTGTCACACATACTGCCCAACTTATCAACATACAGAGATTGTCTTGACATTTCTTTCTTTACAGATCTACGGTTGTGAAACCAGTTTGGTCCTGTCAAGCAAATTCAGAGTCCCTTTATTCAAAAAATGTTAATACTTTGAATAATGCTTCTGGTGTGTTGTTGCAAAGAATAAAGAGTGTACAAGTACATGGCAATATTTATGAAAAATGAGCAGCAGTATGCTACGTTGCTGTGAATAGTTGTGATCAGTATGCATGAGTCCATAGAGGAGATAAAGATATAAATCTAAGTAAGCATACATTTGGTCCCCTTTTAAACAGTGTCTAAAGTTAATGTCGGTATGTTTAAAAACTCCAGGAGGAAAATGAGCTTTTTCATGCATTATTCAACAAAAATATAAGAAATAAAAGAAATATGTTCTTCTAGATGAGACTAGTCTGAGTTTGGCTTGCTCTTCAATGCAATATTTTTTCCCTCTCAAATCCCACCTCAACCTTTCACCGGGATTCAAAGTACGGATATGACTTGGCCATCCAGTAACAAGCCATTCCTCCTGGATGGTTCTTGGTCAGTTTCTTGTGTTTTGTTATAATTCTGTATTATGGTTTATGTTCTGATTCTCTAGTTGTTATTGTTGTTGTTATTAACTGGTGTTTCGGTTTAATTGTTGTTAAGAGTTTAGTTCTTAGGTTTTGATTCTGTGCTGCCTCTGCTCAGTGTCTAGTCTGTGCCTCTGTCTCTGTCCTGGTCCCACGTCTCTATGTTCCCTCTGTTGCCATGTCTGTAATGTTGTGTCTCTGAGTCTGTGTCCGTGCGTACTTGTCTTATTTCCTGTTTTACTTTGATCATCATGTGCGCTTTGTTATTGTGTCTAGTTTTACCTCCCTTGTCTTGTACTGCTTAATTTTTCTCAGCTGTTTGCCTCCTGTCTCGCGCTCCCCGATTACTCTGCTGTGTATTTTAGTCCTTTGTCATTCACTGCTTGCTGTCATGTCGCGCACAGTGTTGCCAACTTGGCGACTTTGTCGCCATATTTAGCGAGTTTTCAGACCCCCTTAGCAACTTTTTTTTCTAAAAAGCAACTAGCAACAAATCTGGCGACTTTTGCTGGTGTTATTGGAGACTTAATGACAGACTTTTTGGTGTGAAAGCACATATCGCTCTTACTCTCAACAAGCAGCGGGTTCTGCCATGGGCACCTCGCCAGTGCCAAAGCGTTCACAGGATAGTCCTCACGCACCAGTCGCCCCCAGCTGCTGTCAGAGCAGATGGTCACTGCAGATCAGGTTTCCATAACACAACCTGACACAGACAACTATTCACACCAATGTAGAATCACAGATTATCCTAGTCAAATGCAAGTCTTTGGACTGTGGGATGAACTGGGGTACCTGGAAAGAACGCATGCAAACGTGGAGAGGACATGTAAATTCCACAGAAATGCTCCAGCCTAGATTTGAACCTTCTTGCTGTGAGGCAACATTATTAACCACTGCACCACAGTGACAGTCCTATTGATAATCAGTCTGCTAAATTAACACCTATCATGTCCAAAAACACTTTGCCATAAGTCATGACTGAAATATTCCTTTGACCACTGTGGAAGCCAAATGGATATTCTTTGACTCTTTGGAAGCACTCTGCCAGTGACATCTTTCTGAGGTTTGGGTGTGTCTGAGGGCTTCCTCTCCTATTTGCTTCTTCCGCTGCTTAGATCTTTTTCATGATTTTTCATGTGTTTGAATTAACTAGTAGTATTTCAAATAGCCTTCACACACACAAAGCTTGCAATGTTTTCATTTACAACTGTAAAATCTCTCTGCAGGACACTCCTCTTGGACTCTACCATCATGCTCTCACTCACTGCTGTGAACATATGTGTGCTTAGCACCACTGAGTCACGTGATGGCAAGAAAACAAAACACAGGGAAACAAAGTGTGCATGCAAAATGTGAGAGGAGCAGTGTTTGCATAGGGATGTCTAATTTGAGAAACTAAAACTAAAGCTCCAACCCCATTAAGCTAGTTTAAGTCCTGTACCAATATCAGTTAAATTAGCGGTTGAATATACATAGAAGGCTTCCCATTACATATCGGCCCAGGAAAGTGTAGCAGAAGCAATGGCCACTGCTTGCTACTGTGAATAACAAAAGTGACACAGAAACAGGTGAGTCATAACCAGTGATGAGATAGTCCTCAGGAGTAACTGGTCAGACTTATCTTTGCTTACATTAACATCAGCAAAAACAATGTATGCAGGGGTTTGCATGGCCAAATAGCAAGTAGATGTAATCTAGATATAATATCTAGATGGTCCATATGTTGCACCTTTAATGTTACTTTTAACAATAATGTATTGTTTCATTGAATTATAAATGCTGTCTACTTTCATACTGTGGTAAAATCTGCAGTATCCAGCAAACTGTTCTGTTTGAACTTTCTTATTTTCTTATGTTGCTGAGGTTAGAGAGAAGCCTCAACCATTTGTCTACCATAGGTAGACAAAATAACAGTCTTTTTTAAAAAACAAAAACAAATGGCCAATCAATAAAAGGCCAAATATGCTGATGTTTTTCAGGCTTTTTGTTTCACTATTGACAATGGCTGCCTCCCCCCAGGGTGCCAGGATTGGCCATGAAGTCTGTTTTTATTTGCTGCTCCTCTTAAATATCATAATCAGGGTGACTGCATGGGACTCTGAGTTTTATGTAAATGACATATAAGCCGATTACAAGTGAGGCAGTTCCGCTGTAAATATTATTTATTTTATGGACTTCCAATTTTCCCGACCAGATGCGATAAAGTGAGAATACTATTATGGCCATTATCACTGCATTGCATTATTGTTGTATTATGAGGATATTTCTCATGTCACACAAGGTAAGTAGTTTTTTCTCCCAGAGACACTGGAAATTTGTCTTCCATGTGAGAGAGGCAGAGATAAGACAGATTGTTGATTTGTATGGCAGTGCTATCAGCTTTAATAGTTCTGATGTGTTTTTTCTATATTCTCCCTGGAACGAAGGGCCGTTCTGGAAATGTTTTATGGTTGTAGAAAGTGTCATGGGGCTACAGAAATATTGGAAAGGTGAATAAGCCATTCTTGTTTCTCTCCTCTCAAACTAATATCTCCTCCTTCACCTTGACCAACACTGCTGACCTTCATACAGACAAGTGGGATTTCTCATACGGGGATAGCAAATGACTGGGCTGCAACACATGCAAAATAACGACAAGTCTTGAAGGCTGTTGAACTAGAGAATGCAACAATATTCCCTATTAGGGTAGATAGAGTGCATTTTCATACTGTTTCCTCAAGGATGAGAATTAATATCTGACGAAATAACTTAAAACTTGTGGGTTTAAATAACAAGGAGGATTTTTTTTAATATATATTTATATATATATATGTATATATATATATATATATATATATATATATATATATATATATATATTATTACTACACAGCATCAATTTATGAGACTAAATAGGCTTTAGTAAGTTTTACTATGACCTTTAAAGATTTCATCACATTGATTTCCTCAATATTCAAAACGGCACCTGCTTTCAGTCCAGTCAACAATGCCAGAACTAGTTGTTCAGTGTCATTTTAAAATATTGATGCTCAGAGATGAAAATGCCTAAGAGAAAAAGTGCAAGTTAGAGTTCAAACGGAGCAAGAAAGCACTCGTGAAATGTGTTGTACGTGACAGGCTGTACAAGACAGTGATAGAGGACTCAGGGGAATCATTTCTCGTCTTCCTGACACAGGTCACTGATGTAGTTAAAAAGCTCAGTGGAAGCACCTTGCCCAAGGTGCAAGAGTAAACCCTGGATTTGCACTTTACTTTTACACACGTACTGCAGGTGTTTTTGAAGAAATCCTATGACCATATCTTCAAAGGTCTTATCTGGAGGGTGCTTTGATTATAAGGTGCTGCAGTTGTAAACATGGCATTCTTTGTAGCTCTTTCTTAGTGGATGTTGAATTCCGCTAAGTTTGATCTTTGTCACCTCTTGTATTTGTGATTTTAATGTACAGAAATTTGAGGTACAAGCACAAGATGTGAGGACCTGCTTTGATAACTTCAGACTTGCATCTCTGCTTTTTTGCCAATAATGTGGTTCTGCTGGCTTTGTCAGCATGTGACCTCCATTGTGGTTTACGTCAGTTTCCAGTCAAGTGTGAAATGGTCAGGATGAGAGTTAGCACCTCCAAGCCTTAGACCAGTGTTCTCTGTCAGAAAAAGATTAATTGTTCCCTATGAGATGTAAGGGAACTGTTGCGTAGTGTGGAAAAAGGAAAGCTGATGCATCAACTGTTTTGTTCGCTTGTCAGATGCAATTGAGCCTAATCAAAAGTGACCCTGCCCTGCCCTGACAAGGTCACAGCTAAGTCATTTCAATTTTATATATATACAGAGATAAGTTCTTAAAGGTTTCCAAAGCTACTCATGAATAACCATTTTTGGTCTGAGAACACCTCAGTATTTCCAATGATGAGCTGTGGTGTGCGCCTGTTTTATTTGCTCCCACTGCAACCTGGATGTAAAAGAGCAGTAGCAAAACTTACATAGATGGGTCTCTTAAAGGCGTTAAAGCCCTCATAGTATTGCATCACCCCAACAGAACACTTCAATCTCTGACTCTGGTTTACTTGTAGTTCTTAGGATATTTAAAAGTAGTATGTGAGGCAGGGAGCTGGTTCCCTCTTCTGAAGAACCAGCCCCCTGTTTGGATTCAGGAGGCAGACATTAGTCCTTAGACCTTACTTAGGGCTGGATCAGGTGAACTTGGCGCCTCCCATAGTTATGCTACAATAGGCCTAGGCTGTTGGGGTCTTCCCATGATTAAGTGGTTTTTTTTTCACTTGCTCTATGTTTATACACCACTCTGCATTTAATCATTAGTTATTATTAATCTCTGGCTCTCTTTCATGGTGTGTTTGTTGTCCTGTCTTCCTCCCCTTATCCACAACCAGTCGTGGCAGATGGCTGCCCCTCCATGAGCCTGCTTCTGCTAGAGGATTCTTCCAGTTACAAGGGAGTTTTCACTTCCCAAGCACTTGCTCATAGAGAGTCTTCTGATTGTTGGTAAATGGACTGATTCTTAGTGCTTTTCTACTCTCCCAGAGTACTCAAAGCGCTCTATACAACATGCCACATTCACCCAATCACACCCATTCTCACAAGCACTTTATCTACACTCAGTGCTTTCTAAGTACATTCTAAGTACATTCACACACATTCATACTGCATGCATCGGAGAGTTGAGGTTAGTATCTTGCCCAAGGATACTTGACATGCAGACTGGAGGAGCCAGGGATCGAACCACCAACCTTCCGATCAGTAGGTGACCTGCTCTACCTCCTGAGCTACAGCTACAGGTTTCTGTTTTCTCTGTGTCATTGTAGGGTCTTTACCTTACAGTATAAAATACCTTAAGGCGACTGCTAGTGTGATTTGGCGCTATATTAATACTGACTGAATTGAATTGATTTTAACTGAAGTCTTCCTCAAAGAAACAGTAAAGGCCCAATCAAGTGGCTTTATTGTCAACCATATACAGTGGTACAGTACACAGTGAACCGAGACAGCGTTCCTCCAAGACCATGGTACTACATATAACAAAAAATCAACACAGGACTACATACGGTGCAAGTGTGCAAAAATTGCAAAAAACAGTGCAACACCAGACAGAACAGAACAATACTGACACAAGACAGTGCAATAGAAAAGTGCGACGATGACAGTGGAGACTGAGCATTGTGCAAAAAGTACTTGAGGTATGGAATGTATAATGGTGTGTGAGTGTGTGTCAGTCCAGTTGCTGAGTGTTCAGGAGTCTGACGGCTTAGGGGAAGAAAGAGTGTGTGTGAGGGGTGTGTGGGGTCCTCCGCAATGCTGGTGGCTTTGTGGCTGCGATAAGTGTCTGTAATGGAGGGAAAAGAGGCTCCAATGATCTTCTCAGCTGTTCTTACTATCTGCTGTAGGGTCTTGCAGTCCGATATGGTGCATTTTTTATACCAGACAGTGATGCAGCTGCTCAGGATGCTCTTAATAGTCCCTCTGTAGAAGGTCGTGAGAATGGGTCGTGGGAGATGAGCTTTTCTCAGCTTTTGCAGGAAGTAGAGATGCTGTTGGGCTTTCTTAGATATGGAGGTAGTGTTGAGGGACCAGGAGAGGTTCTTCGCCAGGTGAACACAAAGGAATCCGGGGCCCTTGATGACCTCCACATTGATGCTCTCCTGAAGTCGACAATCATCTCTTTTGTTTTGTCCGCATTCAGAGACAGGTTTTTGACTCTACACCAGTCCGTTAGCTGTTGCACCTCCTCTCTGTATGCTGACTTGTCGTTCTTGCTAATGAGACCCACCACAGTCGTGTCATCGGCAAACTTGATGATATGGTTCAAACTGTGTATTGCTGCACAGTTGTGAGTGAGCAGAGTGAACAGCAGTGGGCTGAGCACAGTGCTCAGTGTAGTAGTGTTGGAGATACAGTTACCAAGCTGGACTGACTGAGGTCTGTCCGTCATAAAGTCCAGGATCCAGGTGCAGAGGAAGATTTTCAAGCCCAGCTGGCTCAGTTTTCAATTAAGGTGCTGAGGAATTATTGTGATGAATGCTGAACTGAAATCTATGAACAGCATTTGTATATACATGTCCTTGGCGTCCAGGTGGATGAGAGCCAGATGTAGAGTGGTGGCGATGGCATCATCTGTTGACCAGTTGGGGAGATAGACAAACTGCAGTGGGTCCAGTGCGGGTGCCAGCAGGGTCTTAATGTGCCTCATGATGAGTGGATTCTCTGGCCGTGTGAGCACTTTGCTGCTCTGATGGCTTGAGATGGGTTGATCCGCGATGTTCTCAGGGCCGCCTTGTCACCTGCTCCGAAGGCGGAGTCTCAGGTCTTTATTAGCTCATGCACCTCTGCAGTCATCCGCAGTTTCTGGTTGGAGCGTGTTATGATAATCTTGGAGACAGTGACATCATTGATGCACTTGCTGATGTAGCTGGTCACAGATGATGTGTACTCCTCTAAGTTGGTACAGTCGCCATTTGTTGCAGCCTCCCTGAACATGTCAGTGTGCTCAATACAGGCAGAGATGGCTCCTGCACACCAGGTTCTCACCTGTCTCAGAACTGGTTTGCAGCGTCCGACGAGTGGCCTGTATGCCAGAATTAGCATAACAGACATGTGATCTGAGGTGTCTATATCTGAGGTGGGGGCGGGGCTTCGCTCAATACACTCTGGGAGTGTTTGTGTATACAAGATCCAGCACATTTCCCCCCGGTCGCAAAGTCCACATGTTGATGTAATTTCAGGAGCACTGACTTGACGAGAATAAACAGTCCATCGGGGTGTGAGTTCTGCAGCTCGCAGAGCGCCTCTTTAGCACTAGCCCTGGGTGGAAAGTACACTGCTGTAATGAGCACAGTAGTGAATTCCTGAGGTAAATAAAAAGCTACAAACCAATACAAACCAGCGATGAGCAGTAATTAGAAACTAGCACAGAGTTCTTGGACCATTCCATGTTGCTGTAGACACACAAGACACCACCGCAAGTCTTACTGCACAGAGCTGCATTTCTGTCATCACAAAAATGAGGTGAGCCTGTGTAGCTGAATGACAGCATCCGGAACTCTGTCACTGACCTGTGTTTCTGTGAAAACAAAGATACAGCAGTCCCTAAATTCATGCTGTGTGGTCCACTGGAATCGGATGCAGCCCAGTTTATTGCCCAGGGAGCAAACATTTGAGAGCAGGATTGATGGGCGGGGCAGCTGGCTTGGATTTGCTCTTAGCCTTGCTCTTAGCCCCATCATGTTAGCCGTGCTTCCGCTTCCTCGCACACTGCTTTCGGCGACCCTTTCCTCTGCCACCGGCATCAGGCGACGCCAAGGAGTGGAGGCCTGGTTCCGTAGCAACCCGAGGAAGCCCAGTGCTTCCTCGGGTTGAAGTTCCTGATGATGAAGCTCAGTTTTTGTATAATGCTTGTAATTTCGGAATCTTTGGCATTGGTTGACACGAACCCCACTTGTTCTGGTGTCCATGTGGCTCGGAAGTCACGATAAAAGGTGATTAAAAAAAACAAAAAAACAGCACCATTTAATCTGCAGAGGCAGATTTGAGACAGCTCTAATCTCGAAGCAAGATTTAAGCAGAGTCTGAATTTTGTTCCTAGAGGAGTGCAAATAGCGATCAAGGTTCTATAAAAAAAAGAAAGATTAAAAAATTACTGATAAACATTAGCAGTTACCTGTGAAATGTTTTAAAAACAACCAATAAAATAATCAAATTGCTAGTGGTCAGATAGAGAGTTAGAACCAAGCAGTAGAATTTTAAACTAACTGAAATCTCTCCTTTACGTTAGTAAGTAAAGTGCTTTACAGTAATTAAGTCTGAACATGATGAACCGGTGAATGGCTATTTTTAAATCTGTGAATGAAAGAAAGGGTATTATATCAGAGCTCATCCTAAGCTGAAGGAGACAAAATTACACCACAGTCTGAACAGTAAAGGGGAGACGTAAATTAGAGAGTTTTCCAAGATTTGGAGCCTCTTGTAAATAGACAGTGGGAAATAAAACAAACAAAATGGTAAATTTTATAGAGTTAGTTGTCAATATATGTCCACACCTACATAATCTTGAGAAGGCTGTAAAATGTTGTCCAGTAACAGTCAGTAATTCAGTGACTCTCACTTCTGTCCGATGACAGTGATACCAAACTGGTCTGACACTATCTGTCCCACTATGAGGTGAGTTGTTGAGGATATCCTGAACTTTTCTTTCAGTAAGCACGGCTGTTTTTGCCGCTGTGTGCTTTCTTTAAAGTTGAGCTAACATTACTGGACATTGAGTATTAGCTTGTAATGAGCACAGCATTAAAATTATCTGGGATAATGTTAGCGTTTAACCAGATAGTGTTGTTATTTAGCCAGCTTGCTCTCAGCTGTCTAGAAGGTGACAGGAGGGTTGCATTCTTGACAATGAGTAATTGCAATTAATCATGTTTTGTGCGTTAGAGCCCTTACTTCAGTTTAGGAGATGAGGCTTGATGTGAAGAAGAAGAGAATGACATTTTACCCAGATGCCGGTCACGTTGTCTCTTTTGTGAAGGGAACTCCTCAGATGATTTTGCGTCTGTGGCATTCCAACACCTAGGAGCTCTCCTGTCCTCTGCCTTTGGCATACTATGTATGTGGCAAGTCTCTAGCTGAATACATATAAAACATGATTAGGTAGGACAGCGATGTCCATTACAGCCACTGTATTCAAGATTCCGTGTCCAACATGACGGCTTCCACAAACTAGCACTTGCTCGTATGTATTTTAATTTTTGAAAGATATAATTACAAATTAATTAATATATATTGATGAGTAAAAGATTCTTTTTTTCAATTAAATAACAATAAACAACTCACTGTACCTTTAACACAAGAAGTAGGAAGCATGTTTGTTGTAGCATTCAAAAATGTGCACATTTCTGAATGGTACACCAAAGTCACGCACACTTACACGTGGCCTGTAAAATATATAAATTTAGAAAAGTCAAGCACTCAACATGAGCAACATAATGACTCACCTACAAGAGTTAGAGCAGGTTATGTGGTTGTTCTTTATTCTCTGCTACAGGCTAAATTCCATGTAGTTCCACTTTACCTGTTGTTGTAGCTTTTATGTTGTAGGATGTGTCATTATGCAGTCCCTCTCTCTCCCTTGGCAGATCTAAACTGACATGTTATTTTCTGGTTTTCATTTGGAAAAAATAATCTTCTGTTAAATCAGTCTGGGTTTTTTTTTTTTTTTTTTTGCTGTTTTGAATTTTTTCTGATTGGCTCTAGGGCACTGAGAGTGTACATGTATTAGTTTTGGCCTTAGTCCTATGTTGAATTTTTATTATTCTTGTGTACTTTTATGTAAGGCCTGCACTGAACGAACAGCCTAACAACATAAAAAAAAAAGCACCAATTTATTTCTTTTGAAGAAATAAATAGAGGGTTAGACATTTACTTAAGACATTACATTTTGTTTCAGTGAATATGAACAACTAACAAGTAGCTATCTCAGATGGGATTGAAGTGCAGGCCTTCAGTGTGGTCTTCAGTTATATAATAATTGTATAATTTGAAATTCACTGCGGTGGTGTACTGAGTCAGAACTACAAAAATGGTTTCCTTGTTGGACAAATTAATTATTCTGGTGCTGTAATAACTCCAAGATCATTTCAAATGTGAGATGTCTGAACTTAAAAATGTGTTATGTTCATTATGATTTTTTTTTCCTAATTGACTTCTATTGTAATATGAAGGACATCTTTTAGCATTAATTCTTTTCAAGTTTCTAGTTCAGAACTGTGTTTTTATGTTTAAATTTTAAAATGCATTTACTAAGTAGTTCCACCGTTAGCAAAAATGTTACCAAATGACTTTTTCACCATCAACAGCACGACTGAAGATACTGACTTTGCTGCTAAGTATGGATATCAGTTCTCGTAAAGCCATATTGACTGTAAAAACAGATTCAATATGAACTCCCTTATATTAGACAGTAAAAGTGAATTTAAAACAAAGGTGTGACTTACACACTATCTTTTTACTGAGGGTATGCACCACCCATAAGCCCTGAAGTCCTGGCACCAAGGACACTTTCTTTGGCAGATTGTGATAAGAGCATCCCCCCTCTCTCCTCAATTGTCTCTGCCCCTGTGAGTCTCCCTGTCCTGCCTCTCTGCTTGCTTTGCAATCTGGAAAATTCTGGTTTTAAAAATACTGCAAGGCTTCCTTTGTTATACTAAGCCCGTTTTTGTTCCCCCTCTACCTTATTTATTTTGTTGTTCTCCTCAAATAACAGCAGGACTGGTCTACGCGAGCTGGAGGAAAAAAGGAAAGGAGTTTATGGAAGAGAGAGGCAGAGTATATAGTTTAGGGTGAGAGGAAGCTGCTGCACTGTCAGAGCTAGCAGGGAGAAGGAGAGGATGGCAGAGAAAGTTTACAAGGCGTAGTTTAGGAGGAAATGCGTGAGAGAAGCCGGGGAATCTGTGGTGGCCAGCTGCAAGAGGGGAGATAGCGGAGAAAGGCTTTTAATTCTCAATCCCCACAGAGCCTTTGAAAATTACCAATCTTCTTATCACAGACGCAGGGCTGCTTATGCAAATTGTTGTGGAGTGGAACGTTTAAACGGAAAATTACTCGACAGCATTTTTTCTCTTCCTCTTCCCTCTCCCTCTCTCTTCCACACAGAAAGCCTGTTTTGAGTCTCAGATAAGAAGATGAATTGCTCTCTCCGTGCTTTGAAGCGCGTCAGGATTTAAAGACTCCAGCCTCGGCTCTGGTCTAACGCCACTGCTCCCGCTGCCTTTGTAGCAGAAAACAGGCTGGAAAAAAATGGGAGAAAAAGCATTTCGAGACAACATAGATTCTCTGCTCCAACACATCGTCCCCGCCTGAGGAGACAAGAAGCAAACATATATATATATATATATATATATATATATATATATATACACACACACACACACCCGCCAACCAGATATGGCAAATAGTTGTTGACATGGGTGTTTAAAGTTTAGGTACTCTTTGGAATGAATCCTTGCCCTGTTTGAAATGTAAATTGTACCACAAGTAACAGGAAAAATAATTTGAAAACAGTATTAATACACAATTAGTTAAATTGTTAGCTAAACACTTAAAAGGGATTCACTATGATATGTCACGCCTTTTCTTGTGCAACTTAAAATATTTATTTCCACTCTACACAGACTGCTACAGTACTTTGCTATCTAATGACAACTAAATAAAAACATTTAATAAGACTTTTAAAAGAAAAAGAGTGCCCATAATTATTTTGAAGAATAACATAAGGGAAAAAATGTTCCCTCTGTACCATCAGACTCTACAGTCAGTAAATAAAGCAAACACAAACCAAAACAGACAGCATAACCGTACATTAAAACAAACGTATAATTTACAGAAAAATTCTAATCCTGACTAACTTTACAGGTACTATTTATACTTGTTTAAACAACTGACATAATGGGTATTAATTTCATTGCCATTGCAGAGTTACTAGTTCCTAGTTTATATGAAAACAAAAGAACCATTGTTTTTAATAATATGACAGTCAAATAAATTCTGAATGTGTAACATAAAGTGAAAACTGTGAAACAACAGACAACATAATACAATTTTAAAGATCGTAAAATTGAACATAGTGAGTAACGTCCCATTAAGGAGAAGCAATCAAGCTACACCTCGTTATACATCACCGGTAATTACAGAATCATGTAATTATATCATATTGCCTTAAACAGTGTTCAGCTTTAATGCTATATATAAACCCTGACACTGCAATCCATAAGCTCAGAACTATAATTATAAAATCTTGCAAATAAGTAAAAAAGAAAGAAAAGTGCATTCTTCAACAAGTCAAACATTCTGTGTTTTTAGCGTTGTGTGCTAAAAGCCTCTTATGACTGAAGCTATTAAGCACTGTAACATCTTTGTGCAAATCAGGTTCCTTTTTTTTAACAGGTGCTAATTTAATGATTACCTATTTAGCTGCTTTGGAGTAAAGAGATAAACCTGCAGAAGTCATTCTAGCATATTTTTTTCTTTGTGTTGTTCTCTTAATTTTAAAGTTAAGAAACGATATGAGTGGTAAACGAGATAATTAATAGATCAGCCTGAGACGCTGAATACGTTCAGGGGAAGAGCAATGCAGCAGGACCATTTCTATTCATGCATTTTATCAGTATTTGTTTGTGTGACCCGGAATCATCTTTTTCCTCTGAAGCTGTGTTGATCTCATTTGGCTGAAATGCCACTTTCTTTGTTCCGCCATGTGTATTTTCAAAATGTCAGCTGTTGTTTTTATTCATTCATATTCTAAGTGCATCAGCTGTGTGCTATGGGGTTGCTTTAAATTAGCTGGGGACGGAAAAGCACGCGTTGTGGCTATGTAGTTATTAAAATGGAGCTTGGCCTTTACATCAGTCAGTGCACCACATTGACATTGGCGAACACTGTTTGTGTGGAAAAATTATTAAAATCATGTAGATATGAATGTTGTCACTCTTATGAAATAACAAATGTTTGGTTGAATCAAAGCTGTCTTAGAAAAACAAAAGCTGGCACAATAACAAATATGAATATTTAATGAGAATCCAGTAGCACAGTCTTCATGTACACTGTAATTTCTAATTAGTTAACCTTACTAAGAAAAATCATGCCCACTGCTACCCTTAAGAAAGAAGTAAAATGGAATACAAAAAAATGTGTTGTACTAACAAAGTATTTTTATTGTAGTTTACACTCAAGTTTAACAAAAAAATTGTTTTGAATACTTAATATTTTAAGACAGAGGTACTCTGTACTAATGTGGAAGTTCCAGCAACATATGAATTATTAGTTGTATTTATGAAAACCAAGTGCTACTCATGTTATTCAAATGCCTCAGAAACCCATAGAGATCAATAAAAACTGGCACATTCTCCTAAAACAGTCACATATACACAGTACATATAATAAAAAAATAAAAATAAAAACACAGTTCAGTACAGTAGTACTGAACTGTGTACAGTAGTATGCATATTTTCTTTTTCTCTATTCTAAAACATCTGACTCTAAAAATGTAATTTACAACAGTGGAGGCATCAGTAGAAGGCCAGTGTGACAGTGACATGTGACATTTCCGGTAGGATAATTTGCACTCGGCCTAAATGGCAGAAAACAGATTTGGTCTGGCAACTTGGCATTGTTTATGTATAAAAAGTCACAATGATTAGATTAATGTTTGTATGATTTGGTGATGAACTTCTACACAAATAGACTGGTCAGACATTTATTCAGTTACAGTCAAAAGCTTGTAATTCAAAAGGTTTGCAGATTTTTAGAAGTCTGTTCTGCCTGATTCTACTGATCAAGATGTCAGTGGAGTCTTGATTAAAAAAAAAGTAAAAAAAAAAAATAATTGGAGCGTGAGCTAGATCTTATGATTTCTTACTGTTTTGCCTGTTTAGTTATTATCTTTAGTTATCTTTAGTTAATATACTGAGTTCAGTAACTGATAAAAGTTTCATGGTTGGACATGAATGTCAACTGTGATTTCGTGCTTTCTTGTTTAACTTTGCAAAGACAATGGAAATGCCACTACAGTTAACAGTACAGTTATTGAGTGGAGATGGGAGAAACCACAGGTTTGTTATTGTCAACACCAGTGGACTACAATGTGTCACCTGATAAAATACTGTAAATTTCCAAAGTCATTGTATTTTATAGTGTTTACATTCTCAGATGTTCTACTTGGTCAGTTTGTTTATCCGTCCATCCATTCTCTTCCACTTATCTTTTTCAGGGTCGCGGGGGGGCTGGAGCCTATCCCAGCTGTCTTAGGGCGAGAGGCAGGGTACACCCTGGCAGACTTGGTCGCCAGTCTGTTGCAGGGCTAACACATAGGGACAGACAACCCTTCGCAATTTAGCAACTTAGAATGACCAATTAACCAAACCCCACTAACTGCATTTTACGGAGTACCCAAAGAGAACCAAAGCAAGCACAGGAGAGGAGGACATGCAAACTCCACACAGAAAGACTTGATGGTGGACTTGAACTCAGGAACGTCTTGCTGTGAGGCAACAGCGCTAGCCGCCACCATACTTTACTGCCAAAACATGTCTCAACATATTTATCCAGCAAAAGATAATCTAACTAAATAACTTTTTTTTTTATTATAAATGTAACAGTAACATAACTCCACCCACTAAATTACCCTTTCTCCCCACAGAGACAGCTGAGGAAGAGGAAGTGTTACCTCCTATTGGTTGGTGCCATCATCCTCACCATCCTCATCATTATCATAGCTGTTTCAGCAAGAAAATGAGGTTGACCACTGTGGTAAGAGCCATCATCCACAACATTACACTGCAGTCAGGTACATGGCATTGCCAGATCCATATTATTTTCAATTCAGTTTTATTTATACAGCGCCAAATCACAAGAACAGTCACCTCAAGGTGTTTTATATTGTAAGGTAGACCCTACAATAATACATACAGATCACATGATCCCCTATGAGCAAACACTTTGGTGACAGTGGGAAGGAAAAACTCCCTTTTAACAGGAAGATCTCCGGCAGGACCAGGCTCAGGGAGTCCATGTGCCGCGACTGTTTGAGGCGACAGAAGGAAGAAAGAATAAAAGACCTGCTGTGGAAGAGAGCCAGAGATTAATAACAATTAATGATGCAATGCAGAGAGGTCTATTAACACATAGTGAGTGAGAAAGGTGACTGAAGAAGACACACTCAATGCATCATGGGAATCCCCCAGCAGCCTACACCTATTGCAGCAAAACTAAGGGAGGATTCAGGGTCACCTGATCTAGCCCTAACGATATCGAACTCCATAATTAACCTTGGGAGAAGAGGACTCTCCATTTACATGCACAAATTGGAGTCTATTAGATAGATATGATACAAACCACTGCAGTGCAGTACCTGTAATACCTACAGCATGTTCCAATCGCTCTAATAGGATATTATGGTCGACAGTATCGAACGCTGCACTGAGGTCTAGCAGGACAAGCACAGAGATGAGTCCACTGTCAGAGGCCATAAGAAGATCATTTGTAACCTTCACTAAAGCTGTTTCTGTGCTGTGATGAGCTCTGAAACCTGACTGAAACTCTTCAAATAAGCCATTCCTCTGCAGATGATCTGTTAGCTGTTTGACAACTACTCTTTCAAAGATGTTTGATATGAAAGGAAGGTTGGAGATAGTAAGATGTTCTGGCTTTGCAGAGGGCTTTCTTATAAAGCAACAAACTATTTCTCCAGGCTAAATGATGATCTTCAAAATTTGTGACACGCCATTTCCTCTCCAGCTTACGAGTTATCTGCTTTAGGCTACGTGTTTGAGAATTATACCACGGAGTCAGGTACTTCTGATTTGAGGCCTTAGTTTTCACTGGAGCTACAGTATCCAGAGTCGTACGTAGTGAGGAGGTAAAATTATTAACAAGATAATCGACCTCTGTTGGAGTAGTGTTCAGGTAGCTGCCCTGCTCTGTGTTGGTACAGGGCATTAAAGATGCTAATTATATACTTAAACTTAGTTACAGCACTTTCAGAAAGACATCTACTGTGATGAAGTCTACTCCCCACTGCTGTGTAATCAATTATTGTAAATTTAAATGTTATCAGGAAATGATCAGACAGCAGAGGGTTTTCAGGAAACACTGTTAAATGTTCAGTTTCTATGCCATATGTTAAAACAAGATCTAGAGTGTGATTAAAGTGCTGGGTGGGTATATTTTCAATAATGGCTTCTATTGTAGTTAGGCGATGTATAGAACTGATATCTTTCTTTTTTTGAAGTGATAGAGTCCTTTCACTTGTGATATCTGCACTTATGGGTGGGTGGCGACCTTTTCCCAATGTGTGCTTAACATTAAAGCTGCATTATGAACAACAAGCACTAGTCATTGGTTTGACACATTAAGCTTAAAATAAGCTGTTTGCTGATTGAATGTCAAGGGATAATATGATTTATCTGTGAATACTGGTCAGGGTAAACTAAGTCATTCCAGTTTGTGTAAATTGATGTGAATAGAGCTCAAACTGTGTGATTGTGTGGTGTAATGTGGTGTACCATTTAGATTTAAATAAAATGGTTCATGGAAAAAAAAAACTCAATAATTTAAAACAAAATGTCATTTAATCATTTGAAATGATCATTAGTAGAACATTAACTTTGTAAAGTTCGTGGAAAAAAATTATAATAAAAATAAATAAAAGATAAAATCATTCTCATAAATTGTGTCAAATTCTGTTATGTTCTCCAGAAAGCCCAGTGGACGTGGGGATGTAACAGAAAAAATGTCTGGGCTGAAAATGGATACAAGGTGGCAAAACTGGGAATAAAATAATGGTTAATAATTAATCTAAAACAGAAAAGTAAAGATAACAAAACCTACATGTAGGACACAAAAACCATAAGCCAAAAGGTTAGGCAAAGCACACTCCTATCCTCAGGTGTAATTGGCCACAAGCACACACAGAGCTCACAGAGCAAAGGTACACTGAACCTCTCCTCTCCCTGACCTCAGAAACTCTTAGCCCTAATTACAGAGTGATATCAGCTGCAAAGACAGCAAGTCATACCCACAGGCACAAAATCACAGTAGGTACAGCCTAATTAAACAACTGTGAATGAATAAATAATGTCTTTAATATATAGGAGATAAACAGCATCTGTTTAAATACATGTTGAATAGCCACTATGTACACAGACGTTATGGTTGGGTTAGGGACAGAAAAACTATGTAAAGAATTCTGAATATGAACAATAACTATGACAATATTCATTTAATGCCAATGCCTTGGCTATACCCTCAAAAATAAATGTATCTACTTAATAACGGTCAAACAGGGAAACACCAAGTCAACTGCAGTTTAAATGTCGACTTAAACTAATTTCATTACCTATACGTTTTCCATTGATTGTCTTCCAAAAGAATAATACAAAATGTTATATTTAATGGAGTCTGGTGAAATTAAATGTACTTGATTTGACTGCATTCAGCATGGTTTCCTTAAATAAACCTTTCATTTATATATTTCAGGTGCATTTACTCAAATATTGCTTCTTAGGAGTGAAGAATCATTTGTTCCACTGATGTAAGTGGATTTAAGAGGAAGTGTAATCTGTTTTCTTTCCATTCTCCTTATGGCAAAATATGTTTGGGGTTTTTTCTTTCTTTTTTCATTTTCTATTTGTTGGCTTTTTTTGTGAGCATTTGCTTTTACACCTTTTGGTTTTTCAGAGAGATGTTGGAATAAAAAAATATTTCTTAGGAGTCATATTAGGAAAGAAATGTGGGGTTTCTTTTCACAGCCAGCACTTACTTACGGACGAAATAAAGGAATAACCTAAAATAAAAGCGCCACTGCTTCATTTTGCCAGTGAGCTGCATGCAGGGGTTACTCTCCAACATTAGTATATTACATTACATTACCCTCCAATGATAGCTGACAGTTTCAAACTTTACACCTCCCATTCGTCCTTCCTCCAAAGCATGGACCTCCTGATCGTGTTTTCCTATATTGATATGTTTATGAGGACATGACAGTTTCTGATGATTGAATGAGAGTTGGCTAGTCTTACTGTTTTGTGTGTTTTAAGAACTGAAAACACACACACACACACACACACACACACACACAGAGAAGAAACAACAAAAAAACCCAGACTTGCCAGGATTAGTCAATAAGGGATGAATCAGTTCATCTTGGATCTTTTAATCAATGTACAGAAAATGGGAAAATGGGAAAATGGGACAATGATTTTAATAAGCCAAAACATCCAGGCTGCTTTACCAAGATAAATGCTGAAAACAAGCCTTTCCTATATGATATGTGCTATCTAACCTGACTAATGAGTCACTGCTGTTAAAAGTGCATTATAGTTGTGATCCACGAACAAAAAGGAATTTACTTTCTCTCAATTATTTGCATGTGAAAATTACAAAGTAGGAACCTTAACACACCGCACCTTTGTGTAGGAGCTGGAAGCGCAGTTGTGGTGCGTCACAGTTTCTGTGCCTCCACCCAAAATGCAGAGTGACCGCTTGCCCATGGCATTCTCTAACCATGCCGATACCTGCAGAAACCCGATGTACACTAAGAGGCAGAACAGGCAAGTGAGTCAGTTTTCCCCCTGAAGTGTCCTTCTGCCTCATTGCCAGCAGAAACTGGTTTGAGATATAGGAGGAGATATATGGGGGTAAGTGTTTAAAATGGACTGGCTTCTTCACCAAGGAAATATATATAGATTTTGGAGTTCGCTGGTATCATGTTCCTGGTTAATAAAAGTAATTAAAGTAATACTTTCATGATTTTTGTTAGTTCAGATTCAAGTTTACTTTCTATTTTATAAAAATGTTCAGGTCATAAAACTACTTACACATGTCTGAGATTTATAAATAACTGTTAAGTCGAGTTTTATTGTCAACCCAACAAAATACACTCAAGTATACAGTGGGATGAAATATCGTCCTCCTGGATCAAAGGTGCAAACTTGTAAAAATAAAAATGAAAAAAATCAAATATACATGTATACAACTTTACAGAAATAAGATAAACTAAGAAAAACTACAACAATATTGTACTTGAATAGAAATAGAATAAGAATTGAAAAGAATGAGAATAAATCAATTTAGGACAATTTTATGCCCCCGACTTGGTGGGAACAGTTTGGGGATGGCTCCCTCTAGGAAGGTGGCTGAGGGCTAGTGATTGTCAGAATAAAACAACAAAGATCCATGAGTAACTCAGGAAGATCGCCACAACTGATCACTTGCTTACCTCAGTATGGCCTGGAAGTCCTGAGGTCAAAATGAAACCCCCAAGGGTGGTTGAAAATGACTAGCTAAGATCCTGTGCGACCAGATTCAGACAGACCCGAACATGAAGGATTAATCGCCTGCAGAGCAAGTGGGGAATACATATGTTACGTTTAATGGTGGCTCATCAAGTTATGCTCATCACTTGCTTATTTAAAATAATAAAAATGTAACAACTGTTCTCTAGAAACTATTTGACTCAAAAAAGAGATTCTTGTCAGGATTATCATATTAAATGCAAAGTCTGCCAGCAAACAAGAAGTCAGCTGGCTCATGTAATGAGTCAGCTCTCCAAATTAGGACTCTAAATAAACACTACATAGCAGATCCAACATGAATACATAGTTTTAAAGACTCCAGGATGGCATGCTTTTTCAGCCAAACACAGTGTTTTGCAGAAACTTGCTTGAGCACAGTTTGTCTCCCTGCAGATATCCTAAGAAGACTTACTTTTCATTTTTTGTGAACACTTTTACTACAGATTGCATTTTTGAAATCTTAAAAAAAGAAATTAGATCTGTTTGACCTCTTTCTGTCCACAATCATTGTTTTTGTACATGAGTCTCACATGGTTTATAATTAAATGAAAAGACAAAGGTAGAAAAGAAAGTTACGATTAAGAACACTATCATACGCCACAGAGACCAGCAGTTTAATGCCTCATCAGACAGACTTTGTTAAAGATTTCTCCCAATATGTGTTGATTCCTTTGGCTGGATGATAAAGAATCATCAACATTGTGCTTCAGGTAGGGAGACTGACCCCAGTGTAAGTTCAGCCAGCAGTTTGAGGAGATCAGCTAATTCCATTTGGTGGTGCAGCTGATACCATTCTCCACATCATATTAGCAAATCTCGTAAGAGGTACGCTGGTGTATGCTGCATCTGCCTGCTTACAGAGACTCTCTGCAAGGCACTTTGTAACACACTTCAACCACAGCTTCTCCATTTCATACTATTGATGCTATTTCTGATGTAATCAATGCCTTATCTGTTGTCTCTTCTGCTGTCACTGTACCTGCTCTGTTCTGTCACCTAGAACAGAACCATGCCACCACCAAATATAATTTAATACAGATGGAAAAACAATCTTTTGATGTTATTTGCCAAGTTTGGCTGGCAAAAAACAACATTTAGCTATTAGGCCAACCTTTAATATACCCTATATTTTGATATTCATCCAATATATATACAGGTTGGGTATATATAATAGGCAGGTGGTAAAACATAAAGTATATAGGTTCTGTTTGTCAGACACAGCCACTCCAAATCACCCTCTGATTCCTAATATTCAATTAGAATTAGAAATAAGACGAGATAAGAGAAGATTAACTTTGGAGTTGCTGAAGATGTTTTGTGTTTATCCTACCATTATTAAATAGTCTTAATAGAAAAACAGTAGAAAGTTTAACTTTGTTCATATCAGAAGGCTTTGTATTCCTGCATGTTTAATAATGCTGCCACATGGCATTAATGCAAAACCTAATATAATATGCATAAACCTAATACAGCCTCATGGCTGGAATAGCTTCTTGACAAACTTTGTTTTATTTTTTTATTTTGTTTCTTGATATTCAATATAAGATGTCTCTGTTTGCATAAAGTATCGATCGCCTATTTTCTTCCAGGGATGGGGTGGTGGTGGAAATCGAGTAGAGCAAAGTGTTCTATTCATAAAGCAGCAGGCTGCATCGATGCTGTGGTGTTGACTAGCCTGTGGTGATTCAGATTATTTTGGACAAAACAATCACACAATCACGTCTGGAGTTTTTAGGCCATCTGAACTGTGGCACTGACTTGTGAAACAGGTGAATGTTAATAAAGCTTTGAATGATGGATATTTAAGTGGCTAGACATACGCAGTTACAGCAAGCAGGCTCATTAAAAGAACTTTTCAGTATTCACAGAAGTCAAAGCCATTGTCCAGATGGCAGACTAACTCCAGACATGTGATTGTGTTGTCCAAAATAATCTGAATTTCAGTTTTATTACAGCAGAATAGACAAAAACTTGACCTAAAAATACAGATGGAATCATGCTGATATTTTGCAAACTGAATTTTACTCTTAAAAAATTTTGAAATAAAATCCTGAATCTTTCAATGTGCCATTTTGTGATGAAGTGCAATGTACAAACACTCTAGTACCATAAGATGAATTCTAACACCTGTGGCGATGTGCAGAGATCCTGTCGATACTGTGGCTATCACAGCCCTGTCATTCTGTCTCATAGTTTCAGTGTCTGTTCTTCAGTTATTTTGCTGACTTTTCTGAGAATAAACACACCTTTGCAACTCATTTAGATGCGCTAACAGGTGCTTTGTAGTGTACGGTAACCTTTGTTGCTTCTAACCTTCTCCGTGTTTGAAATAAGTTGATCTCACAGCACAGCTGCTGACATTAGTGTTTTGTTTATATTGCCAAGAGTATGCCGTACTGGCTTTATCTATAGCTCAGCAGCTTAGTAGTACTTGCTTTTTAATAAAGTTTTTACTTCAGTGAGTTAAGTGAGCTAAGAGCAGCTAACAAAGTAATTAAAAAATGAAACCTACAACCTTCAGGAGTTAATTATAACTAAAGGGGGAGCTCGTTAATTTGTTATAGAGCCACAAATTTAGCATAGGGAGCAGGTCAGGGTGGATGGAGGGGTGGACAGATCATTACAGTCTTCTGTTAGCTTTGTTTCTTCTAAACATGACTGTTCCATAACTTTAACCATGTTCATTACTGTAACCGTGAATGAGAAATGATCAAAAAGTTCTACAAAGAGGTTGATGAAAATCAAAACTTTGCCATAGAAAAGTTGTAAGAGGAAAAAAATCAACTACTGAGTGAATTCACAAAAGGATTTTGTGAGTCAGGTTTCAGAGTTTTCAGTTGTCACCCAAAGGTAGTGCCTCATCCTTGTTATTTCCCTCTCGGTGACTTTGTCCACTTCCTGAAAATGAAAATAATTCAACGGATCATCGTTTTCATGCACAGGAGGAGATCCATCACCCAATACAGAAGCAAAATGCAAACGATTATATTACCACACTGAAAACAGTCCTAGGTGCCTAAACCAAACCAAAGCCTTTGCAAAAATTTCAAAGGTTAATAAAATAAAAGGGTTATTGATTTTTCTCCTGGTGTTACACTGGATAGAACTTCAGCAAAACATTTTCCTTCAAATCAACTTTGAAGATTGCTTTTAATCTAATGTCAACACCAGGTCAACCCCACAGGCCTCAGCATGGCTATAGATGTCTATTCTTTTTGCTACCTTAATTTTCTAATCTGTTTTTCAAACCACTGTTTTTTCCTTGTGTTATAACCTGTTCAAATGTTGTTTTGATCCCCATATTTTATTTTCACTACAGTAAAAACAAAACAATCAAATTTAAAGGTTTACAATACTCGCATTTTTGGGATTGCTTTCTGACAATTAAATGCATTTCCAGCTGAAATCTCCTTCTGCTTTATTTATTCAGCTCTCAGATTAGTGGCTCTTCATGTTTATGAAAATGCACCGAAAATCTTTGTTTTAGCAGATGAGGCAGGATTACTTACTTTGTGTGTGTGTGTGTGTGTGTGTGTGTGTGTGTATGTGTCAGCGTGCGAGCAAGGGAGAAGAATAAGTATCCTTGTTCCCACTGGAGGGAAATAATAACATAACTCTGAATTCTCTGAACTCTGAGTTTAGCCCAAGTGACTGGGTTTATTGAAATAGCACGACAGTCACAATACCAGCAAAGTCAAGAAGTTCCTTTTCTAAAGTTTGAAATGGTCACCTGGCTCCAGCTCCATCAAACGCAGTGGTATCTGCAGAACAGTTCAATTTTACTACCAAACTATAACATCACAGTACAAGTGATTTTAGCACCAGAAAAATTAAGTGAATTATCAGTTAATTACCTTTAAAATAAAACATGATCCTTCACAGTGGTAAAATAATGGAGGTTTGGAAGACTGAAAAGACCAAGTCATGAGAGACAGATTTCATGGAAACATCAACGACATATTCTGATTGCCAAGTGTTAGAGTTGGGGTTGACATCATCACTAATGATAAATTCGAACTTGGGATGTAAAAGGGATAGTTAGTGACATACAGTACACATGGAGAGGGTTAGATGAGAGGATTGATACTAAGCTCAAACAGGTATTCATGATATGAAACCAGAGGTAGCAGGTCTGTAGCCTAGTTAAACAGGGACGCAGCGAGAATGTCTGTCTCCAAAGTCTGAAACTTACAAACGTACAAATTGTGGTTTTGGAGGGAGTTCTGTGTCGGGTAGATTATTTTTTTTTCTAAGAATTTGCTAAAGCTTTAGTTCCTTAGTAATCAGAGTCACAGATAATCAATGTAATGTCCAAATTCCCATATTCCGTGGTTATAACAAATTAGGCATATAAATGATCGGTAGTTGATTCCAAGTGTTGTTATAACTTACAAGATGAGGTCTATAGAGATACTGATACAAGTGAAGGTGGCCATCACTGGGGTGGTGGGAATCATGTTAGTTGGTAAAATCAAAATCAAAAAATAGCATTTGCTCTTGCAAATGGACAGCAACTGTCCTTGTCCTGTTGTGACAGTCAGTTAAATTATGAAATGAATGTATTTCAGTTGAAAGTTTGCTTTGTGGCAAAAGTTCATATAAAGTAAGTTTAAACAAAACTTCTTCTGAACCTTTAGTGGCATGCACCTTAAAGAAATTATTAGTAAAATTAAAATATTAGTAGTAAAACAGCTGACTTTAGAGCTTTTAACTGAGTGTCCTCTTGTCTTTAGAACTCTCTCTCACATTCACAACATTGATTCTCTCGGTATCTTTATAACCAGATTTAAAACAAATCGTGTGGTTTTAATTTTATGTTGCACTGACATGTAATTATACTGTCATCAAGTTTTGGCCCAGATGTTCTTTATTATACACACCAAAAATTGAAAATTAATTTCTATGGAGAGAAATCAGCAGATAAAATTTTGCAGTTACATCACACACTGCCACGAGACTGTGCTGTTCATGCAGACATGTGACAAGCCTCTTAGGACTACACCCACTTACTGGTCATCTAACCCATCTGCCTAACCCCTCTCCCACTCATGTCTCATTAAAAACTAAATGAATACTAGCAGGTGTTGCTTCCCATGTGTCAACCAACAAGACAGACTGCCATGAGGCTTTTCTGTTTGCTATTCATTTCTGTATCTTATTAATAATTATTCTTGATAATAAAGAAGCACTTATTGTCCTTAACAAAAAAATGAATTAAGACATAATATTTGTGTTATCAAATTATGCTGTGAGCCCCAACTTTCTTTATATACAGCAATCTGAGAAGCCAGGCTGTTCTGCAACTTAATTTAAGGTTTAAATCAACACAAGCTTTATTAATTTGTTTAGTTTTTGTTGGCCAAGGTTTGTTTGTTGGAGATGATTTTCTTTAATATTTGACTTAAACATGGATGGAACGAGTCTAAACACCAAGCTTAACAACATTATTGGTAAGTAAGTGTAAGCCCATTGGCTTTAATTCTTTGATGTTAATGACAATATCTTTGACCTTTTAAACTAAGTAGTTTCTTTCAAGCATTTAAAATGAATGATGTAACAGATTTAAAAATGCTGATTTTATAAAATAAACTCACCACAAATTAATTCTTTTGGAATATGCAGTACTCTGAAACTCCTGCATTTGAGTTCCTTTTTTTGCCAAACATTTCTTCAGATTCTCTCCTCCATTTATTGTGAAGGTGACTAATATCTTCATTATAACTATAATCCAGATAGAAACTCTGTTAAAATGAGTGACTGACCACTTCATTGCTCAGTGAGCTCTCTCGTGTCCTGTCTCACGCTCTTATGAGCCTGTGTGTCCATCTCAATGGTAGATTGCAGCAATTAGGCTCAAAATCCCAAAAAGAAGTTTGTAGTTTGAGCAGCAGTTTTGACCAAGAAGAACAAAAACAAGGTTAAAGAAAATTGCAATGAATCAATGAAAAGATAAAGTAGATCAGGGAAGGCAAAAGTGAACAGTTATGAAAAGGGCATCAGTATAAAAATGTTGTTAATAAAAACTAGTGAAAGCAGGAACTTTAACACAATATGCCATCAGTGACGACCCGTGGCCCACATCTTAATTCTATTTTTTTAGACACAAGCAAAAACAATTTTGGAAGAAACAATGTAAATAGCTTTTGATGGATACCAGCCAGAATTTTCTATTGGTGCCCTAACAGCCAAGACAGAAAAAGCCATATTATGAAGCCATTTGGTTAGGGTCATCACTGATGAGGACTGAGACCGAGGGGTTTTTACAGTGAGCCTTTATACACATCTGAAGGATAACGGATCAGACCTTGACTGGGATTCAAATGAAAAACATGAAACTCATTATCAGTTTAAGAGTAACAGGCAGATAAGAAAGAATTTAAAAACATTTTGGTAATCTTGTGAAATCTATTCCATCAAGTTATGCAAAAAAAAAAAAAATGTAATAGGCTTTTTAAACAATTTGTATCAAAATAACACATATGAGCCAAGTTCATTTATTTGTAAAGATTATTATCAAAATTCAAAGGAGCTGACTAAGATATAAGGTTTCAACATTCAACAAAGAATATTATAAAGCGCTGAGAGGCTAAACTAATTATGCGGCTGTATTGTGGTCACATGCAAAAGGGGTCATCATAGCAGGTAGCTCTGTGTGTTTGATTTGGCAGACTTCTACGTCAGATGCTTTTCTTGACACAACGACAAAGGGGATTTGTGCCTCCTCTTTTATTTAAACATGTAAAACGACTATACTATAGAGATCTCGATACCAAAGCTGAATATATTCACCTATCAATAATATACTAAATAGTATGTCATGTTGCACTATCACATTCATTGTTTTCATGTGTTTTCTACATCATATATATTGCATACCTAAGAAGTTGTGTAATGACCGCAGAGTTGTGTCTAGATGGTGTGTCTTTACCAAGATCAGCTCAAGCAGATTTGGTGCATTAGCTGACCTTGCTATGGTAAAGAACAATCTGCATTAGTGATGACTAGATTAGTTTTATTCAATAAAATGATTTTTTGGCTAATATTAGTTGCTATGGTGGATATAGTGCATGATAGATCAGTCAGGCCACCAGGAGAGAGAACCTTTGTTTTACTCTTACTTAATGCAAAGTAAAAGATTATT
This sequence comes from Pelmatolapia mariae, assembly GCF_036321145.2. Lineage (NCBI taxonomy): Eukaryota > Metazoa > Chordata > Actinopteri > Cichliformes > Cichlidae > Pelmatolapia > Pelmatolapia mariae. Next base: position 39,662,766 of record NC_086236.1, on the reverse strand, counting down.
ATATTGGACAGGTTCTGAGGAAATTCTTTTCTTCTGCAATTTCACTGTATGCTGACACATTTTAGAAACGGGCTATTTCCATTTGTATAGAGTTTTAAAAATTAGTCTGCTGTTGTAGCCTTTGTTTCATTTTCAAAGTGGCTCTAATGTTAAAGAAAATTATTTGTTTGCAACACAAATGTTTATAGCGTATTGTAGCTACCAGCTGGAGAAAGAAATAGTAAAGTGCCCTTTAAAAGAATTCTGTTGTTTTCTATAAAACACGGTATGCTTTATCAACAGATCATTTTTACCCCTTAGCAAGTCATGTAAAAATAAACCATCATCTCATAGTGAATTTTGGGGTGCGTGGGAGTAAAAGAAAAATTCTGACACACATGCAGATGTTGCAGTACCAGCAGGGGGAGATAATATATTTAAAGCCAAGTTCCTTTCAAGGAAGGTGTGAAGTACATTTCAGAGTCCAAAGTTAATATGTATTTACATGTAAATGTGTTAGTAATGTCTCTTAAACACTTTCCCAGGAATATATATATTTTTGTTGGTGGCTTATTATTATGTTGGCTTGAAATAAAATATCTGCTGGTACTGGAACTTACTGCAACTTGTGCTTGCAAATGAACCCAGTGGATTGGTGTGGCTATTACACGCTTTGCTGCAATACTGGGTTAGACTGAATAGAAATTAATGTACAGCCAGGGCAGTTTTATGGGCTCAAATTGTGGTCATAAATATTTTGTACTTGTAAATCAGGATTTGTGTGTGTAAAAAGAATTTGTGTGTGTGTAAAAAAGATTTGTGTGTTTAAAAAGAATTTGTGTGTGTGTAAAAAAGATTTGTGTGTTTAAAAAGAATTTGTGTGTGTGTAAAAAAGATTTGTGTGTGGACTTAGCCAAAAAATACATGTGAAATTCTGCACTCAAGTTTCAAGTTACAAGTATGAATTTTGACCCCGTTTTTCTTCCTTTCATCTGATTGGCCAATGTCATGTCAATCACAAATTTAACTATCCAATCAGAGAACAGATGGGTTTGGCTGTCGGAGGGGCGCTTTTTTGAGCTGCAGGTCCTTGAAGGGTAATACAGTTTGAAGCTGGAGGATCTCTATGTAAATATCCGATAGCAGCTAGGTCCCCTAACTTTCAGCAGCTGTTGAAAGGATAAAGTTGTGGTATATCAGTGGTTAGAAATACCATCATTACTTTAGGATTAGTTTAACACAAAGTCAGGGCTGACCCGGGACCACTGCTGTGAGTCACAGTGCGCAGCATAAAGGTCCTTTCACATCGGACGCAGCATGTGCTGCTAATGCTAACTGCTAACTAAAAGCCAAGGATCCAGAATTTGTTGCGCTGGCTGCTGAGCTCTGTGTTATTGCAGCAGCTCTGCCTGTACTAGATGCACCTGCTCCTTGTCGTTTCTATCTCTGACTTTATGGACTCTACAAGAGTTTCTGTTTTTTTGCTGGTTCTTCAAATATTCAATAAAAACATGTATGCTAATTCATAACGAAGAAAGCTTTGTAACTATACCCACTAGTGAAGACTGTCATTTCCACAATACTGCCCCCCCACCCCCCACCCTAGGTCCGCAGCGCTGTTGAAAAGGCTCTGGAGGTCCCTGTATTAAGCACGTAAACCTGTGACACAAAAATCACCAAACTCGGGCGACCACAGACTGTTTTCCTTCGTGGTGATGAAGGAAAACGCTGGGATGGCATGTAAAAGGGCATTTATTCCCTTCAAGGACCTGAAGCTCCATAAGCACCCCTCCAATAGCCAAACACACCTGTTCTCTGATTGGATAGTTAAATTTGTGATTGACATGACATTGGCCAATCAGATGAAAGGAAGAAAAACAGGGTCAAAATTCGTACTTGTAACTTGAAACTTGAGTGCAGAGTTTCACACGTATTTTTTGGCTAAGTCCACACACAAATCTTTTTTTACGCACACACAAATTCTTTTTACACATACAAATCTTTTTTACACACAAATAAATTCTTTTTACACATACAAATCTTTTTTACACACAAATAAATTCTTTTTACACTTACAAATCCTGATTTACAAGTACAAAACTGATTTACAAGTACAACATATTTATGACCACAATTTGAGCCCATACAGGTTGCCTAGCGACATTATTGATTTCAGTGCTATAAAAATAATTCCCAAAAGCCATATAGATGAAAATTCAAATGGTAAGTTTCATCCAAATTAATTTACCGTATTTTTCGGACCATAAGGTGCACCGGATTATAAGGCTCATTAAGCGAAACAAAACAGCCAGTTAAGTCAAACTTTACCCAACTCATTCTTCTTGCTTCCTCCACTTCCGTGCCATTGATTCATTAATGTCGAATTGTTTACAGCATCCTGCCATGTGATTGCATTTGTCCCTAACCATCGGGAACCCTCACATTAACTTTTATCAAGTGGAAAAAAAGTTAGCGTTCATCCTCCAGCTTCATTGTGTTTATGTTATGCTAACATAGCTGTGTCGCTAGCGATCACGTAGCACATCATTATAGTAGTAATGATGTGCTAGTCCAACTAGCAACTAATTTTTTCAGAAATCTCTCAGTCAGAACATGCTATATCATGTTTAGGTGGAAACTAGCGAGCTAACTTCCTGCTAACTTCTAACTCCGTTGAATTTAATAAATCTGTTTTCATGGATGCCTGGATGTTAAACTTCATAGTTACACCTGGTAAAGCAGCAACGCTGATCATTTTATTAAAGATGAAAGAATTTAGACAGTTTGTAACTCTCGGTGATGTTGCAGTGATTGTTTGACTTTGGGACCTGAAGCGGACAGAGTTTTGGACCCAGATTACTCTGCGAGGTTCCTGACTACGGTAGCCATAATGCTCCGACAATCCATCAAGCGGTGCGGCTTCGTAGCTTACCAAAGTCGGACTGAAAAATTTTTTGACAGATTTTTGAGTGCCGTGTACCACATAAAATTCAATTCGAGGACAGTAAACACAACAAGAATTCAAACTTAAGGCGCACCAGATTATAAGGTGCACTCTCGATTTTTGAGAAAATTAAAGGATTTTAAGTGCCCCTTACAGTCCAAAACATACAGTATGCAGGAGGATTTAGGGAACAGATATACGCTACTATTATGGCAAGATGATGATGACTAATTATGGCAGTGTTGATCAGGCTGCACATACTGATACTGAGCAGATGACAGAACAGTGCTGATTGCCGTGCAGAGCACCATGGCTGAACTGAGCAGAGGATCCAGAGCCTTCCAGGGGAGCGTCCATTCTTGGAAGTAATGAAGGAGGTGTCCAAATTCATAGGCTGCATCCTCCTGAGGCCGCATTTGTAGGCTGATTACGTCACAGCAACGCTACGAAGGCTGTCCAAATTCGTAGACTCCTACAAATGTGGCCGACAAATGCGTCCTCCTTTTCCTCAGATTTGAAGGATGGGTCGGCTGTATCCTTCATGACCCACCATATCCCAGAATTTGGACACAGCTGAAATTCCATGACATAGCTGTTAGCTTGTGCTCCATGTTTTGTGAAAACATGGGGACACCAACAATCTAAGCTTGTTGTCTGTTTAAAAGAACATGAGTGAAAGAGTGACTATCAGTACAAGATGGGGGAAAAAGAAGCGTAACAAGTACCATACATCAGTTTAATGAAGGTTACGATGACAGAAGTAACTGGGGAGCTGCTTCTGCTCTCAAATCAATAGCCAGGCTGTTTATGGCACTCTAAATAATGCAAAGACTGCACCCTGATCCTTATTCCTCTATTGCTCTCAGAGACATTGGAGCAGTGTGATTCTCTCTATATGAAGATCAGTGCCATTTGCTATGACTGCATGATATTGTTGTTTCAAGTCAGATCTCTATAAGCAACAGCACTAGAGAAAACTGGAGGGGATATAGTTTATGATAAGCACATTTAAACTAAGCTACATTCATTAACACAGTAATGGTTACTTGCAAACTAGAAATTTTGTGTTGTTTTGCCCATCCTGAGTCACCACAGTCCTAACCTCAGCTATTACAGATATGACGGGGGCAAAGGGGAATTGTAAAAGCCTATTATTACATAGTGTATGTTCGGGCTAAACCAACTGGCCAGTGATTCAGAGGTCTGAAAATTGCTGTCATTAATCAAAATAAAATTAACCACTGAGGCATTTTAGCAGAAGCTTCAAAACAAAACTATAACTTTTGCTGCTGCTACTACAAGTAGTAATTACATGAAGCGTTTGCAATTACTGTAATTCTGTTTATCAGCGGACACTGTGTAACTATTCAAATAGGAATTAAACATTTTTCCAAGAGGAATAGTTGGAAATGAAGTGACAGGACTTTTTTGTTCTCTGACTAATTTACAGCATTTGTGAAGAAGGAAAGGAAATCCTTGGTAATATATAATATTACTCAACAGCTAATTAGTGAGGTACCTATTATGTCCAACTAACATTACCTTCCGTATCATTATCACATAGTTTGGTAAAGCAATGTACTAACTGATAGTATGCAAGTCAGCTCTCTCTGTAGTATACTAAGACAAACTATTTAGCCAACAATCAACCGTTTAATGAAAGGCTGACACAGAAATAAAGCATCTAAAATGCATTTGGGAACATGTCATCACTGTTTGTGGTAATATTAAAGCCAGTAAAGCCAAAACAAGTAATGGTAAATACCCTGGTTCTTACATGGTGCTTTTCTACTCTACTTAAGCACTCAAAGCAATTTATATATCATGCTGTTCTATAAAGGCAGCCTCTGTGTGTTGTGCTAATCAAACCATGTTAGAACTTTAGCAGAACTTTTTTTTCTCTTTTTGCTATTTTCCTGCTGAATTTTAAACATGAACATAAGCCACATTTTGAGCACCTTTTCCCCACTGATAAATATTAAAGAATTAATGTAGTGGATGCATGTTATATTTAGCCTCCAAAGCTGCTTTAGTCACTATGAAACACAGCAGACACGCTCACACTCAAAGAGGCTTATTTAAATTATGTGAAAAGCTAAGTTGACAACACAGAGCTGGAACTGAAGAGTGCTGTGATGATATGACAAAAAATAAATATTGAAAAAGATATATATTCAGGAACCAGGTTTCCGGCAATTATTTCACACAAGGGTGCAAAAACAATTATTTTATTTAGCTTCCTCTTAAGCTCAAACAAGCTTATTGCTTGTGGACGTGATTTTGATGAATGCCTCACTAAGTGCTGCTGGACACGTGTTTGTATATATTAAACAAACATGAGGTATGTTCTGTGGAACGTCTGAATCTCAGTCCCTCTGAAACAGATTTGAGCCAGTGAAGGGGAACTTGTGAGTCGCTGCCACAGTTAGTGGAGTTCTGTGGGCCTAGTATCGTTAATCCATGTCTATGAACAAGTGTGACAATAAGCTCTCTGTCTGAACAGCAATCCTCTTAGGCGAAGCTTTGTGGGTAAACTCGCCTCATGCAAATTCTAAACCCCATTAGCTTTGAGGGACTAGTCAGCTGCATTGAGATTAATGGCCAAGTGACTACTTGATTTAATAGGGTTATTTCACATCTTCCGGGGGAAAAATAAACAACAAAGTTAATGCAAGACATTTGTCACTGACGTCCTCAATCTCTCTACTCTAAGTGGGAGAACTTTCTTGTGTGTGCAGATGTGTTACTTACTCCGGTGAAATAGTTGGGAGGCTTTTCAGATGTTACTACTTTAGGAATAATTATTTGGAGTAAGCTTCAATTGTTTGGACACTAAGGTGGAAAGTTTTTGTGCACAGCAAAGAGATATCAGAAAGTGAATGCAACAAGGAGGAAAAGTAGCATGGAATTTTTCATTACAGGGTAAAAAATGAAAATCCTTATTTATCTCTTTTCCATGCCGTCAGCTTACTCCAAACTTTGCTGGAGGGGATTACTGCCTGGGTGGGTAAGGCTCTGTCACCGCAGAGTGGGAGACAACACACTGTGACAACGGTGATCTGAGGGCCCTGCCGACTCCTCCAACTCACAGCTGTGAAGGAATGATTAGCCAAAAGTTGAGCAGGAGCCTTTAAATACTTTTTCATGACCTTTAATCCCCCAATCAAATCAAAATGCCACCCTTCCCTCAGCTGCAAAACACAACCAAATGTTCCACTGCTGAGCTCCAAGCATGGACCAATAACAGCTTTCCACGGAATCTGAGATTACCTAAAGCTGGCCGATTACCTTAACAGGTGAAATGAGTGTCGTCTTCCAGTTAGGAGATTAATGCTGGATCATGCGAGAGCAACCATGGGAATGGGACTGCTCAGAGTGACACACTGGAGATATTCAGGTGTTTGAAAGAGTTTGAAGAGGATTTTTACTTATAATATACTGACTTGGCAGGAAAAAAAACACTGAGTTGCAAATCACAGCAGCAGTCAACAGTATGCAGCACATGAGAAAACTACAACAGACTTACAGGCCAATATACAAATAAAGTGTGATAGTCCCCAAAAGTTGATTCTGTTCATCTGGACGTTTTCAGTGGGAGAAACGTTTCGTCACTCATCCAAGTGACTTCTTCAGTCTCAGCTGACTGCAGGTTTCCCCAATCTTATAAACAGTACATTTGCATAATGACTGAAACCAGCCCACTGAAGGAACAATGGGCTGGGAGGTCCATGGTCAGTCCATAATACTTTCTTCAAGTCACTGACCATCTTGAAATCAAGGAGGGGGCCTAAGGGTACATCTTTTGTCATCTTATAATGCTGTGATTGCAGCCATTCCCCAACTCTCTGTGAATGGTACTCGTGGCCATTGATCAGTTGGCTTTGATCAGTGGTCGTTGATCAATGGTCATGATTTGCATAATAATGATCAAGGAACTGACCTCACAGCTTGAAGCTGTTGTCCTGTGAGACACCGAACAGTACAACAGCTAACGCAAGCTGTTAACTTTCAGAAACTTGTCCTCTGATTCAGGCTACGTCCACACTAGCCCGGATAGATTTGAAAACTGTGTTTTCGTCTGAAAATGCTCTGCGTCCACACTATCGTTTTCAGTTGTTTTCACAGAGTTGCGCGTCCACATTGAAATGGCCGAAAACGCTTACGTTCCAGTACTGCGCATGCGTGAAACGCAAGACAATTCGACCTGCCTCATTTCTGTCTGCCGCTTATTTACTTTCCGGCTCTTTGAAACGTTGCGGCAAAACGTTGAGGAAAAGCACCGAGTTTTTTAAATGGACTAACAATAATAATAATAATGATAATGGATTGCATTTATATAGCGCTTTTCGAGACCCTCAAAGCGCAATACTGATGTGCAATACCACTGATTTCCTTTCCGATCCGATACCAAGTAAAATTCAGGGCGGTATCAACGATACTGATCCGATACCGATACTCTGTACAATATAGATATAGTTTCTTTCCACTGTGTTCCTGTTAATGAAAAACTACAAATTTACCCCAAAGTACTAAAATATCGATATTTTAATATGAGAATCGATTCTAGAACATAAATTACTGGTATCGGAAGAATCGATATTTCAATATCGATCCGCACACCACTAACTAACAATGAGGTGGAATTGTTGCTGCGAGTAACACAAAAGTACAAACTTGCAAAAGCGAGTGAGTATTAAAGAATTTGAAGAAAAGCTATCTGGAGCATGTACAAACTGATATAATAATATGATCTTTAATAGGGCTGTCAAAATTTAGAGCAAGCAAACAAAACAACTGCTGTATAATGCCCTGTCTTAGTTTAATTGGTCACATGACTGCATCATTATGACTAACATGTGTCATTGTTTTAGAAAGTCTCTCCGTTTTCGCTGTCCACACCGCAACGTGAAAGCACCGTTTTCAAATGTATTTTTTCGAGAGCGTTTTGAAAACGTTGCATTGTCCATGAGCGAAAACGCCGTCTCAGTGTGGACGGGAGGCCAAAACGGAGAGAAAACGATGCGTTTTCAAACAAAAACGCATTAGTGTGGACGTAGCCTCAGTTGTGGCTTTGTGTCTTCCAGACTTCTTCCTGTCAGAGTTTGCCCCAGTTTCTGAGGGCCTCTTGATGGTGAAGCAAACTGTACTCATTGACACCTTGACTTTCTTTGCAGTTTTTTGTAGGAAAGATCTACATTTTTAAGTGTTATGATGGTCTGTCTCTCTTCCATTGTTAATTGCCTTTTTCTCGCCATTTTTGTAGTAACACACTACTTTCTGCAGTACAATACTGTTCAGTTCAGTTCAATTCAATTCAATTTTATTTATATAGCGCCAAATCACAACAAAAGTCGCCTCAAGGCGCTTTATATTGTACAGTAGATCGCACAATAATAAATACAGAGAAAAACCCAACAATCATATGACCCCCTATGAGCAAGCACTTTGGCGACAGTGGGAAGGAAAAACTCCCTTTTAACAGGAAGAAACCTCCGACAGAACCAGGCTCAGGGAGGGGCGGGGCCATCTGCTGCGACCGGTTGGGGTGAGAGAAGGAAAACAGGATAAAGACATGCTGTGGAAGAGAGACAGAGATTAATAACAGATATGATTCAATGCAGAGAGGTTTAACACATAGTGAGTGAGAAAGGTGACTGGAAAGGAAAAACTCAATGCATCATGGGAATCCCCAGCAGCCTTCGTCTATTGCAGCATAACTAAGGGAGGATTCAGGGTCACCTGGTCCAGCCCTAACTATATGCTTTAGCAAAAAGGAAAGTTTTAAGCCTAATCTTGAAAGTAGAGATTAGCTGTGTCCCAAAACGTCGGCTGCATCCTTCGGAGGACCTGGGCTTCGCGGTATACGTGAGCCGGGTCCTCCACAGACCAAGAAGGCCGGAAGAGCGAGGTTGTGAAATGGGACGGTCTAGCCTTCAGATTTGCGTCACCGCTGTGGTGGAGTTTAATAAACTCGGCCGTCTGCTCCTTGCTATCTAAAATATAACAGGCATAAATTCTCAACCGGCTCACACTTCTGTTTAATCAGTTTTCTGTTTAACGTTTATTCAGCTGTGTGAAAATCCCGGAGGAACCCACCCAATGGATTAATAAAGTTTTATTTAATCTAATAATCTAATAACTTTGATCTCAGCCAAACCGATTTACTTCGGAACAAATAAAACACCGAAAAAGGCAAACAATTACATTTTTATCTTATCCGATTGACTTATATATCATGTTTAACCTGAGTAGCGAAAGAGCGGGGGGTCTGAAAACGATGAAGCCCGGAGTCCGCTGCTCGCGCCGGCTGGAGTGACCATTGAACCCCCCGGCTTGCTATCGAGCGGGTGGGTAACAGACGTCTCCGAAAACGTCGGCACAGTTTTGCAAATATATGATGTCTTGATAAACCAAGCAGATATTTGTAATTTACACAGCAACTTTCTCGCCTGAAAATATGTTAAAAGTTTATTTTGCGACCCAGAAAGATTAATAAGACTAATTTTAAAACTTAGTAGCGGCCGCCATTGTTGGCAGCTGAAATTTGGCTGGGCCGCGCTATGAATTCTGGGATATGGTGGGCCGCCAAGGACACACCGGACCCATCCTTCAAATTCGGGTAAATGAAGGAGGCATTTGTTGGCCGCATTTGAAGGAGTCGACGAATTGGGACAGCCTTCGTCGCCTGGCTGTGACGTAATCGGCCTTCAAATGCGGCCTCCGGAGGATGCAGCCGACGTTTTGGGACACAGCTATAGTGTCTGTCTCCCGAATCCAAACTGGAAGCTGGTTCCACAGAAGAGGGGCCTGAAAACTGAAGGCTCTCCCTCCCATTGTACTTTGAAATACTCTAGGAACAGCAAGTAGGCCTGCAGAGCGAGAGCGAAGTGCTCTAATAGGGTGATATGGTACTACAAGGTCATTAAGATAAGATGGGGCCTGATTATTTAAGACCTTGTATGTGAGGAGCAGGATTTTGAATTCAATTCTGGATTTAACAGGAAGCCAATGAAGGGAAGCCAATACAGGAGAAATCTGCTCTCTCTTTCTAGTCCCTGTCAGTACTCTTGCTGCAGCATTTTGGATTAGCTGAAGACTTTTCAGTGAGTTTTTAGGACATCCTGATAATAGTGAATTACAGTAGTCCAGCCTGGAAGTAATAAATGCATGAACTAGTTTTTCAGCATCACTCTGAGACAGGATATTTCTAATTTTAGAGATGTTGCGCAAATGGAAGAAAGCAGTCTTACATATTTGTTTAATATGTGCGTTGAAGGAGATGTCCTTGTCAAAAATGACTCCAAGGTTCCTCACAGTGTTACTGGAGGCCAAGGTAATGCCATCCAGAGTAAGAATCTGGTTAGATACCATATTTCTAAGATTTTCAGGGCCGAGTACAATAACCTCAGTTTGATCTGAATTAAGAAGCAGAAAGTTAGCGGCCATCCAGGTCTTTATGTCTTTAAGACATTCCTGCAGTTTAACTAATTGGTGTGTGTTACCTGGCTTCATGGATAGATAGAGCTGCGTGTCATCTGCATAGCAGTTAAAATTTATGCTATGTCTTCTAATGATGCTGCCTAGGGGAAGCATGTATAATGTAAACAGAATTGGTCCTAGCACTGAACCCTGTGGAACACCATAACTGACCATAGTGGGTGAAGAGGACTCTCCATTTACATGCACAAATTGGAGTCTATTAGATAGATATGATACAAACCACTGCAGTACAGTACCTGTAATACCTACAGCATGTTCCAATCGCTCTAATAGGATATTATGATCAACAGTATCAAACGCTGCACTAAGGTCTAGCAGGACAAGCACAGAGATGAGTCCACTGTCAGAGGCCATAAGAAGATCATTTGTAACCTTCACTAAAGCTGTTTCTGTGCTGTGATGAGCTCTGAAACCTGACTGAAACTCTTCAAATAAGCCATTCCTCTGCAGATGATCTGTTAGCTGTTTGACAACTACTCTTTCAAGGATTTTTGATATGAAAGGAAGGTTGGAGATTGGCCTATAATTAGCTAAGACAGCTGGGTCTAGAGATGGCTTTTTGAGTAAAGGTTTAACTACAGCCAGCTTGAAGGCCTGTGGTACATAGCCGATTATTAGAGATAGGTTGATCATATTTAAGATTGAAGAATTAATTAATGGCAGGACTTCTTTGAGCAGTTTTGTAGGAATGGGGTCTAAAAGACACGTTGATGGTTTGGAGGAAGTAATTATTGAAGTTAACTCAGAAAGATCAATTGGGGACAAAGAGTCTAACTTAACATTGATGGTACTAAAAGTAGCTGTAGATAATATTACATCTGTGGGATGATTATTGGTAATTTTTTCTCTAATGATAAAAATGTTATTTGTGAAGAAGTTCATGAAGTCATTACTAGTTAACGTTAAAGGGATGGTTGGCTCAACAGAGCTCTGACTTTTTGTCAGCCTGGCTACAGTGCTGAAGAGAAACCTGGGGTTGTTCTTATTTTCTTCAATCAGTGACGAATAGTAAGATGTTCTGGCTTTGTGGAGGGCTTTCTTATAAATCAGCAAACTATTTCTCCAGGCTAAATGATGATCCTCTAAATTTGTGACATGCCATTTCCTCTCCAGTTATCTGCTTTAGGCTACGTGTTTGAGAATTATACCACGGAGTCAGGTACTTCTGATTTGAGGCCTTAGTTTTCAGAGGAGCTACAGTATCCAGAGTCGTACAGAGTGAGGAGGTAAAATTATTAACAAGATGATCGACCTCTGTTGGAGTAGCGTTCAGGTAGCTGCTCTGCTCTGTGTTGGTAAAGGGCATTGAAGATGATAACAGTGGGTGGATTATATTCTTAAACTTAGTTACAGCGGTTTCAGAAAGACATCTACTTTGATAAAGTCTACTCTCCACTGCTGTGTAATCAATTATTGTAAATGTTATCAGGAAATGATCAGACAGGAGAGGGTTTTCAGGAAACACTGTTAAATGTTCAGTTTCTATACCATATGTTAAAACAAGATCTAGAGTGTGATTAAAGTGGTGGGTGGGTTCTTTTACATTTTGAGAGAAGTCAATTGAGTCTAATAACAGATTAAATGCCATGTTGAGGCTGTCATTTTTAGCATCTACATGGATGTTAAAATCACCCACAATAATTATTTTATCTGAGATGAGAACTAAATCAGATAAAACGTCTGAGAAATCAGACAGAAACTCTGTGTAAGGCCCAGGTGGACGATAGATGATAACAAGTAAGACTGGTTTCTGAGTTTTACAGCTGGGGTGGACAAGGCTAAGCATCAGGCTTTCAAATGAATTAAAAGTCTGTCTTGGTCTTTGGTTGATTAATAGGCTGGTGTGAAAAATTGCTGCCACACCGCCCCCTCGGCCTGTGCTTCGAGGTTTCTGGTAGTTAGAATGACTCGGGGGTGTTGATTCATTTAAACTAACATAATCATCCTGCTGCAACCAGGTTTCTGTAAGGCAGAGTAAATCGATTTGTTGATCAATTATTAAGTCATGTACTAACAGAGACTTGGAGGAGAGAGACCTAATATTTAATAATCCACATTTCACTGTTTTACTCTTTGGTTCAGATGTGGATACTGTATTGTTCTTTCTTTTTGATTTTTTATGTTTAAATTGTTTATTGCTGGTTTTTGGTTTGTTTTTTGTCTTTTTGGGAGCTGACACCGTCTCAATGGAGATGGGTTTTTGGGGGGGTAGCAGGAGGAGAGAAGCTGCAGAGAGGCGTGTAAGACTGCAACTCTGCTTCCTGGTCCCAACTCTGGATAGTCATATTTTGGGGGTTTTAATAAATTGGTCCATATTTCTAGAAATGAGAGCTGCTCCATCCAAAGTGGGATGGATGCCGTCTCTCCTAACAAGACCAGGTTTCCTCCAGAAGGTTTGCCAATTATCTATGAAGCCCACATCGTTTCTGGGACACCACTCAGACAGCCAGCAATTTAAGGAGAACATGCGGCTAAACATGTCACTCCTGGTCTGATTGGGGAGGGGACCAGAGAAAACTACAGAGTCCGACATTGTTTTGGCAAAGTTGCACACCGATTCAATATTGATTTTAGTGACCTCCGATTGGCGTAACCGGGTGTCATTACTGCCGACGTGAATTATGATCTTACTGTATTTACGTTTACCCTTAGCCAGCAGTTTAAATTTCCTTCAATGTCGCCTGCTCTGGCCCCTGGAAGACAATTGACTATGGTTGCCGGTGTCTCTAGCTTCACATGTCTGAGAACAGAATCGCCAATTACCAGAGTTTGACCCCCGGCGGGTGTGTCGCCGAGTGGGGAAAAACGGTTAGACACATGAACAGGTTGGTGGTGTACCTGGGGCTTCTGTTTAGGACTATGCTTCCTCCTCACCGTCACCCAACCGCCCTCATTCCCCAGCTGCTTGGGGTCTGCCGGGGGAGAGCTAGCGGGGCCTACGCTATCGTCGGCTGCACCAGCTACAGGGGCCTGGCTAGCTACGGGTGAATGAAGGGTGCGAAGCAGAGTCTCCAATTCAGTAATCCTGGCCTCCAGAGCTGCAAATATGCTACATTTGTTACAGGTATCATTACTGCTAAAGGAGGCCGAGGAGTAGCTAAACATCTGACACAATGAGCAGGAAAGTGCAGGAGGGACAGGTGAAGTAGCCATGGTGCTAACGAGTCGGCTACGAGCTAAGCTAAGCTAGTGAAACAGTACAGAGACAGTGAGTGAATACTTTGGCTATAAATTAGGTAGTGAGTACACAGAAAGGGTGCTTCAGATGAAGCATGTGAAGATTATACTATGAAGAGGAATGTATCTAAAAGTTTTTAATTAAATTGCTAAGCAGAAAAGCTACTCAGAAACACCACTGTGTTTGAGCAGGAACAGGAAGTGATACTCTACCACAAAGCGAGCGAACACCACGTGACAGCGCCACCAAGAGTCAGGAGAATGCCTGATTGACCCTGATTGTTCAACTGATGCTCACGAGGGTATAGTACCTGTGTGTTTCAACACTGATTTTATGCAGACAGAGGGGGTTGTAATTAATCTAGAAAATCTAGAAAAGAATAGCTTTCAAGGCTTGATCAACCTTCATTGCTGCAGAACAGCTTTAAATTGTTAACCCATTTTGTACTTATCAATTCTGATAAGTACTTTTTTTTTTTAGTTTTGGGTAACCTTACCTTTTTTTTTAACCTCTGGCAGTTCACCACTTACCTTTGTTCCATTTCAGGCTATTCATTGGACTTGAATGACTTGAACTGCAATAAAAAACTGGAAAAATTGGGGTGTTCTAAAAATTTTGACCATTAGTGTATTCTTGTGATGTCATTTTTTTGTAAGTGTTTTTGTTGAATTCTTGTAAATCATACACTGAACAAAAATATAAATGCAACACTTTTGTTTTTGCTCCCATTTTTCATGAGCTGAACTTAAAGATCTGAAATATTTTCTACATACACAAAGGACCCATTACGATCAAATATTGTTCACAAATCTGTCTAAATCTGTTAGTGAGAACTTCTTTTTTGCCGAGATAATCCATCCCACCTCACAGGTGTGGCATGTGCTGAATAGACAGCATGAATATTGCATAGGTGTGCCTTAGACTATCCACAATAAAAGGTCACTCTGAATCAGGAATGGATCAGGATGTTTATCATTATTAGGACCCATTGTGGCTCAGAGTGGGGTCAATATTGGTCAGGTCACCAGGATAAGGGAGCTTTTTAACTGTGGGACATCACAGACATTAGTGCTGGTTCATAAATGCAATTCAACAACTTGAAGTAAGAACCTTCCTATCTGAGCTCTTCTGTTATATGCATGTATTTAACACTGAGTAGGAACGTTTGTAGGATTTTTTTTCACTGATGCTTTTAGTGCTTTTTTAGCTAATAGTGGTTTTCACTCTGAAATGGTGCCATAATCAATTGGAGCAGAACTCTAGATCATGCCCCCCCTCCCCCTTGCAGTGTTAACTCTGTCAGGATCACAAGTACTGAATGATTTTATTATTGTCACTGGGGGAGAGATTTAAAAAAAAAAGAATTTATCCGAGGCAGGCACGTAGGACTCACAGTAATTGCAGTGCTTTTGCAATATGTTCTAAATTAGGCTGCAATTATTTGTAAACCTTCGCCAATCTGCCTGGGATTGTAGTCAGACTGTGGGCTGCATGTGGAATCACCTGTGATCGAAATCTAAAGTGGTCACCCAGAGTTAGATGGTGTTGGGTAGGCAACCATCCAGTGCAATCCCTGTTAATCCATCAATTTTTCCTAACTGCAAGGAATCAATGCTCTATTTTAATAATAAAATTTGTCCTCAAATAATACATGACAGATTTCAATTGCAAATCCTGCAAAATAATAAATAACTAAAGCTTAAAGCCATAAATTCTACGTACAATTAATCTGTTTCTACTTTGGGCTCTCGCTCACCAAAATGAACTGCAGCTGAAAGATGGTTTTTGTTTTGGTCTGACCTTGCACTAGAAATGTTTTTATACTTACTACACTACTCTGTTTTCAAAGTATAATTTCTTTCATATCAATTTCAATTGTTTATGTTAAACAGAATAACTAAGAATTAATCATGCTATAAGCCTGGCTCCTTTTTTCCTTTAACTGACACTCCTTTTATTCAAACATCAAAGCAGTTCACAGATGGATAACAAAACGAGTGACAAAGACAAAAGAATACAAAATGAGTCGAGGCGTTTTAAACAGGGAAGCAGGAAAGAAACAGTAAACATCACAGTAAAATAGCTGTGATGGGCCATGTGGGTAGTGGGTGGTGAAAATTATGACAGTCAGTGATTACATTTTAGTCCTTCAATCTGTAAATGCGGGTATGTGTTTTTGAAGTGACAAAAAGAGGTACTGGCTGTAATATGACAACAAATGTCTTCTCAAATCTTTTAGTAGAGTAGAAAAATAATCTGCTAGTTAAGAGCTGGTGAAATCACTCATAACATTTCTGTCTTTAAAGATTTGTCTTGGTAATAGACTGAAAACTGGAGGAGAAAAGAGATTGACTGAAAAACTAGGCATAGGATAAGCTTGAAAAGGTCATATTTTTTAATGTATTAAATGACCTCTGCATTCCTGGTTTCCAGAAAGCAGTCACCAGTAAAACTGTGGCAGCTGAGTGAAGTGCAATAGATGTTTTAGATGTATTTGCACACAGCTAGTGCTTGAAGTCCATGTGGAAACATCTTGAGACAAAATAAATAAAATATACAAATTCTCAAGTTTATCTTTGTGTGCACAAACCAGTGTATATAACTGAGTATTTGTACAAATATATGTATATGTTTTTTTTTAAGTTACAACTAATAATTAGCTAACTCGTATTGATTATTTTAACTTGTTCATCTGTTTCTGATTTCTTTTCTTTTTTGTGGATTTTGTTTTGGAAACTGTTGTGCTGTCGGTCAGTCATTTGTTGGCATTTGTTATTTGTGGTCTCTGTTACTAAGCTAATGTTGAATGGATTTTCTTACTATTTACATTGGGAGCTGTTTTGAGGCAAGCTAAAGCATGGAATTTTCTCACTCATCCAACAGACTGACAGTGGCAACATGAGAGTGGTCTGTCGCTAATGCTTGTTAAATAAAAATGAACAATAAAAAATGTTCAATATATGAAAAAGTTATATAAACTAAGTTTAATATCAGTTGAACATATAAATAAAGTTAACTGGGAAAATCAAATAGGAATTGTTTGGCACGTGGTATTTTTCTTTTGTGGTTCATTCCTCCTGTATTCATTTTTGAATAATATACAATATGATTGATTGGAGCCAACACAACTATCAATAAGCTTTGAGTTTTAAGAGGACCTTGAACATTTCCTTTCTCTACTATAGAGACACTATTGGCTTGGTCTCCACATATCCCAGAGATGCCATTCATCTTGCTGTTGACTGACTATCAATGGTGGTGCCATAGAACCAGTTTTGGCTGTGATTTATATGAACTATTATCTTCCTGTACCTGGATGCTCTGCTCTGGAAATGGAGCTGAAGATGGCCAATCCTATCCAGTGAGCCTGCCCTGATCTAGATTAGACTGAAACTTCTAAATCTTCCAACACACTGGACAAACCAGAAAAACTGTCTCACTGAATTATAGACCACAGTGTACTTTAGTATCCAAGTTTAAATATTTCTTTCTAGTTTTTTACCATTAGATGGTTAAAAACAAACAAACAAAAGAAAACAACCCAAAGATCTGGAACCAAAGATCTCAAATTTGGACTCAGACCAAAGCACAGATTTCCACTGGTCTAATGTCCATCCTTCTGTTTCTTGGCCCAAACAAATCTCTCCTGCTTGTTGCTTTTCCTTAGTTGTGGTTTCTTAGCATCTGATTGACCATAAAGGCCTGATTCACACAGTCTCTTCTGAACAGCTGATGTAGAGATGTGTCTGCTACTGGAGCTCTGTGTGGCATCTATCTGAGCTCTAATCTGAGGTGCTGTTAACTTGCAGTTTCTGAGGCTGGTGACTCGGATGAATTTATCCTCAGCAGCAGAGGGGACTCTTGGTCTTCATTTCCTGGTCCTCATTTAAGACCGTTTCATTGTAGCACTTGACGGTTTTTGTGACTGCACTTGGGGACATATTCAAAGTTTTAGCAATTTTCCGGACTGACTGACCTTCAGTTCTTAAAGTAATGCTGGACTGTTGCTTCTCTTGGCTGATTGGTTCTTGCCATAATATGAATTCTAACAGTTGTCAAATAGGGCTGTTAGCTGTGTACCAGCCTGACTTCTGCACATCACAACTGATGGTCCCAAACTCATCAAGAAGGCAAGACATTGCACAAATGAACCCTGACAGGCACACCTGTGAAGTGAAAACCATTTCAGGTGACTGCATCATGAAGCTCATTGACAGAAGGCCGAGGGTTTGCAGGGTATGTCCAAACTTTTGACAGGTAGTATATCTTACTTAGATAAAAGATGAGTAATTACTACAGGGACATGGATGGGATGCTGAGGCAGGGCAGGCCAGAGAGTCCAGAGTGTCGAGAACAAATCAGAGTGAAATTCAGAGCAGAATAGCCAAACTAGACAGTTTTAAGCCTGAGCAGTAAAGCTGAGGTGAAGCTTTAATCTGAGGCGGAGCAGAGTGGAAAGGCTGTAGATCTAGTGATGAAATGATAAACTCTGACTTTTCTATTTTTACAATATTAAAATGTGTTTATTAT
Organism: Pelmatolapia mariae; assembly: GCF_036321145.2. Classification (NCBI taxonomy): domain Eukaryota; kingdom Metazoa; phylum Chordata; class Actinopteri; order Cichliformes; family Cichlidae; genus Pelmatolapia; species Pelmatolapia mariae. The sequence continues at coordinate 39,644,635 of NC_086236.1, read as the reverse complement.
GTTTTTATTTCCATTTGTGAGGTCAGTTTTAAAATGTAGCCAATTAGGAGTTTCCACTCCACTTCCAACAGTGACCACTTTTTTTAACTGTCTTTTTTAGAACAACTAATTTAACTTTAGTGCAACTAGTTAAACTTCAATAATCTGGCTGAAGTTAAAGAACAACAAATTTCAGCCCCACTGTACCTTCTGCACAATTTTCACAGTGGTGTCTAGAAAAATATAAGAAATCCCAGCAGCAAGCAGAAGACAGTGCTACATATGGTTTTGCTTTTACATCAAGAGCAACCCAAAACTCCATTATAGTTCATTAATATTATGAATTTCAATGTGTGAAATGTTGTGAATGTATACCAACGTAAGTGGCAGAGTCTGCTGAACTTTGGTGAATATGCCAAGAGGTTAAAGAAAGTACAAGCTATGAAAATAGCGCCAGATTGTTTGGGTCAATGAAGAGTCTCATTTCCAAATAAAATATTATATAAAGCATTATATCACCTGGCTCATGTAATATTTTGTTATATTTTATCTAATTACCTGACTTTATTGCAGTTGGTGATTTTATTTTTATTATAAACAATAATGTTATTTTACTGTAATGACCCAGACTTACTATCCAAAGCTGAAGGTTAAGAAAAGAAAAAGAAACTGGTGAATGTTGATGGCAGTAATTCAGGTTGAAGACTGAATATAGTCCTAAGTGTGTTTGTGTGTATGTGTGTGCATCTTCCGGAAGCAGAGAGGGGTGCTCTCTGTGGTGGCAGGAGGTCAGAGCTTTGATGTGGCCGTGACTGGCAACACTCGCTGACTGTTTGAGCCAAACAGACGCAGTCACCCCATGGCCTCTGATCTCTACAAAGAACTGTCCTTACATCTATCTATCTCACCCTCTCTCTCTCTCTCTCTCTCTCTCTCTCTCTCTATATATATATATATATATATATATATATATATATATATATATGTATATATACAGTCTCCAACCATGTGCGCTCACAGACACGCACACACACACACGCACATACCTTGACATAAATCTGCCCTATCCCTCTCCTCCTAAGCTGGCGTCCTTCCAGCTGGTCAGGATGGGAACATTGTGCAGATGGGCACAAAATCACCAATCTGACGGACGCCTCAGGTCTTTTCGTGGACGGGCTCTGCAGTGTAGTGATGTTCATTCTCCTGTCAAACTTCATAGTCCTCTCATCACTCTTCCTCTCCCTACAGCACTCTCTATTCTCTCCTTCCTGTTCATCGTGCCCCTCCTCATGCTCACCTTTACTGCGTCAATTTTCGTGATCCTCTTTCACTTCGATGATAGCTTTTGATTTTTAAAAATTCCTCAAATGCTCCTATTGGTGATCCCTGTTGATGAAATGAATACAAAGCAGATATATGACATTTGAAAGGATTTTTGATCTGATCTGGCTGTCCTTTGAGTATGTCTAGAAGCATTATTAGCATATGTCTCCAGGATCTTTACCAATGCCTGTTTTGCTTGATATTTTAATTTTTGTTTGCTTTTAGGGTGGCCTAAATATGTTAAATGGGAACTCTGGTTCTGCTCACCTAATAAAGTTTGATCTTTTATTTATCAGTCAGGGTTTGGAAGCCCTCGAGTCCATCAAAAAAAATCTTTGGGAAACACAAATTCATTTTCCTTCTTACTTGGTTCTATTTAATTTAATCTTCTTTGCAAGTCTTGCCAGAGTATCTAAACAAAATTCAATAAAAATGAAAATAACGGCTACATAAAAATATAATATACAAAAAGATATGAAAGTAACTGTGTGTGTCTGGCACGCCTCTCTCTCTCGCTGTCCATTTATTTCTCTCTAAATGAACTGTGTGTGTGTGTGATACAGGGGGGAACTCTTGCAGCCCTCAGCAGCAGTGATTGAAAGTGATAAAAGATGAGTCGCTGCTGCAGGCGGGTCATTCAGTGATTATCTGGGAGTGTCTGATTGGAAGTAACAGGCTGCAGTTTAAGGTTAAATCTATGATACATCTTTATAGCTGTTTGGTGTGTCTTTTATCAATAGAAAAAAAAATTATACTCCGTGGCCTGTAGCCTGAAGCTTCCCAGAATGTGAACCTTTGTTGTTTTATTTTCTAAAAAAGAAAGCTTGAGATGATCATCATAAAAACAATGTCATGTTTTGTGCACATAGAAAGAACTGTTACTACGTTACATCTATACATTTTTGACAAAACTGAAGTGACATTGCTTGAAGTGACATTGAAGTGACAGCAAAGTACCTGGAAGATTCCTGTTGGAGTTGTCAGAAACAAGGCTTCCAGAATAAGTCTGTATAATGTGGCTGGAGTATATTAAAAATAAATCGGAATATGAAACAACAAGCTTTAGCTTCCAAAAACTCAGATAATGCTTAACCTCGAGTTTACATACAGAAGCAAGGTTAGCTAGCAGTTTAACCAAATGCTAAACATTCATAGTTTCAGACACTGGAAGAATATAGCCCTGAAATCAGCTGTTTTGCATTCTATTTATTCTTACACTTGTCTTGTTGGCCTATTGAATATGCAAAGTAAAGATTGTAGAAAAGAATCTTGATGCAAACCTAACTCTATGCAATATATATATATACATATATATATATATATATATATAGAGAGAGAGAGAGAGAGAGAGAGAGAGAGAGAGAGAGAGACATACATATACATATATATGTATATATATATATATATATATATATATATATGTATATATATATATATATATATATATATATATATATATATATATATATATATATATATATATATATGTGTGTGTGTGTGTGTGTGTGTGTGTAATATTCTTATCCGCTGTCATATTTTCTGAATTTATGAGATATATCTTTACTGGCAAAATGATCCTCTTATGTTCATATATCCCCTGAGTTAGTCAGGACGCAGCCTGCTAAAGATACCCAGTGTGTGACAAGCTATCTGACTTTACTTAAGAAAGGAAGCACAATCAAGAATTCTGTGTATTCATAGTGGACCAGTTCCAGGAAGAATATAATGATTTTTTGTATAAGGTTGTATAAAGATTTACCATCATTCAATGTTAAAGCCAGTCCTGAGTTTTACAAATTTTTCAAGGATTTCTCTGCATGTTGGATTTTTAGTGCTTATAAGAGCCTGTTTAAGAGAACTGAAAAATACTGATTCTTAATAATTGGTTATTTTTCTTCTCAGTTGATCCTTATACTTGTTTGTCCTCTGTTTTCTATGTAGTATTTTAGTGGGGCAGAGCAGCAATGGGGTCTTGAAAGATTGTATACGTTGTACACTTATGAAAATATCAGTAATTGTAAATGGTCCCTAATGATCTGGGGATGTTCACAAAGGAAGAGACTAGCAGAGATGCCAGTGTGAGAACATGGCTAGAATTCTGCAACTAGTAGCAATGATGCTTGTACTAACCAACAGTGATCCAAAGTCAGCGAGTCCTATTTAAAAATTAAAGAGGATGAAGTTAATTCCTATGGAAACCATCCATCCATCCATTTTCTTCCACTTATCCGGGGCTGGGTACTTAAACTCCTCCACTTGGGGCAGGAACTTGTCCCTGACCCGGAGTGAGCACTCCACCCTTTTCCAGCTGAGGACCGTGGCCTCAGATTTGGAGGTGCTGATTCCAAGGCGAGCTGGAGGCCATCACCTGATGAAGCCAACAAAGCCACATCATCTGCAAAAAGCAGAGATGAGATCCTGAGATCACCCAAGTGAAAGCCTTCCGCCACTTGGCTACGCCTAGAAATTCTGTCCATAAAAATTATGAACAGAATCGGTGACAAAGGGCAGCCCTGGCGGAGCCCATCACCCACCAGGAACAAGTCCGACTTATTGCCGGCTATGCAGACCAAGCTATTGCAACGGTTGTATAAGGACTGAATGGCCCGTAGCAATGGGCCAGACACCCCATACTCCCAGAGCACCCCCCACAGGACCCCCCGAGGGACACGGTCGAATGCCTTCTCCAAGTCCACAAAACACATGTAGACTGGTTGGGCAAACTCCCATGCACCCTCAAGTATCCTTGAGAGGATAAAGAGCTGATATGGAAACTACTGATTGACATATAATGAAGCGGGACATACATTATAGGAGCTTAGTTAAAAAGGAGTGATGGTAAGAACACAATGATGTGACCACATTTCCAATTGACTTTTCCCACTCTGCAACAACAATTTATTCATTTTGAGTTGCAGAAACCTGGTTACAGCAGGCGTGATAATGTTAGTTTATATGAACCAGAACCCCCAAGTCATACTTACACGCAGAATCCACATGCCATGGAGGAGGAGTGGCAGCAACCAAGTCAACCAAATGCCTAGGCATTATTGGTGGGAGTAAGGGAAGAAGAAGGAGAAGGAATAGCAACAGCAAGTAGACCAGGTTGGGGTGGTGTATGCCATGTCACGATGTGATCGAACACCATTGGCCCTCACGTTTTAACTATCATTAATACCTCCCTCTCTACTGGAACTGTTCCACTTGATCTTAAACATGCTATTGTCCACCCACTTCTCAAAAAAAACCTAACCTTGACTCAACCGTTCTTTCAAATTTTAGACCAATCTCTAAACTCTCTTTTTTGTCTAAAATTTTAGAAAAAGTTGCCTTTCTCCAGCTCCAAGCCTTTCTGGAGACTAATGCCATCTTAGAATTATTTCAGCCTGGTTTTAAAGTGCTACATAGCACTGAAACTGTGCTTTTAAAAGTTCTTAATGATCTTTTACTGATTACCGATTCTGGTAATCCTGTCATTTTAGTGCTTTTAGATTTAAGTGCGGCATTTGACACAGTGGATCACGGAATTCTGCTATCAAGATTGGAAAATTGTGTGGGTCTCCTGCTGACAGTGGATCAAGGAGACCAGCGCTTATGCTGCAGGCCCGGATGCACTGTCTACACTGGCTGTCTCTCACCCTTTACCCATCCCTGTTGCTTGTCATGTGTTTCTTTGGTGTATTAAGAGTTCTTTTCATGTGCAGAGGTGTTTTTTTCTGTTCTCAAACTGATCTCCCTGTTGGAGCTCAGTCTGGGGGGAGTTATTTTTTTCTCCTTATCTTTCCTCATGTTGTGCTTTTTTTCATGTTATACCCCTCTGGCCTGTTTTCCCCATGTGATGTTTGTGTAATGTATGTATGGTCGGAAGGGTAAGACGGTGCTGGCACGGCTGGCAGCCTTAACCCAATTTCCCTCGGGATGAATAAAGTATGATCAATCAATCAATCAATCAATAAAAAAATGGAGATCATACTATTAGGCCCCTCTGACCCCTGTTCTTCCCTAAATGTTGACCTTGTCCCACTGGACATGTTCAGAACTCCGTTTGCAAAAGATTTAGGAGTGTTTCTCGATAGCTCTTTCTCATTTGAGAAACAAATAAATTCTGTTATTAAAACCAGCTTTTTCCAGCTGAGGGACATAAAAATCACAAAAATCAAGACCATGTTGTCATCCGCCGATTTTGAGAGAGTGATACACGCATTTATCTCTTCTAAGCTTGACTATTGCAATAGTCTTTATTGTGGTATTAAACAGGCCTTACTCTCGCGTCTGCAGTTAGTTCAGAATGTGGCAACCCGACTCCTGACGGGCAATCGCAAATTTGATCATATCTCCCCAATCCTGGCATGTTTACACTGGCTACCAGTATGTCGTAGAATCGACTTCAAGATTTTGTTGTTTCTCTTTAAATCTCTGAATGGATTAGCTCCATCTTATCTCTCTGACCTTTTAACAATAAATTGTCCAAGTAGAGCCCTTAGGTCTGCAGATAAGTTTCTTCTGAGTATCCACAGAACTAGAGCTTTTGCGATCACTGCACTCAAATTCTGGAACAGTCTGCCCTTTCACATTAGGTCTTCAACAACACTGGACATTTTTAAAATCCGGTTGAAAACACATTTGTACTCTCTAGCTTTCAATTATGACTAGTCTTTTATAGTAATTACTATGTATGTTTACTATTTTATCTCTACTATCTACAGCACTTTGGCTCAACCCGTGTTGTTTTTAAATGTGCTTATAAATAAATTTTGATTTTGATTTTTTTGAACAAGTGGAGCATTGCAGATTGCAGGGTGGGGTGGGAGGTCAGATTGTTAATAGCACAGAACACCACTAGTGAAGGTTACATATGATCTTATATCGTCTAGCCGCTGACAGTGGCTACATCATCTTCGTGCTTGTTCTGCTAGACCTCAGTGCAGAGACTGCTGACCACAATATAATACTATAGAGATTAAAACACGGCATTGGTATCAGCGATACTGCGCTGCAGTGCTTTGAATGCCATCTATCTGATAGATTCAAATTTGCAAGCGCATGGAAATGGGAAGCTTTCTACACACAAAGGTTAGTCACAGAGTTCCACAAGCTATGCTGGGACCACTACTTTCTACACTGCAGATGCATATAACCCTTAGGTAATATTACAAAACATTGCACATATTTTTAATTGCTATGCAGATGATAGCCAGCTTTATTTATGCATGAAGCCAAATGATTCAAATCAGCTAGTTCAACTACAGGCATGTGTTAAAGACAAAAAGACCTGGATGACCTGTAATTTCCTTCTTCTAACAGCAGACAAAACTGAGGTTATTGTACGCAGTCCTAAAAATCTTAGAAACATGGTGCTACACTGGCCTCCAGTAGCACTGTGAGGGATCTTTAAGATATTTTTAATCAGCATGTCATTGATAGTGCACATTAAACAAATATGTAGGACTGACTTAATTGATTTCATTTCTTCATCTCTCAAAACTCCCTTAGCCATCAACTAAGCCATTAGCTGATCTAGAACACTGCAGCATGAGTGCTTGGCACTGACAGCAGCCCATAGAGCAGGGCGATATGGCCAAAAATATTTATCACGATATATATTTGAAAATTTGCGATAACGATATAACTGACGATATAATTGATGCGAGACAAAATACAACTCCACAACTTTACTAGCGCAAAAAAAACCATCCATTTATTTTCACTTAAACAAGCAGCTATTTTTTATGTGCATTAAAGCTATATAAAAATGTAACAGTGCAAATGCAAATTCCTTGCTGAAAGTTTAACCAAAAGGCATTTCCAGTAGAAATGGGCTGACATATCCTGAGCATAACCGTGTATAATATCCACTAAAGTTAAAAAGAGGTGCTTTGCAACATGAAACTGCAGTGTGCCAAATAAAAAAGTCAAATATGTATTTTTCAGACCATAAGGTGCACGGGATTATAAGGCACAAGAAACAAAGCAGTCAGATAAATCAAACTTTATTCAGCTCATTCTTCTTGCTTCCTCCACTTCTGTACCATTGATTCATTAATGCTGAATTCTCTCCAGCTGCTCTATTCCCATGTTGTTGCAGTATATTAATCACTAACCTTCTATTGTGGATGGATTATCTCAGTTGTTCTCCTGACTGAAGTTTGGTCCGTTTACAGCATCCTGCCATGCGATTGCATTTGTCCCTAACCATCAGGAACCCTCACTTTAACTTTTATCAAGTGGAAAAAAGTTAGCGTTCATCCTCCAGCTTCACTGTGTTTATGTTATGCTAACATAGCTGTGTCGCTAGCGATCACGTAGCACATCATTATATACCAGCTAGCCCAACTTCAGTAACCCTACAAACGTCACTGCTATTTAGTTATCTGTCTTCATTTATGTTGGAAGTGATAGCAGAGCTGTAAGTTTTAATTTTTTCAGAAATCTCTCAGTCAGAACATGCTTCTCTTGCTCTCAGCGAAGGCGGTCACACTTTTTTTTCCTCCTCCTCTCCTCTCCCTTAGCTTCCCTGCTTAGCCTCTTGTGTCCTTGTCTAGTCTCGTGTTTTTTGTATTACTTTTCCTTGGAACACTCTCTCACAGTCTGTTCTCGAAAACCTAAAAGGGGAATTATGGATTTGATCAACTGGTCTCTGAATGCAATTGACACCCCCTTCTCAACGAGAAGTCTGGGCTCGGGTGAGCCTGAGTGCTGAAGATATCTACCTATTCGTAACGATGATAACAGGGTTCTTGCTGATCGGAGCTGGCTTGGCCCTGGCTTATCGAAGAATTAAGGAAGCGGAACCGGCTGTTCAAACCCCCACAAGGCTGCCCGCTGGGATTGAAACGATGGGACGAGGCGTGAGTTTCTCGAAATGGGCTCATTGAGTGCAGCACGGATAAGATCTTGGAGAACCGCACGGCTGCCGTGAATACTCAGAACAAGGCCTCTGAGTGCAAACTGATTACATCTGGAGGGGCTCGCTCGGAATAACACCTCTGAGCGCAAATTGGATCACATCTTGGGAAGCGCACCGCGGTCGTGAGTTCTCAGAAATCGGCTCTTTGAGCACAAGAATGACAACATCACGGAACGTAAGTTTGGATAACATCATAGAAAGCTCACGGCTCTCCAACGGGAGATTGAGTGACCAGTGTTGGACTGTTAGAACAGCTTTGAAATTCTTATGAGTTGTTCGCACTAAAGTAAAAACCACCATCACTTCATGCGGCTATCCCTTCGGCGCCAGCTGCGGTCTCAAGGCTGGAGCTGAACAACAACACCTTGATAATGGACTGTGCTTAGACTGTTCTTCCCATTCTATGCAAGGCCACCTGGGTTGGCTGGAAGACCGTTTACTTAGCCTGGCAGGGCGAAGGACACTGTCTCAGCTGAGCTCTGGACATATACACACACGCACACAGACATATACACATGCAGATATACACTCATCCCCCCTCCCCCCTCTAAACGCCTTCGACGCTTATTCCCTTCCGATGCTGACGGTGGATCAAGGAGACCAGCGCATAGGCTGCAGGCCCGGATGTACTGTCTACATTGGCTGTCTCTCACCCTTTACCCATCCCTGTTGCTTGTCATGTGTTTCTTTGGTGTATTAAGAGTTCTTTTCATGTGATATGTGCAGAGGTGTTTTTTTCTGTTCTCAAACTGATCTCCCTGTTGGAGCTCAGTCTGGGGGGAGTTATTTTTTCTCCTTATCTTTCCTCATGTTGTGCTTTTCCATGTTATACTCCTCTGACCTGTCTTCCCCATGTGATGTTTGTGTAATGTGTGTGTGGTCGGATGGGTAAGACGGCGCTGGCACGGCTGGCAGCCTTAACCCAATTTCCCTCGGGATGAATAAAGTATAATCAATCAATCAATATCATGCTTAGGTAACTAGCGAAACTAGCGAGCTAACTTCCGCTAACTTCCTGCTAACTTCTAACTCCGTTAAACTTCATAAATCCTGTTTTCATGGATGCCTGGATGTTAAATGTAATTGTTACACCTGGTAAAGCAGCAACGCTGACCATTTTATTAAAGATGAAAGAATTTAGACAGTTTTTAACTCTCAGTGATGCTGCAGTGTCCGTTTGACTTTGGGACCTGAAGCAGACCAAGTTTTGGACCCAGATTACTCCCAGATTTACAAGCACCTAAGTCCGACAAATATGTCAATAACGACGGCCTGCTTGCATGTTCTACAAAAAAATGTGCTTTGGTGGGTATCTGACGGACAAACACCAAATCACTTCCACATCACTGAAGTTGCACCATTTTTACAAACCAATTCTGGTTCATCCGTTTCACTCAACGATCGGCTTTCCCCCTTCGCATTCTCCATTGCCCCCATGCTTTTTCGGCCATGTGCGTATGAAAACAAAGGCACTGTGCATGCGCGTTTTACCCATATTCTATCGCGATATTTTATTTTCTTATCATTGCCTAACATTATACCGGTATTACCGTGAACGGTATAATATGGCCCAGCCCTAGCAGCCCATTCATTCATTTTCATGACCGACACTGTACTACCCAATCAAATCTCTTAACGCGACCGGACCCTCCCCTACCTTTGCTGTTTGTTCACACGACTTGTAGAAAAAGCTTAGTGTGGAAGAAGTTAAAGACGAGCTGAAAAGATGAGAGAAAACAATGAAAATAAACTACAAATGGATGCAGCAAAATGTGTCCATTCAACTGACATGTTAGCTGTTGGGGCTGCTGCACCGTGAACAGTAGTACCAGCAACAAATAGTAAGCAGGCCTCCTGTGCAGCAGTGATGAAGAGACAAGGAAGGTGAAATTTAAATGGTTAAAAAAATAGATATAGGGACATGAATGAATGAATGGCTACTTTTATTGTCAAGCAACTGCTAATAACTAAAGTGTAGCTTTTAATTATTGTCACATGCCACAGTGCACCACAGAAATAACCCAACAACAACTGTGCCAACCTGATTAAAACCTGTCCAAACTATATGAGAGATATACATGTGTATAATATGTGTATGCATGATATACATAAAGGTAAGTGTCTGTCTGTATATATATATATATATATATATATATATATATATATATATATATATATATATATATATATATATTGTAGATATAATAATAATATATCATCAGTTTAGAAATTAATTTTGTGTTTTAATACAGAAGAGGATTGACACCTTTAGATATTGAACTTCTGGCATACTCCGGTGGCTCGTGGTTTGATGAAAATTGCAAATTATAAGGGTGAAAGTGGGCATTCTTGTATGGTCCCTCTCTGAAGGGTAAAATATTGCAATATGAACCCATTAGTAGTGACTGTGGCCTTGTCCAATGAATGAATAACCTTCCACAACCAAATCTGAGAAAACCTTTTTCTGCATCTAGTGACATTACTAGTCCTTTTGTTTTGCAGCACTGTGACAGGATAATGAGACTGAGTAGCCTAGTATTTAGGCAGAGAAATCCAGTTTGCTCATTATGAATTGTTGAGAGAAATACTGCTTCTAACCTAGATGCAAATGCTGTAACGTTAATGTTGTTGTTAATTGATGACAGAGCCACGTAGCTAGATGGCAAAACAGGGTCTTTAACTGGTTAGTGATAATTTTGTTGCAGCTGCGTTCTGAAGAAATGTTTCCTGGTGCCTTGCCATCAGGCATCTGGTTTAATGCGGTATAACTCATCTTTAACTTCAACTTATTTAATTTATTTACAGGGAAATTATTGAATTTTTCTGTAGTACGTTTCAGCAGAATTTGGTAATAGCTAAAACAGGTATTTCTTGTGGTGATTATGTGAATTATCCAGTCAGTTGTTATGAGTGACTTTTACCCATCAGCTGTAAAATACCCCTGTAAAAGGGGTATTGTTGTCACCCTGCCAGGTGGGTGGGGTGGGCAGCGTGGACACCCAAGTTTGTGTATGTGACAACTAGAGAACAAAGCAACATAGGAGTTTGGAATTGATACCGTAGGTGTATCTACTAAAAAATGTCAGACAAGTTTGAATGTCACTGACTTCAACCTCAAGGTCAAAGTCAGAGGTCAAATGTTTCTGAAAATCTTGTGAATGTGATAACTTGAGAATAAGACGAAATAGGATTTTCAACTTGATACCATAGGCATATCTACTAGGAGGCTTTTGGTACATCTGACTGCTGCCATTGTTTTTCTATATCTATTTTGGAATTTTTTTGATTTATTATGTTGTAGTTTTGCATTTTGTTATTCTTCTCCATATTTGTTTGGATTTTTTGTGTTTTTTTTCTTCAGTACTGAATTCCAATTTTTTTCCCATTTCTTCTTGTAAAAGGAGTATGTGTGATTTTTCCACTAGCTACCACTAAAAGGGAGATGTATTAGTAAAACCATTTGTTCCCATAAAGTTTGCCCACTTTTTCATCATAAATCTGTCAAATTCAGAGTCCATTAAGACGGAGGTATTAAATCACCATGTGTTTTAATAATTGGGAGTATAGGTGTGTGATCACTAACAATAATAGGACAATGGTTTTTGAATAATAGTGTTACTTGTGAGATCTGTTGGAGAAAGTAATTAGTGCACTGGAGAATAAAGGTATCATTCAATTCCAACAATGAAATCATGCATATACTGCTTTATTATTTTGGGATATTGGCAAATGCCTTACATTTACTGATTTATTGGAGCGTTCTATTAAAGGGTGTAAGACAATATTAAAGGAAAAAAAAGGATAATCATTATTAGGAACGTATAGATTGATGATTGTAAAAAGATTATCTAAAATGTCGGCCGGAATTACAGCATATCGACATTCTGAATCTATTAGTGTAGTGTTCAGAGTAAACAATAGCCTTTTATGAACCAAGATAGAGCCTCTGTTTCATGTAACAAGCTGAAAAGATCTAAATAAGCCTAAAAGATGTTTTCTTTCAGAGGCTCTATCCCATAGGAGGAGTATCTGCTGCCTTTTATTTTGGAACAGTATCCAGAATTGTTATTCTTTTTGCCTGTGAACAAATAACACATACATTTAAAGAAGCTAGAGTTAGTGGCTGAATAAGAAGAAATAAAATGTGTGCATATGCAGCATGAAATCCATATGAACCCTATAATTTATAAATATCTGTGATAGTTTTACTTTCATATGAGGAGCAGTTGTTTATGTGTTGTGACTGTCATGGGCTGAACTCTGAGGCGCTGGGCTAAAGCTATAGGGATGTTGACAAAGGATAATCAGGCGTGTGGTGTGAATAACCCTTGTAGTCCAGGAAACCTAGGTTTACCTTAGTTGGCTAAGCCAAAATCCTGCTTTGTTATACAGGTCTCCGGGCTGAAAACTTTGCAACTCCAATATGTCCACTCTTAATGCTGAATACACTTGTTTGTTAGAGCAGCTGAATGAGCACCCAAATGTGGACCTACAGACAGGCAGGATTAACGAAAAGCTCACCTTTATTGAGGGTAAAAAGGCAGTCCATCCAGTGACACCTGTGAAATGCCAAAAACAAACAGAATCCAATTTCAGGAAACAACCAAGGCTGGACAACAGAAGGCAATGGTAAACAAACAGAACAGCACAACAGAGAACTAAGGCAAACTGAGAGTTTAAATACACGCAGACACATTGAAGGCTGGGGAACTAAACACACCTAAAGAAAAAGTTAGGATAACAAGACAAGACATAGAAGTACCAAAATAAAACAGGAAGTAGCGATGTAGGGAATCATGTGACAAAGGAAACTCGGCAGCAAGAGGAAGCTTGGAGAGATTCAGAAAAACCAAAACAAGAATACCAAAATATAAGTCTAACAACTAACAGAAACAGCAATACAAAAGCAACAACATAAGATAAGTCGACTACCATAAGATTTTAAGCAGCAGTTTATCCAGCTGACGAAAATATAAAGTGTAAAAAATTTGTTGTGTTTTTACCAGCTCTACATGGTTTACAAAGTGTCTCATTTTCCTTGACATCAAATGGAAAATGTGTCCATATGTTCACTCTTGTCTTCCTCTGTGCTGACATTTTGTCTCATTTTCATGAGAAACCGGGAGGATGGGAGATAGTGGTACCATTGTATGTAATTATGTAATTAGTTCTTATTGGCTCTTGTCTCTCCAGGATATTTTCTTTTTGTTTTTATTCACTGACAAAAGTTTCAGCAGATTTCATCACAGTTTTTGTCCTCATGTAAATGTAGGGTAAATGTAGCTTTCCGTGAAATAAATGTAAAGCTTTGACTCTGTTTGTGTAAATAGATTTGTGCTTAAATGTAAATCTGGCTAAAATAAAGTTGACAAAAATTTTATTTCTTTTGTGTTGATATGAAAAGCTCTCAGATGTAATATCTTTGCTCATGACTATTACCTACCTACTACTTGCCTACCTCGTTCTTCATATACAGCGCCAACAGAGTGCATCGCTTATAAATTAGCTTAAATGTATTCCACCAGTATGACCAGATGAATTGCTTACAGAAATAATAAAGAACCACACAAAAGAATGTTTTTAGCTATTGATCTCTGTCTGTCCAAACGGGGACGTGCCCAGTATTGCCCAGTAGATATCAGTGGGTGGGTTTCAATCACTCAGACTTTCTGCAACGAGGATGACGATAGACTGACAGACACTTTATAGCTTCTGAAGGACTCTAAAGGAGACTGTTGATCTGTGCCATAAATTATGGATAAAGAATGCCTGTGTGTATGTGCGTTGTGTGTTTGTGTATGCGTTTGTGTATGGTGGTGGTGCTGGGGCCACAGCCTTCCTGGTTGAAATCTGGCCAGAATTGCCATACCATCAACAAGTAACACAAGTCTTCCTGCTTAAAGTTTCAAAGAGAGCCTGTAATTTCCAAGCACACATGAGTCAGTGAGAGCTCAGATGTTTATTAATAACATGAATTCACCAGGGTGCAATGACCAAATGCCAAAACGATCTTCAGATTCCCCTGTGCCTTCAAGCATTAATTCACTTACATGTGTCCTTCTGGACAACTATTAACTGTAATTCAGATAAAAGTGACATACTCTGGCCTTTGGTGTACACGGCTAGTCTGCTAGTTGGTGATTAACGAACCACTTCCATCTCCAGCACTATGAACTCTGGCCGGGACTTAATTAAAACTCAGCCATTGACCACAATCATAAATTACTTTCCACAACCCGTGACACTTTCAAAATAAAAAGGACTCATTGGTTTCTTGCCAATTAATAATTCACAAATGAAATGGAATGAAAGCCTGAGGCAGGGGTCCTGTAAGAGTTTGTATCCTGTGTTTTGAAAAAGGCTGACAGCACTGTCGCTGAACAAGAGGGATTACTTGAGCTGGTGGTGACTGCTGGGTGATTGATGTCCGTTATCTGCTCTGTTTGTGTTCTGCAGGTAGCTGTTGTCATCACAGTGTCACTGCACTGCTCCTGCCCAGTCTGATCCTTGACCTGAGCAGCTGGTTCCCAGTAGGAGGGAGCAGCCCTGCAACAATATCTCTACTCCATCATCTCTGGCTCTGTTTACATGTGTGTCAGTCTGAGGATGGAGGCCTTTCTCAGCATACCTCCAGTCTGACCCTCTTATGAAATCATCACTGTTCTCACTAGTGTTTCCTTTTTTTTTCTCCTTTTTTTTTAATGCAGCAGCTGTTTGCTGTAATCTGAAAGTTAAGTCCCAAATGCAAATTTAGTGATCGCATGAGAGGCACAAGCTGGGCGTTTCCTGTATTAAATGTAACGGGTAATGCTCTATTTTGCAAACCTTCAGCCACAAACACTAAATCAGATGAAGGGGAAGCTTCAGAGTGACACTGTCTTCAGCTGCTGTATATTGTACGCTTCCTTCCTCGCATTTTTACTGAAATGAACTTCGTATTTATTAGCTTGCAGTGTAATTATTATCATTAATAATCACTATTATATTACAGTGTTTGTTGATATTGGTAAATACTGTTTGAATATATATACCTTCCAAAATAAAAGTCTAAGTTCAGCAGCAAGCAACATGTTATGAGATGAATCTTGCTTATTTTTGCATCTTTATATTTATGTTTTAGTTAGTGAAATGTTTGTTTTAATTCCCATGTCATTTTTGTCATGACTTTAAGATGGTCTAAAGTTGGCAGGGATGGACGCTGCCCACCTAGAAATAAATTTTGCCCCCACACCTACAGAAAATACACAGAGTGTGCATTTTAAACTTCTTTAGCTGCTTTGCAACCCACCTCTCCTCCAGCATCTGACCCCATCATTGGCATATCCATTGTCATGCTGTGATGCTGCCCTGTGCTGTCTTGCTGCTCCGATTTTTCATTTATCCACATAGAGGGGTGAGGAGGTCCCTGTACAGCCTGTATCAGTTACTGTAGTTGATTTAAAAACACTCTCTATTTCTTTGAAATGTGTCTATACATTCTTATAGGGTCTTTAACTTACAATATAAAGCACCTTGAGGTGACTTTTGTTGTGATTGGGTGCTTTAAAAATAAAATGTGATTAAATTATCTCCTAGGAGCTGCTGTTACCAAATGGTACTTTCAGGTGTTTTTCATTCACAGGGTGTCTATTGATGCATTTTTGACAGAGTCACTGATGCAGCTGGTTTGAAAACAAGGTGTCCTTTGGCGCATAGTGTTGAGGCATAAGTGAGCTGGATCTGTCACTCCCAACTTGTCATTTTGTAATTACTTAGATTACTATTGTAAAGGGCATTTTTTGCTTTAATGAACTTTATGACAATATACTATATTTATTTTGCTTATACCATATACACCTGTTTCTGTGGTAGATTATTTGATAAACGAATTCATCATGAAATTCAACCCTAAACCAAATTATCATCCAAACAGTGGCAGGAACAGGAGTAGTGTAACTCACACTACAAGTGTTTGGTTTCCAGCAAGAGGTAATCAACAGCAGTCAGGCAGTTTTCCTCTTGTCTTCATGGGCCTACATTCCTAGCAAGATGTTTAAGATTTAAGATAGTAATAGGCTTAATTTGATCCGTAAGAGAAGTGATTATGCTGTGTGTTAGTTTCTCCCAGCCCTGTGTTGTCTCCTAAGGTTTTCTAGAGATAAGCAAGATGTCAGGTTGCCCCGTAGGGTCAGGTCTTCCACAGTTTGTCATCTTTTACTTAACCCCTTTGCTGTAAAAAGCTTTTCTTTTGGATTTGTCCATCATCATTGATCTATCTCTCTCCCTCTCTTTGGAATCATCTGGCTTTGAATTTCCCAACACACTTCAATCAGTAATAATTTCTTCAAACTACACTGACTCACCAATAAGGAAGCTTTTCATTTTTAATAGAGTTTTCAACAAAGAGAAGAAACAAAGAGAAGAAACATGCAGGGGGGCAAGCTTGTCATTGTTGTTTTGTCTCAGGCATAATGTAACATGAAATTCATTTTCTTTTTGTCTGTTGTTGTTGAGAAAGGCCAGAGGAAAGTTTCTTTAAAAGGTTACATTCTGCAGCATTTTTCTACTTACTGAATATGTAGCAATAATAACAAGGAAAGAGCATTTCCAGAACCTTTTCAAACATTTGAAAAAGCAACAAAAGTCAGGTTTTTCCTTACCTGGAGGCTCTCTATCTAGATTTAATTCTGTGCAGGCTGTTGGACAAACTTAACCCGGTTTCGCTCACAGCGGTTTACTGTCTGATAGCCTGCTGCCTCTGTAAATACAGCATGAACAAGGGGGATAAATCTCCCAGGAAATGCAGGCTGAGGGGAATTTCAATCCAAGGTGGAGCAGTTATCACTCCTGGTCAATGTCTGGAATGTTAACGAAGGTTTATTTGAGGTTAAAACCCGGAGCAAGAATGTGTTCGTACAGAAGAGGCCAGGTTCTTCCAATTACTAGCCTATGTTGTTATCAAAAGAGGTTTAATGAAAGTAAAGCTGTCTGCTATAGAAAGATCTTCAATTAATTCAAGTTATTTTTCAATCCTTTTTATGTATTTCCAGTGTTAGGAGACAGTGGACGCTAATTGTGATAAACATTTTTCTGTGTTTGGCAAAACAATATTAAAAACCCATACAAGTGGTTTTGTAATAACTATTTGTGAGCACAAGATGCATTTACACTCATGCAACCCTACAGGATATCATTGATAGTCGATGAACTTACTGTACCCCTTAATGGCCTATTTTCTGTTCCAATGGTGGATGCTCAAGTCAGTTTTATCTATAGGCTGTGAAATCTCCAAAGGTGCTTTATATTGTAAGCTGAAGACCCCAAAATAATACAAAGAAAACCTAAGACTCAGATGACCTGATCACCTGAAAGCTGAAGGTGCTACCACGCATTCTACTTTTGAAAATTCTAGTAATCACACGCAACACAGAAGTCTAATATTGAAGTCCTCTGAAGGTAAGATGGGTCCTGATTATTGATGATCTTGTATTTGAGGTGAAGGATTTTGAATCTGATTCTAGTTTTAACAGGTAGCCAATGAAGACAAACAGAAAAGAGAAGAAGACGATGGAAGACATATCCTCTCTCTTTCTAGTCCCTGACAGAGAGAGCCTGAGCGAAGCATCTAAATTATGAACAGAATTGGTCCTAGTATGGAACCATGTGGAACTCCATAATTAACCTTGCATGAAGAAGACTCCACATGAACAAACTGGAGTCTGTTAGATAGATATGTTTCCTTTAATACGTGTAGCATACTCTAATCTCTGTAGTAAAATATTTTTTCTGGAATAATTATTTGTGAAAAAAGGTACACTACTAGTTAAAGTATAAGGAATACTAGGCAGTCTGGCTACAATGATGAAGAAAAATCTGGGATTGTTGTTGATTTCTTCAGTTAATGTAAATTTAGTATAGAAATAGGGACATTTTGGCAAGCGATAAACATGGCAAAAATTTCAAATAAGGAGTTCAGCATATGTGCAAGTAGTCCCCTTTTTCTCCTCTAATATAGACATCTCAGATCTATAACTCTTGCTGTTAAAACTTCTCTTTTTTAGTTTTTCAGTCCCTGGCCCAGTGGGCTGAGCATTTTAACAATGAAACAGCAGGGATGGATTTGCAATTGGAGCCAGCCATTACAGGAATTACTTCATTTTTTTCAATTCCAGAGTTAGCCACTTGGTTTTATACCTAGAGCACTCCCCTCCACATGACTCGAGATTAACTGCAACACCATGGAATACAACAAAATACCAGCATGTGATGAACTTGGAATAAGAATGTGTTTTTCAAGCATGCTCACCACTGTGCACTGTGCTGTTTAAACCAAAGGACATTTAGAGGACTATTGATCTGTGGTTTTCTTATTGTTAAAAAAAAGTCCCATGAAAAGCCCAACAAAAATGATCTAAAATAGATAGTGATCCTTTCATACTGTACTGTTTTTGTGTAGTGGAATGGATGAGGTCATCCTGAGTGAAACATCTTTTATACTCACAACTCTAACTGAAGTACTCGTTTTAAGCCAAGGAACAATGGCTGTACTAATTTACTCTTCCTGTTTTATACTTCATGAATCTTAATCATCCAAAACCTGCCTGAATGACACCTGGGTCTTCCTGGCTGAAGGCGACACTCTGGTCTTTTATCCTGTCTGTGTCTGTATGAAATAACTGCACTGTTTCTGTGATGTAGGCTCATATTAAAAAGAGCGAACTAAAACTAGATTCCCTTATTTAATAAAAACAGCAAAGCTGTACATAACTAGGTTTTGCCACTACATATACTTGTTTTTTGTGTGTGTTTTTTTCTTAATAATTTCCCTGTGGTAAGTGATGAGAAGATTCAGTTGTGTCTGGATGTGATTGATTAAATTCAAATCAATTTATTTATACAGCGCCAAATCACAACAACAGTCGCCTCAAGGTGCTTTATATTGTAAGGTAGATCCTACAATAATACATACAGAGAAAAACCCAACAATCATATGACCCCCTATGAGCAAGCAGTTTGGTGAGAGTGGGAAGGAAAAACTCCCTTTTAACAGGAACAATCCTCCATCAGAACCAGGCTCAGGGAGGGGTGGCCATCTGCCGTGACCGTTTGGGGGAAAAGAGGGAAGTAACACTAGATTCTGTTATTTAATAAAAACAACAAAACAGTACATACTGGGTTTTACTACAACATACTTGTTTTTGTTTGTTTGTTTGTTTTTTCTTAAAAACTTCTGAATAATCTCTTTTGGCTTCCTTCACCTGCCTTTTAATCCATGATTATTCTGACTAGCTGCCTCTCTAAATAGAAGGTTTCAACAACAGGTGGGTGGAGCTTCTGTACGCTCAGTTTTGGTAATCTCAGTTTTTGGATGTAGTTGGCATTGGGCACTCAACACTGTAAATGTGACCAAAAAAAACAACAACCCATCTCTGGGTTTCCTGAACGGCGTAGACCAAGAGGTTCATCTTCAGGTTAATACTTCTGAGACATTTCCCTGGTCCCTTTTTCAAATCACCTCATTTTGACTGAGAGTTAATACGTTAGACTGAGGGAGTTGAGGTTGACACCTTGGATGAAAATAATTTCCATTACCACGTCATTATATTGTGATAGCACTGCACTAATAAACACTGGAAGAGTAATCTTCCAATTTAGAAGAGAAACAAAATATCCTGGAAGAGGTGTGTTAAAACTGTGTAGCTTATAAGAGAGAAATTTCATTAAGTGTCTTGAAAAAATAATATTAATTCATAAGTACAGCAATTTACTATTTGCTTTAAAATTAGTTCTCTTTTGAGTGAAGCTAAAACAGTTTTACTCAAACTGATAAACATTAAAAGCATAAGATATAATTTGCATATGTTCTGTTGATGAAGTTGGTGTTTCTAATTAATTAAATGTTCCTTCTGAGCCAAACTTTTCTCTTTGTTAACTTCCACTTTCCGCTGCTCTTTTTAAAGAAAGCAGAAGAAAAGTAGAAGTTGGACTATCTGGTGCGAGGTTGGCAGGCTGGAATCACAGTGGCAAAACTGCTGCTAATTTCTTACTTCCCTTTCCATATTTAAACTAGTGTTTAAATAGCTGCAGTAGTACATCATTAGTTCCTTTCTAGGCTCAGCGTGCAGAGCTGTAGGAGAGGGAGATAAATCAACATTTTATAGCTCCTAGGGGCACTGAGGATCAGACTGAGCTCTGCAGCGAGAAATTAAAGGCTTCTTAATGGGCCGCACAGCTGAAATGTATTACTGTATCTGGGAGCATGATGACTTCCTTGTATATTCACATATGGACAAATAAAAGCCCTGTGTGACCACTGTAACACCCTCAGACTCACCATTTGGTCTCAATAAGCTATAGTATAGTGGACAGCAGTTTATGTTTAAGAGGCAGATGCTGAAATGTGTTAGGTTACAATGAATAGCTAGAGGTCTTATTTTGTTTGAAGCAATCCTGCTTTTTGACAAAGTGAAACAAATGAGAAACTTAAAAGGTTGCATGTACTGTACACTCAAATGAAAACGTAAACATAACACAAATAATATAGAGCTTTTCTACACTACCTGAGCACTCAAAGGTCTTTATACAATATGCCTCCTTCATCCGTTCACACAAGCACTTTAAGTACTTTCTATCCAGATGTTGCATTCACACCACCACAACTTGGGGGCAGTATCTTGACCAAGGATATTTGGCATGCAGACTACAGGAGCCAAAGTTCGAACCACCAACCCTCCAGTTAGCAGATGACCTTCTCTACAGCTATCCCACCACAGACTAATGTAGACTTAATTCTTCAAAGAGAGGCTCCAGAGTACAGACAGCTGCAGCAGCAGGTGAAACAACTGTCAATTAATGACCCCTCAGCTGCTATGAAAGGCTTCTAATCCTGTTAGTAATTTTAAAAGTTCATCACAAAAGATAAAGTGCTCCATCCACTTTTTAAAGAGGCAGAATTCAATCTTTGAAATATTTTCATGGTAATGTGCTTCACAGTGTAATTCAGCACATTAAGACAACATTTGCCATATTTCTCAGTACAACTGAAATCAGCAGTACTGACTCCACCATTCCTCCCTCTCTTCCTCTCATTTGTTGTGTGTGTGGGTTTCAGATGACTTTACCCTGTCTCCTTCTGAAACAGACCAGGTGAACTATAATGCACAACTATACTATACTACATACAGAGTTACTTTACACACTTTCCAGCATTACATGGGAGATCTGTGCTGCTTTCCTTACTGGGAAAAACTGGGCTGCTCTAGAAGCTAGGTGGAGGCATGGCGTGGGGCAGAACTGAAGATCCTGCAGTGTCATGCTCCATTGGGTCTCTGGTCAGACACATTTAGCAATTATATGCATTTTGAAAAGTGAAAGTGGAAATCTGGAAGTAAAAGATCTACCCTCTACCACTTTATGTTCAAATCTGTGTGTTTCCTGCCTGTGGAGAAAGCAGGGTTAAACTGAAAGTTGTTATGAAGGAAGTCCAAGGTATCAGAGAAAAAATGACAAAAAGCTTTTTGTAGATTTATTTAGTTACACTGTTTATTTAGAGAGTGAATGATGAATGAAGAACAGATATTTTTGCAGAGAAAGTGCTGAATGTTTCCTTTCTGGAGAAAACTGCCACAGCCAAAGCCAATAAGTTGGACTCTTGGGCCACTTTATTGAAATTTCATGAGGACACTTGAGGCAGCTTGACGTCCCTGTGAAAGACACCTTCAGTGTATAACTTGGCTCCATCCAAGACCTACCCTCAGGATGATCTGAGAAAGAGATACAGGAGTCTATGGAACAAGGCAGTTTCCTACATTGGCCTCACTTTCTTCTCAGAACCCTCCTATAGTGTGACAGTACTTCTGGAGATCCATACTAAAAACTGGTCTTTCCACGACTCGCAACTCACTGTCCAGAAAGTACCCTGAGTAGACAGTCCAACTTCTCCTTGTAGATCTCCAAATTTCAGCATTGAGGTTCATAGATTATAAGGTGCACCTTCTGATGGTAAAACATAGAAACCAGGTGATATACGAGCTGCTTCGCAAGTGACTTTTCATGAGACAGGGTTCAGATGTGAGCACTTTTAAATTTCAAAGACTGCCTTAGCAAAATAGAAAAATACTCACCAGTTTTTAAACCTTGTATCCTCTGAGGAGATGTGTTTAATGGCCAACTGCAAGAAAACAAACACAGGTGGTTTAGCTGCTACTTTCAAAGAGATCTGTAATGTGTGTGAGCATGTGCTTATAAGACTTGCTGGCAAAAACTTCCTCTCAAAGAAGCTAACGTGCAACAAACCTCCTACACCGATGGGATCAAGATGAGCAGACTCGTCCTCGAAGTTGTCTAAAAATACATACACAACTTTTGTTTAACTTTACATTTCTCTTTGCAATCCTATCTAGTCCTTGGTTTTAACACGCTCAGTGTTCAATATGTGTAATACTGCTTCTGCGCATGGTTACTCACCTTGCACAGAAGCAGTATTACACATTTAGTTTCACACCATCAGCTTATCACCAGGCCTTTCTCTATCATTCTGACTGAATCCTTTACTGTCAGCTCGATGAGGTTCCTGTACCTCGCTATCTTGCTGAAATTCTCTGCTGCATCACCAGCTCTTTTCTTTCTCACATTAAGATGGTGTGGGGGGTCAGAGGACTCCTCCCTTTGACTCAATATCTTGTTATTCTCTATAAAATTAGAAAACATTTGTAGTTATTGTGTCAAACACCATGATCACTTGCAGTATGGTTTTGTACTGAGATTGATGAGTCATATCAACCCACACAGTGGTCAAGTGATTGAGTGAATGAGTTTACATGAGAACAAGTTTATAAGCCTGGGAATACACTGGGTGCCAGGGCCAACCATAAGAACTCAAGACAAAGTTTAATTCCACCAGACACACGTGAATATGTGCAAAGGGTTTGTCAACTAAACCCAGAGTGAACTTTCCATCTGCTCATACAAACAGCAGAATCTATATTAAATATCATCTGAAAAGCATTGTCGAGGCTTTGCCAAGAAGCACTAAATTAGGGGGCAGGAAGATGAATAAAATAAGCACTTCTTGTGAAAATTTACAGGACGTGACAAAAATGATGTTTCAAACAAGATTAAAAGATACAAATGCCTCCAAATGCTGGAAAAACAAATGTCTGTATTAAATCACTCAGTTACTGAGTGAAGACTTTTGCATTCATATGATAGTTTTAGGATATAAAAAATAAATTAACCTGCCAGTCAAAGCAGTCATGCCTCCAACTGGAACATTAATAGAATTCAAAGTGGTGAAGTCTATAAAATATTATCCCCATAAAGTTGTAATGAAGGGTGGAAACAGCTAAATAGAACAAAACCATTTTTGAGACAGGTTGTAATCATGTTAATTTCAGTGCTCAGGTTGGGCGTTTCAACATTTTAATCTTTTGGGGTTTTACTCAGTATCACTTTCTGGTCAGTTTGGAAGCTGTTTTTAACTTCAGTGGCACATCACAGTGTTCCCTCGCTATAACACGGTTCAACTTTTGTGGCCTCGCTGTTTTGGGGATTTTTTTGTGTGATTGACTGACAATGGTCTGCAGCCAATCTCGTGCCGTGCCTCCTGTATAGTACAGAATGCATCCAGCTTGTCAAATTTAGATAAATCTTCGATCGTTAGCAGTGTGACTCTGAAGTGCTGTATGTTTGTAAGTTTTCTCCCAAACAAACACAACAATGTCAACAAAACATCTTGCACCATCAATGGCACCTGCGGTAGCACCCAAAAAGCAGAGGAAGATGCTAACCATCGCACAAAAAGTTGGACATCTGGACATGCTAAAGGAAGGTAGAAGTTACCGTATTTTTTGGACCATAAGGCGCACCGCATTATAAGGCGCATTAAGCGAAACCAAACAGTCAGATAAGTCAAACTTTACTCAACTCATTCTTCTTGCTTCCTCTACTTCCGTACCATTGATTCATTAATGTTGACTCCTCTGGCAGCTGATCTATTCTCATGTTCTGGACCTGAAAACAGGGTTTGATCTTTGGTTTCATTCTATAATACTGGACGTATTTTTCTAGGAAGGTTTCAACTTTGTTTAAACAAGAGAGAAAAGTGTGAAAATGTTCATGCCTGTCTGAGAAAAGTGTATAAAGTGTGTAGTGAGAGGTTTTACACCCTTAAAAAATCTATAATAAATGTAAAAAAATAAAGTTGGCTACTTCGCTGATTTCACCTATCGCGGGTTATTTTTAGAACGTAACTCCTGCGATAGACGAGGGACGACTGTATATAAAACAATGAAAGACTTATTGGGCTCAGATTAAACCCCATTTTATGCCCCCTTTCTTTAAAACTGCTTTAATGTATAACCTCGTCATTTGTTGCTCATTAGAATAAAACTGTAACGTAAGCTGCAAACCCAATCAAATCACATGATCCATTGATCCATTGCCTTCATCTTGTTCTTGTTGCTCGAAATTTGGTGGACTCCAGGCCTGGAGATGTATGCTTTTAGCAAAGTGATGGAGTGCACCAACCTAAACCCAACTTCTCAAGCAGTCTGCTCTTATTCTTACTGAACACCAATGTTCCCTCTAATGTTTCATGTGTCTGAGCGAACACACAAACTCCCTGAGCGGTCCCTTGGACCACTGTGAGCAACAGCAGACGTGTGCACTGTGGTCACGCCAGCATCGAATGCATCCAAGTTACATGGTTTATTAAAATAATCAAATTACAGCGTTTACATTTATGTTAGACTACTTTTAATTAACTGCTTTAGCCCACTTACAATGAAAATTTAAAAAAATCTTTTTCATGACCTGCGTTGTATGTTAACACTATTGGAAGTAAAAATAACTTGAACTCCAATTTTGAAAACACAACTTTCTTTTTTTTTTTTTTTTTTTTTTTTTAGTAAAGCTCTGACTTGTATTATGAGTGTGAGTCTGTGGTCTGGGAGAGAGTCCTGTAACTCCCTGTCTGCAAAATACAGTATATAATGACCAATGTTTGGCAATTAATTATATAGTTACTTCTTCAAAAAAGTAACTGAGTTATGAAAACAACAAAGTTTTTTGCAGCTGTTTACCTAAAAATGCAGCCAAGGCGGGGTTTTTCTAAATAAACATTTCAAACTATTTACAGAACAATCAGCTGTTCTGCATCAAATTTGATGCCACACAAATTATTTGTGCCACTCCAAAAAATAATTTCTGTCCACTATGAGATAAAGGAGAACAACAGCCTGATACCTGCAGGCCTGACAACAGGAGATGTATCACTCCTGTAACACCTGTAACATTCAGCAGTCGCCTCATTGTTCTGACACACACAACAAAACTATTGACTACACTACACACTAACTACACACTAACTACACAAGATTTGTGCTAAACGTCGCAAATCTCTCACAACTCAAAACATCGCCGTCACTCCTAAAACTTCCCCCTTCCTAAACAACTAAATGCCATGTTGCCATATCATTTTTTGATTGGTCCACATGGTACATTTTTCCACCTGTTACGTGTGCTGTTGGTTTCTCTGTTGTGTGACGTGTGTATGTAAATTCACCTGTGCAGGGACTCGGCTGTGATTGGTGGACCTGATGACCGGCCTGATGTGACTGGTTCCTGCGGTGGCCGTGAGCTACAAAAGGGCGACTGAAGAGCTGCACTGGTTGGGATGTGTGGCAGACTTCCCATGCACCTGCCTCTGGCCCTGACGGCGCGGCCGCAGCTACAGTCTTTTAGTATAAAGTCGGGCATGTGTGTGAGGTGCGGAGTAAGTAGGGGTGAGCTGCCGATTATTTTGAGATGCCTTCTTTTCTCCTGTGTTTTTTAGACCAGGGAGGTCAGTCTGTGTTATTCCTTTGTTTTCTTTTCCGTGGATAGGTTAGAGGGGAACCGAAGCATAGGTTGAGTTTTGTTTATTGTTTTGGCCTTGGCTCACCCCGAAGTATATACTCCCCCATTGTGCCATTATTGTAAATAAATTATTGTTAAGAATCTAACGCTGTGGCTGTGTCTGTTTGGGCGTGGGAAGTCGCGGGACGTCCTGCGCTGGTTACGGTCATTACGAGCCGGGTCGTAACAATTTTGGGGGCTCGTCCCTTTGTCCCGTTTTGTGGTCTGTGGTTTGTTCGGTCGGCTTTTCTTTTGTGTGTGGGGGTGTGTGTGTGTGTGTGTGTGTGTGTATGGGAGGATGGAGTTCTCGTTAGATGATTTTGTCACCTCCCCTTCCTGGGATAAGATAGAGGTGTGTCGAAAGGCGGATTTGCTTATTGTGGCGAGTTTTTTTGATATCAAAGTATCTTACAATGCCCGTAAAGCAGAGGTGAGGGCTGCCTTGTGTGCAGGTTTGGTGGAGCGGGGCATTCTCCCTCCCCTGAAGGCAGCTGTAAAGCAGCCTGGCGGGGGCGGCGTGGAGGTGGCTCCGGTGCCTGGACCGGAGCCGGATGCCAAACGGCCTGCTAATGTGCCCCCGGCTGAGGTGGAGTCGGACGCGGCTGAGGTGGAGTCGGACGCGGCTGAGGTGGAGTCGGACGCGGCTGAGGTGGAGTCTGATGTAGCTGAGGTGGAGCCTCAGGCAGTGGGGTCTGCTGCGGCGGACCTCCGTTTGACCCTCCGTATTAGGGAGGCGGAGGTGCGTGCTAAGGAGCTTGAAGTGCAGGCTATGCACCTCCGTGTTAGAGCTCTGGAGCTGGAGCGCAAGCCCGCCGTTGTCTTAACACCTGTGGCCGCTGCCTCCACGCCCGTCTCAGGTCACCCTGACGCATCCACAGTTTCTCCACCAGGTTTTGACATCACCAAACACGTTAGACTAGTGCCTCCGTTTCGGGAGGCTGAGGTTGATTCCTATTTTAGCGCTTTTGAGCGTATAGCAGCTGCTTTGAGTTGGCCTAAGGAGTTTTGGGCGCTGCTACTTCAGTGTAAGTTAATCGGCAAGGCTCAGGAAGTATGTACTAGCCTTTCCGTTAACGACAGCCTCCAATATGATATTGTGAAGAAATCAATTTTGCACGCGTATGAATTAGTTCCTGAGGCTTATCGACAGAAATTTCGTAAGAGTGAAAAGACCGCCGAACAAACCTTTGTGGAGTTTGCCCGAGAGAAACAGCGCTCTGCGCTTGTTTGAACGCTGGATGCAAGCCAGCAGTGTGAAGGATGTTGAGGGATTGAAGGAGTTGGTTCTTTTAGAAGAATTTAAAAAGTGTCTCCCGGGTCAGCTGGTAGTGTATTTAAATGAGCAGAAGGTGACGTCCCTAGCAAAAGCAGCGGTTTTAGCGGATGAGTTCATCCTCACACATAAAGTTGTTTTTTCACCCGGGACGGCACGAGAAGTGGGAGGGGTACAGGAAAAGAGACAGAAATTCCCTAAACAGACCCAAAGGGCGAGGCAGGAGGAAACTGACAGGCGGGAATGTTTTTATTGCCGTGAGTCTGGTCACCTGATCGCCAGTTGTCCTGCGCTGCGGAGGAAAGAGCAGCGCAGGGGGTCTAAGGGACCCGTGGGGTTCATTAAAGTAGTCTCCCCACCTACCTGTCCTGAACAGGTGCAGCGGTGTGACCCAGAAATGGAGGAAGATTCACGTTTTAAACCTTTCCTTTCCCACGGCTTCGTTTCGGTGGCAGGGAAAGAGGACAGGGTTCCCATTACTATTCTCCGAGACACCGGGGCGCATCAATCTTTTATGTTAGACGATGTGTTACCACTGTCGGATAAAACTGCCTGCCACACGGATGTGTTAGTGTGGGGGATTGAGATGAATGTTCTTCGGGCGCCCCTCCACCGAGTATATTTACACTCACCTATCACAACTGGGCCTGTGAAGGTTGCCATAAGACGACAGTTACCGTTTAAAGGTGTGTCATTTATTTTGGGCAACGATCTGGCTGGGGGAAAAGTGTTTCCACCGCCTGAGGTGACGGATACCCCTGTGGCTGCCTCAGATGTTACCGAGTCAAAAGCGACAGTTTTTCCCGTTTGCGCTGTTACACGGGGGCAAGCGCGCAAGTTTGCGGATGTCATTAATATCGCAGATACGTTTGTGGCTGGGGAGCAAAAACCTTGTGTTGGGGTGAAAGACAGTGTGGGGGATAAATGCAGTGTGCTAAATTTAACACCGGCGTTGAGCGGAGATATGAATAAAGAGGCATTGATAAGTGCTCAGGAAAATGACAGGTCTTTGAATCCCTGTTTGCAGCCGTTGCCACGGCTGAGGAAAGCAGCCTTCCCCGTTTTTTTCTGCAGGACGGCGTGTTAATGAGGCGGTGGTCCTCTGATCAGAGTGGCACATCAAGTGTTACACAGGTGGTGGTACCATCTCAACATCGTGATCAGGTGCTAAGTTTAGCACATGATGCCGGCATGGCTGGGCATCTCGGAGTAAATAAAACTTATTACCGAGTGCTGCGTAATTTCTTTTGGCCTGGCTTAAAGAAACATGTGGCTGCTTACTGTCGGTCTTGTGCCACCTGCCAGTTGGTGGGCAAACCTAACAAACCCATTCCACCTGCGCCGTTATCACCTATTCCAGTGATGAGTGAACCTTTTGAGAAGGTAATACTGGATTGTGTGGGACCGTTGCCGAGAACAAAAGCCGGTAATCAGTACATTCTTACTATAATGTGCTCAGCAACGAGATTTCCGGAAGCCATTCCGCTGCGTACTGTGAAAGCCAAAGCGGTCATTAAAGCTATGATCAGATTCTTTTCTGTGTTTGGGTTGCCGAAAATTATTCAAACGGACCAAGGCACCAACTTCATGTCCAGAGTTTTTGCGCAGGTTGTTGATGTACTACATGCTAAGCATGTTACATCCAGTCCATACCACCCCGAAAGTCAAGGGGCTTTGGAAAGGTTCCATCAAACCCTTAAAGTTATGCTACGTAAGTTTTGTTTGGAGTCTGGTAAAGAATGGGATGAGGGGTTGCCCTTACTGTTATTTGCCATTAGGGAGGCTAGACAGGAGTCGCTGGGTTTTAGCCCCGCGGAGTTGGTTTTCGGACATGTGGTCCGAGGCCCTCTCCGACTTTTGAGGGAAAAATGGTTGTCGGAGGCTCCGGAGGAGCCGTGTAGTGTACATGACTACGTAAGCCAGCTTCGAGACAGGCTTCGCCTGGCGTGGAAATTAGCCGGGGAAAACCTAAAGCAAGTGCAAACCAAAATGAAAACTCGTTTCGACAAGAAAGCTGTAGACAGAAGTTTTCAACCAGGGGAGAAGGTGCTGTTGTTATTGCCTGTAGTGGGGTCCAGTTTATCTACGCAGTTCACTGGTCCTTACAGTGTTGAACGTAAACTCGACAACAGCCATTATGTGATACGCACTCCGAATCGGCGGCGAAAAACCAGGGTTTGCCATGTGAACACCTTGAAACTGTTCCATCCTCGCAAGCAGAATACAACAGTGCCCTCGGTGTGCGCTGTTGCCACCCTCTCCGCTTACAAACCATCGGATGATGGGTTATCTGGGAAGGAAGATGTCTTAGGTAGTGGGCTGAAGAACTCAGTGGTTTTAAATGATCTTGAATCATTTGTTGCCGAATTACCTGAAGCTGCTCAAACTGACATCATAACTCTGATAAGGAACAACTTGTCGCTTTTCTCTGATCACCCGCGCCAAACGACTGTGTTATGTCATGACATTGATGTGGAGGGGCATAAACCAATTAAACAACATGCGTACCGGGTGAACCCACTGAAAAGGGAGATAATGCAGAGAGAAGTTAATTATCTCCTAGAGCATGGCTTGGCCGTTCCTAGTGCTAGCGCGTGGAGCTCACCATGCGTGTTAGTGCCCAAATCAGACAACACTCCTCGATTCTGCACAGATTATCGAAAGGTGAATGCAGCCACTAAAGCCGACTCTTTCCCGTTACCTAGGATGGATGATTGTGTTGATCGGGTGGGGTCCGCTACTTATGTGACCAAATTGGATTTATTGAAGGGATATTGGCAGGTCCCTTTATCGGCAAGAGCGTCTGAGATCTCTGCATTCGTTACCCCCGATCACTTCCTTCAGTATACCGTGATGCCTTTTGGCTTGCGTAATGCGCCGGCGACCTTTCAGCGCCTGATGGCCAAGGTTCTGGCCGGGGTCCCTAACTGTGACGCCTACTTAGATGATGTGGTCATTTATTCTGCTTCCTGGAGCAGTCATCTCCAAACTCTCTCCACTGTTTTCAGGCGTTTCGAGGAAGCATCGCTCACTGTAAACCTGACTAAATGTGAGTTTGGGAAAGCCACCATCACCTACCTCGGAAAGCAGGTGGGTCACGGGAAAGTATGCCCCGTAACCGCAAAGGTGGAGGCTATTATCGAGTACCCGGTCCCACAAACAAGGAGGGCGTTACGCCGCTTCCTGGGGATGTGTGGTTACTACCGCGGATTCTGTAAAAACTTTGCCTCCGTGGTCGCCCCCCTGACTGACCTAGTCAGCCCGACCAAATCCTTCACTTGGACTGCGGCATGCCAAACTGCTTTTGAGTCTGTGAAAGCTTTACTGTGCAGTGCTCCAGTTTTAGCAGCCCCTAACTTTGACTCTCCGTTTAAGTTGGAGGTGGATGCCAGCGCAACCGCAGCGGGTGCGGTTCTGCTGCAGGCAGATCAACACGGAGTGGACCGTCCGATCTGCTATTTTTCGAGGAAATTCAATCAGCACCAAAAAAACTACAGCACCATCGAGAAGGAAGCGCTTGCATTGTTGCTAGCCCTGCAACACTTCGAGGTCTACCTGGGGTCTAGCTCCGTGCCCGTTCAGGTTTTCACAGATCACAACCCACTTGTGTTTCTTTCGCGGATGCAAAATTCCAATCAGCGACTCATGCGCTGGTCCCTTCTGTTACAAGACTTCAACCTTCAGATCAGTCATAAAAAGGGCCTTGATAATGTCTTCGCTGATGCCTTATCTAGAGCAGTATAACTAGATGTGAATTAAATAAGCAAGGGATTATTTAATTCTTATGGTGGGGGGTGTTACGTGTGCTGTTGGTTTCTCTGTTGTGTGACGTGTGTATGTAAATTCACCTGTGCAGGGACTCGGCTGTGATTGGTGGACCTGATGACCGGCCTGATGTGACTGGTTCCTGCGGTGGCCGTGAGCTACAAAAGGGCGACTGAAGAGCTGCACTGGTTGGGATGTGTGGCAGACTTCCCATGCACCTGCCTCTGGCCCTGACGGCGCGGCCGCAGCTACAGTCTTTTAGTATAAAGTCGGGCATGTGTGTGAGGTGCGGAGTAAGTAGGGGTGAGCTGCCGATTATTTTGAGATGCCTTCTTTTCTCCTGTGTTTTTTAGACCAGGGAGGTCAGTCTGTGTTATTCCTTTGTTTTCTTTTCCGTGGATAGGTTAGAGGGGAACCGAAGCATAGGTTGAGTTTTGTTTATTGTTTTGGCCTTGGCTCACCCCGAAGTATATACTCCCCCATTGTGCCATTATTGTAAATAAATTATTGTTAAGAATCTAACGCTGTGGCTGTGTCTGTTTGGGCGTGGGAAGTCGCGGGACGTCCTGCGCTGGTTACGGTCATTACGAGCCGGGTCGTAACACACCAATAGGAAAAGCTGGGGGAGTTGGGAGGGGGGCTGTTTTTGCTCACAGGCTTTCGAGCGTTTTCCTTATAAAACGCCGTTTTTACCATTTCTTCCCACAGTAAATATAAACAACGATAGTATTCAGGAAGAAAACCAAACATTGCAGATATTTTTATCATAACTCTGGTTTTACGTGGCCGATCAACACAATTTAAAAACTGGTATAAAGTCCACACTTTTCCCGTCAGTTGTTCCGTCTGTCCTGCTCACATCTCCAATGGTTGTACACGTTGTCATTAACGTGGCTTCACTCCACATCAGCCACGCCGCTTTGCTAGCTAAAACACCGGTGTCGGCACATAAGGACGCTGTCATAGCCTGTCAACAACGTTGATTAGCTGCGTATATACGAATGTAAATCGCATCATTGGCTGGACTATGGGATAAGGTGGCATCGTTCTAATCCCATACGGGAGCAGCCAGTCACTTACTGACTAACACTGCAAAACAGAATTGTTAACGTATTTACTTTAATTTCAGTTCAGGTTAGACTTTTTTTTTGTGCGCAACGCAGATTTTCTGTGCGCAGAGACCGTGCCAGCAGTGCGCAATTGCGAGCGCGCAGCTTAGAGGGAACATTGCTGAACACTCAAAGAAATTTTACTACAAGCCACAATCACCTATTCACACAGCACTTTTTTCCCATATATTTATCACAAAATAAATTCAATTCTGACTAAAACACCGGGGGCAATTTGGAGTTCATGCTCTTCCTCAAGTGAGTAGAGCACTCACCCTTCGCCCTGAGCAACAGCCAATAAGTTCAAAGAATATGAGAGAACTTCTTCAAGACCATTAGAAAACAACACAAAAGATAACATGACTACTTTCAAGGAGTTGACAGTTAAAATCTCTATCTGTACAGGAACTTTTTTGTGTGCTATTTGAATGAATATTGACTAACAATAGACTGATGCTTGGTCATTCTTTATGAAGAGAGTCTTTCTATTATTTCTGTCTGTTGTAGGACAAAAGGAAGTATTTGAATTCACCAGGATTTGTTGTTTTGTTTCCTAATAAATGTGGTCAAACATGAGTTTTCCCTGTACATACAATGTCTGGTGTGTAGCAGTAACTCAATTACAACCACTTTCACAGGATGACTTTGGATTTTGGTTATGATTAGTGTTGGTGATGACGTTTCCTCTTTTATCTCTTTAGTCCTTAGTGTCCTTGCAATCCTGTTGGTTTCATTTTCACCTCTTGGTCTCTTACTATGATCTACATTTTCAGATGAACTGCATATGAATGCAACTGATTGCATTTAACAGTTGTTTAATTGTGGCTCAGAGCACTTTTTAAAAAATAATTAAAAGCCATTCCAACCCATAGTGTCTTCATTTTCCCATTTCTACTGCAAAAATCGAGGCACTGTTTGGCAACATTTCCGTAGCTGAACAATATATATTTGCTCCAGTTTGCAAGGCTGTAAACAGCACAGAGATATACTTTCCATTACCTCTACATTACTTCAAACACCAGGCACCATGGCGCAACACCTGCAGCAATAAAGAATCACTAAAAGACACACAAAACAGAAAGAATTGAAACACAATTTATAGTGGACCTATTCTGTCTATTTCTAGCTCCATATTTTTTATTCTTGGACTCTGGTAGGTTAGCTCTGTATGATTCCTAATTTAAAAAACAGAACAAAAAACAACCAACTTCAAACCAACTTTTTGTGATTGGCTCCCCACACTCTCTCACTGACTTGTTACAGAGCCATAAGGATGTCATACTGGTCAATACTGTTTACTACCATATTCTTAAGGGGGATCCAGGGCCGTCACAAAGAAGTCTGTATACAATGAAAGTGTTTGTGAGCAGTTTGGTTTGACAGAAATGCTCGAACTCTATTTATGACGCAGGATTTTAGTTTACTCCAAATAATAATAATATATACAAAAGAAATATTACAACTCTGCAGCTGCTTTGTTTGATGTGCTGCTGCAAAAACTGACTGAAATGTAAAAACTGACAAAACTACTCCATTGTCAGATGATTTTACAGGATATAAAGACTGAAATGTGAAATGTAAAAACTGCAGATGAGTCGCTGAATCATGGAGAACAGCACTAAGGAGAAGAGACAGGAATTTACAGAGCTGTTTCTCTAACTATGACATTTACAAGTGCAGTATGTATCTA
The DNA here is from genome assembly GCF_036321145.2 of Pelmatolapia mariae. Lineage (NCBI taxonomy): Eukaryota > Metazoa > Chordata > Actinopteri > Cichliformes > Cichlidae > Pelmatolapia > Pelmatolapia mariae. The sequence continues at coordinate 39,610,715 of NC_086236.1, read as the reverse complement.
TGATACACAGACAAGTTTAGAAAAAAAGCCAGGCCTTTTAGGTCACACTTTTTCATATGCAGACTTTAAAATTTGAAACTTTAGCATCTATCTTTGTAACAATGTGTATACGTCAGAAACTAAGGAAAAGCCCAATTTAAACAATTATTTAAAAAGTTATAATAATCCATCATGTGTGAAATGTGAGCAAATGAGGTACTGCTAACAAAAACTTCATTGACACTAACACAGCATTACAGAAGTGATTATGGAGGCAAAATACACCTCACAGAAATTACAGCTGTTAGAGATCTGTCTACATGCGAAAATAAATGATGGATCGCCACTTAAATCGGTCACATCATTGCACATCGATCTGCTTTCTAAATGACAGTTACATCTGACTAGAGAAACTGCTGGCAGGACAAAGCTGTGCAGACGATTGGTGACAGCACATTAAAGGTCTCTGTGGTTCAGCAGTCAGCATTAATGGGCTTTTCAGGTCTTTTCTTCCACCAGTTTTCTCTGCACAAAGCTACATCATTACGATGGGGCGCCCGGCTACCAAGCACCAGGGTCAGACTTTTAAAGGAAATAGAATTGGCTCCAAACAAAGATATCACTGTTACTCACAACATCAAAGACAGAGCGTAGCAGTTTCATGTCCTACTTACAGGTCTCCACTTTCTGTAAGGGTCAGAAATTACCCTACGTCTGTTATTCATTCGGAATTCTTTTCATCTACCTTGTTGTTTCGCAGGGTTTCTATCACTGATCATCAGTGTGACTGATGGTAACAAGGTGCTCCCCCACTGCTGTGTCTGATACTGACTGGATGTGTGTGTCTTCAACCAAACCTAAGAATACAAATAAATAATCTATAAATGTTCAAACAGCACCACACACACACATTCACTGTTTATATTCATTGTTGTGCAGTGCTGTGTAAAGCAAAGATGTTTTTATGTCACAGTGATAAAGTGTGGTTGTATCATTGACAGTAGACAGAAACTTTATTTTATTATCTTAAACACCAAAAAATAAATAAATAATAGTTCCGTACACTAAAGAAACAACCTTCTGGTTTTTGAAACAACTGCACTTCCTCCAATTACCATTTAAGGGTTGGTCGATTTACAGCAGAAATATTTTGGTCTCCATTCATAATTCCCCACAAAACTGTATGAGAATTGTATTTTTTAAAAATAAATTACTCCTTTAAACTGGATCAACAATTAAAGCATTATATATGTATTACTAGAGGTGTGGTAACTTTGAATAACATGTATGTTATGTCCTTTTAGCTTATTTAAATGTTGAATTTGGTCTAAATTTTTAAGGTACTTCATTTAATGAAGAATTTGATTTACTCTCTGGTTAATAGTACTAACACACAATTTGTATGTCACCTTTTAAGAGTTATCATTAGTTGATATGTGCATTTTATATTGTAAGGTAGACGCTAAGGTAGCAAACAAGGGTGTCAAGGACCTGGGTCTGAGGGACCCAGGGTTCATGAGCAGTCTATGGACTTGTTTATGTCTGATGGGGTGTGTGAGTATGGTGCTGCTGTTCCTTGTTTCCCTGTGTACTGGTGTGTGTGTGGTGGTGGTGTTGTCCTGGTTTTCCTGGCACACTAGGCCTGGAGGGTTGTTCCCGTTGGGAGGCTGGCCACACCCAAGGACGAGAATCACACACACCTGCAGCTGATCAGGATCGTGGGGGGAGCTACAGAGCAGTGTGGCTGAGAGCTCCTCCATGCTGGACCGTTGCGTGACTTCAGGTTAGTCTCCTTACAAGTTAGTGAAGGTTAGTCTGCCGCAATTGTGGTGTTTCTGACAGTTGCCTCTGTGTTTTCCTAGAAGGATTGCAGGAACGAGAAGGCAGCAAGCACGGCGTGCTCGGACACTGAGGAGCAGAGACACGGGACACTAAGGCCACGTCCACACTAATACATTTTCATTTGAAAATGCATCTTTTTCTCTCCGTTTTGGCCTTCCGTCCACACTGAGACGGCGTTTTTGGTCAAGGAAAATGCAGCATTTTGAAAACGCTCTCCAAAGCGGATACATTTGCATTCGCGTCGCAGTGTGGACAGCGAACCCGGAGGCCTTTCGAAAACGATGACACATTTTAGTCATGTTATGCAGTCATGTGACCAATTAAACTAAGATAGCGGAGGGCATTATACAGCAGTTTTGTTTGCTCTCAATTTTGACAGTCCTATTAACGATTAATATCAGTCTGTACATGCTCCAGATAGCTTTTCTTCAAATTCTTTAATTCTCACTCGCTTTTGCAACTTTGTCCTTTTGTGTTACTCGCAGCAACAACTCCACCTCATTGTTAGTCCATTTAAAAAACTCGGTGCTTTTCCTCAACATTTTGCCGCGACATTTCAAAGAGCCGGAAAGTAAATAAACAGCAGACAGAAATGAGGCAGGTCAAATCGTCTTGCGTCTTGCAGTACTGGAACGTAAGCATTTTCAGCCGTTTCAATGTGGATGCACAACTCTGTGAAAACGATAGTGGGAACGCGGAGCGTTTTCAGATGAAAACGCCATTTTCAAATTTATCCGGGCTAGTGTAGACGTAGCCTAACATTGGGAAGAGGACACGGCACGGGAGTCGGGAACACACTGGGGATTTATTATTGTAGTGTGTAATTTGCTTCACTTTAAATAAACGCACTGCTTTCATCGCACAAAGGCCAGCATTTTGTTCCTATTTCCTCACATCCCCACAGTCTGCCAGCGCAGCCCTGACAAAGGGAAGGAAAAACTCCCTTTTAACAGGAAGAAACCTCCAGGAGAACCAGGCTTGGGGAGGAGCAGCTATCTACTACGACTGGTTGGGGTAAGAGGAGGAAGACAGGACAAAAGACATGCTGTGGAAGAGCAGACAGATAGTGAGGAAGAAAGGTGACTGAAGAAGGAGTACTTAATGCATCATGGGAATCCCCCAGCAGCCTACACCTATTGCAGCATAACTAGCTAACTACACTATCTCACAAAAGTGAGGACATCCCTCACATTTTTGTAAATATTGGTTATATCTTTTCATGGGACAACACTGAAGATATGACACTTTGATACAACATAAAGTAGTCAGTGTAAATTTGCTGTCACCTAAAAATAAGTCAACATACAGCCATTAATGTCTAAACCACTGGCAACAAAGTGAGTACCAGAAGTGAGTCTTTACCTTGGTCTTGCCTTCATCATGGTCTTGACTAGACCTGGTATAATCTCCAGACAGTAAATCAGTATAACTCTCCTACAGGTATAAAGCTTCAAGTATAGTTTGAATTTGTAAGATGCTGAGGGTTGCAACGTCAATTTAGAGAGTTATGTATGCCTATGGCACAAAGCAGCAACCTTAATAGCAACCTTCATAAGTATTGCTTACTCACAAAAGAATCACTCAGGAGCACCCCAGACAGCGACACTATCACACACAATCAGTTTGTTTTTATAGCTGAATCATTTCCCAGCAAACGTCTTCAACTTGAGTCTGAGCCTCATCACAGCTCAGCTGTTGTAAACTTTTTAATGTAAAACTTTGATCCTATTCATCACTGACTGAGCCAGTCAGTGATTGCACTGAGGCACACCATATATTATTTGTCAAATTTGTGTGATATTCCTACACTGGTCAGTTCTATTTGTTACTGTAACTGGGAATTTTACTTTCCAAAAAGGAGGGGCTTGATCTTATTAGGGCCAGCTTCAACACACAGTCTTCACCAGATTGTCAACTCTTAACTTAAGAAGCTTCTCGGGAGGGGGCCGTGCTAACACCTGCTGCTCTCTGGCAGCAGCACCATGCCCTCCCGTGTTTTAAATGCACTTTAGAACAACACGCAGCAACACTACACATGAGCGGGAGGAGGGCGGTATGGGGTCGTCACACTCTCTGTTAGCCATCAGGGTGGAGGGGCTGGGCGGAGGTGTTAGCCGTCCAATTGGTGTTTGGGATGCGGAGCCTCCCTGCTGCTGCCGGGGGAAAGGGTAACATCTCCTGGGTCTAGGTGCAGTTTCCCCCTCTGGGGCGAGGGTACCTGGACCTGGGTTGTAAAGTATGTTTGGGGAGTATGATTGTGTGTACATTGTCCATTTGTGTCTGTCTTGGGTGAGTGCTGAGTATTTGTATATATGTGCATGAGGGGGGAATGTACGTTTGTGTCTGTGTGTGCCTGTACGTCTGTGTCTATATGTCAGGTCGGATCTTAGACTCCGCCTCCCTGGGAACATCTTAGGCCCTCACCACACTCCCTGCCGGTTGTCTGATGCCCTCAGGCGTCGGTGCGTTGGTGGCAGTGATGGGAATTCCAGTTCTTTTTAGAGAACTGGCTCTTTCGGCTCGGATCACTAAAAAGAACCGGTTCTTTCGGCTCCCAACCGGCTCTTCAGGTTGTTTTGTTGCTTTAATTAATTGTTTTTTATCAACAACAATAGAAAATTATGTACAAAATGAATTACTGATGTAAAAAATGTGTTTTTTATTTATATATGTTTATTATATAAATATGCTTTTATTTATTCACTCCACATAAAATGTAAAAAATAAATTATAAAATACAAAAACTAAATCTTTACAATTCTACTTTTAACTATTTAAATTTTCAGCTTTTTCCTTTTAAACAAATTTAAAGTAAAACAACACAAAACACTGCAACCCACAACACAATAAAATATAAATTAATATGCAAAACAAAAAGAAGATGCATGTTCTCTGTCATACAGGGATGATTTTTTGGGAGAGTGTTTTCCTGCTTGGAATTACATACATAGGATTCAGCGCATGAATAAACTTTCTGAATCCTTTAACATCCACAACTGAAAATAGTTGTAAATCAAGTGCAATCATTTTTGCCAGGTCTCTATAAATTGAGTTCTGTCTTGCTGGGGTCACAGACTTCTGCAAAAACTGTCCAAAAGAGCTCTGGGTTGGTTTAGGTGGTTGTGGTGGTATACTGCAAGATGCTGTAGATGCAGCGGCAGCAGCAACAGTTGCAGTAGGCACACTGGCACCTTCATTAATATCACACTCAACTGACTGTATTTTATCTTCCCCTTGCACTGATGGGTGGACAGTTCTCAGGTGCCTGTGCAGGTTGTTTGTGGAGTCTTTTCTTGCAGACTCTACACTCTGCCCTTGTATTGTCAATAAACTTAAAATGGTTCCAGATTTTGCTTCTTTTCTTGGTGTCACTCATTTTCATTACTATACCTTTCTAATATGATGATGTTGTCGCTTGTTGTTGCCCCTGGCTCTCTCCCTCTCCCTCCTGCTCTGTTCCTGTGCTACTGCGAGTGTAACTACCGCCCCTCCCCCCTCTGCTCAGTGCAAACACAAGGCTCACGTGCTGTGTGAAGCGAAAAAAGTGAGATAGAGGGTGAGAGAAAGAATAAAAGAAACACGGCTCCCAATAAGGAGCCAGCTCCCATCGTTCACTTCAAAGATCCGGCTCTAAGAGCCGTTTTGTTCGTGACCGACACATTACTAGTTGGTGGTTCTTGGTGTCCGGGGCTCGGCACTCAGGTATGTAGCGGCTCACTCCCGGTGGCTGCTTGGCGGGGCCTGGCGCCCGTGGCTCAGTCGGGCCTCTTCCGGGGGGATGGGGGGCCCTCAGGCCTCTGGCCTCTGGGCCTGCGGCTCGGTTCACTCTGGCACAGCTGGCTGCCAGCAGAGCCCGCGGGCACGCCACTGCAGCCCCCTCTGGCTTCTGCTCCATGGCTACTGGGCTCTTCCTCAGGATGGTGGCACGGATGGCCCTCCGGTGGCCCTCCATGGGTTCTTGCACTCTGGGGCCTCTGGATGTGTGGGACCTGGATCTCCTCCATACCTGCTTCTTGCCCTGGGGGACGGAGCTATGGCTCTCCACACCCTCCAGCAGATCGTTACATGGAGAAAACTTTTGTATACAGCGTGCTGATCCACACGGATGTGCACACGGGTGTTCACTGTTCATAGGCACAAAATACACATTTCTTGGCTGCTACCTCAAAGCACATTGTGCGCTGTTGGTCCTGCGTGCTGCACAATAACATTCAATATTTAGTATTTACTGTTATTTACACTTAGCTAGATTAATGCAATGGTGTTGTGTTTATTATACTGCTCTCTTTTTTTGCTTGTTTTCTCTTTTTTTCCTCTCAACAGGTGATCTGGGAGATTTTTTTTTCTTTTTAAATGTCCTTTCTCACTGTCCCTCTTCCCCTCTGTTTTTCTTTTCCTTCATCTTTCTTTCTCCCTTTCCTATCCCCCAGTCATGTCTGTCCCGTTAACAACTGAAAATAAAATAAAATAAATAATAACAACAAAGGTCAATCAAATGGACCAATACGGCATGATCCACTTTGTATCGTTGGGTATCCACTTGGGTATCTTTGTTGGCCTTCAGACAACAATTCTGACGGCTAAAGTACTAAATGGCACAGGCAACAAAAAAAAAAAAAAAAAACAACTTAATTAGCTTCCCTGCTCCAAACTTTTTCTGTATCTTCCCAGTGGTAATCTCTGCGTGCGTCTCTCTCTGTGTTCCCTGCATGGCTGAAGAGTGGCATTGTTTCCAAACTCACCTATGTGTGACCTCTGGACTTGTCCACTCTTCCTGGAACAACTTGGCTAAATACTCACCTTCTAGACCAGCCTGCTCACCCTCCTTCAGATCCAGTTCCCCCTTGAAACCTGGCCAGTGGCTCTTCCTGCAGTGTTCCTTCAGTTTCTCTCAAGTAAGAAACTAAGTGACTCTCAGAATCAATAAGTGACTCACCTGAGCTGCCATCCAGCAACATCTAGCTGCCAGTAAAACCCAGCTGAGTTTCCTTTGTTGCACATTCACAAATAGTGACTGAACCTTGAGTTGCTGTCTCCTCAATACTGTTTCAGAGTCTGCTTAATGACTTTACCATCTAAGGCTGTGACAACAAGTTGCAATAGCACTGAAACATTTGTCAGATTTTGTATTATTGTTGTCCTTCCACCTCAAATTTTCATGCATTTAGTTCTCTCTTTAGGAAAACTGGAACAACAATTATATCAGGACGTAATCATAATCATTTTGAATTTTCCACTCACAGTGTGATGACATCACCAACTATAAAATTTGAGCCTGGAAAATATTCCTAAAAAAAGAACATTTATAAAACAAATGAAAAATTTTGACTGCAGATCAGAAGCCCAGGGTGTCTTTATACACTTACCACATACATATAATACACACTCCAAACATAAAAAAACATTTTATACACTTTTTCACTGCTGACACAGGCAGGAGGGTTTTGTACATCTTCCCATTCTCTCAGTGGCGTTAATAGCAACCAGTCCCTGCAGCTGTGTGGCGATATCACCCTCTCACTTTCAGTCTAAAGCTGGATTTAAAGTCCCACAGATGTCTCTGTCTACACGATTCCAGACAGACATGCAGGGAGAGGGATGATGTACGCAAGCGTCTGCCGACTGGTGGCAAGAACCAGAAATGAATGAGCCAATGAGGAGGTCACCACAAGGGAGAAGAAGGCTGATATCAACAACGAGCTGGTATGGTAGTGATATATGCCAAATGAATGCACTAAAGTGACCAAAGCGATAAACTGGATAGTTTTCACATTCTGCTAGCCAAAAGGTCGCCCTCTATTCCATCCTCTACGAATGAAGATAAAGTACTACAAGAACCAGCAGGTCAGCCTGATGTTATGGTGAGAAATTACCCACATCCTGCAAGCAGATATAGATAAAAGTTGCAAAAGGTGGAAGCAACCGAGAGACCACTTCAGGCCAAGAAAAAAGTGAATTCCAGCCAAGTGGTGGCAGAAATGTAACTGCTCCCGTGATATCAACACCTTGAGAGATACAGTGTGTTGTCTGTTTAAATATCATGTGTTTGTTTGCCAAGGAGAACAACAGGCCAACTCCAGACTCTGGAAGACACTTTTGACACAGTGTTGGTACATTCTCCAATAACCCACAGATTTAGTTTTATTTTCCTTGTTACAGGATAAGTGCCTGACAAATCACGGGCTGTCTTCAACTCAAGCAACAGATGTTGAACACAATGTAAGTATTGGCTGTCTGACATGCAATCTTATGGAACTGTGATTGTTCCTGCCTCATATGATTCCAGTGTCTAACACAGAGTAAAAACCCACAGGAAATAGTTTTGTTCGTTTTGGTGGCAGTAGCCTTTCAAAGCATAGCATAACCAGTCAGAAAAGTTTTCCCCACAACAGAGGGTTAACAGCATTAACTTTAGTTCCATTCTTGGTGTATTTTGTTGCAGTAGCTTGAAATCCCGCAGGTGGTCAGTGATGACAGTTCTACTTCTGACAGTAGAAGAGGCAGCGACTGAGTGACAGAGGCCCAGCATGTGATAACCTGCACGAACTACAGGATGACATGCCAACCAAAGTCTGCTCGAGGCCTGTGAAAACCCAGACTGAGGGGGTTCCACTGGTGTCCTTGCAGGGGATTTTGGACCTTACACAAGAAGACGTGAATGGGCACGATGAGAAAACTATTGACTTTACTGACAAAATCTCCCAAGCAAGCATGTGGCAAAAACATGGACACTGCGTAGAGCTGCATTTTATTCCCCTTTTCATATAATTACTCTTTAATCTTGTATTCTAGTCTTTTCTAGTTGTGCTGTTTGTATATTACGTTGCCTGTGTGTCCCTAACAAATCTTATCAAAGATGTAAAAACTGCCTTAAACATTCAGGACACAACATAATTTTTATGGCTGCAAAGCATTGCCAAGTTGCCACAACAGAAATAGCCATGTTATTCTGTAACCTGTTATGCAACACATACAGTATATACAGGTAATATTTATATGTATGTATACAGGTAATATACAGGTACCACAAGATAAGCCATAAGCAATCTGTACCGATTCATGAGGTTGTGAGAAAAGTATTGTCTTGAGCTATTACCCGAACCTCTTCATGTTTCCACCCGTGATTGCACTCGTCACCCGGATATCAGCCATCGCACCCTCCATGGGAATCTCATCTTGTCCTGTAACCATAATGAACATATTCAGCGATACATTTTTGAAGCACTTAACACTCTGCTTGTCCTTGGACACCCATGGCTCAGTAAACATAAACCCCAAATTGACTGGGATAAGAATACCATCATGGGATGGAGTCTGTCTTGTCACCAGTTTTGTCTGATTATCACCCAGGATTAACACCTTGTTAAACGCGAGAAATGTGAATTCCACTCCGATACTGTCTCCTTTGTAGGCCCCGGAGTGGAGAAAAGGCACATCAGGGCAGACCCAGCCAAGAACCAGGCAGTTTTGGACTGGCCCACACCTACCTCTAGAAAGCACCTTCAGCAATTCCCTGGGGTTTGCCACCGGTACATTTGAAATTTTGGTAAAATTGCTCTACCTCACTACTTTGATTACTCCCAGGGGGCTGTTCACGTGGAACAATGCTACCCAGCACGCCTTCACCACTGCTAAAACCACTGCACCAGTAGTCATTCAGCCTGACACTACTTAACAGTTCAAGGTGGAAATGGACGCTTCAGATTCTGGGGTCAGGGTCATTCTCTCACAATCCAAGGAAGGTGAAATGCAACCCTTGTACCTTTTCTCTGTGGAATGCAACCTGCAGTTGCATTCCACTTCTACAGTGACCAGGAGCTACTGGTGGTTAAGATGGCACTGGAGGAATGGAGACATTGGCTGATGGGGATTATCACCTGTTTATCATATGAACTGGTCACAAGAACCTTACATACCTCAAAGCAGCTAAGCTCCTGAACTTCAGGTAAGTCAGGTGGGCCCTTTTCTTTGCTCCCTGTAACTTTGTGATTATCTGCAGGCCCGGCTCTCGTAACCTCAAACCTGATGCCTTGTCATGGCAATTCTCCACAGCTGAATCCTCCTCCACAGAATACATCATTCTGCCTCCTACCTGTATAGGTGGTTCACTTACCTGGGAGACTGAGTCCCTGATCCAGAACACGCAGCAGGATAAACCCGATTCTGACTGCTGTCACAGGTCATCCACTGAGCTCATACTGCAAAATGTTCCTACCACCCAGGTATGAATCGTACTGTTTCATTTCTTCAACGTCTGTTCTGGTGACCTACTCTGAAAAAATGATGTCAGTGAGTATGTGTCTACCTGCCCCGGTTTGTGGCCAAAACAAAGTTGCAAGCTCTTCTCCTTCAGGACTTCTTCAACCAATACCCACATCTGGATAGCTTTGGTCACATATCTCCTTGGACTTCACCACTGACCTTCCTTTATCTGCAGGTAACACAGTCATTTTAACTGCTGTCAACAGTGTCTCCAAAGCAACATGCTTCACCCTTCCCAAGCTTCTGTCTGCCTTGGAGACAGCCCAACTCATCACAGACCATGTTTTTCAGCTTCATGGATATCATTTCTGATCGGGTTCCTCAATTCACTTCTTGCATGTAGAAGGAGTTCTGCTCTTTCCTCTGAGCTCAAGTTAGTCTCTCCTCTGGGTTTCATCCTCAAACTAATGGGCAAACTCAGAGGATGAACCCAGAGATTGAAACCACCCTATGCAGGTTCATCCAACCCATCCACCTGGAGCACTCAATTGGCAAGGGCCAAATATGCTCACAATTCACGCACTTCATCTGCAACCAGTATATTGCCTTTTGAATCATCTTTGGGATATGAGCCCCGTCTGTTCCCATCTGTTGAAGGTGAGTGAGGCTTTGGAGGGCAATACAGGCATCCTTCTGCCACACTAAAGAGCTGAACAAGAGCCTTGCAGGCTGACGCTGCACCCAAGAACCTCACTATCGTCTGGGACAAAAGGTTTGGCTTTCTACAAAAAAAACCCAAAATGTTCCTTTGCATACTGAGTCTTGCAAACTCTCTCTAAAGTTTGTTGGGCCCTTTGAAATTGACTTCATTACCAACCTAGTTTTTGTTCACCTAAAATTGCCGAATAATATGCGCAGCCACAGTGATGGGGAGTAACGGAATACATGTACCGGCGTTACGTATTTAAAATACAAAATATGAGTAACTGTATTCCGTTAGTTACCGTTTAAAAAGGTGGTATTCAGAATACAGTTACTTTGTTGAAATAAATGGATTACACGGCGGTCTTTTCCTGTTTCATATGTTAGGCTATGCCCTCTCTATTTTTGGTAATTCCACGCCGGTGGAAACCCAAACAAAACACGCATTAAGAGGCTCTAATGTCTGCGTCTCAATCTCGTGGCCCATGTCACCTCTACTTGCAGCCCGCATAATGATGTGAAGAAATATTGTTTAAAATTATTATTCAAAAAATTATTGAATATGAAGGCAATATGAGCAGAGTGTTACAGGCATCGCCCTAAAGAATGTAGGATCATGGGCAGTGTAGTCCGTGCTGCAGCGAGAATGGACTGCCATACCCGTTATGTGTCTGTGAGCGAGGGAGGGAGAAAAAGGAGAGTCGAAAAGTACGAGATGTCACCGAGCAGAAGCGGGAGCTGGAAGCATGTAAATATAATAATAACCACTGCAGCCAAAAAGAGTGCCTGACGAGCCCAGCTGTAAGTAAGCTATTAAGACTCGACTGTACACTGTGTTCGTGTTTTCCTCCCAAACAATAAGTTCAGTTGCAGCAGCCTTTCAACGCCTCTCTCTGTCTCTCGTTAGCAAAGTTGACCCAGACAACAAAGTAAAGCTAGTTTTCAGCTACGAGCCCGACACGAACCCGACGTATTAGCCAGATGTCCCTTTACTACGGTTTGGAGCCGCGGACCTGTTTTATATACGCGCGGAATAGTTTTCTATACGAGATCGCTGCAAAAAGTGCAGCCTTACCTAATGTCCACCCTACTGTTACTCATTTATATTAAGATTTAAACATCTAGTTGGTATTGGTATGGCGAGTAACCTTCAGTAATAGTAATAAATCACACAGCAATAGTACATTCATGTAGTTGTAAAATGCATGATAATATATTAAGTAATCCAAAGTATTCAGAATACGTTACTCTCATTGAGTAATGTAACGGAATACGTTATAAAATACATTTTGTATTCCACTAATCTGTAGTGGAATACATTTTAAAAGCATCCTTCCCAACACTGCGCATCCATAATGTCTTCCAAGTCTCCCAGCTAAAATTCTCCATCTCCAGTCCATTCTTACCATCAGATCACAATTCCATCTCGGTGTCTTAGATCTTCTTCTTCTCTTTCTCTCTCAATCCCCCCCCCCCCCCCCCCCCCCCTCTTGCCACTATGGGGAGCAGGGCTTTCAGCTGCTCTGCTCCTTGACTTTGGAATTCCCTACCTCCTGATATAAGAAATATCACTTATTTTTCTCTTTTTAAGTCTAGACTCAAAACTCACCTGTTCAAAATAGTTTATCCCACATAACCTTCTCCATTCTGCTATTTTAAATCTGTTTTATGTTTTATGATTTTGTAAATTATCTGTTTTTATTATTCTGCTGTGTACAGTGTCCTTGAGTGTTCTGAAAGGCGCTTTCAAATAAAATTATTATTATTATTATTTTTATTATTATTACTACTATCTGCACAAACACTATAAATAAACTCACTGAACTTTCATTCCTGAGTCCTGCGTTTGAGTCTGGCCAGACAAACCACGACAAGTATTACTATTTATAGTCCTGTCTGCCAATACAAATGTCTTACTACATGTTTACAGTCTCTATTTTATGTGTTGTTGCTGTTTATGATCTGTATACCCTCAGCAATGTAGGTATTTTGAACATAAGTGAGACTACAGGAGTGAAAGAGTCTTAGTCATACCATCCTTCCACCAGGTGTCTGAAAAAGATGGACAAAGTCTCTTTGCACTTCACTGGTTGCATGTGATACTCTAGCATGGGAGTCTGTGTGTCAGTGAATCTGGTACTGTCCTTTTTCCATTTCCCATTTTGATTATGCCCTGATGCTGAAATAGTGTATTGGTAATTCAATGGGATGTATGGGGCTGTCATTTCAGGCAGTGCCGCAAAGCTGATGAGACAACTGAGAAGTATGACACAAGCTTTCACAACATCAGCCACGTTGTCCAAATAAAACGCCATTGGCCTTCTGATGACATGCCGTCTTGCAACGAGAGCACCAAAAGAGTTTTTTTTTATAACCCACCATGCCTTTAGCCACAGAACCCTTATTCTGAATAAGAACCTAGTGTGACTGGTGGGGAGGCTGTTACATCTTTGCAGGAGGTCTCCTCTCTACAGGAGCACACTGGAGAGGTGGAGAATGACTCAACCTGGGTGTCTATTGTCTTGTGTAGTCTGGGAGAAGATTGGATGATGGGGTGGATGCAGTTTTCTCTGCGGTGGGATCGGGTGGGCTGCCCAGGACTCTGTGGGGCCGGGTGGTGCTGCTGCTGTGGGCCCCGGTCCGGATGGGCCTGGGCCCCCTTGCCCTGGTGGGTTCCAGAGTGTGGGGGTGCCTACTGGGGTCAGCGGGGGAGCTGGCCCCAGGGAGGGGCCGCTTGCCCCTCCCTTTCTTCCCTCCCCATCCTCAGCTGCCTCCCTCTTCCCGCTCCACCACACACACGCAGGGCTTGGGGTGCAGATGTGTCACCAGGGTGCAGGGGAGGCACTCCCCCTCTGTCCCCTTCTGGCCGCCTGTGCCTCAATTTTATTCCGCAACTTAGACATCTGCATTACTCATACTCTTATAACACATACATATAGAGCCTTGGGGGTGGGCACGTTATACAGCGTCGAGAGGATGGTCCATCTGCGTCCTTTAGATGCAGATGGACTCAGCAGTCCATCTGCATCTAAAGGACAAAGGTCACTCTTTCGAGGATGTTCACATTTTGGACAGAGAGGACAGATGGTTTGAAAGAGGAGTGAAAGAAGCAATTTACGTCCACTGTGAGCGACCATCTTTGAACAGAGGTGGTGGTTTACGACACCAACTGTCTGCCATCTATAATCCAGTTTTGAGATCCCTTCCCAGACGCCTTAACGCCCACTCAGATCTTGGGCCATCTGACCTCAGGAAATCACATGATAGGGTGGGGCCAGGTTTCACAATGAGCTCACCCGAAACCCTGGCTGATTGTGACCCACACCCGCTTTCACACCTTGGCTCATGTGATTAGGTAGAGGATCATCAGGGGGTCCTTTGTCCCTCTTTGGGGGGAAACTCCCACTGGGTTTAAATCTGGGACTCTCCACCATTTGACCCTCAGAATTGAAGAAGCTTCTCGGATGAGAGGTGAAACGTCTTCAAGCAACTCAAAGAAGTCCAGACGCTTTTCTTTCCAAGCTCCTTAGACTACGATGACCTGGATGACTGAGAACCTTCACAGACATACAGTGTCTATTTGTGTCTGTCTCCACGTCGGGTGAGTGCTGAGTATTTGTTTGTGTATATGGGGGTGGGAATGCACGTTTGTGTCTGCGTGCGCCTGTTCGTCTGTGTCTATATGTCAGGTTGGGTCTTAGACTCCACCTCTCTGGGAACATCTCAGGGTATGGAGACCTATCTCCCCTCACCACACTCCCTTGCCAGTGGCTGATGCCCTCAGACGTTGGTGTGTTGGTAGTTCTTGGTGTCTGGGGCTGGGCGCTCATGTATGTACCGGCTCACTCCTGGTGGCCGATTGGTGGGGCCTGGCGCCTGTGGCCCGACTGGGCCCCTTTCGGGGGGTGGGGTGACCTCAGGCCTCTGGCCTCTGGGTCTGAGGCCTGGTCCTCTCTGGCACAGCTGGCTGCCGGCAGAGCCTGCGGGCACATCACTGCAACCCCCTCTGGCCTCTGCTCCGTGGCTGCGGGGTGACCTCTCGTTTGGGGCTCTCCTCAGCTCTTCCCAGGAGGGTGGCACGGTTACCCCCCTGGTGGTCCTCCTTGGGTCCTCGTATTCTGGGGCCTCTGGATGTCTGGGGCCTGGATCTCCTCCATACCTGCTTCATGCCCTGGGGGACAGGGCTATGACTCCCCACACTCCCTAGCAGATCGTTACATGGAGAAACCTTTTCAATACAAGCGTGCTGTTCCACACAGGTGTGCACACGGGTGTACACACGGGTGTTCACAGACACAAACTACACCTTTCTTGGCTGCTACCTCAAAGCACATTGTGCGCTGTCGATCTTGCGTACTGCACAATAACATGTAATATTTAGTATCTACTGTTATCTACTGTTAGCTAGTTTATTGTGATGGTGTTGTATTTATTATGTTGCTCTTTTTTGTTTGTTTTCTCTTCTGTTTTTCTTATCTCCATACAGGTGATCCAGGTGTTTTGTTTGTTTTTCCTTTTTTTTTTCTTCCCCCCTTTCTCACCATCTCTTCTCCCCTCTATTTTTCTTTCTCTCCCTCTCTTTCTTTCATTCTTCTCCCTGTCCTATCCCCCAGTCATGTCTGTCCCGTGTGTAACAACCAAAAATCAAATCAAATAAATACATAATATTAATAAAGGTCAATCAAATGGACCAATATGGCAAGGCCATGATGATCCAGTTGGTAAAGTAAAGCATATTGGCATCTTTCTTGGCCTTCAGACAATAATTCTGATGGCTAAAGATCCAAACGAGACAGGCAAAAAAAACAAAAAAACAACAAAAACAAACAAACAAACAAAAAACCTAGTGTGAGAAAAATCAAAACATCTACTGTCTTATAAAATTTAAAAGTTGATTTTTATTATACTTCATTTTATGTTCAGGAACTGTGAATGTACAAGTGAACTTACAGTGTGCATCACACATTGCCATATGAATACAACAGAATTATCTTGTAGTTAAAGGCCTCACTGCCCAAAATCAATGGCGCTTTTACATTCACATGTTTGCCATCAGTTGCCCCAACACGGAATATGAGTGAAGTTTTAACATACTAAGAGAACAAAAATAAGTAAAAACAATTAAAAGTGTCCACTGCATCCAGTCTGTAATTTTCATACTGTCAATTGACCAATTGGGAATTTTCCATTATGGTCCCTTTTCCTCTGGTATAATCGGTGGAAATCATCAGAAGGCATTTCTGACCAGCATCGCCATCTCTTCACTGCCAGTTCGTCCACTCACCCATGTTGGTCACAAGCTCACTCTTCTCGCTCTGTATCCCAGTCTTGTGTGTACTCACCTTGATTTCTATGTGCCGCAGCTTCCTCATCACGCCACTGTTCCACACTATAACCGAACTCGCCTTTCGAATACTGGTCACAGCTCTCACTGGATTCATGCTACGCTCCAATCTCCAGGAAGGAAATCCTCACCACACTCACCTACATCCCCTCCTGCCACCATAGTTCACAGGGAGCCCTAATATTTAGGTCAGCTCTTCTACTCTGCACCCCACTCGCCACTCGGACCTTTGCCTCCCCCTCCAAGCCTAATTCTCCACCTGCAAAGCAAGCCACGCAGAAACCTCATTACAGCTATTTTCCCTGGACAAATCCGTGAACCCACTAATCCCCTTTTCCTCTCTCCTCAGTGTGACCTCTAGATTACCACGCCACCAGCAACACCCTGAGCTCCACATTCTTAGGCCACCATGCTAGGTTACCTTGCCATGAATCCCTTGTGAAGTATAGCTCTGTGTTTTCTTGTATCAAATGAAGTTTTATGTCAATTTAACTCTGCCATGTCCGCACCTGGTTCAGCACTAAAAGTTTCAGGCTAGTTTCAGTAATTGTGCAAATGTACTGTTTATAAGGTTGGGAAACCTGCAGTCAGATGAGACTGAGACTATGACCCCCACCCATGAGGGGGATCACTGCCAAAACCAATGCTCCAGATGGAAAATCCCCAGACACTCACTTGGCCCATGACAAACTTAGTTGCTATTTGTTCTAACAAATGAGAAAACTATGCAATAGTGATCAGAGATACAATCTACAACATTTGCAATGGTGACATTGAGACTTCTGGAAAAAAATATATCAAGTGTATGATATTTTGTATGTATGGGTCCATTCACATTGTTGTTTAAAATCACATGATGAACTGTTTCACGTCAGAGTTGCTGCTTTTTTTGTATACCATGCCAGTCACTTGGTTCCAGGACAATTTACAATTACACTTATAGTTCTACAAACTGCAGTAGTTGTAGTCATCAAACTTGTAAAGCACTTTGTACACAAATGCTACCTGCCCTTGAAAAAGTATGTGGCAAACTATC
The DNA here is from genome assembly GCF_036321145.2 of Pelmatolapia mariae. Lineage (NCBI taxonomy): Eukaryota > Metazoa > Chordata > Actinopteri > Cichliformes > Cichlidae > Pelmatolapia > Pelmatolapia mariae. The sequence continues at coordinate 39,593,610 of NC_086236.1, read as the reverse complement.
ATAGTGATACATTGTGTCCTGTATATATTGTCATGTTTGTCTATTGTGGAAGCACTGCATTGGCTCTTAGCTTGACCTTTGAGGTCTCTATTTAAATCCCCCCCCAGCAATAGCGGAGCAGGCAGTTTATAAAAGATCCCTTAAAGCACATTTAGATTGTTTCTTTTTTCTGGTGCCACCAGCAATTCAAAATCTTCTCAAACACCGTGAAATATTTCAGAGGGTGGCAGGACTGGCAAAAAATATGTATAAACATTTATGAGCACAGTGTTTTTTATGATCCTTTTACTTTTCCAGTGAGCATCGAAGTTCAAGCTGGCATAAATCGTTTTGAATACAATCCTTTTCCAGTTATTGGATGAACAGAAAAGTAATTTGGTACAGGCATTAATGCTGCCTTCCAGGATGATCCCTAAAGCAATGTTAAACATTATTATAGTCAGACAACTCATGTTTGAAATTATTTATTACAACAGTAGAAAGTTGTTTGAATATCATATACTGTAACGTGTTAAGGGTTTGGTGTCCAGGCTCACTCCCCACAAATATGTTATGGGTCAGCAGTAGAACTGACATGTCAGAGGGACTGTGAGATATTCTGTGAGATAAATAAATTGGGGATTGTGTGTGAATGATATGAGTGCATATGAAGCAGTACAGCTTGAGATGAATGCCTGTATTTGTGAGTATGGCATGCTTCAAGTATAAAAAAAAAATGGATGTAGCCCCCACTGGTTTCTGGGTTGTCACACATTGGTTTGTAAAGTCCCATTATGAAGCATTGTGCTAAATATATTTGCCATCGCTGTCATGATCCTGGCACTTGGACTTTTGGGATTCTGTAATATTCAGAGTTTCTGATTCTGTCTTTGTGTTGGTCATAATAGTTTTTATCCCTCTGTTGATGTTCTTAAGTCATCTTTAGGTTTCTGTTGTTTTGCCTCCCTGCTGTTCCATTTCCACATATAGTCTTGTCTCTATATTTATTCCCCTATTCCCCAGTCGTGTCTCTGTGTTTCTCTCGCTCAATCTGTTGCCTGTATTTAGTCCCTGCAGTCTGCTTCTCAGTGTGTGTTTTGCATACTTCCTGTTTTACTTTGAAAGTCACTTGTCTTGTGTGCAGCATGTTCTATTGCGTTTCCTTGTCTCGTTAGTTAGATTACTCTGTGTTCCCTTCTGTGGTTTGTTCCCTCGTTTGCCTTTGTGTCAGCATCTCCCTCTTCTCTAGCTGTGCGCTCCACCTGTTTGTTTAGCTTTCCTGTGTCTCTTAGTTTAGTTTTTGTATACTTGCATTCTAGCAATAAAACTGAGTTTGAGTTGAGTTTGGTCTCCGAGAGACTGCATTTTGGTTCCCTTTGTTCTTCACAAAGTCTTATGACAATCACTATCTTTGTACTTCAGAAACAGAAGGGGTGGGTGGAGGGTGGACCTGACTTTGAAACCGTGCTGCAATTGTTTAATGACTGGTCATTCACAAGCTGTTAGCCAGGGATCATACCGAATACAATGCTCCTTTCTGGCAGGTCCTGGCAACATATCTATAGCCCCTTCAAACCATTAAACTGTTTTTCCTAATATGGAATGGCAAATAAGTTTAATGTACTAACCCATTGGTTGTACTGTGACAGATGGATACAGTTATACTAGTAAGCATGCTAACTGTCTGTAGAAGCTTACATTTTTCTGTCTATAGATATATATATAGATATATATAGATATATATATCTATATGTGTGTGTGTGTGTGTGTGTGTGTGTGTATGTTTAGATAAAAATTGTGCTCTGAAACCCAAGAACAGAGACATTACAAGCACCATCCAAAATATAGTCAAGTAAGCACCTGATATTAAAAATGCAGAACACCTGTGTTCTAACATTTGCTTACTGCCAGCAATTAATGGCAAAGAAAGCCACTTTAACTTACTTTAAGTACACATCTCCCCCTCAAATTAAACCACAGAACTGTCTAATATTGGCCATTGTAATGGCTAACAGGGTTTTAATATAAAAGCATTCTTATTATTTTTAGTTTTAAGGCCCAGTTTAGCTTAGGTTATGTTTACAAAATGCCTAATCTATTTAAAATTCTGCCCTTAAACCTGTCTTAGAGAGCCCGTCTGCCAGAACGGATGTGAACATTTCTTCCACCACTGGTTTCTGAAACCAGGATGTGATGCTCTACATGTTAAGCGGCAGGATGTGGTAGATTGTAGCCTCATGAAAACCTGGCTCCAGTGAACTCTATAATGTTACTGTCATCTCCCAGTGAAGCTGATGATAGTGTGGCTGTCAGGCACATACACTTGCCCCGATTGGACAGCTCTGTGGTTGAGATACTTGTAAGGCATGACTGTCATCTTAGTGTGGCTCCTTTGGGGTTTTCTTTTTTCACTAAGCCTGAAATTATAGTAAAAGTAAAAGGTGATATTCTAAAACATAAAACAATGTTACACTACTATTGGATTATATCTATACATTGCAGATTATTTATAAATATATTGGGTAATACAACTATGTGTACATAATGTTACAAACAAAACCAGAAGAAATGTCACGATGAAATGAATTTGTCCAAAATGTGGCTTTTATAATAACAACAGTAGTATTTAATGTATGGGAACCTTTTTTCTTAAAAACAGAAAATACAAGTCTGTTTCTTTCTTTCCTTCTTTGTTTCCAGTGATCACAAAGATTCTTTATATTGTTTCATTACTTTACCAATTATTTTCTTTCTTTCTCTTTCTTTCTTTCTTTCTTTCTTTCTACTTTTTTTCTACTAGCTACTTTTTTGGATTTTTCTATCTTTCTTGTGAAGGTCCAGTAAGTTTTTTCCATTCACCCCTTTCCACATATGTCAGTGATGCCCACATGAATACTGAAGAGTCCCCAGACAGTAAAGATTTTCCAACCAACATGCGTCAGTCCAATAACAGACGATAGGCGATATATTCACTCAGGTGACTTTTTGATGGACGTAATGTAATCATGCATGGACTGATTTGCGTGTTTAGAATTTATGAGTTGTGTTTGGAGGGAATATTTTACCTTCCTTTCTTGTTTGTTTCTGTATTAATATAGCTACTTTTTAGATTTTTCATTTATTTATTCATTTGAGATGAGCTAAATCGCACAAAAGACTTAACATTACGTCAGAGATTTTTTTTAATGTTCGCTGGAAGACACATTTTGATTTTTAACTTGTGGGTTTTTTTTTATTTAGATAAAATGTTTTTTGTTTTTTTCTGAGCATAGGCTGCTGCCTTTCTTTCTTTCTGTTATGAGTTTCAGTAAATGAATTGCTGCATTTGGGCGCAGCTGAAAGAGGGTGCTGTTAAAACAGCGCTGACTGCATCTCTTAGCTTCAGCCAACATTATTAGCAAATGTACCCATTGGCAAATAAATAAATAAATACACTCTACTTTTGTATACACTCTTTTTGACCAGTCATTGAATTTGTTTGTCATTATAAGTTAGTAAAGCACAGAAAGAAAGCAGCTGTAGACACTGCTGTGGCGTGTCCAGCGGGATGGCCTGGGGGGGCACAGGCCACCCCCCCAACCAGACTGGCACCCCGAAGCTAAAACAATAAAATTCAATCAAATATCAAATGTACGATTATGTTTTCACAGTGAAGCTCAGGTATTCGAGTGTAAGTGAATGCAGCATCGGCTTCTGCCCTATGAGCATCACGTTAGCAAAGGAAGGAGAGCCAAGCACGAAAGACGGCACCGCAGAAAACAATTTTTCGGCGAAAGAAAATGAGGAGAGAATAAATGTCCCGGTAAGTAAGTTTGTTGAGTTTAGTAAACTTCAGTGAAATTAGAATACCAAGGAAAAAATAACACTTAAAGAATTATTGCAACCGTCGAATATTTCAGACAGTAGGCTACTGGGCGGAGCTAGCATAAGAGTTATGAGTAGTAAGATATAATCCAAGTCATAACATTGCTGTATGGAGCTGCAGATTTTTGTTGCAGGTTAATACTGGCAGTGTCACCATGCCAGCTGACTGTACTTCATCATCAGCCAGTGTTGTTCTTTATACATCAATATTACCAAAGTTTACCATAAGGCAGCACTTACACTACACTGTACGGTCTAGCTAAATTCTCTCATCACTTATCCTATCTGCCAGCTCCATGTTATGAATAGAGTGTAAATCACCCCATGAAATGGCTGTGCCATGTTCAATGTAGGGATGTGCAGTTCTGGTTTCTCAAGGCTCCTGTCCTCCCGGTTTCAGATGTTTCCATACTTCAACACAGCTGATTTAAAGAATCATTTACAGACTTGTGCACAACTAGGTGTTTGGGGATTATTTGATTTGAATTGGTTATGTTGGTATAGGTAACATCTAAAACGTGCATGATGGCCAGAATTTGACATCCCTGACCTCTAGTCAACGTCATACATCAGGAAAGTTGTTGTTTGTGACATAAGTTTTTGCTTTATTACTTCAGGGCCAGCCAGTAGAGATAAAAGAATAGGAAGAATGAAAAGATCTCAAAATATTGAGAATTTCTTCCTTAAGAAGGCTAAAATACAACCAGAAGCAGAGAGCTTCTTTTTTGCTGTTTCAAAATCAAACACCAGTTTGTGAGAAGATTATCTTCTTTTTTTAATAGGCAGATAAAGTTTTGCATTGGCATTGGCTAATTTGCCAATTGTATGTTAAAAATTTTTGTATTTTAATATTCAAAAATGATTTTGCCCAAAACATATTTGCACTATATGTCAGTAAAAATACTATGCAAATATTGCTGTCCTTGAATGCTGAATAAACACTGACAAAGCACTGATTGAATCTCTTGCACTTTATCAACACAGTATCTAAAAACTTTGCACTGTAGTGGTTAAAATCTCATTCTAATAAGAGTTAAAAGCACATTCGGTTATTAGGTTTATAGGGTTATTGAATTATGGTTAACGATTTTTAACATTATCTGCCAATCACATCTGCCACCCTTCTCCAAATCTGTGCCCCTACCTGGCCCCCCCAACAAAAATTTTCTAGACACGCCACTGAGACACTGACAGGCTACCAGCCTGGTAAGTTGGATAAGTTGAGATTTTTAGATAGTGGAGGTCATTTTGTAACAAATATTAAAGCAGCTGTTATTTACAGAACGTTTGTGCTCCAGGAGTGCTGCATCTTGCACAGATTAGTAGTGTATTCAGGCTAATCAAACACCTGACACGGCAACTCTCATCTGAACACAGAGGGGGCAACCTATTATTGATCAAACTCTGAATGCTGAATGCATTGATCATCTATTTTAAGTGTTCCTACACTGTGGAAAGGAATATTAGTGTGCACATGAACTGGTGCAGGATGTCTAAGTTGCACTGACAATATGGCTTTTATTGGCAATATTCAGATAAATGCCTATTAAAGCTCCTAGACCAGGCTGTATTCCTCTGAGCTTCTTAACCAGCCCACTGCCTCCTAAAGAGCATTGAAATGTCACACATCCATAGAGACAAATGCTGATTTATGAACTGTCACTGGCTATAGCCAATGAAGCCCTCTCCTATCAAGGAAGTTGGTTATTAACAAGAATGTTTCAGGTAATGGTTATTTATTGCATCCTAAGTGCATGAACATTAATATTCCTGAGTCTGATACTGAGTATGTACCATTTTTGGAATGTTACTGGAAATTCAGTTCTTAGTAGATTAATTCTCTGAGGTCTGATTTATCATTGCTGATGAACCCATAATCTAGCCTTAACACTAACTCTAATGCTGTATGTTTTGTTTGTATTAAATTACTCTACCAAGTCTTGGCAGTCGGGGAGCACAGACAAAATGATTCTGTACTCAACAACAAAAGCATAGTTTTTTTTTTTTTTCAAAATAAGTCTTTCTTGCCTTTCAACTGGCACATAAATAGGATCTTTTTGGGCATAAATACATACATACAGCTCTGTATAAATCCTTTTTACTAGAAGAATGTGCAAACATAGATAGTATATAAAGGCTAAGAAGTATAAAATTCTATGTTTTAATTGAACATTTGGTATGATTTCCTTTATTCTTTGACACAATCTGAATTCTCTTAATTCCAAAGTTCTTTTTTCTTGTTTTCCCCTCTTAAGATAATCTTACACAGCCTCAGTGTTGAGGTCTGGGCTCTGGGAAGTTCAGTCCATGACTGTTCCACTGTTAGTTTTTCTATCCAGGGATACTTCTGTTTTCACAATGTGCCTGGGATCATTGTCATCTTAAAAAATGAAGACATTGCCAATCAGATCCTTTCCAGATGGCACTGCATGGTGGATCCAAATCTGATGGTACCTCTATTCTGCATTTATAATTCCATTGACTTTAACAGGATCACCAACAGCCATTCTTACGTTGAGAGCACATCTGAGAAGACTTCAGCAAACAGTAGATGGGTGAACTGAAGATATACTAAAGAAAGGATCTTTCAAGCCTTATGTCAGGACAATGCTTCCTGTGGACGAACTAGCTAGCCCTAGGAACTCTGTAAGAAGCATGAGCCTACTTTGCCCAGTCCTACTCTGCTTTGCCTCCTGATCAACTTCCTGAACAGTTTTCAATTACAGACCATTTCTCTCCCCGAACTGCTTCCTCCAGCTCTTAATAAGCCCCAACACACCCCCACCCCCAGAATTCAGTAATGGGCATTTCAAATACTTATTTCACACAATGACATGTAAATCAATTTAAAACTTTTATGTAATTTTTTTGTGTTTTTTTTCTGTCTACTTCCATTAAACTATATATAGTGCTTGCGTTGTAAGAAGTGCTTTATCAGTACTCACTCTTATTTGATACTGAAATGTCACATTTTGGCCTCTTGTCAAATTTCTTTATCTCAACTTCACCGCCTTTCCTCAGTTACCAACTGCAGACATCATGATCTAGCAATTTAATGATGCACAAGATTGATGTTCATGCACAAAATCACGCATTATCTAGCTTGGTATAGACAATTTTGGAGCTCCAGCACTATGTCATGTTGTCTCTCCATCCATTGATGGTATGACTTCTGCAGAGTGCTTCTGGGTTGTGTCTCCTTGGTTGCTAAATAAGAATACTGGTGCAAATGAGATGTTGTTAAGAAACAGCAGGAGGACAATGTGAAGAATGAAAGGGCATCACACTTGAATAGCTTTAAATTGCTGTCCTGAAGAGAAAAGCTAGGAAAAAAAGAAGAAGCTGTGCCTCAATTAATTAGTGGAAAAGATCATTAGTTACCAGAAATATTTTGTTCTTCTCTTGATGTAAATTTAAATTTGTGACGTCTGTAAAGATCTCAATGAGCAGTCTCTACCATAGAAATGAGTCAGATGTTAATATAAATCATGGTTAAAAAAAACAAAACAAAACTGTAGGTTACTGCGAAGTGCACAGGATTGTGCACAAGGAACACATTCCACTCAATAATAGCCATAATAAAATAAATAAGAATAGTGCTATGCTCACTTTCTTGGCAGTTTGCCTCAGCACTACAGCTGTACTTTTTGACTATCTGGTGACTCTAACCAACACCTCCTCAAAAACTCTGTTCCCCTCCCCTACATGTCCATTGTAGTCTGCGCCAATCACCACTCTCTCCCCCCAGGGACTCCATCTGCCACCATCCAGCTTACTGTGTAATTTCTGTTTCTCTTCTGACATCCAACCTGTGGGGCATACACACTGACAATATTCAGCAACACCCCTTTGATTTCCACCTTCAAATTTCTGACACACTCTTTTCTTCCATAACAGTATTCACATACCTCCCTTCAAGTTTACCTCTACTCCATTTTGCTTCCTACCGTGCTCATAATAATTAAAGGAGCACTTTTTAATCAAGGTTCAAGGTTCTTTATTTGTCACATGCATAGTTATACAAGTATAACACACAGTGAAATGTATCCTGACACGCTCCTCGACATGTACAAAAAAAAAAAGGGGGGGGGGGGGGGGGTAGAGGAAGAACATCATATATATATAGTACATACATTGGGTGAATGTGCAGTAGTAGCAGCAAGCAGGTGAATTCTGTACATTAATAAGAATAGACATCTGACTATTTTACAGAATAGACAATATAAACATATTTAAAGTTAAAGGAATTTGAAATGTACATTGTGCCTGGGTTTAGAGTGTCTGGAAGAGAGTCCTGTCTCAGTCAATTATAGATGATGTGAGAGGGCGGGTGTGTGTGTGTTTAGGGCCCGGATGGCTTGGGGATAGAAGCTCCTCTTGAGTCTCTCTGTCCTTGCCCGGATGATGCGGAACCTTCTACCAGATTGCAGAAGTTGGAACAGTTTGTTGCCAGGATGGGACGGGTCCTTCAGTATCTGCGCTGCTCTAGTCCGGCATCTCCTGGTGTAGGTGTCCTGAAGCGGGGGGAGAGCAATCCTGCAGCAGCGTTCTGCTGTACGGATCACTCTCTGGAGAGCTTTTTGGTCCTTCACACAGCTGTTCCCAAACCAGGATGTGATGTTCTGTGTGAGGATGCTCTCCACAGCGCCTGTATAGAAAATCCTGAGGATCTCTGGAGAGACCCTGAACTTCCTCAGTTGTTGTAGGTGATACAGGCGCTGCCTAGCCTTTTTGGTCTGGACCTGAATGTGGGCAGCCCATCTCAGGTCTGAGGAGATGTGGACACCAAGATACTTAAAGGACTGCACCCTCTCCACTGGAGCTCCATTAATGATAATGGGCTTGTAGTCTCTGTGCTGACTCCTTCTGAAGTCCACCACCAGTTCCTTGGTCTTGCCGACGTTCAGCTGGAGGTGGTTGTCCTGGCACCATGATGCCAGATTCTTCACTTCGTCCATGTAGGCCGCCTCATCGTTGTTGGAGATGGCACCCAACACCACTGTGTCGTCAGCAAACTTCACAATGATGTTGGAGCCGTGGGTGGCCACACAGTCTGAAGTGTAGAGGGAGTAGAGCAGTGGCGAGAGGACACATCCCTGTGGTGCTCCTGTGTTGATGGTGATGCTGTTAGAGACGCATCTACCCACCCTCACCACCTGAGTTCTGCCAGTGAGGAAGTCCAACACCCACGCACACAGACAGCTGTTGAGTCCCAGATCCCTGAGCTTTGTGAACAGTCTGCAGGGCACTATTGTGTTAAACGCTGAACTGTAATCAACAAACAGCATTCTCACATAGTTACCCTGTTTCTTGTCCACGTGGCTGAGGGTGGTGTGCAGGACGTGGGCGATGGCGTCCTCAGTGGATCTGTTGGGTCGGTAGGCGAACTGGAGCGGATCTGTGGTGTCTGGGATGGAGGAGGAGATGATGTTCTTCAGCAGCCTCTCAAACACCTTCATTACTACTGAGGTCAGCGCAACTGGCCGGTAATCGTTCAGGGATGAGGGTTTGCTGTTCTTGGGCACAGGGATGATGGTGGATCTTTTGAAGCATGTGGGGACCACAGACTTCGCCAGGGACTCGTTGAAGATGTAAGTGAACACACCTGCTAGCTGGTCAGCACAGCAGCGCAGCAGACGGCCGGTGATGCCGTCTGGCCCCGCCGCTTTCCTTGTGTTCACTCTCCTCAATGCCGCTCGGACGTCATGCTCCGCGATGCTGGTCACCGGTCTCTCGCTGATGACGTCACTGTCCTCGGTAGTCAGGCGGTAGATAGCATTAGCCGCCTGGCTAACCTCGAAACGGGCGTAGAACTGGTTCAGCTCATTGGTGAATGCAGAGTCGGCGTTGATCGGCGCAGTGTCCCTGGGTTTGTAGTCCGTAATGGTGCGTAGTCCGTGCCACATACTCCGTGTGTCGCCCTGGTGGAAGCGGGACTCCACACGCTCCCGGTACCGGTGTTTGGCATCTCTCACCGCGCGCCGCACGCCGTATGAGGCCGCTTTGTAGGTGCTCATATCGCCAGTGGCGAGACCCGCGTTGTAGGTGGCGGTCCTGGCGTTTACTGCAGTGCGGATCGATCTGTCTATCCACGGTTTCTGGTTTGGGAATGTGGTGACTCTCGCAGTGGGGATAATCTCCTCCGCTAGCATATTGACGAAGCATACTGCTACTTCCGTAAACTCGTTGATGTCGACTGCGCATGCTCTGAACATGTCCCAGTCGACGTCGTTGAGTGCGTCCTGTAGCGTAGCTTCTGATTGGGCAGACCACCGTTTCACCTCCCTCATGGTTACTTCTTCCCTCCGTACATCATCAGGTCATTTAGACTTCTGGAATATTTATGTGGTCAGTTCAGTACCAGAGGGGCGTGTTAATCAGGTTAATCTGCTTTGGTGTTAATGAAGTTAACAACAGGTGCACAACAATGAGGCAACCCCCAAAACAGGAATGGTTTTACAGATGGAGGGCACTGACATTTATTTTCCTCCTTATTTTTTCGGACAGTTTTTCACTAGATTTCGATCTACAGAGGCTGTACAGGTAGTTCAACTCCTCCAGGCACAGTCTCAAGAGTATGAAGAAGATCCCAGGAGACAGCCAGTTACTCTAGGGGAGCTGAACAGGGCCATAGATGGACCCAGTATCTGCTCCTTTGTGCATGGAGTAACAGGATGAGCACTGCTGGAGCTTAAAAAAATTACCCCTAGCGGGACACTGATGTGAATGTCTGACCAAAAGTTCAGAAACAGAGTTTCTGAGGTTTTGACAACCTATAATGACCTCTGCAACCATTGCCCGGCACGATGGAGTACGGTCCACCACTGACACCCTGTGCTTTTCACAGATGAGAGCAGGTGTACCCTGAGCACATGTGACAGCATTGAAAGGGTCTGGAGCAGCCATAGAGAACATTATGCTGCCTGTAACAACCTTGAGCATCACCGGTTTGGTAGTAAGTGGTGGCCTGGAGAGGCATGACCATGGAGGGATGTACAGACCTCTAGAGGTTGGGCAACAGTACCCTGGCTGCCACTAGGTATCAGGATGAAATCCTTGGATCTATTATTTGTATGAAAGGAAGCTCTGACTTTGATCTTAGGAACAAATCTTGTATTATCAGCTTTTGTGTTATTGACCACAATTTACAACATGAAGAAAATGCAGATCACATAAAACTTTACAAATTAGAGACAAAGGCAAATACAAACAATACATCGTACCAAATTAAAATGATCACCAATCTGGCTTGCTATTGTTTGAGATGTTTTTGACAGTGGGTTATCTAGAGTTTTAACATTAAAACTGGTAAGATATCCATCCATCCATCCATCCATCCATCCATCCATTCTCTTCTGTTTATCCTTGTTAGGGACACAGGGGGCTGGAGGAGCCATCCCAGCTACCATAGCGCGAGAGGCGGGGTAAAAAGGGTTAGATATTCCAATATTTATTTCTCTTGCTTATGTAGTCTCCTCTGGTGGTGGCCCTAGTGCTGAAGCCACTGCCACTCCCTTTTTCAATAAATTTGCATAAAGGAGGTGGGCAAAAACATCCAAACCCTATAAAACAAGCATGTTTGTGAGTGTGCGCGTGCATGTGTGTGTGTAATAATAATAATGCAAGACACAGAATTACAAAATTTAACTGGTTTGATTTGAAACTAAATCTTAAATCATCTTTAATAATGACACTTTCATTCAGGTTCAGATTTTTTTTTCTCCAACTTTAAGATTGTCTCATTAACTTATGTGTCAGTGAACCAAGACTTGGCCTGATATGTTTAACAACTTGGAAACTAAATTTTTCCATGTTAGATAACTTATCAATTTTAAAGTAGATTCAAATGTGACCCAAATATACTTTAACTGTCATAAACTAACAGAATGATCACCCAGGCGCAAGACACTGTAAAAGTTCAACACGTTTATTGACAAGATATTGCAATAAAAGGCAGTGATCAAGGTTGGTGGTGGGTGTTTGAGTTCTAGCAGCAGCGGCAGTTGTGGCAGGCTTCCTAGGGCACACACACGAAAAGAGGGCACAGGAGTCAGGCTTCATGGCAAGGTCTGCACAGAAAGGTTGGTTATCTAAAGCATAAAACACGGCGATTCCAACCAAGAGGGAGGCCGAGAGCGTACCTTAGCTGACGCGATGATCTGGCGATGACTGAGTGTTTGCTTCAGCCTTAAGTAGTGAGCCTGATAACCAGTGAGCCGCAGGTAAGTAATCACAGCTGATTGCCAGCAGCTGCGTGCACAGAGGATGGTGGAGAGACAAGAGAAGCCACACTGAGAGTGGGATGCACAACCATGCCTACACACACACTCTCACACACACTCACACACACACTCACACCCAGGGAGAAAAACAACTACAGAGACACAAAAAGGAAAGGGGGGCCAGCAGGAGACAGTAACTGTCAAGCTCCTCCCCTGATAGGATTACACTGGAATGTGTCACTTCTGTTGGTTGTTTAGAATACACAGTTTTCCTTAGTAAACTAAATTATTTAGACAGTCAATCTAGGACCCGGAAAGTAAATAAACGGCAGACAGAAAGGAGGAAGGTCGAATCGTCTTGCGGTTCACGCATGCGCAGTACTGGAACGTAAGCGTTTTCTGCCGTTTCAATGTGAATCTATTTTAACCTTGAAGATTTGGCAAAATAAGTTATTAAGATTAAGTGTTAAGATTTTATTAGTTCTACAGATGGTTGCAATTATTTGCTTGCAGACTTTGAAGTTACGCTAAAATTAACAAAAAAAATGATGTTGTTGTTGTTGATTATATTTTAAAATTGACCTCACAGTTGATACGTCCTAGATTATAGAACATTTATTATTGTAAAGTACAATAGTGATTGAACACCTTATTACACCATCTATAGCTCCACTTCTCTATATCTCTCATCCATCATCCACACAGGTCTGATTCAGTCACATCCTCTGCTCAGCACTGGAACCCATCAAATTCAGCTGCTCTGCTCTGAATTTGACTCTTTATTTGTTCTGATTGGTTCTCTGCTTTGTGTTTTGTTTTGGGGTTTTGGGGTTCGTTTCTTACATTAATATCTACAGGGCCAAAAATGGCCTTAGCAGTTCTAGGTAAAAGTGGTCATAATATTAACTTTTTATCCCAGCAACATCAAAAATCACTGTATCATCAGACAAAACAAGAAATCTGAAGATGTCAGCTCTGATCTGAGCTTGATTTTTACAGTCCTAGTTTATATATTTTATTACAATTATCTTATTACAGTATGGGTCAGAAGTTTTAGAAGACCCCAATTTTTCAATTTGTTATTGAAAATTATGCAGTTTTATGTCTCATTGCACTCTGAAATGCAAATAGAAATATGCAATTGGAGTTAAAAAGAGAAATCATGGAATCAATTTATAGACCTAAATGAATCCTAAATGTTTGACTCATCAAAGTAGCCACCTTACCAGTGGATATTGCATGGTGCTGCAGAATGCTGTGGTAGCTGTTTTGGTTCAGGGTGCCTCTCACTCAAGTCACCAACCCTGGATCCAGCAAAACACGTTCTCCTCCACGTTTGACAGTTGATGCCACACACTCTGGAACCATCCTTTTGCCTACTCGACGGCGTACAAAGATGCATTATTTTGATTATCATTCATCAGTCCATAATACCTTCTTCGAGTCTTCAGTAGTTTAATGGCGGTGTTTCATAGCCCAGGCAAGCCTCTTTGTCTTATTCTGATGTCAGTGGCTTTCTTGCTGCAACTTGTCCTGTCAAACCGGGAGATCGAAGTCTTCTCTTCACAGTTGAAACTGAGACTTACTGTGACCAGTATTAAGCTGTGCTTGAAGCTGTTGTCCTGTAAGCCGCCTATCACACAAGCTGTTAACTCTCAGAAACTTGTCCTCTGATTCAGTTGTGGCTTTGGGGCTGCCAGATCTCTTCCTGTCTCAGTTTTTCCCAATTTCTGGGGGCCTTTTGATGGTGAAGCAAACTGTACTCACTGACACCTTGACTTTCTTTGCAATTTCTCTGTAGGAAACACCTACATTTTTAAGTGTTATGATGGTCTGTCTCTCTAGTGACACACTATTTTCTACACTACAGTACTGTTCAACTGATGCTCACAAGGGTATGGTACCACAGTGTGTTGCAACACTGCTTTCATGCAGACAGAGGAGTTTGTAAGTAATCCAGAAAAGTTGGAACACCTATAGGAATAAGTAGCACCAGCTTTCAAGGCTTGATCAACCTCCATTGTTGCAGAACATCTTTAAATTGTTATCCCATTTTGTGTTTCCTAAAAAGGCATTTTTGTATAATTTTGAAATGTACATTTTTTTCAGTTTTGGGTAACCTTACCTTTTTTAACCTCTGGCAGTTCACCACTTAGCTTTGTACCATTTCAAGCTATTCATTGGACTGGAATGACTTGAATTGCAATAAATAAAAGAAAAAAAAATTGGGGTGTTCTAAAACTTTTGGTAGTATAGGTTTATTGTTATTGTCTGTGGGTTTTGCTGTGGGATTTGCATTTGGATTCTTAGGGGCCTTTTGTCATTGTCTTTGTTATTCCTATTGGCCACGTTAGGTGGAGCATGGGTACTTGAGATACCATACTCACCATACTCACATGGTCCTATGGTGGTGATTAGCATTGTCACCTGACAGCAAAAAAGGCCCTGCATTCAAGCTGGGGTATTTCTGTGTGGAAAGTCCCTTCCTCAGTAACTCCATGCATCGTGTTAAGTGTTTGTGTCTGTTGTTTAGCGGTTGTGTGTTTAGTTCCTCATTTGGTATTCCTATTTTATTTTGTGAATCTTTTGTCTCTTGTGTCCTATTTTTAATTTTGCTACCCCAGTTATTGTTTTGATTAGTTTCAGCTGTCTCTTGTTACCCTCTGCCTGTGATATCCCTTGATTGCCTCTGTGTCTGTGTATACATGATGTGCTTTTTCCTCTAGACTTAATCTGAGCATCCATTTATTGCTCCCTGCCTGTTTGAATTCTGTTTCCTTCTTTCTGTGGACTTTTGTATTTTTGGACTTTATTTCAGTCTAAATAAAGGTGAGGTTTCTATTCATTTATAATAACAACTTTTGAATTGCAACCTTTCTTCTTCATTCTTTTTAATGGCAACCAGGGGGCAATTTCTGTGGTTTAAACACATTTGGACTTCACTAAATGCTTTCCTGATGACTTCATTTGCTTAGCCCCTCATTTTGGATATAATAATATTGAATATTAAATATTAAATACATTTTGTGTCAGAAAGAAATACTGTAGAGGATATGCTGTTTTTCCATTCTTGCCCCCCCCCCCAAAAAAAAAAAAAATTGACACTCATCTACATTTACTTCTCTCTGGCAAATAGTGAATGTAGATTTTAAATATTTGTAAAAAAAAAAAAAAATATTAAAGACATGTCAATATTTGCTGTAAGTCCAAGGCAAGTGTTGGTCTATCACACAAATCAGTCATTTTAGTAGTTTGGGAGTTATTACAGAAAGGTCTGTCAGTTTTTGAGTTATTAGACTTAAAGAAATTGTGATTGATGACACCCCACTCTTAAGTTCATTATTTTTTAAAGGCAAATCCAAGTCATTGCTCAAATCTCTCTGAGTGATTAGAGAACCTGCAGTTCTGCATTAACACTGGGTGAAATAACTTACTGTATGTGAAATATTGTCAAGATTGGTTCAGCCCTATAGAGCATTTTAATCCTATGTGGGGAAGAAAAAAAAACAAAAGAAGCTTCAAATACTAAATGTTTGTTTTATCTCTCAGGACACGGTCTAGCTCAAGACTCATGACTTAAGGTGAAACCACTCAGGAAGCATTTAGCTCCCCATGCATTGCTTTGAAATTGACAGACATTAGAAGACTTTCCAAACGTTGATTGCCTAGATAACGTCTAATGAATTTACTAATTAGTCATATGACAGTAGCCAGCACTCTCATTAGCAATCACTTAAATTGCTTGTCTCAAAGTTGAGAAATATTTATCTTGGGATTTCTCCACTTGAGGTCATCAGCATTTTTTTTTTGTTGTTGTTGTTGTTTTGCTCATTTCATTCTAAGTTCTAAGTTGGATGCATTTTTCGCTCTAAATTGGCCACATTCTGGTACTTTTTTATTTGCTATATAATGTCTCACTCACTTCAGTTCAAATCAGTGTAATTTATATACTGCCAATTCATAAATACTGTCACCGCAAGGTATTTAATATTATAAGCTACAGCTGATACAATACTAAACAAACAAAAAGAGAGAACAATAATCAGATGCCCTATGAGCAACCACTTGGTGAAGGTTAAAAGGAAAAAGTCATCTTGAGCAACACTTAAAGGGCAACATGCATTTTACCCCCATGCTAAGCGAGCCTAACGCAGACATGAGCGAGAGAGATAAATATGAAGTCATGCCGGCTTGGACATCACCCGGATCAACAAGGTCCGCGTCAGGTGTTGAGGAACCAGGGCACCCTGATGAGAAGTGGGCTACTGGAACAAGAAGGCATCAGTGGGCAACAGACAACAATAGGGTGTTGTTGGAATGCTACTACGCAAGTAACCCTGGCGGAAGGGGTTACATCAATAGGATGAACAACAACAACAACATCCACATTGATAGCGAATCAAGTAGTAGCTCGGTGTTCCAAAATTCAGAAGAGGGGACTGCTCTCACAGCCAGAGATTGATGAGGTATAACACACATGCTACGGCAAGGGGGAGCCAGGATGACAGGTCGGGGGGAGATATTATCATCCCCACCTGAGACTGGCCCCAGGTATGGTAGAAGAAGGATTGTTGAGTGTGAGAGGAACTGACCTGAAATATAGGATCATGGCGAAGCTTGACACCTGGATCCTCTGTAGCCGGCTACCAAGACAACATGAAGTACCCTAAGAAGATCTACTAGATGATGTGAATGCAGCACTATGGACGATACCTACAGCCACCATTACTGAGACTAACAAGCTGATCTACACCGTGGCAGCAGTCAACAGTGAGATGCTTGGTTACAAGTTGAACAGCCACAAGGAGCAGTACCCTCCATGGAGAAGGAGACTAGAGGCCAAGATCAAGGTAGCACGGAGGGAGGTTAGCCAACTATCTGAGCTGCATAAAGTTGTGACAAAGAAGGTGCCTAAGAAGTACAGCAAGCTGTCCATACCTGAGGCCTTGGAAACTGCCAAGCAAAGACTCACAGCCTTGGCCAGCCGCTTGAAGAGGTATCCCAGAGAAATAGAAGGCAGGAGAATAAATCAGCTGTTCTCCACAGAACCAGCCAAGGTGTACTCTCAGTGGCAGGGGAACAATATGAGAACAGCACCACCAAGGGAGCAATACTGGTAGACAATGTTCCCTCTAATTTTTCATGTGTCTGAGCGAACACACAAAGTCCCTGAGCGGTCCCTTGGACCACTGTGAGCGACATGTGACCACGTGTGCACTGTGGTCACGCCAGCATCTAATCCATCCAAGTTACATGGTTTATTAAAATAATCAAATTACAGCATTTACATTTATGTTAGACTACCTTTAATTAACTACTTTAGCCCACTTACAATGAAAATGTAAAAAAAATCTAGTCATTGACCTGTGTAGTATGTTAAGACTATTGGAAGTAAAAATAACTTGAACTCCAATTTCGAAAACACAACTTTCTTTCTTTCTTTCTTTCTTTTATAAAGCTCTGACTTGTATTATGAGTCTGAGTCTGTGGTCTGGGAGTGAGTCCTGTAACTCTCTGTCTGCCAAATATAGCATATAATGACCAATGCTGTGCAATTAATTATATAGTTACTTCTTCTAACTCAGTTTGGCAAACAACAAAGTTTTTTGCAGCTATTTGTTTTTAAATGCAGCCAAGGCGTTTTTTAAATAAACATTTCAAACTATTTACAGAACAATCAGCTGTTCTGCATCAAATCTGATGCCACACAAATTATTTGTGCCACTCCAAAAAATAATTTCTGTCCACTATGAGATAAAGGAGAACAACAGCCTGATACCTGCAGGCCTGACAACAGGAGATGTATCACTCCTGTAACACCTGTAACATTCAGCAGTCGCCTCATTGTTCTGACACACACAACAAACTATTGACTACACTACACACTAACTACACAAGATTTGCGCTAAACGTCTCAAATCTCTCACATCTCAAAACACCGCCGTCACCCCTAAAACTTCCCCCCGTTTCTTAACAACTAGATGCCACGTTGCCATATCATTTTTTGATTCGTCGACATGGTACTTTTTTGGACGAATAGGAAAGGGGAAGCGGGGGGTTTTGTTTTTGCTCACAGGTGGAGAGTGCTTTCGAGCCTTTTTCCTTATAAAACGCCGTTTTTACCATATAAACAACGATAGTATTCAGGAAGAAAACCAAACATTGCATTTTTTTTTTAATCACAACTCTGGTTTTACGTGGCCTATCAACACAAATTAAAAACTGGTATAAAGTCCACAGTTTTTCCGTCAATTGTTCCGTCTGTCCTGCTCACATCTCCAATGTTTGTACACGTTGTCATTAACGTGGCTTCACTCCACATCAGCCACGCCGCTTTGCTAGCTAAAACACTGGTGTCGGCACGTAAGGACGCTGTCATAGCCTGTCAACCACATTGATTAGCTGCGTATATACGAATGTGAATCGCATTATTGGCTGGACTAAGGGATAAGGAGGCATCGTTCTAATCCCATACGGGAGCAGCCAGTCACTTACTGACTAACACTGCAAAACAGAATTGTTAAAATATTAATTTTAATTTCAATTCAGGTTAGATTTTTTTTGTGCGCAACGCAGATTTTCTGTGCGCAGAGACCGTGCCAGCAGTGCGCAATTGCGCACGTGCGCAGCTTAGAGGGAACATTGCTGGTAGAGCATATGGGAGAAGGATGCAACCCACAATGGCAATGCTCAGTGCCTAGTGGATCTAAGAGCAGACCACAGCAACCTCCCTGAACAGAGTCCAGTAACCATCACAGCGACAGACATTGAAGAAAGGGTCTCCAGTATGAAGAGTTGGACAGCACCAGGCCCTGACATGGTTCACGCCTGCTGGCTGAAGAAGCTGACTGTACTCCATGAGCGTCTGGCAGCACAAATGTACCAGCTGCTAGTTGACGAGAGACACCCAGAATGGCCGGACAGTCCAGAATCTTAAGGACCCCCACTGACTGGTCCCAGGGACAGGTCCCATCCAACTACTGGCCAATAGTCTGCCTCAGTACCACATGGAAGCTCCTGTCAGGCATCATAGCGGCTAAGATGAACAGGCACATGGGTCAATACACGAGCAGGGACTGGCAAGAATTCCAGAGGCACAAAACACCAGCTAGTGGTAGACCGAGCAGTCAGCCAAGACTGCAAGACTGGGCTGACCAACCTGTGCACTGCCTGGATTGATTACAAGAAGGCTTATGCAATATCAGCACAAAATAATCTTTACATTCAACAACTTAAAAAATAAAACAAGTTGTAGAATGGACTCTTTTATACAGGGTGGGCCATTTATATGGATACACCGTAATAACATGGGAATGGTTGGTGATATTAAAGTCCTGTTTGTGGCACATTAGTATATGTGAGGGGGCAAACTCCTCAAGATGGGTGGTGACCATGGTGGCCATTTAGAAGTCGGCCATCTTGGATACAACTTTTGTTGCTATCAGTGTGTGAAGAGTGGGAGAAGAGGGTTGCATTGACAATCCAACACAATGGGCAGCACATTGAACACATTTTATAAGTGGTCAGAAACTTGTAAATAACTCAAGAAAGAATAAAGTTACGTTGAAACCAAGCACACCATTGTTTTTTCTTGTGACATTACCAATATGTTTGATGTGTCACATGGCCCTCTTCCTATTGAAAAAACAAAAGTTGTATCCAAGATGGCCGACTTCTAAATGGCCACCATGGTCACCACCCATCTTGAGGAGTTTGCCCCCTCACATACAGTATACTTATGTGCCACAAACAGGACTTTAATATCACCAACTATTCCCATTTTATTACGGTGTATCCATATAAATGGCCCACCCTGTACTTAAAGCTTAACATAAATAGACATCCAGAGTGGAAAGCAGTGCAAAAAAATGCAAACATGGCTTCACGACACTCATCTTTTATCAAGATGGATGTCAGTGTAAGCTGTTTCTATTACATTTAACCTGAGACTGAATTTTGTGTAATTTCTATGCAAAATTTTACACAATGTTTCGATATTTAATGGATTGAATTACTTTTTTTTTCTCCCCGATATCCGATCCATTAATTTAGGTCAGGACCCGACCGATACCAATACTGTATATCGGATCGTCCATCCCTAATAATAAGCTGGCCAACGGAGGAGATAGAAGCCACTGATATCAAGACAAGGAAGCTCCTTACCATGCATGGAGGGTTTCACCCTAAGTCCAGCTCCCAGGAGGCATTTTGCTTGTCCTTCTGAACAGCTGCAAATTTCAGTCAAGCTTAAATGTGCTGAGTTTGGAGCAGGCGCTTCTTTCTTGTACCCCTTCAGTCCAAAGTGATGTAAAACTTGCTTCACTGTGGACAGTGATCCTGGTTTTTAAGCATTTCCCAGTTCACGACAGGTTTGGTTAATTCTGAACAATCTAACCAATTTCTTCCCATCTTAGGGTGAGAGTTTGGTTCTTCTTCAGAACCTTGGCAAAGTAATGATGCATTTACATAACCTGTAGTTACACACAATGTACTGATGATTTTGTAATCATCAGTAGTGTAAAAATGTCTCCAAGACACCTTCCAAACTTACAATTCTCCTTCTTAGAACAACGGAAAGTCTAAGGAACTCGGTGAAGATCTGAGTATTGGTCAGTCCAGTGAGTGATGT